>NC_057803.1:32771811-33502720 GCF_018294505.1 Triticum aestivum
CACTCTATTGAATACTTGACTATGGCTTGCCTAGTGTAGTCTACCTTCCGTTGCAGGGTAATAGGTTTATTTCTATCGTTTGTCTTCATAACTTCCACGTTTTGAAGACTTTCATAAAAATCGCCTATTCACCCCCTCTAGTCGATATAACGCACTTTCAATTGGTATCAGAGCAAGGTGCTCCCTTGTTCTGTGTGATTCGGTTTAACCACCTGGAGTTTTAGCTATGTCGACTGCAGGGATAATTAAAGTCTCCGCTGCGTGCCCCGTCTTCGATGGAACTGAATATCCCTACTGGAAGAATAAGATGCACATGCATCTTGAAGCCATTGACGTCGACCTATGGTATGTCATCAAGAACGGCGTTCCCAAGGCTGGAGAAGGTGTCACTGCTGCTGATGTCAAGAAGTTCGTTCAACTAGACTCTACTGCCAAGAATATCATCTGTGGTCATCTGACCAAAGGACAGTATGGCCGTGTGAGTGCTTTGGAAACATCTAAGCTGGTCTGGGACTGGCCCTCCAAGGTCAACGAAGGCGTCTCAACCCAGAGAGATCAGAGAATTAGTGTCCTTCGCAACCTCTTCAACCGCTTCAAGCGAAATGACAATGAGAATGTCCAGCTCACATTTGACCGACACACTGACATCACAAATGAGCTTCAAGCCCTCGGCGCTACTGAGATCACCAAACATGAAGTCGTCAAGACACTACTGAGATCACTTGATAGTTCGTTTGGCACCCTAGCCCTGATGATTCAAGAACGTCCTGATTTCAAGACACTCGATCCATCTGACATACTTGAGAGGCTCAACACACATGAGTTTCAGCTTTCTGAGAAAAGAGATATCTACGGTCCAAACTATGGGCGAACTCATGCCTTGAAGGCAAAATCTGTCTCCTCATCTGAAGAAGAATCTGACAGCGGTTCGGATGATCCTGAAGACATTGGAAGGGAACTTGCTATGCTTGTGAAGAAGTTCCAAAAATTCACCAAGAAGAAAGGTTTCAGAAAGTCTTCCCGATCAAGCTCAAGGAATGATGAAGCTTCTGCTCATGACTACAAGAAGAAAACATGTCACAAGTGCAAGATACCTGGCCACTTCATCTCTGAGTGTCCACAGTGGGACAATGAGAACAAAAAGAAGAAGAAGAGCAAGGAATATGACTCTGACGACAAGAAGAAGAAGAAATACTCAAAGTCTTCTTCCAAGTCTTCCTCAAAGTCTTCATCACACAAGAAGAGCTCATCTGGCAAGGCACGTGCGTTTGTTGGCAAGGAAATGGATTCAGAGGAGGAGTCCGCTTCTGAGGAGGCGGAGGTGGAGTCTGAGGAGGATTCAGATTCAGGCGTCGCAAGTCTGGCTACAACATACGTTGCCAAGTCCATCTTCAACACTGAAGACAATGACTTCATCACCGACACCGATGCAAATGACAAGGACTACTCCGCTTCTACCTACTGCTTCATGGCACACGGTGCCAAGGTAAACACACGCACTACTCACTATCAAACATCTAGTGACGATGACTCTAATTGTGGTTCAAAACCCAGCTACAAAACACTTGCTAAAATTGCAACTGAACAACAGAAAGCTATGGAACATATTCAAAAACTGTTAGACAGAAGCGATGATCTGTTAGGTGCTGAAATGACTCGATTTGAATCCTTAATTGAAGACATAAAAAATCTTCACGTTAAGTATGAGGAACTTGAAAGTCATCATGAAACTCTCTCAACAACTCATGAAAAGATTTCCTATGATTATCTTCAAAGGAAGCAAGATCTTGAGAAATTGAGAGCGGCTCATGAAGATCTTCAAAAGGAAAACGAGTCACTTCGCGCCGAACAGATTAGCTCCGCTCAGGAAGGATTTGAACCACCATGTCTTAAATGCATTGAGCTTGATAATGCTACTACTGTTGCTGAATGTTCTACTGCTGCTACTGTTGCAATATCTTCAACTGTTGATGTGGGAACTAACCCCTCTGCTGAGGATTCCACTGCTATTGCTGATGAGAATGCTAGGTTGAAGACATTGCTTGAAACAGGGATGTACAAAAGTCTTAAAGGGCATCAGACACTATGTGATGTCCTCAAAAAGCATATTTTGAACCGAAACCCAAGGAAAGAGGGTGTTGGGTTCGTAAGGAAAATGAATGCTGATGGCTCTTACTGGAAACCTGAGCAGTACCCCAAAACCACATGGGTTGCTGCAAAGGAATTTTCAACAGATCCATCCACTCTATCTGGGTTCACTTGTGCTAATCCCATTGTCATTGATGAATCCTTTGATGCAAACTATAAACTGTTTAAGAATCAGAATGGTGAAGTGTTTGCCAGGTACATTGGTACTAACTACAGGAATGGACCGCCTATGAAGAAGATCTGGGTTCCGAAAAGGTGTCTGGAGAATCTTCCTGTGAATGTCATCATGACACCTCACGTGAAGAAGACAAACCTCAGACCAACGGCTTCATACGGTCCAAAGGCTTCATACAGACAGAGGACTCACCTGAGTCACACTAACGCAAATGTTTTGTAGGGAAACCATACTCAGGCATATGAATATGAGAGAGGTTCATCAAACCGCCATGTTCATAAGACCAAGAACTATTCTGCTTATTCTTATGAGTACTATTGTCCGCCTGCAAGACTGTTTGCTAGGGCTACAAAGCCAAAGTTCTCAGATGCTGCACTTAGACTTATTGCTTCTAAGCCACCCTTGAAGATTTGGGTGGCTAAAAAAGCTTAACTCTCTTTTGCAGGGAAAGGTCTCCAGCAGAAAACCAAAATCGTCTGACGCTATTGCTGGGGACCTTAAACATCTTGTAGGGTGCAAGATCAAATGCCCGAATGGTCTTACTATGTACTTCGTTCCTGAATCGCTTGCTACTCTCCCTATTAGTCCTAATCTAGATCTAAGCTTTCATAACCCACTGGTTCGTCAAATGTTTTTGCTTCACAATGCTCTTCGTGAAGCCTATCCCCCTAACTGCACTGTAGGGTATGACACCAGCGTCTTCAGAATGGATTATTGATAGTGGGTGTACAAATCACATGACTGGCAAAAGAAGCCTTCTTATGGACTCAACCTTACGTCCATCCGACAAGAGCCACATCACATTTGCTGACACTGGTAAAAGTAAGGTATTGGGTCTAGGTAGAGTTGCAATCTCAAGGGATCAACACATGGATAAAGTCATGCTTGTTGAATCCCTTGGCTTCAACTTAATGTCTGTCTCAATGCTTTGCGATTTAAACATGATCGTAATATTTGGAAAATATCGTTGCCTTGTTCTAATGGAATCTGACAAGTCTCTAGTATTTGAAGGGTAACGAAAAGATGATTTGTACGTGGTAGATTTCTCAGCAGGACCACAGCTTTGCTATTATAGTTGGATCTTTTGTTTCTTCTCCCCCTCTACTCTCTTGTAATGGATTGAGTTTTCTCCTTTGAAGTTATCTTATCGGATTGGGTCTTTAAAGATTTGAGAACACTTGATGTATGTATTTCCGCGCGTATCTGTGGTGACAATGGGATATCACATGATTCACTTGATGTATGTTTTGGTGATCAACTTGCGGGTTCCGCCCATGAACCTATGCATAGGGGTTGGCACACGTTTTCGTCGTGATTCTCCGGTAGAAACTTTGGGGCACTCTTTGAGGTTCTATGTGTTGGTTGTATATATGAATATGAGATTGTGTGATGCATATCGTATAATCATACCCACGGATACTTGAGGTGACATTGGAGTATCTAGGTGACATTAGGGTTTTGGTTGATTTGTGTCTTAAGGTGTTATTCTAGTACGAACTCTAGGGCTGTTTGTGACACTTATAGGAATAGCCCAACGGATTGATTGGAAAGAATAACTTTGAGGTGGTTTCGTACCCTACCATAATCTCTTCATTTGTTCTCCGCTATTAGTGACTTTGGAGTGACTCTTTGTTGCATGTTGAGGGATAGTTATATGATCCAATTATGATATTATTGTTGAGGGAACTTGCACTAGCGAAAGTATGAACCCTAGGCCTTGTTTCCCATCATTGAAATACCGTTTATGCTCACTTTTACCATTAGTTACCTTGCTGTTTTTATAATTTCATATTACAAAAACCTTTATCTACCATCTACATACCACTTGTATCACCATCTCTTCGCCGAACTAGTGCACCTATACAATTTACCATTGTATCGGGTGTGTTGGGGACACAAGAGACTCTTTGTTATTTGGTTGCAGGGTTGCTTGAGAGAGACCATATTCATCCTACGCCTCCTACGGATTGATAAACCTTAGGTCATCCACTTGAGGGAAATTTGCTACTGTCCTACAAACCTCTGCACTTGGAGGCACAACAACGTCTACAAGAAGAAGGTTGTGTAGTAGACATCAAGCTCTTTTCTGGCGCCGTTGCCGGGAGGTGAATGCTTGAAGGTATATCTTTAGATCTTGCAATCGAGTCTATTAGTTTCTTGTTTTATCACTAGTTTAGTTCATAAAAGAAAATTACAAAAAAAATATGGAATTGAGAGTACCTCATATGCTTCATCTTTTTAATATCTATCATGAAAATAAGGATTCCGATAATTGTGCTCAAGTGCTAGAAGAAGAATGCATTAGAATGTTTGGCACTAAATATTTGAATGATGAGCATGATTGCAATGTTGTTAGTATGAATTCCTTGAATATCTATGATTCTAATGATATGCAAAACCACAAGCTTGGGGAAGCTATGTTTGATGAAGATGATATTTTTTGTCCCCCAAGTTTTGATGAGCAAATTTATTATGATGAAAGCATACCTCCTATCTATGATGATGATTGTGATGACACGTATGCGTTAAAGAATAATGAGAACAATGAAACTTGTCATCTTGATTTCAATTTTAAATCCCATGATAGTTACTTTGTTGAGTTTGCTCCCACTACTATTCATGAGAAGAAATTTGCTTATGTGGAAAGTAATAAAAATTCTATGCTTGTAGATCATGAAAAGAATGCTTTAGATGCTGGTTATATTGTTGAATTCATTCATGATGCTACTGCAAATTATTATGAGGGAGGAATATATGCTTGTAGGAATTGCAATAATATCAAGTCTCCTCTCTATGTGCTTAAAGTTTTGAAGTTATGATTGTTTTGCCTTCCTATGCTAGTTGATTATTGCTCCCACAAGTTGTTTTCTCACAAAATCCATATGCATAGGAAGTGGGTTAGACATAAATGTGCTAGTCATATTCATCATGATGCTCTCTTTATGTTACAATTCTTATCTTCTATATGAGCATCATTGAAATCATCATGCCTAGTTAGGGGCATTAAACGATAGCACTTGTTGGGAGGCAACCCAATTTTATTTTTGTTCCTTGCTTTTTATCCTGTTTAGCAATAAATAATTCATATAGCCTCTGTTTATATGTGGTTTTATGTTTTAATTAGTGTTTGTGCCAAGTAGAACCTTTGGGAAGACTTGGGTGAAGTCTTTATGATCATACTGTAAAAAACAGAAACTTTAGCGCTCACGAGAATTGCTGCCATTGTTTACTGGAGAGTGCTATTTAGTTAATTATTTTTGCAGATGATTAATAGACAAATTACTCAGGGCCAACAATTTATTTGAGAATATTATGAGTTCCAGAAGTGGTTAAAACCTACAGATTACTACAGACTGTTCAGTTTTTGACAGATTCTGTTTTCATCGTGTTGTTTGCTTATTTTGATGAATCTATGAGTAGTATCGGAGGGTATGAACCATAGAGAAGTTGGAATACAGTAGATATTACACCAATATGAATTTATAATGAGTTCATTACAGTACCTTATGATGGTGATTTGCTTTCTTATACTAACGGAGCTGACGAGTTTTCATTTAAGTTTTGTGTTGTGAAGTTTTCAAGTTTTGGGTAAAGATTCGGTGGACTATGGAATAAGGAGTGGCAAGAGCCTAAGCTTGGGGATGCCCCGGAAGGCATCCCCGCTTTCGTCTTCGTTCATCGGTAACTTTTCTTGGAGCTATATTTTTATTCACCACATGATATGTGTTTTGCTTGGAGCGTCAATTTATTTTGTTAGGATTTGCTTGCTGTTATTTAGGAAAATGTTGTGCATCTTTTATTTCAATAAAAGTGGCATTGATAGCCTTTACTATGCCCATTTTACAAGTCTTCATGTTGCTGTTTGTTAACAGAAAGTTTACCGCTGTTGCAATAATTCCCTAGAAAAGTCAGAATGTGATAAAATGTTGAAACCTTTTGCATATTAAGCTCTGACAAATTTACTACAATGGGAATTTTCTTTCATAATTTTTGGAGCTAGGGAATTATGGATGTTGCTGCTTTCTTTACAGACTGTCCCGTTTAGGCAGATTGCTGTTATGTTTGCATTGTTTGCATATGTTTGCTTATTTAATGATTATATTTGAGGATAGGACTATTAAATATGCAGAGGAATTTAGTATGCAATGTTGAATAATAATTTTAGTGATTTGCTACAGTAGAGTATGATAAGGTTTTTTCAATGGTTTATACTAACTTATCTCATGAGTCCTTGTTGAGTTTTGTGTGGATGAAGCTTTTGAGATTTAGGGAGACCGTGATATGAGAGGAATTAAAGAGACACAAAAGCTCAAGCTTGGGGATGCCCAAGGCATCCCAAGATAGTATTTCAAGAAGTCTCAAGCGTCTAAGCTTGGGGATGCCCCGGTTGGCATCCCACCTTTCTTCTTCAACAACTATCGGTTAGTTTCGGTTGATCCTAAGTTTTTGCTTCTTCACATGATGTTTGCCATTCTCAGAATGTCATTTTATTTTGCTTTGCTTGCTGTTTGAATAAATTATCAAGATCTGAAATTATTAAATGAGAGAGAGTCTTCACATAGCCACATAATTATTTAAACTACTCATTGATCTTCACTCATATCTTTTTGGAGTAGTTTGTCATTTACTCGTGTGCTTAACTTATATCCTATGAGTAAATAGTTGAGTGAGCGAATATCATAAATCTGAAATTATATATGTTTCATATTCTTATCCCATGGGGAGTGATGACTTCACATATAAGAAGTAGAAGTGGTAAGCTTATTGAAGGTTAGAAAACATTGTATTAGTCACTTGAACAATTCATGAAAGAATATTGAAGAAAGAGAGATTTCACATATAAATATACTATCTTGGACATCTTTTGTTGTTGTGAGCACTCATTAAAATATGACATGCTAAAAGGTTGATGTTGGACAAGGAAGACAACGTAATGGGTTATGTTTTCTTATATCTGAAATAAAGTATATTGTCATGGATCATCCAACAAGTTGAGCTTGCCTTTCCCCCTAATGCTAGCCAAATTCTTCGCACCAAGTAGAGATACTACTTGTGTTTCCAAACATCCCTTAAACCAGTATTGCCATGAGAGTCCACCATACCTACCTATGGATTGAGTAAGATCCTTCAAGTAAGTTGTCATCAGTGCATGCAATAAAAAATTGCTCTCTAAATATGTATGATCTTTTAGTGTGGAGAAAATAAGCTTTATACGATCTTATGATATGGAAGCAATAAAAGTGACGGACAACATAATAAAGGTCCCTATCACAGGGGACTATAAAGTGACCTTTCTTTTGCATTAAGATTTTATGCATCCAACTGTAAAAGTGCATGACAACCTCTGCTTCCCTCTCCGAAGGGCCTATCTTTACTTTTATCTTCTACCCTTGTCGGAGTAAATAGCCATGGGTAGCCTAGCCGGCTCACCCTGGCCCTTCTGAAAAAAGTTACGAGCCCGCCCGACTCTCAAGAATCCAAGATGTGGGGCCGCCTTCCCCTAGCTAGCTGCAGCCCAGGCCGGCTTTCGGAAGGCGGTCCGACTTTCGCCCTCATGAGAAGGCCGACTCCAAGAAGCCAGCCATGAGAAGGCCGACTCCAAGAAGCCGGCTCCCCATAAAGCGGTCAAGACCGTACCCACAAAGTTTGCACCCACCTCACGGCGGTGCGACGGGGCGTGGCTACAGTAAAGCCTGCCACCCCCGAATCCCGGAGAACGCATGGCATAGTGCGCCGTGCGGGGTAGGCGTGACCCGTCCGGCGCAGCACTCTTGCCATGCTGACTCTGACATCACCCACGGCGGGCCGCCAGCATGGCCCATCGACGGTGGGCCCCTTCGAGCAGAGAGACGCCCGAAGGCGGCCACGCCTCCAACTAGTCGGCCTAAGACAGAGCCGGCTCCCCGTAGCTGGCTTGCCGCCTCCCTCGAGGAAGACGCCCCATTAAGGAGACAAGACGCGGTAAGGCTACAGCGATCGCCCGACAGGCGGCGGTACTGTAGCCGCGCTTACCACGATGAAGCTCACGTCAACAAGATAAAGCCACAGTGACCAGCCGCCGACCAGGCCCTGGGCAGTGGGGCCTGCCTGTCGACCAAGGAGCTGGCAGCCGGCGGGACCCACCAGTCGGCGGGCCCCAGCAGCCGGCGCAGAAGCCGGCGAGCGCAGTCACAGACGGCTGGGCCCCGCGCCCAGCCGGATTACCATTGTACCCCCGGGGGGTAGGCCTATATAAACCCCCCGGAGCACCCATGCAAAGGGTTGGACCCCCTGTTAGTTCTAGACACCACGCAAGGAGAAGAAGCAGGCTAGATGTGCCCTTTCTTCCTTCTCCTCCCCCAAAAAACAGCTCAAGGAGCGTTGTGTAGCTACTTGATTCATCAAGTAAGCATGCGGAGACCCCGCAGAGCAGCAGTAGGGGTGTTATCTCCTCGGAGAGCCCCGAAGCTGGGTAAGATCCGCCGGCGTGCATGTCTTCGCCTCATCCCGCTTCCAGGCACCGGCGATGTCTTACTGGTTCCCACAAAGATAAGCCACCCGTTGGCATATGTCGCACCCACCACCCGACATTTGGCGCCCACCGTGGGGCCAGGTGCATCGTCGTCCGGAGACCTGTTCTGGACGGGAACCCTCTTCCTCCCCAGCGAGCGTAGCCAGCCCGGCACGCCCGATGGCGCTTGCCACGACGCGCTGCAAGGCGTCACCAGCATCTGCGCGGCAAGCGGCCTCGCAGATCTCCCCGACGAGACCTTCATCTCCGACGAGCTCGCCTCCGATGCGGGCACTGACCGCCTCGCCAACCTTCTCGGCCAGCTCCATGTCTCCAGCGAGCCCGCTGCGGACCTGGAGTCGGTTGGCTCCACCGACCCGATGCCTGTCGACTCCGACACGGCTTCCTACGACACCTTCCCCACCAACGTCGCGATCTACAACGACTCGCTCCCTCGAGCCAACGGCTGCGATGCTGTCACCGCCGAAGTGATGGTTGTCGGCCACGGCGGCCTGGCCGATGAGAGCGCCCACGACGCCTCATGCGCGGCGGCCCACGACTTGTCCGCTCCTCTCCCGGCCGGCGCCGATAACGAAGTACTGGAGGCACACCGCCTCGCCCTCCTCGCAGAGGGCCGGAGGCTGGCCTCCATAAGACGCCTCACTGAGGCCTACCAGCGCGAAGCTGACCATGCCGCCTTCGGCACGCCGGCCCCGGGCGGGCCAAGCCGGGCCGGCCTTGTCAAGCAACGCGGCGCCGTCATCGCCGACACGCTGGGAGTCGACCGCCCGGTCTATGCCACTCCGCTCGAGAACTTGCGTGCCGCCCAGGCGGCCGTAGACGAGATGGACGGCCTGGAGGCCGAAGACCTTCCCCACATGACCCGGCGCATCCAGCAGTTGATTGACGCAGCCGCGCAACGACACGAAGCCGACGCCCGCGCGGAAAGCCCTCCCCCGCGCCGAGAACACGGCGCGACATCCCGGACGCTGACTACGAGCAATACCCGCGCACGACGCGAGAAGGAGCCGGCTACCAGCCGCAGCCGGACCCGGATCTCCATCGAGCGGGACGCGGACGGTCGTCCCCGAGCCATGGAATGGCGGCACGACCCGCCTCCGCCTCCGCCCCGTGGAGAGAGATATCCTGCCTTGCCGCCAGTGGCGCACCCGACTCTCAGCGGCCGGCTGGGCCGCCGTGAAGGAATCGGCGAGAACGATGCCCGCCATCGGATCGACCGCCTGGCGCGATCCCTGGCGTTGGAAGAAGAAGACGATGTCGGCCCGCCTTGTTTTGGCCCCCGCATCCGCGACGAGCCCTTTCCCAAAGGGTTCTCGCTCCCAAGAGACACGCCCAAGTACAACGGCTCCGTGAAGCCGGAAGATTGGTTGATCGACTACTCCACCGCAGTTAGCATAGCCAACGGCAACCGGCGCGTCGCCGTGAAGTACGTGCCCCTCATGCTGCAGGGCACGGCGCGGACCTGGCTCAACAGCCTCAAGCCGCGTAGCATCAACAGCTGGCTAGACTTCACAGAAGCCTTCATCCGCAACTTCACCAGCACCTACAAGCGGGCTCCCAAGCCCAGACAGCTTTCCTTGTGCGTACAAGGCCCCGCCGAGTCCACTCGCGATTACCTCACGCGTTGGGCCGAGCTCCGCAACTCCTGTGAAGGGGTGCACGAGGTACAAGCCATAGAATACTTCACAGCCGGATGCCGAGAAGGCACCCTCCTCAAGCACAAGCTCCTCTGCGACGAGCCGGCTACCCTCGACGAGCTTCTGGACATAGCGGACAAGTACGCCACCGCCGACTCCTCGATGAAGACCGAGCTTCGGGTAGACGCGTCCGGAAAGGTACTCAACCCGGCGCCCAAGACGCCGGCTGGGGATTCCGGCCGACACCCCAACTCGAACGACAACAAGCGCAAGGGCCCCGCGCCGCCTCCCGCCAGCCGGCAGGTGGCCACAGTCGAAGATGCACCGCCTGAAGAACGACCGGCGCCCAAGAAGCCCAAGGGCGGCAGGCCGGCTTGGCAGCCCGCCTTCTCCTACGAGCAAACCCTCGACGCCCCTTGCAAGTTCCACAGCGGCGCGAAGCCGTCCAACCACACGACCCGGAAGTGCAACTGGCTCACCCGAATCTCTAAGGGCGAGGGGCTCTTGCCACCTCCGCCTGCCGGCCCGCCGCCTCCGCCTCCGCCGCCTCCGGCCGCTCGGCCCGCAGTCGGAGCCGTGCATGACGAGTTCCCTGATGAGCAAGCAACCTACATCGTCTTTACAAGCCAGCCCGAAGACCGGCGCAGCAAACGCCAAGAGCGCCAGGAAGTTGGCGTGGTCACTGCCAACCCCGCTGGACACATGCATTGGTCAGAAAAGCCCATCAGCTGGAGCCGGGCCGACCATCCGGAGGTGATGCCGTCTCCCGGCTCTTATGCTTTGGTCCTGGAAGCCACCCTTGCAACGGACAGACGCGCCGCCCGCTTCTCCCGTGTGTTGATAGACGGCGGGAGCAGCATCAACATCCTGTATCGTGACACCCTGGAGAAGTTGAACGTCAAGACAAAACAGCTCACGCCCACTCGGACAGTGTTCCACGGCATCGTACCCGGCCTGTCCTGCGCCCCCATTGGCAAAATCAAGATTGATGTACTTTTTGGGGACAAGGAGCATTTCCGCCGGGAAGCGATCTGGTTTGAAGTGGTGGACCTGGAGAGCCCTTACCATGCATTACTGGGCCGACCTGCCTTGGCCAAATTCATGGCGGTTCCCCACTATGCATACCTCAAGATGAAGATACCAAGCACCAAAGGCGTCATCACCGTAGCCGGTGACTACAAGAAGTCCTCCGAGTGCGCAGCGGCCAGCAGCCGGCTGGCCGAGTCCCTTGTGATTGCCGAAGAGAAGAAGATGCTGGACCGAGTCGTGGCCATAGCCGGCAAGCAGTCGGCCGTGTCCCCCGACCCCAAGGAGCATGATGCTCAAGGATCTTTCCAGCCGGCCAAGGAGACGAAGAAGATACCTCTTGACCCCGAGCATCCAGAGAGGTTTGCCGTCATCGGGGCAAACCTGAACAGCAAATAGGAAGGCGAGCTCGCCGATTTCCTCCGTGAGAATCGGGACATCTTTGCGATGGTCCCCCAAGGACATGCCGGGTGTTCCGAGGAAATTCGCCGAGCACAAACTACATGTTCGAGAAGACGCAAAGCCAGTCAGACAACCCCTTCGCCGACTGTCGGAGGAGAAACGCAGGATTGTAGGGGAGGAGATAGCCCGGCTCTTGGCGGCCGGCTTTATCATGGAAGTTTTCTTTCCAGAGTGGCTCGCCAACCCGGTCCTTGTGCTAAAGAAGAACAACAAGTGGCGCATGTGTATAGACTACACAGGTCTCAACAAGGCCTGCCCCAAAGATCCCTTTGCCCTGCCAAGGATAGACCAAGTGATAGACTCCACAGCCGGATGCGAGCTATTGAGTTTTTTGGATGCTTACTCCGGATACCATCAGATAAAGCTGGATCCGGATGAGCGCCTGAAGACCGCCTTCATCACGCCGTTCGGAGCCTTCTGCTACCTGACTATGACTTTCGGCTTGAGAAATGCCGGTGCGACCTTTCAGCGTTGCATGCAGAAGTGCCTCCTCAAGCAACTCGGCAGAAACGCTCACGTATACGTGGACGACATCGTGGTGAAGACGGAGAAGCATGGCACCTTGCTGTGAGACCTCAAGGAAACATTTGAGAACTTACGCCGGTTCCAAATCAAGCTCAACCCCGAGAAATGCGTGTTCGGAGTGCCAGCCGGCCAGCTCCTAGGCTTCCTGGTCTCCGAACGCGGCATCGAATGCAACCCAGTGAAGATCAAGGCCATCGAGAGAATGGCGATCCCACCAAGCTTCGAGACATTCAGAAGTTCACCGGGTGCTTGGCCTCCCTTGAACCGCTTCATGAGCCGGCTCGGAGAGAAAGCTCTCCCCCTCTACCGCCTCATGAAGAAGAGCAGTCACTTCGAGTGGAACGACCAGGCCGACCAAGCTTTTCACGAGCTGAAGAAGATGCTGGCCACGCCGCCTGTCCTCGTAGCACCGACTGAGAAAGAGCCCATGCTCCTTTACATCGCTGCAACCAGCCGGGTGGTCAGCACCGTCATCGTAGTCCAGCGCCCGGAAGAAGGCCGAGCCCAGCTGGTCCAGAGGCCGGTGTATTATTTGAGCGAGGTGCTGTCCGCCTCAAAGCAGAACTACCCGCACTACCAGAAGATGTGTTACGGCGTGTACTTCACCGCCAAGAAGCTAAAGCCCTACTTTCAAGAGCATCCCGTCACGGTCGTATGCACTGGCCCGCTAGCCGAGATCATAGGCAGCCGGGATGCATCCAGCCGAGTGGCGAAATGGGCCATCGAGCTGGCCCCATACACGATCTTCTACCAGCCCCGCACTGCCATCAAGTCCCAGGCACTGGCCGACTTCCTCGTCGACTGGGCCGAGACCCAGTACCTGCCGCCTGCTCCCGACTCCACCCATTGGCGCATGCACTTTGACGGGTCCAAGATGCGCACCGGCTTGGGAGCCGGCATCGTCCTTACCTCTCCCAAAGGCGACAAGCTCAGATACGCGCTACAGATCCACTTTGCCGCCTCCAACAATGTGGCCGAGTACGAGGCGCTCATATATGGGCTCCAGCTTGCCAAAGAGCTTGGAATTCGCCGGATCCTATGTTATGGCGACTCGGACCTGGTAGTCCAGCAATCATCCGCGACTGGGACGCCAAGGACGCGAATATGGCGAGCTACCGTTTCCTGGTCCAACAACTTAGCAGATACTTTGAAGGATGTGAGTTCCTCCACGTACCACGAGCCGTCAACGAGCCAGACGATGCCCTGGCTCGAATAGGCTCCACTCGGCAAGCAATTCCAACCGGCATCGCTCTACAATGCCTCCTCAAGCCGTCTATCAAGCCGTCTCCGGAATCCGATTCCATCTTCGTGCCGCCCGACCCCGATGCGGCCGGGTCCGGCTCGAAGAATCAAGTAGCCGACCCTAAGCCCCCCGTAGCCGGCCCCGCGGCTTCGGCAGCCGGCTCGGGGACTTCGGCAGCTGGCTCGGGGACTTCGGCAGCCGGCTCGGGGACTGCCACGACCGGCTCAGGGACTGCGGTAGCCGGCCCAGGGACTGCACCAGCACCACAGCCGGCGGCCGACTCCAACACCTCACCGCCCAGCCCGCCCACCCTGGTGGCAGTAGCCACTTTGGCAGTAGAAGAAGTCACGGATCCATCATGGGCTCAATCCATCCTCAACTTCCTAGTAAACCAAGACCTGCCGGCTGACGAAACAGAAGCAAGACAAGTCTAGCGTCGAGCCGGAGCGTACACAATCATCAACAGAGAACTACTCAAGCGCAGCGTCACTGGAATCCTCCAACGGTGCGTCGAGCAAGAGAAGGGCATTGCAATCCTCACAGACATCCGCCAAGGAGAATGCGGCCACCATGCGGCCTCAAGATCACTTGTTGCCAAAGCCTTCCGCCATGGTTTCTTCTGGCCGACTGCTTTGGATGACGCCAAAGAATTAGTCAAGCATTGCAAGGGATGCCAGCTCTTCAGCTCCAAGCAACACATGCCGGCTTCGGCACTCAAGACCATTCCCCTCACTTGGCCCTTTGCCGTTTGGGGACTGGACATGGTGGGCCCATTCAAGACGGCGCGCGGCGGCATGACGCATTTGCTCGTCGCCGTGGACAAATTCACGAAGTGGGTTGAGGCAAAGCCGATCAAGAAGCTGAATGGGCCGACTGCCGTGACGTTCATCGCAGATATAACAACTCGGTACGGCGTGCCGCACAGCATCATCACCGACAATGGCACGAATTTCGCCAAAGGAGCCTTGGCACGTTTCTGCGCAGCCCAAGGTATCCGGCTGGACTTAGCATCCGTCGCCCACCCGCAGTCAAACGGCCAGGTCGAGCGAGCCAACGGCCTCATCCTCTCCGGCATCAAGCCCCGACTGGTTGTACCTCTGGAGCGCTCAGCCGGCTGTTGGCTCGATGAGCTGCCGGCTGTCCTCTGGAGTCTGCGCACTACACCAAACAAGTCAACCGGCTTCACCCCTTCTTCCTTGTGTATGGTGCCGAGGCGGTCATCCCAACTGACATCGAATTCGACTCGCCTCGAGTAACCATGTACACGGAAGCGGAGGCCAAGGAAGCACGAGAAGACGGCGTCGACCTGCTGGAAGAAAGCCGGCTGTTAGCCCTCAGCCGGTCTGCAATTTACCAGCAGGGTTTGCGCCGCTACCACAGCCGGAAGGTCAGGCCAAGATCTTTCCAAGAGGGCGACCTTGTGCTCCGGCTGATCCAGCGAACAGCCGGCCAGCACAAGCTCTCAGCCCCTTGGGAAGGCCCTTTCGTCATCAGCAGAGCTCTAGGCAACGACTCCTACTACCTGATCGACGCACAGAAGCCGAAGGCACGCAAGAGAGACGACTCCGGCAAGGAGTCGGAACGGCCATGGAACGCCAACCTCCTTCGAAGATTTTACAGTTGAAAGGCAGTATGTATCACGCTAACTTTTGTATTAAGTACAAGACAATAGGCTCCCGAGGAGGGCTCGGGGACTGCCATCCCTTATTTATGAATGAAAAGTATCATGCTTATGACCTTGTCGTATCATTTACTTATTCCGTCCGGCACCGAGTTCGACTAGTCGGCTCGGGGACTGGCCGACTGAAGTTATGTTAGAAGTCCTACCCGCAGTCAGACAAGTAGTGTGCCGGCTCTCAAGCCTTCTCTTGCCAAAAGTCGCAGTTCGAAGAACCGGCTGTCCGGCTGGCAAGAGTTAAAGGTAGGAACGGCGCCCACACGAAAAACGGCTAGGGACTAACGGACTAATATAACAAAAGCCGGTTTTTCTCACACCGCCGACTGGCTACCAGAGTAGCCGGCCGGCCGGTTTCCATTCACTTACTTTAATCCAAGAAAGCTCAAGTACTTGCCTCCCCAAAGAGGGAAGGCGGCAAAGGAAAAAGCCTAAGGATAAACAAGCATACGCGAATGGAAACCAAACATGCACATGATAATATTTACATAAAAAGACCTCCAAGAGGCCAGCATTCAACATAGTTTGGATACACCCGCAGTGGGTGGAACTGCGAAAACTTAACAAAGATTGTTCAAAGACAACAAAGCAGGAAAGATAAAGACGGCAGGTCAAGCTGGCGGAGCGGCCGACAAGCCAGACTGGTTGGCGGAGACGGTCGTGCCGGCTGAAGGAACGGCCGGCTAACGAACTTCGGCTTGATCGCCGCCTCCTGCAGAGGGCGAGCTTCCACGCGCCTCGTTGCTGGAGGCACGGTCGGCCTGAGGTCGGCTGGTTGTTCCACCAGCCGGCTCGATGTCTCCGCCGTCCATGTCTTCGTCTTCTTCGCCCTCATCGCTGGAGGCAATCTCCTCCGCCGAGTCCTCGCCCACCGCCGGGTTCAGCCCAAACCATTCCTCCGGCTGAGCGACACCGTCATCATCGATTTCGGGTGCGAAAACGCTGATGTCGGTGCACTCGGCGATCGTCGAAGCCCGCTGGGTGATAGCCGGCCTCACCGCCTCCAGCTCCGCGTCGGCCTCCATCCGCCAAGTGCGCAGCTGGTCCAGGCTTAGCCCTGGGTACCAAGCCCGAACAAATTCCAACGCCCGCCCGGCTCTGAGGCGGGCTGTTGACGCTTTCCAAGCCTCGAAGCGACCAACTGCGACTTCTAGCCAGTCGGCAGTTCGGCTTGGGGTGCGGGGGATCATCTCGCCGGGCCAGAGGGCGGCCAACACTTGCGCCCCGGCACGTTGGAGCCGGCGAAGCATCCGATGAGCCGGCTGCAACCGTGCCTGGACAGCCAGGAGCTGCTCCTCAAGGGTCCGGTTCGCATCCGGCGCAATGTTGGCCCCTGCTTGACGGCGCGCCTCGCGATGGGCCTCAATGCTTTGGGCGGCGAAGGCGGAGTAGCCGGGGAAGTAATCTGCAAGAAACAACAAGCAACAGCTCAAGATAAGTCAAAAAACCCAAGCGGCAAGAGGCAGGGGAGGGCCGAGGAAGGCAGCTTACCGTCGATCAAGTCTTCGATCCGGCCGAAGCCTTCGTCCAGGCCTCGCCGGGTCTCAGACCAAGTCGCCGCCACCATCTCATACTCCGCCATCAAGGCGGCTTCGCTTTCCCGCGCCGCCTGCAGGGCCGCCTTGTGGCTTTCCTCTTGGTCGGCCAGCTTCTTGGCCAGGCGATCCCGTTCCTGGACCAAGGCAGCGCACTCGGCCTCTTTGGTGAAAAGGGCGGCCTTCGCTTCGCCAAGCTCCTTCCTCAAGTCGGCGTTGGCCCCTGAAGACAAAGAAAAATAAAAAAAATCAATAAGAAAAGAGTCGTCAAGAAAGATCCGACCCGACTGCGCAGCAGTCGGCCCGAATCTCGGGGACTACACCCAGTGGGTGCGCTGACGCGCCCCCACAGGAGACAGACAAAACCAAGTACTTACTTCGGCTGTCGGCCAGGTCGTCGGTCCGCCGGCTCAACTCTCGAGCCTGGGTGTCGAAGGCGGCAGCACGAAGGTTATGGTATTCCTGAAAATTCAGAAAAAAGCAAAGTAAGATAGCCGTCGAGAAAGATCCGACCCAACTGCACAGCAGTCGGCCCGAATCTCGGGGACTACACCCAGTGGGTGCGCTGACGCGCGCCCATGGAAGAAACCAAGAAAGCAAAGCAGCCAAGAGCAAAGGACTCACCCGGATAGTGGTTCGCGTTGACAAGAACTGTTGGTTGAGCTGTTGCAGCAGGGCGGCTTAAGCTTGTTGCCGGCTCCAGACCCCTTGAGCCGCCGCATCCAGCTCGCCAGTCCCCCCGCTGGGAGTCCACTCGGACACGGCGGTGCTGGCCACCTCCAGATCTCCCGCCGGCTGGCCTGCGCCCGCGGCTCGGCGCGACTCCGGCGGAGCAGCGCCTCCCCCAGCACGCCGGCCCGTCGCCAGCTGCACCTCGAGGCCGGCTCTGCTCTCTGGCGCCGCTGACGATTGATTGCCTTGGCCCGCTCCGGTTGGCGTCGCAGGCGGCGCTCTCCCCGCCAAGGCCACGGGGTCCTCCTCCCTCTCCAACAGCGGCGGGTCTTGGATGATCTCCTCCGCCAAGGGCAACGGGGTGTCGGGGGCTACGGCTCGAAGAGGAACGGCGAGCACCGGAGGCTGGCTGCGCGAGCTTTCCGCCTCCGTCTCCACGGTAGCCGCCTCCCTCTGGGCCTTGGCCACCGTTTCGGCCTGCTCCTTCACCACCTGGGCGGTCGCCTTCTCCGCCGCCTCGTGCTTCGCGGGCGTTCCCCTCTGTGGCCTCCCTAAGATCGGCGCGGGGGTCCATGCGGTGGGAGCTCGAAGACCCTCCAGCCGGCCCCACGACGGAGCCGCTCGGGCCCTGCTCAAGGGAAAGCGGCGCCCTGTCCAGCAAGCGAGGAAAAGTTAAGAAGGCATTCGAAGAAAAAGAGAACAATAACGAGAATGCGGCAAGGTAATTGAAGACTTACGCCGAGACCGCCTGGGGCTGTTTCACAGCCTTGTGGAAGCGGGCCGCCTTCGCGGCCGCCTCATCTCGCTCTGTCGCCGCGGCGGAAGGCTTGGACTTCTTCGGCCGACTGCCGAAGAGGCCTAGAGCGGCCCGGCGCTTCTGCGCGCCGCCGGCAGCCGGCGCGACAGACGAGCCCGCGCCCTGTTGGTCGGCCGCCGGCTGGCGACGCGGAGCGACTTCGGCTTCGAAGTTGTCCGGCCAGTCCTCGAAGCTCGCGGTGAACCTTGAGCCTCCGGGCTCGGCACTGTCCCCCACGACGGCATCTTCCATGGCGGCCGCCCCCAAGTCCGGGTCGTCAACGTCATCCACCGTGCGGTCGGGGGCGTACTGGCGTTCAATCCCTGCCACCCCGGCCGGTGGCGCAAGAAGAGGATTCTGCTCAACGAACCGACTGGTCAGAAGCCGGCCGTCCCGAAGCCGGCTAACGACAAAAAAGAAGATAAAGAGAGAAACTTACCACGGGTGGAGGATTGGCGCGAGAATACGGCGCCTTGCCGTATTGCCAGTCCCCGCCGAGCTTGCAGTTGGCATATAATTGACCATGAGCGCCACCTCCGCGTGGGGCATCTCCCATGTGCTCAGCCGGCTTGGGTCGAAGCGGCCGCTCATTTGACACATCATATGGGGTCGGCTTTGGAGAGGAAGGATCCGACGCTCCACGAAGGCGGCCACCAAGTCGGCCCCTCGCAAGCCTTCCGACTGAATCAGCACCCGAAGCCGGGAGATGGCGGCGTTCCCGGCCGGAGACAACGACCGGGACCGGAAGCTCCACGAGGGCTGCCTCCCAGCCGGCGGGCCGGCTACGTAAGCCGGCAGGTTGATGTAGTCTTCTTGCTCGGCGACGTTCTTCACATAGAAATAAGATCTCTGCCAGACCTTTACCGATTGGATCAGGGGGATGGGCGGGAACGGATTGTTCTCGCTCGCCCTCCTCATGGCGATGAAGGCTCTGCAGGGGGCGGGCATGCCAGCGACGACCGTGCCGAGCTTGCTCTGGAAGAACTCTCCCCAGAGCTCCAGCGTGGGGAGCAGCCCCAAGAAGCCTTCGCAGAGGGAGACGAAGGCCGACAGCAGCATCACCGCATTGGGCGTGAGGTGATGCGGCTGGAGGTTGTAGAAGTCGAGGAAAGAGTGCAGAAACCCGCTCGCCGGGAGGCCGAAGCCGCGCAGGCAGTGCGAGCGGAAGACGACCCGCTCGCCCTCCTTCGGTGCCGGCGAGATCTCCCTCGCGGGCGCCAGGCGGACCTGTACGCGGTCGGCGCCGGGCAGGCGCCGGGTCTGGCGAAGGAACTCCACGTGGTCTTCATGGACGTTGGAGCCGTCCCATGAGCTTGACAACGCCATGGGAGCGAGGTGGTGTGGAGGCGCAGCGGCGCTGAGACGGGAAGCCGCGACGGCAGCAAGAGGAAGAAGACGAGGGTTAGGAGGGATGGAGCGGGAGGGGGCGTGCGAACCTCTGTCGCTCTCCCTCCTCCCCTACTTATAGGCTCACGTGGCGGAGCCGAGGAGGCGCGGCGTGGGGAGGCGTGGGGATCGATCGTGCCCACTCCCCACGTCCCGCGATTATCGAGCCTTAACGGCGAATCAAAACTGCCCTGAGAAGGCGAGCGACCCCTGTGGGCCATGGAAGATCCGCGCCCGGACCAAGACTCGCGAGTGGTGGGCCTGGGCCTGCGGCGGCGTCCCGTCGCGCGCGTGCGCTCGCAGGATCCCGCTGCCACGTGGCCGCGGAGGGGGCCCGTGGTCAGCACGCAGGTCCCCCCTCCTTCCGCCTGTAAGACGCAGAGCTCTCTGAAGTCGGCATGCGCCCGCAAGGCCGGCTCTTCAGGATGGGAAGCTGACCAAGCTCCTCGTCCCCCCGATCGCCTCGGAGCTCGATCAGCTTCGCGGACTACTGTCGGAGTAAATAGCCATGGGTAGCCTAGCCGGCTCCCCCTGGCCCTTCTAAAAAAAGTTACGAGCCCGCCCGGCTCTCAAGAATCCAAGACGTGTTGCCGCCTTCCCCTAGCTGGCTACAGCCCAGGCCGGCTTTCGGAAGGCGGTCCGACTTTCGCCCTCATGAGAAGGCCGACTCCAAGAAGCCGGCCATGAGAAGGACGACTCCAAGAAGCCGGCCATGAGAAGGCCGACTCCAAGAAGCTGGCTCCCCATAAAGCGGTCAAGACCGTACCCACAAAGTTTGCACCCACCTAACGGCGGTGCGACGGGGCGTGGCTACAGTAAAGCCTGCCACCCCCGAATCCCGGAGCACGCATGGCATAGTGCGCCGTGCGGGGTAGGCGTGACCCGTCCGACGCAGCACTGTTGCCATGCTGACTCTGACATCACCCACGGCGGGCCACCAACATGGCCCATCGACGGTGGGCCCCTTCGAGCAGAGAGACGCCCGAAGGCGGCCACGCCTCCAACTAGTCGGCCTAAGACAGAGCCGGCTCCCCGTAGCCGGCTTGCCGCCTCCCTCGAGGAAGACGCCCCATTAAGGAGACAAGACGCGGTAAGGCTACAGCGATCGCCCGACAGGCGGCGGTACTGTAGCCGCGCTTACCACGATGAAGCTCACGTCAACAAGATAATGCCACAGTGACCAGCCGCCGACCAGGCCCTGGGCAGTGGGCCTTCCTGTCGACCAAGGAGCTGGTAGCCGGCGGGACCCACCAGTCGGCGGGCCCCAGCAGCCGGCGCAGAAGCCGGCGAGCGCGGTCACAGACGGCTGAGCCCCGAAGCTGGGTAAGATCCGCCGGTGTGCATGTCTTCGCCTCATCCCGCTTCCAGGCACCGGCGATGTCTTACTGGTTCCCACAAAGATAAGCCACCCGTTGGCATATGTCGCACCCACCACCCGACAACCCTTATGCAAGAGCCATGGTGATCTTCACCTTTCCTTTTTACATTTTATCCTTTGGCAAGCACATTGTGTTGGAAAGATTCTGATATATATATCCAATTGGATCTAAGGCATCATGAACTATTATTGTTGACATTACCCTTGAGGTAAAAGGTTGGGAGGCGAATCTATAAGCCCCTATCTTTCTCTGTGTCTGATTAAAACTTTGAACCCATAAATATTTAGTGAGTGTTAGCAATTGTGAAAGACTACATGATAGTTGAGTATGTGGGGTTTGATAAATCAAAGCTCTGACATAGACTCTTCCTGAAAATAAGATGAATTGTAATTGTTTGATGACTGATAACATGGTTTGTTAGTTTTCAAGAAAGTTTATGATCTATACTTTAACATGTGAATAGCTTATTACTTGATCATGATAAGCTTTATGAGATGAACTATTGTTATGATATAATGATGCTAGAAAAGGTGATTGAAATTATCATTGATCAAACTTGTGCACCTGCTAGCCTTCACACTTCATAAATTATTTCTTTTATCATTTACCTACTCGAGGACGAGCAGGAATTAAGCTTGGGGATGCTAATACGTCTCCAACGTATCTATAATTTATGAAGTATTCATCCTATTATATTATCCATCTCGGATGTTTATTGGGCTTTACTATGCACATTTATATTACTTTTGGGACTAACCTATTGACCCAGAGCCCAGTGCCAGTTTCTGTTTTTTCCCTTGTTTCAGTGTTTCGAAGAAAAGGAATATCAAATGGAGTCGAAACGGAATGAAACCTTCTGGAGAAGTTATTTTTGGAAGGAAAGCAACCCAGGAGACTTGGAGTCCATGTCAAGAAAGCGATGAGGAAGCCACAAGGTAGGGGGCGCGCCCACCCCCCTAGGGCGCGCCCTCCACCCTCGTGGCTCCCCTGGCGTACTTCTTCCTCCCATATATACCCATATACCCGAAAATGATCGGGGAGCGCAATAGATCGGGAGTTCCACCGCCAAAAGCCTCCATAGCCACCGAAAGACAATCTAGACCCGTTCTGGCACCCTGCCGAAGGGGGAATCCCTCTCCAGTGGCCATCTTCATCATCCCGGCGCTCTCCATGACAAGGAGGGAGTAGTTCACCCTCGGGGCTGAGGGTATGTACCAGTAGCTATGTGTTTGATCTCTCTCTCTCTCTCGTGTTCTTGCTTTGGCACGATCTTGATGTATCGCGAGCTTTGCTATTGTAGTTGGATCTTATGTTTCTTCACCCCCTCTACTCTCTTGTAATGGATTGAGGTTTCCCCTTTGAAGTTATCTTATCAGATTGAGTCTTTAAAGATTTTAGAACACTTGATGTATGTCTTGCCGTGCGTATCTATGGTGACAATGGGATATCATGTGATTCACTTGATGTATGTTTTGGTGATCAACTTGCGGGTTCCGCCCATGAACCTATGCATAGGGGTTGGCACACGGTTTCGTCGTGATTCTCCGGTAGAAACTTTGGGGCACTCTTTGAGGTTCTATGTGTTGGTTGAATATATGAATCTGAGATTGTGTGATGCATATCGTATAATCATACACACGGATACTTGAAGTGACATTGGAGTATCTAGGTGACATTAGAGTTTTGGTTGATTTGTGTCTTAAGGTGTTATTCTAGTACGAACTCTAGGGCTGTTTGTGACACTTATAGGAATAGCCCAATGGATTGATTGGAAAGAATAACTTTGAGGTGGTTTCGTACCCTACCATAATCTCTTCGTTTGTTCTCCACTATTAGTGACTTTGGAGTGACTCTTTGTTGCATGTTGAGGGATAGTTATATGATCCAATTATGATATTATTGTTGAGGGAACTTGCACTAGCGAAAGTATGAACCCTAGGCCTTGTTTCCCAATATTGCAATACCGTTTATGCTCACTTTTACCATTAGCTACCTTGATGTTTTTATAATTTCAGATTACAAAAACCTTTATCTACCATCTATATACCACTTGTATCACCATCTCTTCGCCGAACTAGTGCACCTATACAATTTACCATTGTATCGGGTGTGTTGGGGACACAAGAGACTCTTTGTTATTTGGTTGCAGGGTTGCTTGAGAGAGACCATATTCATCCTAAGCCTCCTACGGATTGATAAAACTTAGGTCATCCACTTGAGGGAAATTTGCTACTGTCCTACAAACCTCTGCACTTGGAGGCCCAACAACGTCTACAAGAAGAAGGTTGTGTAGTAGACATCAAGCTCTTTTCTGGCGCCGTTGCCGGGAGGTGAGTGCTTGAAGGTATATCTTTAGATTTTGCAATAGAGTCTATTAGTTTCTTGTTTTATCACTAGTTTAGTTCATAAAATAAAATTACAAAAAAATATGGAATTGAGAGTACCTCATATGCTTCATCTTTTTAATATCTATCATGAAAATAAGGATTCCGATAATTGTGCTCAAGTTCTAGAAGAAGAATGCATTAGAATGTTTGGCACTAAATATTTGAATGATGAGCATGATTGCAATGTTGTTAGTATGAATTCCTTGAATATCTATGATGCTAATGATATGCAAAGCCACAAGCTTGGGGAAGCTATTCTTGATGAAGATGATATTTTTTGTCCCCCAAGTTTTGATGAGCAAATTTATTATGATGAAAGCATACCTCCTATCTATGATGATTATTGTGATGACACGTATGCTTTAAAGAATAATGATAACAATGAAACTTGTCATCTTGATTTCAATTTTCAATCCCATGATAGTTACTTTGTTGACATTACCCTTTTTACAATCCTTTTTACATTTTATCCTTTGGCAAGCACATTGTGTTGGAAAGATTCTGATATATATATCCAATTGGATGTAAGGCATCATGAACTATTATTGTTGACATTACCCTTGAGGTAAAAGGCTGGGAGGCGAATCTATAATCCCCTATCTTTCTCTGTGTCTGATTAAAACTTTGAACCCATAAATATCGCGTGAGTGTTAGCAACTGTGAAAGACTACATGATAGTTGAGTATGTGGGGTTTGATAAATCAAAGCTCTGACATAGACTCTTCCTGAAAATAAGATGAATTGTAATTGTTTGATGACTGATAACATGGTTTGTTAGTTTTCAAGAAAGTTTATGATCTATACTTTAACATGTGAATAGCTTATTACTTGATCATGAGATGCTTTATGGGATGAACTATTGTTATGATATAATGATGCTAGAAAAGGTGATTGAAATTATCATTGATCAAACTTGTGCACCTGCTACGATTCACACTTCATAAATTATTTCTTTTATCATTTACCTACCTGAGGACGAGCAGGAATTAAGCTTGGGGATGCTGATACGTCTCCAACGTATCTATAATTTATGAAGTATTCATGCTATTATATTATCCATCTTGGATGTTTATTGGGCTTTACTATGCACTTTTATATTACTTTTGGGACTAACCTATTGACCCGGAGCCCAGTGCCAGTTTCTGTTCTTTCCCTTGTTTCAGTGATTCGAAGAAAAGGAATATCAAATAGAGTCGAAATGGAATGAAACCTTCTGGAGAAGTTATTTTTGGAAGGAAAGCAACCCAGGAGACTTGAAGTCCACGTCAAGAAAGCAACAAGGAAGCCACGAGGTAGGGGGCGCGCCCACCCCCCTAGGGCGCGCCCTCCACCCTCGTGGGCCCCTCGTGGCTCCCCTGACGTACTTCTTCCTCCCATATATACCATATACCCTAAAACGACCGGAGAGCGAAATAGATCGGGAGTTCCGCCGCCAGAAGCCTTCGTAGCCACTGAAAGCCAATCTAGACCCGTTCCGGCACCCTGCCGGACGGGGAATCCCTCTCCGGTGGACATCTTCATCATCCCGGTGCTCTCCATGACGAGGAGGGAGTAGTTCACCGTTGGGGCTGAGGGTATGTACCAGTAGCTATGTGTTTGATCTCTCTCTCTCTCTCGTGTTCTTGATTTGGCACGATCTTGATGTATCGCGAGCTTTGCAGTGACTTTGGAGTGACTTTGGAGTGACTCTTTGTTGCATGTTGAGGGATAGTTATATGATCCAATTATGATATTATTGTTGAGGGAACTTGCACTAGCGAAAGTATGAAACCTAGGCCTTGTTTCCCATCATTGCAATACCGTTTATGCTCACTTTTACCATTAGTTACCTTGCTGTTTTTATAATTTCAGGTTACAAAAACCTTTATCTACCATCTATATACCACTTGTATCACCATCTCTTCGCCGAATTAGTGCACCTATACATATTACCATTGTATCGGGTGTGTTGGGGACACAAGAGACTCTTTGTTATTTGGTTGTAGGGTTGCTTGAGAGAGACCATCTTCATCCTACGCCTCCTACGGATTGATAAACCTTAGGTCATCCACTTGAGGTAAATTTGCTACTGTCCTACAAAGAAGGTTGTGTAGTAGATATCATACAGCTATATAGGGCCTAATGTGTGGCAACTAAAACTGCGAGGAAAATGTTGGCATGAGTAGGTTACATGCATTATACAGCTATAGAGGGCCTAATGCACCGCAACTAAAACTGCGAGGAAAATTTAGTTGGACATAACATGGATCCATACTCCCTCGTTCCATCTATAGAGGGCCTAATGCGTTTTTAAGACCGCCTTTGACTATTGACAAGATTAATAGTACATGACATGCACAATGTGAAAATTATATCATTGAAAGCTCCTTTCACACACACATCTAATGGTGTGCTTTGTGTAAGTTGCATGTCATATATTATTGCTCTAGTATTTAGTTGGTCAAATTTAGGCTCGAAAAACACATTAGGCCCTATATAGATGGAAGGAGGGAGTAGCTTTGAATAACATTTGTATAGTAAAATGGGACAAGACTCTCTCTTTGTGTGGTGTGAATAGTTTTTTTGTTGAGGGAAGTGCGAATTTATTTGGTACCTACAAGTATAGTATTACACATTTGGCTTGTCCCTAAAATTCAACCCGTGCCTTGTTATATCGCGAAAATTCAGATATCGTGCTCCCAAAACTGACGCCTTCACAAACCGCGCCTTGCTATCCCAAAATTACAACGCGCGCGAAAACTCCCTCCAACTGCCAAATCCAGACACGTGAAATCCCCCTTCTAACTCTGAGCCGAAAGGGCCGCTAGTTCAAATCGATGGGGGTACTTTTGTAACACACCCTAAATTTTGGACAAGCGCATCCCTAAGTCATGGTCCCCCCTCCCATCGCCTCCTTTTCCCCATTCGAAATCCCAGCCGCCATAACCTCTCCGCTCCAGCCGCGAAACCCCACCCTCCCCCGTCCGCCACCTCACCGCTGCCCAGCCAGAGCCTCTTCCCCGATGACATCATCCACTGCAATAGCTCGACATCCCCATACGCCTCCCCGGATGAGGATCCCTCGTCCATATCATCGTCCCACCAGTTCAGCCGCCCCGTCCTCCACCTCCAAGGAGCTGCTCCGATGATCACCTCGTCTATCGCGGGTGCTCCATCCCCACAACGCCGCCTTAACCTGCTCCACCGGAACCGCAACATCCTCACCAACTCCTCGGATGAAGCCAAGGCCTACTCGGCGCCACCAAAGAGGTTGTAGACTCATCGCATCGCACCTTCTCCTTAACTCGACCTCCTGGCGCCGACGGTGCTCCATCCCGAACCCCCATGGAGCGGCTACCTCGAAGCCGGCGCCGCGGGTGAGATCTCCACAGTGGCTCTCCCCAGTGCGAGGCTCTTTCGGTGGCGGTGTCCATACCAGCCGGATTGTTGCTGCTGCTCCGACTGTTGCTTGATCGCTCGCGCTGCTGCTCCGGCTCTCGCTCGCTCGCTCGCCCAGCTGTTGCTACTCCGGCTCTCGCTTGGTCGCTCGCTCGCGCTGCTGCTGCCCGGGCTCTCGCTCGCTTGCTTGCATTGCTGCTGTTTCTCCGGCTCTCGCTCGCTCGCTCCCACTGCTGCTCTCCCCCTCGCTTGTGCTGCTGCTCTACTCCGATTTAGCCACACTTCAGTCGACTGAATCGACTTTTGGGTCAGTCGATTTTTAGGGGGTGGTGGGTCTCGCTGGAGTTAAGGAAGAACCACCCGCAGCGGGGAGGTGGGCTCGCCGGAGAGGTACCCCACTATCTATCTTAAGGTTCTGGGTGGGGTGCTACTCGCCGGTGGTGGGGGGCGTGGTGGTGGGGCGGTGGCGTGGGGATCGTCGGAGAAAAAGCTTGGCGCGGGGGGGGGGGGCTAGAGGGCTGGCCGTGGCGGCGGCGGACCGACGGTGGGGAGTTGTTATGGGGCGGCGAGGTGGCGACGCACCGGCGGTTGGGAGTTGTTTCGGGGCGGCGAGGCAGCGCGGGGTTCGGCCGGTGGTGGCTGGTGGCTCAGGGGGGTGCAGGTTGAAGATGAACCGCAGGCCCTCCGTAAACTATCCCATGTGAAGTGCCTCTCTGCTACCGTTGCGTTCAGTTTCGACAATAACATTCAGATTCCATAGTAAATTTCAGTTTTTTCAGTTAAGTTCAGAGTCAACAGTTTTTACCTCATTTGTTGTAGTCAGATGGTTTTTGGTGATGCAAATTTTACATCTATCACCTTTTGGTAAGTCATTTTATATCATCTATTGGAGATGCTATTAGAATCCCACTTGAGATTAACAATGTCTGTCTTGTGCTGCTTCAGCCTTGATGTCTTACAGCTCACCAGAGCTGCTCCAAGGATGGAACGATCCATCACAACAGAGCAGTGCCCTGGACGCCGTCTACAGATTCCTCAGATCTTCCTCCGCACCTCCGAGAGCCACCTCTATCTCAACTTCTTCAGTGACCAACCAATGATGCTGAGGTCGACACGTCTACGAAAAAGAGGTTGCACACTTGTCGCATCACTTATTACTCTACACTCATGTCGATCCATTAGGGCTATTGTGGTTCAACGAAAAAACATAGCAATAGGAAATTTTCCTATGGCACTCTACTATTCAATTATTCAGGCATTTTGTTGAAAGGAATGGAGAAAAACATCCACCTGGACCTACTTCTCAAAATCCGATGCATGAAAACAAGACAAGTGCATTGGTGGTAGAATAACATTCTAACTATACACGCTTTCATATGGTTTCACTTTATTTTGGCCATGTTTCTTTGCATTCCCCTGCTCCTCCTTTTCCTGTGAACCAAACACCCAAGTTGACAGAAATCCTGTGTTCGCAAATGCTCTGTTTCTCATGTGCATTCCTATCCTATTCCGGTGCTTTTCCTCCTATCTCTGTGTTTTTAGAATCATGCAAGCCAAATGAGCCCTTATAGAATTACTTCAGTTACACATAGGTGTCGAAGAAAACTTTGTGTGGTTTGTCCTGCTCCTGCCGCGACATCGTCTACCTCAACTGAGCTACTCCATTGACAGAAGCATCCACCAAACCAAACATCACGACTCCTGACTGTCTTTCGCCGCCTCAGATCTCCTTCCCTGCCTCCGGCACCCACCACAATGTGTCAGGACCCCGACTCAATGCCAGATCGATCTAGCATGTAACACCTCATATCACTTTGCGGCCTCACGCACGGTAATCCCACGGGTGTCGCCTTACTTTTGCCCGGGACCGTTTGCGCCTTTTGGCACACGTATATGATAGTGTCGCTAGCATCCATATGATAAGGAGCCCGGGCTGACATGGCTAGTCGTAAACCCAAAGCGGCACAGACTTACAGGGACAGGCATCCATGACCCAGCATCGAACGTGTCGGTCATCAGCGAGTGAATCCAGGCTGTAGCACTGGGCTAGCAGGACTCCGGTGAACCGGGCTGTAGCGGGCTAACAGGACTCCGGTATTCATCGCGTGACATTTCCCCGAAGGGACAGACACAGGAACGAAGAAGGACACATGCCGGCCAGCCTAAGTGTTCCGGAGCAGTAGCAAGCTACCATGGCTCAGTGGAAACACTAGGAGACATTTCCCGGTAAGAGAGGCTACTAAAGATAAACAACTAGATAGTCAGATCCCACACATACCAAGCATTTCAATAACATACACACAATATGCTCGATATGTGCAAATACAACATGGCATCACAACATGACTCTACGACTCAAGTATTTATTCAATAGGCTCCGAGGAGCGAGATATTACAAACATGGGTCTCATGACCCAACAATCAGAGCATACAAGTCAAAGCACAAGCGGAAGCTATCATGTCTGAGTACAGACATCTATAAATGAAAAAGGCTGAGAAGCCTGACTATCTATCAGATCCTGCCGAGGGCACAAGATCGTAGCTGAGGTATCAAGCTAAACGTCGAAGTCCACGCGAAACTACTAGTGAGACTGAAGTCTCTCTGCAAAAACATAAAATAGGCAAACGTGAGTACAAATGTACCCAGCAAGACTTACATCAGATCTATCTACATATGCATCATTATCAACAAAGGGGATGGTGGGGTTTAACTGCAGCAAGCCAGCTTTGACTCGGTGGCTATCCTGAACTACGACTGCAAGTAACTCTTTTGAGGTGGCGCACACGAGTCCACATATTCACCATATCAATACACCACTATGGATCCGCTCCCGTCTCCCTACGAGAACGCCATCCATAGCACTCACGCTTATCTTGCGTATTTTAGGGTATCCACTTTCACTTGTCTATGAACTGATATAAGCAACCCAGAAGTCCTTTCCGCGGACACGGCTATTCGAATAGATGATGTTAACCCTGCAGGGGTGTACTTCTTCACACACGCTCTCACCACTTACCGCCGTTTACACGACATGTACTCGGCAACCTTCAAGCGGAAGCCCGACGTGGGTGTCGGCCACGACCTGCCTAAACACTCAAGTCTCTAGTCCAGGTTTATCGCCTATTCGGGTTCCATCCATGAGGAGATCCGGCCGGAGTTTCGCTCACAGCCCCAAACGATGTGAACAGGGTTCCGTGACACCAAACGGGCGCCCGGTTACCCGGCCACGTGCCTACCGCATCACAGCCCACCCCTACGGTCAGCGCTGCGCACGGCCTCCAGCATACTACAAACACCAGAAACTACTTGCAACTCCTGGACAGAGGACAAGGGTGATTAAGAAGCTGAGAGGGTCCATTGTTTCGGGCCCAATGCGTGGTAGTAGCTGAATCATGGATCACAAACACAGAACTCAGTTCCTGAGGACGGCTGCAATGAGACAACCCACCATGTACTCCTACATGGCCTCTCACCGCTACCTTTACCAAATCGTGTTCACACACTTAGCTCACACACAGTAGGACATGTTCACACGCCTCTGATTCATCCCCGATGAATCAGACCTGACTCAACTCTAAGCAGTAGCAGGCATGACAAACAAGCATGAATGAGTAGGCACAACAGGGCTCAAACAACTCCTACTCATGCTAGTGGGTTTCATCTATTTACTGTGGCAATGACAGGTCATGCAAAGGATAAAGGGGTTCAGCTACCGCAGCAAGTAACAGATGAATCGTGTTGTCCTAATGCAGTAAAAGAGAGCAGGAGCGAGAGAGTGGGATTTTATCGGAATGAACAAGGGGGTTTTGCTTGCCTGGCACTTCTGAAGATAACATTGAGTCTTCATCAGTGTCAACGATCACATCATCGGTATCACGTCTATCGAGAGGGGACAAATACCGGCAACACAGAAAGGAACACAATCAATGCAATGCACAATATGATGCATGATCATGACATGGCAAAATGAATGTGTTTTGAGCTAATGCAACTAGCAACAGATTAAATGAAGTTGGTTTGAATACAAGATTCAAATTTAAACTCCATATGTGATTATTCAAATGCCATTTAATTGATTTGTGCTAAACAGCACCTATAAGTTGTTCTAACATGCATGAAAATGGTACAGATGGATTCCTTGAATTTTTCTGATAATTTTTCATATATAAATTATTTAATTTGGAGTTACGGTTAATTTTCTATGATTTATTGAAGTTTTAGGCATTTTCTGTAATTTCCTGATTAATAATAAATCCAGAAATGAATTTACTGCGTCAGCATGACTTCACAGTGACGTCAGCAAGTCAACGACGTTGTCCAGGTCAAATCTGACCTATGGGACCCACATGTCAGCTGCACAGTGATTTAACAGAGTTTAATTGACTTAACTAAATGGTTAGCCGGGTTAATTAAAGGGTAGGGCCCACCTGTCAGTGGCCCTAGGCCTGGGTTAGCGGGGTGGTTAGGCCCTAATGACCCGCCACGTCGGATTTGCCGGTGGTTGGACGACGGCGACGACCCAGAGCGGCGGTGGCTCGCCGGAGTTACGCCAGAGGCGACGGATCGACGCGCCAAGGGCACCAGGAGGTAGCCCGTGCCCGTGCGCATCTAGGGGGACCAACGGGAGGTGCGGGGGTGGCCGGGGTTCGCCGGAATGGAAGCCCGAGGCGGCGGCCGGAGCTCGGGGGTTCGCGGGACTGGCGCTGCAGCTCACAAACGAGGGAGCTGAGGCGCTGGAGGGGCTCTACGGGTCACGGCTAGCGCAACGGTGCACGCCCGTGACCAAATGGTCACCGGGATTTCGCCGGCGACGAGTCCGTGCGGCGGAGCGTCTCGGCTCCGGCGGAAGCAATGGCTAGAGCGGCCCAACGGCATGGGAAGAAGAGGGGAACGGTTCAGTGGCTCACCGCGAGTCCAACGAGCGCGGGGGCGAGGCCGGGGACGCTCTGTGGCCGGCGAATCAAGCGACGACGGCCGTCGGTGCAGAGGAAGAAGATGGCGTCGGTGACGGTGCTCCAGGGCGTCCGGCGTCTTGTGGCTCCGTGGTAGGGACGGGAACGTCACGGCGGAGCTCGGGGGCGCGTCGGAGAGGCGTGGGGAAGGCGGTGGCCGCGGTGGTGCTTGGCGGCGTGCTGCGGTGCGCTCGGGGATCACAGGAAGAGAGGGAAAGAGAGAGCCAGGGGAGGGGGAGCGGTCCAGAGGGAGTGAGAAGGGCCAGGGGCTGCGTGGCGTTGCGGACGGAGTCCAGGGCGACGAGAGGAAGCAGGAGGTGGCCGAGGCAGCGTCGGCGCGCGCCACGCCTCGCCTCTGTTCGTCCTCCTGGCAGAGGAGGAAGAGGACAAGGGGGAAAGGAGGTGGGCTGGGCCTGCGCAGGTGGGCTGCACAGTGTTGGGCTGTGGGTGGCTGCCAGGTAAGGTCCAGGTAAATTCTGTTTTATATTTTTCTGTTCTGTTTTGTTTTTATTTAATTCTTTTGCCACTGTTTTGAATTTAAAAATAATTCAAACAATGCCAAAAACTCCTCTGAATATTTTATATTGCTAGATGGACTTTTCCAAAAGCTTATAAAATATTTCAGGGGTATTTGAAATTATATTCTAATTATATGAATATAATTCAAATTCAAATAACTAATGATTTAAATTCAAAGTCCCAAAAATAAATCCTTAAAAATGTTCAATATTTTGGTTGGGACCAGAACCCTTACCAAAAATTATCAAACATTTAAGAAGAGCCCTTTTGGAGCAATGAATGAGATTTCTAGGGTTTTTGCCCCTCTTTTATTTAGGGTTTTGAGGCTTCCAATATTCCTCAATTCAAGTTTCAAAAATATAGACATGATGCACACCTGAAGCTAGCCTAGAGCAATGCCAGAAGCTAGGGATGTGACAACTGACCCCCACTAAACAAGAATCTCGTCTCGAGATTCAAGTGTAGGGTAAGGTGAAGGGGAAACGCAAACTAGTATAATCTTCACGATCCAGTTGCACTTCAAATGGACTTTGATTCATTCACCATCATTGTCTTGTCGTCTTGCTCTGAGAAATCCTGTCAACATGACAGGGGGGGGGGAAGAAGGAGACTCTAGAAGGGTCGATCTCCTCGAAGATCGAGCAACTCAAGATTAACTTACGGAATGAGACATAGAACCATCTTTCGGGTTGAGACACGAGATACACATCAATAGGGGTGGAAGAAATGGATGACGAAGGTTCACTAGGTAGACAACAATTCCACACTTAAGAAGGTGGTAATCGATTGTCAACGTAGCGAGGAGTTGAGTTGCCATGATACCATAACGATACACCTTAGGGGAGGTGACTCGTAGAGATATCCCCTTAAGTGGCAAAAAGAATTACTTTTGATTCAGAGATCATTGAAACTCTTTAAACCAGCCTAAGGCAATTCTCGAACGATCGTTTGGAGGGGGTCGGTAGAATGGCATACTCGGACTTGGATGATGTGGATTACCTTGTTGAAGACAACGTAATGGATGAATTTGCTTATCACCGGAAATGGAAGAGACCCATGGTAGAATGGCACATTGGCGGTGCAAGCTAGGAACAAAATGCAAATGCTGGGAATGATTCTGGTAACTGGGGAAGAACCCAACAATAGGGAGTGAATTCACTGTTTGAGTAGGTCATAGCATGTCGAGGAAACGGAGAGGATCCCCAGTTAATGCCGAATATAACACCTAGCGCTTGAGCGTGCTCTCAAGAACTTGAGCATTTCCATATTCATCAAGGTTTTACCAACATCCGTGTCAAGGATCCTGGCAACACAACTTGCTACCATGATGAATGATGATGGATGATGCAGATGCAAAGGAAGATAACACCTTCTCAAATTTCACCCCTGGCGGGGCCAAGGAGATAAAATCTGGATGATCGACCGAGAGACATTTAGCACTCCGCTTCTAATGTTCTCCTTGATGTGCTAGGGTAACCCATTCATAGATATGGTTTGATATCTAGAACATCAAGTAAAGGTCGGACTTCGGGAGCAATAGAATCCATAAGAAACAGTTACGGAGGTAAATCCTACGAAATCCTTATGGGGAGGTGGCCAACTTCCTTAACAAGATACTACAATGATAGGTCTTCCGGCTGGGTGTGTTGGCCACGACATCCACTTTACCGGTTGTCGAGGGACCAATATTATAGTTCTTGGGAAATGTTCCAACCATCATATCTGCCTGAGATTCAGATCTGGTTGGTGTCAGGATATTCCAGACTCATCGAGTCTAGGAAGGAAAATGAAGGTTTGCAACACAAATCGACGAGATGACGTTGCGAGATTCTCGGGAAATGAACTACGATAGCAAGCTCCAAAACATGAGCTGGTTCCGCTACAAACATGTGAACATGTTGTCCCAGACAAGCACGATCACATGGTAGTCTTATAATAAACACTAACGAGTTCTGGTTGGGAACCATCATCGAGGATATCAAAATCCTTGCATGAGGTATACTCTTAAGAAGGAACTTCTTCTCCTTGAACAAATCAATCAGTGGCTTGGTGTGCTAGGATATACGTATGGAATGAAGATGATCAGTCTAACAGACCACAGAATTCTTCGCACGTGCATGACCGACTTGGGATGATTCCAAAAGAGCAAAAACAAACTTTCTCGAATTCACGACGGCAACTTACATCAAAATGCACGTGAATCAAAGGAAGTCACTCCTTTCATCAAACAAGTACTTCATGAGCTAGCATGAAGAAAATGCTTTCAAAAGTTTCCAACACTAACTTAATGTTCAACAACATCATGGAGGAGATAAGGATGTTGTCAATGGGCTCAACAACAACTCATCGGAATTTCCATATCACTGAACTTCCACCATCATGTGAACACGGTGATAGCATTGGTCAGAACCAAAAGATATAATGGTGTATGCTCGAGGGATCAACCACGAGGAAGACAACATTACGAACATCGTTGGTTCTGACTTGATTTGACGATAGCCCACACTCAAATCAAAGGATTGATAAGACAATAGGTCCAGCAACTGATCACAGGGACCAATCGATGAAGATATCATCTTTCTTCAATACACACTACACAAGAATATCCTTTTGGGACGAACTAAGTCAGGCAAGCTTTTATCTTCCAACTCTCCAAGTTGTTGTCTAGCTTAACCAACTAGCTCAGGGATATCTAACACCGATTCTTGGAGAGAAGGTGGTTCACAAGAAACCAACTTGATCACGAGCTCAACATAGCGGTCAGGTGACAACCTGGTAATACTTCCAAGAAGATCTTCGGAAATCACGAACCACCGATATGTTACTAAGCTCGAGAACAATCTTGCTTTTCAGGGCAAGATGATATGATCAAATGAGCGAGGACTTAACAAATCCTATCTCATCAATCGAGGAGTGCACCAGGAAAATGGACTAGGTAGCACAATCAACCTTAGGGTGATGATTCAATAGTCAACTCGCTAAGGATGACGTTATTGTCCATTTAACTACCAAGCAACGGAGTTGCTAGGAGTATTGATTTCACACATCATGATTCACTTGTCGGCACTCCGGCTGCAACAACACGGAACCGAGGAATGAAAAAGGATGGCGTGAAGTATCACTATGTCAAGAATTCACAAAAGGTGGTGCAATTCTCATGAAATTCCTGTCATAAAGAAGGTAATACTTCAGGGTAGAGCAGACCAGAAGCTGGATTGTAACTTGATCTGCGGAACACAACTACTTTGACCCAATCCTAGATATGGATGAGGTACTGGAGTTTGTTTCTCCAAGTCATTCAGGACAGAATGGCTTGACGTACCACAAGGGTAATAGGCATCGATAAACGAATGCATGCATACCCTTGGTATCAATTGATAGACGAGGGTCAGAATGCAACTAAAGAGAGCAACTCAAAGGAACATGCGATTTTCTGAGTTGTGGATGCATGGTTTAGCATGTCGAACGAATTCCACATATTTCTTCCGGATAACCCATGCAGAAAGGTAGAACTGGCAGAGTCACAATGTAGAATCGAGAACCCATCGAGAGCACTCTGATTGTGATCTTTCGATCAGCGAGGAACATCTGCCATAAGCGGTTCATAGTATTTGGAAGAAAGGAATACCACGAACATCGAGGACTAATGCAAAGGTTACTAATATCCTGAAGGAACTAGCAAATACTATCAACATGAAGTAAGTAGGGTGAATCTCGGGTTCAAAAACCCAGGAACAGAATACCTACTACTAAGTAGCATCACGGGATGCTTTCGAGACTGATGGCCAGAATCATCACACTGGGAACACAAAACGTTGCTAGGTTACTAGGTGACTCCCTAAATACCTAGGGTCATAATAGTAACTCCAACATAAATGTCAAGGCAACAGAGTACCTCAACTCACTGATTAGTGTGGTTAATCTGGCCCAAAGGAACATTGAAACGGAAGGAAGGAATCTGCAAGTGCATCAGACTGTTTAGAAACCTGGAATGACTCGGACAGCATAACGGCTGTAAATGCTCAGAAAAGATTTGAGACATTCACAAAAATGGTGGCATAACCACTCAGAAGCACAATATCAAGGTTTCGAGATCAACAATTAACATACAGAAGTAGTAAGAACTGAACTGAGACTTAAATCCAACAATCTATAAGTCTACGGATTAGTAACACGTGATCCTGATAGAAAGAAAAGATAGCCTGGTTCTTAATCCCTGCAGGAAAGATAAGATGACTCAGATCAGAAGGCATAAGGTATAAGGAGTAAAAAGAGCCTTACGTTCCATCCCACAATCAATTCCCTTATATAACTAAAGAATTTCTAGACTCAACTTCGACCAGTTTGGCTTGGTAATCCTACAGGCAGTCAAGCTCTGATACCAACGCTGTCAGGACCCCGACTCAATGCCACATCGATCTAGCATGTAACACCTCATATCACTTTGCGGCCTCACGCACGGTAATCCCACGGGTGTCGCCTTACTTTTGCCCGGGACCGTTTGCGCCTTTTGGCACACGTATATGATAGTGTCGCTAGCATCCATATGATAAGGAGCCCGGGCTGACATGGCTAGTCGTAAACCCAAAGCGGCACAGACTTACAGGGACAGGCATCCATGACCCAGCATCGAACGTGTCGGTCATCAGCGAGTGAATCCAGGCTGTAGCACTGGGCTAGCAGGACTCCGGTGAACCGGGCTGTAGCGGGCTAACAGGACTCCGGTATTCATCGCGTGACATTTCCCCGAAGGGACAGACACAGGAACGAAGAAGGACACATGCCGGCCAGCCTAGGTGTTCCGGAGCAGTAGCAAGCTACCATGGCTCAGTGGAAACACCAGGAGACATTTCCCGGTAAGAGAGGCTACTAAGGATAAACAACTAGATAGTCAGATCCCACACATACCAAGCATTTCAATAACATACACACAATATGCTCGATATGTGCAAATACAACATGGCATCACAACATGACTCTACAACTCAAGTATTTATTCATTAGGCTCCGAGGAGCGAGATATTACAAACATGGGTCTCATGACCCAACAATCAGAGCATACAAGTCAAGCACAAACGGAAGCTATCATGTCTGAGTACAGACATCTATAAATGGAAAAGGCTGAGAAGCCTGACTATCTACCAGATCCTGCCGAGGGCACAAGATCGTAGCTGAGGTAACAAGCTAAACGTCGAAGTCCACGCGGAACTACTAGTGAGACTGAAGTCTCTCTGCAAAAACATAAAATAGGCAAACGTGAGTACAAATGTACCCAGCAAGACTTACATCAGATCTATCTACATATGCATCATTATCAACAAGGGGGTGGAGGGGTTTGACTGCAGCAAGCCAGCTTTGACTCGGTGGCTATCCTGAACTACGACTGCAAGCAACTCTTTTGAAGTGGCGCACACGAGTCCACATATTCACCAACCAATACACCACTATGGATCCGCTTCCGTCTCCCTACGAGAACGCCATCCATAGCACTCACGCTTATCTTGCGTATTTTAGAGTATCCACTTTCACTTGTCTATGAACTGATATAAGGGGTCCACGTTTCCATATCCGAGGAATCCGGCTATTCCACTTACCGCCCTGTACACGTCATGTACCTCGGCAACCTTCAAGCGGAAGCCGGGCGAGGGAGTCGGCCACGACCTGACTAACCAAACAAGTCTCTAGTCCAGGTTTATCGCCTATTCGGGTTCCATCCGCAAGGAGATCCGGCCGGGGTGTCGCTTACGGCCCCAAACGATGTGTGCAGGGTTCCCAAGCCCACCAACCGGGTGCCACTTGGTACACCGGGCCACTGTGCCTAGTCTGTCCCAAGCCCACCTGTACCGGGTGCCACTTGGTAGACTACTAACACTACCTACAAACACCAGAAACTAGTTGCAACTCCTGGACAGAGATCATGTTGATTAATAAGTCGAGAGGGGCACTTAAGCATTCCAATGTGTGGTAGTAGCTGGTCATGGATCACAAACACAGAACTCAGTTCCTGAGGACGGCTGCAATGAGACAACCCACCATGTACTCCTACATGGCCTCTCACTGCTACCTTTACCAAATCGTGTTCACACACTTAGCTCACACACAGTAGGACATGTTCACACGCCTCTGATTCATCCCCGATGAATCAGACCTGACTCAACTCTAAGCAGTAGCAGGCATGACAAACAAACATGAATGAGTAGGCACAACAGGGCTCAAACAACTCCTACTCATGCTAGTGGGTTTCATCTATTTACTGTGGCAATGACAGGTCATGCAGAGGATAAAGGGGTTCAACTACCGCAGCAAGTAACAGATGAATCGGTATTGTCCTAATGCAGTAAAAGAGAGCAGGAGCGAGAGAGTGAGATTTTATCGGAATGAACAAGGGGGTTTTGCTTGCCTGGCACTTCTGAAGATAACATTGAGTCTTCATCAGTGTCAACGATCACATCATCGGTATCACGTCTATCGAGAGGGGACAATTACCGGCAACATAGAAGGGAACACAATCAATGCAATGCACAATATGATGCATGATCATGACATGGCAAAATGAATGTGTTTTGAGCTAATGCAACTAGCAACAGATTAAATGAAGTTGGTTTGAATACAAGATTCAAATTTAAACTCCATATGTGATTATTCAAATGCCATTTAATTGATTTGTGCTAAACAGCACCTATAAGTTGTTCTAACATGCATGAAAATGGTACAGATGGATTCCTTGAATTTTTCTGATAATTTTTCATATATAAATTATTTAATTTGGAGTTACGGTTAATTTTCTATGATTTATTGAAGTTTTAGGCATTTTCTGTAATTTCCTGATTAATAATAAATCCAGAAATGAATTTACTGCGTCAGCATGACTTCACAGTGACGTCAGCAAGTCAACGACGTTGTCCAGGTCAAATCTGACCTATGGGACCCACATGTCAGCTGCACAGTGATTTAACAGAGTTTAATTGACTTAACTAAATGGTTAGCCGGGTTAATTAAAGGGTAGGGCCCACCTGTCAGTGGCCCTAGGCCTGGGTTAGCGGGGTGGTTAGGCCCTAATGACCCGCCACGTCGGATTTGCCGGTGGTTGGACGACGGCGACGACCCAGAGCGGCGGTGGCTCGCCGGAGTTACGCCAGAGGCGACGGATCGACGCGCCAAGGGCACCAGGAGGTAGCCCGTGCCCGTGCGCATCTAGGGGGACCAACGGGAGGTGCGGGGGTGGCCGGGGTTCGCCGGAATGAAGCCCGAGGCGGCGGCCGGAGCTCGGGGGTTCGCGGGACTGGCGCTGCAGCTCACAAACGAGGGAGCTGAGGCGCTGGAGGGGCTCTACGGGTCACAGCTAGCGCAACGGTGCACGCCCGTGACCAAATGGTCACCGGGATTTCGCCGGCGACGAGTCCGTGCGGCGGAGCGTCTCGGCTCCGGCGGAAGCAATGGCTAGAGCGGCCCAACGGCATGGAAAGAAGAGGGGAACGGTTCAGTGGCTCACCGCGAGTCCAACGAGCGCGGGGGCGAGGCCGGGGACGCTCTGTGGCCGGCGAATCAAGCGACGACGGCCGTCGGTGCAGAGGAAGAAGATGGCGTTGGTGACGGTGCTCCAGGGCGTCCGGCGTCTTGTGGCTCCGTGGTAGGGACGGGAACGTCACGGCGGAGCTCGGGGGCGCGTCGGAGAGGCGTGGGGAAGGCGGTGGCCGCGGTGGTGCTTGGCGGCGTGCTGCGGTGCGCTCGGGGATCACAGGAAGAGAGGAAAGAGAGAGCCAGGGGAGGGGAAGCGGTCCAGAGGGAGTGAGAAGGGCCAGGGGCTGCGTGGCGTTGCGGATGGAGTCCAGGGCGACGAGAGGAAGCAGGAGGTGGCCGAGGCAGCGTCGGCGCGCGCCACGCCTCGCCTCTGTTCGTCCTCCTGGCAGAGGAGGAAGAGGACAAGGGGGAAAGGAGGTGGGCTGGGCCTGCGCAGGTGGGCTGCACAGTGTTGGGCTGTGGGTGGCTGCCAGGTAAGGTCCAGGTAAATTCTGTTTTATAATTTTCTGTTCTGTTTTGTTTTTATTTAATTCTTTTGCCACTGTTTTGAATTTAAAAATAATTCAAACAATGCCCAAAAACTCCTCTGAATATTTTTATATTGCTAGATGGACTTTTCCAAAAGCTTATAAAATATTTCAGGGGTATTTGAAATTATATTCTAATTATATGAATATAATTCAAATTCAAATAGCTAGTGATTCAAATTCAAAGTCCCAAAAATAAATCCTTAAAAATGTTCAATATTTTGGTTGGGACCAGAACCCTTACCAAAAATTATCAAACATTTAAGAGGAGCACTTTGGAGCAATGAATGAGATTTCTAGGGTTTTTGCCCCTCTTTTATTTAGGGTTTTGAGGCTTCCAATATTCCTCAATTCAAGTTTCAAAAATATAGACATGATGCACACCTGAAGCTAGCCTAGAGCAATGCCAGAAGCTAGGGATGTGACACAATGGCATCACCATCATCGACTCAGCAGATGAACCTGAGGAGTACATGGGTCCACAAGAGAGGTCGCACTCTTTTGTTTCTGCTTATGTTATGCATTGCTTAATATTACCTACTACTTTATTGTCCTGTTCACCTCTTAGACTCCAAGTGAGGTCCAAATTGATGTTCAAACTTGAGTTCTAAAATAGTTGTGGGGCACATATCGAGGCAACAATGAATAGTATCTCTGTCTAGTACCTAGTTCACCTAGGGTATGCCTATGTTGTTCATCTTGGGTGGGAAACAAATAGTAAAGCAATAATCATCTTTTTTTATATTAAATTAAGGCAATCACGAGCCTACTATCATTATTTTTGGATCCATCCACTGGTTGTTACCATTACTCTAGATTTCTGCATGCTCTCCTTACATAATCTCACTATATTTTTTTGTATGCATGTCAGATATTGTACACAGTCATGCTAAACATGTAGAGAAAAAGAGAAGAGTTTTGCGCCGCAATACAATGTCATGCAAACATCGCTCCCTGGTGGTTTCGATGGCAACCCCCCCCCCTCTCCAGATTGTAATCCAGAGGAAGATAACTGTTTTGAGGCGGATTCAGACGCAACTGACCACTCCTATTTACCCCCAAGTTGTTTTCTCTAACTTGGCATGATGATGTTAGTCATATCATGCATATGTTGCCTTGCAGTGCCTACTTTCGACATCATATATGTCATCTGCTTAGTTTAGACATGTTCTGTAATGCTACCTGTTTAGTTTCAATATCATATATGGGAATTATGCAGTCTCATGTCTTTTAGCCAGCCATAATATATGTGAAATGTGCAATGCCATCCTGTTTAACTAGGCATCATATATTTGAATGATATCTAGCCCATCCTTTTCTTCATTAAATTTCCATTTGTCGACAATGTTTGTACATTAAACTACTCTTCCTATGAATCAACCATTTGAGTGGGTGATGGAAAAATCTGGAGTGAAAACAAGGCCTTCAGAGCAGACAGTGCTACCTGTCGAAGCAGATCTCTTGCCGTGTCCCGATAGCTCCTCAGAGATGGATTCAGAGACAGATGACCAGTCCTATTCCCCCACCGAGGTGTATGCTCTAACTTGGCACAGTTATACTGCTCATATCATGCATATGGTGTCTTGTATTGCATAGTTTAGACATCATATACACAATATTCAACACCATGTTCTCAGTTCAGACATCATATATGCGAATGCCCTCCGCTTAGCATATAAATCACATATGTGAATTAAATCATGCGATCCTGGTTACTTAGATAACATGTATGTGAATTATGTCATGCGATCCTGTTTAGTTAGTCATCATATCTTTGAATTATGTTATGCTATGCTATCCAGTTTAGATAGACATCATATATGTGAAATTATGTCATGCTATCCGTTTTAGTTAAACAATACACATGCCAATTATTTAATGCCCTCTTTTTTCCACACTATCTATTGCATCTGTCTCTCATACAATGTACGTACATTCAATTATGTTTCCTGTTTATCAGCCATTTGAATTGGAATGGGTGATGGCAGTATCCAGCGGAGTAAAAAACGGTCTTCAAATAAAACAGTGCTACCTCTTGGTGGAGATAGCACCCCGGTTGTACATGCACGAGAACTAGCCCTACCACACATAACCCAGACTCTCGCAGATTTTACCCCTACTGCGATGGACAGAGAACCAGCTTCACCCAATCTAGCCCCAACCCCAGCAGATAGTAACCCAGTTCCTGTTAACACAACACCATCTCTACCACAGAGCTCCCAACCAAGAGCAGTTAGTAAGGCAGCTCCAGTGCCCAAAGCGCCAGTACTACCACGGCGAACCCCAACTCCACCAGTTAGTACACCTATTCCTGTGGACGAAGCACAACCAGCCATTCATAGTTTAGCATCTATCGCATTTGATGTTGTTAAATCCTATGTGCATATCTTCCCATCATGGAAATATTATACTGAAGATGAAGGAAAATGCCAGTTGCAGGTGTTTGTCCAGGAGTTATGTGTAAGTAATGTTATTCATGGCAATTACTTTGCTTTGTCCCATACATTCTACCTCCATGATGGTTATAATACAAGAAAATTTCCCATTTTTCTCTATAGAGAAGGACCGATTTGGAAACTCAGGATGAGGTAACCTGTGCTAATACCTCTGCTATCTTCAAGAATGCTTGGTGGCAGTATCGGAATTACCTGAAGAAAACATACTTCACTGGCAAAGAAACTCAGCAAATTCCCTTATGTTCTCCTGAGAAACATTTACTGGACGATGATTGGGAATGCCTTGTTCTTTACTAGTCCGGCACCAAGAATGTGGTGAGGTCTATGAGCTCATTTTATTTTAAGTACTATATGCTTGCATCTTACTGTACTCTGTTCATGTAGAACAAGTGCTTAAACCTGAAGAACAACTGTTCTCATTTAAGATTCCATTGCTATCGTGCATACTACTTTGCTCTTGTATCACTGTATTTACTCATAGAAACTTACTTTTAAATTGAACTATCCAATGGAAACTCCAATGGCACAACATGTATGTTTACGCATGTTTCTTTAACAGGTTTGCTCTTATAAATAGCTCTACCGACTTCAATTTCAATTGTGTATACAGTTGACTTCTCATGTCATGCACATTACTAGCATCATAACAGTGCCAATAGTGTTGTTGTACATGTAGATCCGTGGTACCCATCTGAGATCTTGTTGTGCCATTTAGTTTCCCACGCTTTGTATTCTTTCAGTGCTGCTTTCTCTTGAACTAATATGATTTGAACCGTGTCTCTATTTTGATTTGGCAAGACAACGCAGTGACCATAGTACATAGATATATGTTTGTTTGATGCTTTTATAATGTACTACCTAGAAATAGAAGACTTGGTAGTTTAATCTTGTCCACCTTACTAATGAACTGGTTCACCGAAATGAGTTTCATATACTAGTACATGCTAAACCTATTATGTGTCTGTTTGTTTCTTCTTTTAGAATGCTGACAGAATATTGGGGAGGAGTGCCTTATTAAGCAATGATAAAGGAAGTAATGCAGATAAGGTTCAGGATCGTGAGACATCCTTGTTGGTCTCCAACAAAGCTGATAAAACAACTAAGGAAAACTATCTTGAAGACAGTGAGGCAACCCCAAAGTCCTGTCTTGGCTTATTGTTCGAGTTACTGGCCACTACCGCTTGCACAAGCTATTCAAACTCACTATCTAAATTAGTTCGGTTTCTTGAGTCTCAACTACAAGCTGAAATACATCAATCAGCTATGCTGCGACAAGAAGCGGAAGGACCGCGGAAGTCCCTGGAGCATTTAGATGCATACTTTCTGGTGCAATAGCAAGCGTTGGAGGATTTTAGCACCAAACAGGACAAAGCTAATAAGCTTGCTAAGCTTATTGCCAGCATGGTGGATACCCAGGATAATGTTTCTTGAGATCTTCTAAAGTTGTTTCAGTTATGGACTTGTTTTGCTACCCAGCATGGTGGCCAATTTTGACGGCCAGTGTATGTAATATGCTGCTTTGTTCACTATATTTGCACTGGTGGCAAACTTTGATGCATAGTGGATGTAATATGTGTAATAACTGTAATAGGTTAGCGTTAGTTGCTTGCTTATTTATTTCCTTATTGTCTTGTTTAGTTGTTTGCTAGTCACTGCAGTTCTTTTTCCGTGTTTTTTTAGTGGCCACAATAACCTAGTTTTGGTAACTAGGCCACAATAATCATGGCAACACATGGACTATTGTAACCATGGGCCTCCCGCGGGCCGTAGGATCCGTTGGCCTTCTACGGGCCATAGGATCCCTGGGCCTTTGACGGGTCGTGGATCCATGGACTTTCTACGGGCCGTATGATCCATGGGCCTTCTACGGGCATATAATCATTTCGCCAAACATGGGTCGTACTATTCGTGGACCATAACAAGCCGTTAATAGGCCGTATTTGATAACGCTATGAAAATAGCCCAATGGGTTAACAAGCCACAAACGGGCCGAATATAACCACGGGTTGTATTTGGCCCACAAACGGAACACGCCAGTAACGGACCGTATCTAACCGAATTCTAGAAATGAGCCCAAGAATAAATGGGCCGTTAGAAGGCCGAAAGTTAACACGGGCTGGAAACGACCGACGAAATAATGGGCCATTAATGGGTATAAAGTGATACACTGTTCATTATGGGCCAGTTTCATCTCGGGCCTTTAATGGGCCGAGAGTTACAAAGGGCCTCATATGGGCTGAAAGACATCATGGGCCATACATGGGCTGAAAGTTACAACAGGCTGGAATTATATTGGACGGCCCAGATGAAGCTACTTGGCTTAATTCCGATAGGCCGTAACGGGCCGGTAGTAAGCAGGCCATAAATGGGCTATATACGAACAAGCCGTTAACATGCTTTCCATGGGCTGACCCGTTACCTTTTGACCAAGTCAAATGGGCCGGCCTTTTCACCGGAATGGGCCTCTGTTGGGCCGTGCCATGTGTCGACGTATCATAGGAGCCTCTTGTCGAATGAGTGGATGAAATGTGTCCGAACATTGAGCTGACACATGTTTCCTCCGGCCAATGAAAATTTTACACATGGAAAATTCCCATTGGCCCAGGCTGTTAATGGGTTATCGGATCCAAAACCGGACCTGATAGCTTAATGGTGTCCCGTTACGGTGGATGCCACGTGTTGGTCACCCTTGACGAAAGCACTTCTATGACGCACGATTTATCATCATGGAATTGGACACTTCCGTGATGATAATTTTGGTAATGTCATGGAACACTTCTACGACAACACAGGTATGACTATCTTGATTCTGTCATAAATTTGTCATGGATGTACATGCATGACAGAAAACGTGACCTACTGTGACAAACACGTATCATCACGGGAGTGTCTTTTTTTTGTACTGAAGCTTCTCACAAACCGGAGCTTCTCACAACAAGCATGATGGTTTCGATAGGGAACATCCCACCTTTGGGGACGAAACGATATCCATTGCCTCTTATTACTTTCAAATTTTTTCTGTTGTCAACATAGAACAACAGGAGTGTTATGTCAATTTTTGTGATTTTTCGAGGTTCGTTTGGAAAGTTTTATGCATTAACTGGGTTTTCTAGGCATTTTATGTGCATAATTCAAATTTGAACTACAAGTACATGCTCCAATGCACTGAGGTTGGTTGAAAAAATCTAATCCGTGTCCTTGGATGAATTTCTAGGTCCGGTGCAAGAGATGTGAATGAAATTCAAACACGAGGGCACTGTTGTTTGCCGGCAAAACGTTGAGATGCCTGGTTTTTAAATTCTAGCAAATCCAAAACTTGTTTGAAATTCATGAAACTTGGCATGCTATCATGGATCGGCATCAACATGCCGTGTTAATTTTTTTTTCCATTTGGGGTTCGGGTATATGCTTCCCACAAACCAGAGGTTCTCACAACATGCATGATGGTTTCAATAGGGAACGTCCCACCTTTGGGGACGAAATGATATCCATTGCCTCTTATTGCTTTCAGAAAATTTCTCGTGTCAACATAGAACAACAAGAGTGTTGTGTCAATTTTTGGGATTTTTCGGGGTTCGTTTGGACATTTTTATGCACTAACTGAGTTTTTAATGCGTTTATGTGCATAATTCAAATTTGAACTACATGCACATGCTCCAGTGCATATACATTGGCTGAAAAATCCAATATGTGTCCTTGGGTGCATGCTTAGGTCCCATGCAAGAAATGAGAATGAATTTCAAACACCAGGGCACCGTTGATTGCCGGCAAAACATTGAGATGCCTGGTTTTTAAATTCTAGTAAATCAAAAACTTGTCTGAAATTCATGAAACTTGGCATGCTATCATGGAATGGCACTCGACATGCTGTGGCATATTTCGTGTCCATTTTGGGAGAAGGCACACTCAAATAGTGACAGCCAACAAAGGCATTTTGAAAAAATAGCTACCACTTTAATATCTCAAACGTTTGTATAATTCAAATCGTGTGTGTTCTGTTAACCATTCATGTGACGCCACGTGAAACTGGTTTTAATGGTTGTAGGATGTGCCGTGCGGACAACTGCTTGACCTTGACTGAACGGGAGGCGTGCGAGTGTAGTCTGGTGTGCAGGCTAACCGAGAGGCGTGCAAGCTATCCTCCAATGTGCAGGCTCACCGGGAAGCATGCGAGTTGTACGCTGCGTAGGCTCACTTGAAAGCGAGCCCTTTGACTTCCATGGCCGCCCGCCTTCCTCTCCATTAATGGCGCCCGAGCCGCTGTTTAATACGGGCGGCCTTACTGTTCGCCTCCCATTCCCCTCCCTCCCGCAAACATTCTGTAAGTGCATCTAGTGCCACCCCTAGTTGGTTTTGGAGTATTGACGACAAACCTAGTTGAGGGATTAATGTGTTTGTGAGAATTGCAGGATAACACAGGTAGAAGTCCCTCATTGATTCGGTCTTCCTACCAGAGATGACCCCTAAAAATGTATGAAGACATTGAAGTCAAAGGTGGTATATGAAGATACTCACATTGAAGACTATGACAAGAGAAGACACCACATGAAGCCTATGGAGCTTGAAGACTTAGATCTTTCGTAGTTCTCTTTCTTCTATGTTGAGTCATAGGAACCACCGTATTGTTAAGTGGGGTCCAAGAGAACTAGTCAGAATGACTGAAGTGATGCTTAAACAAAACCTATGTCTTCGAATGAATACTTTGAGAGCGAATCTTGTCCAGAGTCGGCCAAGTCAGCTTTGCTTGAAGCCCAAGTAAAGTTGCTGTGTGAGTTTGAAATCTGACCGTTGGAACACGTGTCAGTTCCTTAGTGACCCAGGGTCATTTTGGACAAATTAGGTCGGGTTGCCAAGTGGCTATAAATAGCCCACCCCCTACAACCATAAACGGTTGGCTGCTCAGATTCAGAGTACGGCTTTTGTCGTTTGAGAGAAACCCACCTCGAAGCCTTTGAGAGAGAATTCCTTGCGAGGATAAAGCCCTAACCACCCAGAGCCAAAGAGAATTAGGCATCACTTAAGTCTTCTTGTCTGTGTGATCTGAAGACTTATTACACTTGAGGACTGTGCATCCACCAACCGGTTAGGCGTCGCGTTTTGAGCATCCAAGAGACATTGTGGATTGCCGGTGAACGAAGTCTGTGAAGGTTTGGGAGTCTACCTTGAATACTTACCAGAGTGATTGGGCAAGGTCTGTGTGACCTTAGCTCAAGGGGAATAAGGTGAGGATTGGGTGTCCTGAGCTGCGTGTTCTGGACTGGGTGTCCGGGACTGTGTGCCCTAAGGTTTAAATACCTAGCCGCCCTAACCAGACGTACAGTTGTCATAGCAACTGGAACTGGTCCAACAAATCATTGTCTTCAATGAGTCACTGGTTTCATCTCCCCTTCCCTTTACTTACTGTTACTCCTTGTGAAGTCATTGTATGTTCACACTATCTTTTGTCTTCACTGAGTGACTACGTGTTCTATGTGGCTTCACAATATCTTCCTACCTGATCCTTACTACATTGCTGCTATTAGTCATTGTGCTTTCACTCTATTGAATACTTGACTATGGCTTGCCTAGTGTAGTCTACCTTCCGTTGCATGGTAATAGGTTTATTTCTATCGTTTGTCTTCATAACTTCCACGTTTTGAAGACTTTCATAAAAATTGCCTATTCACCCCCCTCTAGTCGATATAACGCACTTTCAATTGGTATCAGAGCAAGGTGCTCCCTTGTTCTGTGTGATTCGGTTTAACCACCTGGAGTTTTAGCTATGTCGACTGCAGGGATAATTAAAGTCTCCGCTGCGTGCCCCGTCTTCGATGGAACTGAATATCCCTACTAGCAGAATAAGATGCACATCCATCTTGAAGCCATTGACGTTGACCTATGGTATGTCATCAAGAACGGCGTTCCCAAGGCTAGAGAAGGTGTCACTGCTGCTGATGTCAAGAAGTTCGTTCAGCTGGACTCTACTGCCAAGAATATCATCTGTGGTCATCTGACCAAAGGACAGTATGGCCATGTGAGTGCTTTGGAAACATCTAAGCTGGTCTGGGACTGGCTCTCCAAGGTCAATGAAGGCGTCTCAACCCAGAGAGATCAGAGAATCAGTGTCCTTCGCAACCTCTTCAACCGCTTCAAGCGAAATGACAATGAGAATGTCCAGCTCACATTTGACCGACTCACTGACATCACAAATGAGCTTCAAGCCCTCGGTGCTACTGAGATCACCAAACATGAAGTCGTCAAGACACTACTGAGATCACTAGATAGTTCGTTTGGCACCCTAGCCCTGATGATTCAAGAACGTCCTGATTTCAAGACACTCGATCCGTCTGACATACTTGAGAGGCTGAACACACATGAGTTTCAGCTTTCTGAGAAAAGAGATATCTACGGTCCAAACTATGGGCGAACTCGTGCCTTGAAGGCAAAAGCTGTCTCCTCATCTGAAGAAGAATCTGACAGCAGTTCGGATGATCCTGAAGACATATGGAAGGGAACTTGCTATGCTTGTGAAGAAGTTCCAAAAATTCACCAAGAAGAAAGGTTTCAGAAAGTCTTCCCGATCAAGCTCAAGGAATGATGAAGCTTCTGCTCACGACTACAAGAAGAAAACATGTCACAAGTGCAAGATACCTGGCACTTCATCTCTGAGTGTCCACAGTGGGACAATGAGAACAAAAAGAAGAAGAAGAGAAAGGAATATGACTCTGACGACAAGAAGAAGAAGAAATACTCAAAGTCTTCTTCCAAGTCTTCCTCAAAGTCTTCATCACACAAGAAGAGCTCATCTGGCAAGGCACGTGCGTTTGTTGGCAAGGAAATGGATTCAGAGGAGGAGTCTGCTTCTGAGGAGGCGGAGGTGGAGTCTGAGGAGGATTCAGATTCAGGCGTCGCAAGTCTGGCTACAACATACGTTGCCAAGTCCATCTTCAACACTGAAGACAATGAGTTCATCACCGACACCGATGCAAATGACAAGGACTACTCCGCTTCTACCTACTGCTTCATGGCATGCGGTGCCAAGGTAAACACACGCACTACTCACTATCAAACATCTAGTGACGATGACTCTGATTGTGGTTCAAAACCCAGCTACAAAACACTTGCTAAAATTGCAACTGAACAACAGAAAGCTATGGAACATATTCAAAAACTGTTAGACAGAAGCAATGATCTGTTAGGTGCTGAAATGACTCGATCTGAATCCTTAATTGAAGACATAAGAAATCTTCACGTTAAGTATGAGGAACTTGAAAGTCGTCATGAAACTCTCTCAACAACTCATGAAAAGCTTTCCTATGATTATCTTCAAAGGAAGCAAGATCTTGAGAAATTGAGAGCGGCTCATGAAGATCTTCAAAAGGAAAACGAGTCACTTCGCGCCGAACAGATCAGCTCCGCTCAGGAAGGATTTGAACCACCATGTCTTAAATGCATTGAGCGTGATAATGCTACTACTGTTGCTGAATGTTCTACTGCTGCTACTATTGCAATATCTCCAACTGTTGATGTGGGAACTAACCCCTCTGCTGAGGATTCCACTGCTATTGCTAATGAGAATGCTAGGTTGAAGACATTGCTTGAAACAGGGATGTACAAAAGTCTTAAAGGGCACCAGACACTATGTGATGTCCTCAAAAAGCAGATTTTGAACCGAAACCCAAGGAAAGAGGGTGTTGGGTTCGTAAGGAAAATGAATGCTGATGGCTCTTACTGGAAACCTGAGCAGTACCCCAAAACCACATGGGTTGCTGCAAAGGAATTTTCAGCAGATCCATCCACTCTATCTGGGTTCACTTGTGCTAACCCCATTGTCATTGATGAATCCTTTGATGCAAACTATAAACTGTTTAAGAATCAGAATGGTGAAGTGTTTGCCAGGTACATTGGTACTAACTACAGGAATGGACCGCCTATGAAGAAGATCTAGGTTCCGAAAAGGTGTCTGGAGAATCTTCCTGTGAATGTCATCATGACACCTCACGTGAAGAAGACAAACCTCAGACCAAAGGCTTCATACGGTCCAAAGGCTTCATACAGACAGAGGACTCACCTGAGTCGCACTAACGCAAATGTTTTGTACGGAAACCATACTCAGGCATATGAATATGAGAGCGGTTCATCAAACCGCCATGTCCATAAGACCAAGAACTATTCTGCTTATTCTTATGAGTACTATTGTCCGCCTGCAAGACTGTTTGCTAGGGCTCCAAAGCCAAAGTTCTCAGATGCTGCACTTAGACTTATTGCTTCTAAGCCACCCTTGAAGATGTGGGTGGCTAAGAAAGCTTAACTCTCTTTTGCAGGGAAAGGTCTCCAGCAGAAAACCAAAATCATCTGACGCTATTGCTGGGGACCTTAAACATCTTGTAGGGCGCAAGATCAAATGCCCGAATGGTCTTACTATGTACGTCGTTCCTGAATCGCTTGCTACTCTCCCTATTAGTCCTAATCTGGATCTAAGCTTTCATAACCCACTGGTACGTCAAATGTTTTTGCTTCACAATGCTCTTTGTGAAGCCTACCCCCCTAACTACACTGTAGGGTACGACACCAGCGTCTTCAGAATGGATTATTGATAGTGGGTGTACAAATCACATGACTGGCAAAAGAAGCCTTCTTATGGACTCAACCTTACGTCCATCCGACAAGAGCCACATTACATTTGCTGACACTGGTAAAAGTAAGGTATTGGGTCTAGGTAGAGTTGCAATCTCAAGGGATCAACACATGGATAAAGTCATGCTTGTTGAATCCCTTGGCTTCAACTTAATGTCTGTCTCAATGCTTTGCGATTTAAACATGATCGTAATATTTGTAAAATATCGTTGCCTTGTTCTAATGGAATCTGACAAGTCTCTAGTATTTGAAGGGTATCGAAAAGATGATTTGTATGTGGTAGATTTCTCAGCAGGACCACAGCTTGCCGTATGTCTTCTAGCAAAAGCTTCAGAATGCTGGCTCTGGCATCGGAGGCTTGGACATGCTGGCATGAGGAACCTCCACACCCTGGCAAAGAATAAGCATGTCATAGGCATCAAGGGCATCAAGTTCAAGAAATATCACTTATGCGGTGCCTGTGAGGCAGGAAAGATGACGAGGGCCAAACATCCCTCGAACACAATCATGACCACTACTCGACCCTTCGAACTGCTTCACATGGATATTTTCGGTCCCACTCATTACTCAACTCTTACTACTACTTCTTGTCTCTATGGCTTTGTCATTGTTGATGATTATTCTAGATATACTTGGGTGCACATAATCCTTTACAAGACTGAAGTGCAGGATGTCTTCAGACGCTTCACCAATTGAGCAATGAACAACTATGGCGCCAAGATAAAGCATATCAGAAGTGACAATGGCACTGAATTCAAGAACACTGGCCTTGATACATATCTTGATACCTTGGGCATAACACATGAATTCTCAGCCCCGTACACACCACAGCAGAATGGGGTCGTCGAACGCAAGAACAGAACACTCATTGAGATGGCCAGAACAATGCTAGATGAATACAAGACTCCAAGAAAATTCTGGCCTGAAGCCATTGATAATGCATGCCATACAATCCATCGTGTTTATCTTCGCAAGCTTCTGAACAAGACATCTTATGAGCTCCTTATTGACAAGAAGCCAAATGTCAGTTACTTCAGAGTATTTGGCGCCAGGTGCTGGATCAAGGACCCACATCACACCTCAAAGTTTGCACCAAAGGCACATGAGGGTTTTATGCTTGGATATGGAAAGGATTCGCACTCCTACAGAGTCTTCAATCTCTTTCATTACAAAGTGGTTGAAATAGTGGATGTGTGGTTCGATGGGACCAACGGTTCACAAAGAGAGCAACTTCCAAATATGCTAGATGAAGTTCCATCCAGTGAATCAATCCAGCTAATGGGAACTGGAGAAATTATACCTTCTGAAGCTCATCTTGAAGAAGAACTTATCCTCTCAGCACCTGATCAACATGAAGACAATGCTCATCGCGAAGACATTCCTTCTAACAACGACAATGATTAGCAAGAGCAAAATCTTTGCCCTGTACATCCTCGCGTTGCCAATGAAGTGAAGATTGAAAGAATAATTGATAGCATCAATGCACCCGGTCCACTCACTCATTCAAGGGCAACTTAGCTAGCAAATTTCTGTGGGCACTTCGCATTCGTCTCAATAACAGAACCCAAGAAAGTTGAAGAAGCCTTCATGGAACCTGAATGGATTCAAGCTATGCAAGACGAGCTTCAACAGTTTGAGCTGAATAATGTATGGGAACTGGTCAAGCGTCCCGATCCTCGGAAGCACAACATAATAGGCACCAAATGGATATACCGCAACAAGCAAGATGAGCATGGTCAAGTTGTCAGAAACAAAGCTCGTCTCGTTGCTCAAGGATATACTCAAGTGGAAGGCATTGACTTCGATGAAACATTTGCTCCTGTGGCTAGACTTGAAGCCATACGCATACTGCTGGGCTATGCAAATTATCACAACATACTTCTTTATCAAATGGATGTGAAGAGCACCTTCCTCAATGGCAAGATTGAAGAAGAAGTGTATGTTGCACAACCTCCTGGCTTTGAAGATCCAAAACATCCTGACATGCTATACAAGCTCAACAAGGCACTGTATGGCCTCAAACAAGCCCCTCGGGCCTGGTATGACACACTCAAATACTTCCTGAAGAGCAAAGGCTTCATACCTGGTTCTCTCGACCCCACTCTCTTCACGAAGACATATGATGGTGAACTGTTTGTGTGCCAAATATATGTGGATGACATTATCTTCGGCTGCACCAATTAGAAGTACAGTGAAGAGTTTGGATATATGATGCAAGAGCAATATCAAATGTCTATGATGGGAGAGCTGAAGTTCTTTCTCGGTCTTCAAATACGACAGCAACGCAACGGCATCTTCATATCTCAAGAGAAGTATCTCAAAGATTGCCTGAAGAAGTTCGGTATGCAAGACTGCAAAGGCTTCACGACGCCAATGCCAGCCAAGCATCATCTGGGTCCTGACGACAATGGTAAAGAGTTCGATCAAAAGGTATACCGCTCCATGATTGGTTCTTTACTTTATCTATGTGCATCTAGGCCAGATATTATGCTTAGTGTTTGCATGTGTGCTCGATTCCAAGCGGCACCAAAGGAGTGGCATCACTTAGCTTTGAAGCGAATTCTTCGATATTTGGCTTACACCCCAACTCTAGGATTATGGTATCCAAAGGGCTCAGAGTTTAGTCTGGTTGGATTCTCGGATGCTGATTATGCTGGTGACAAAGTTGATCGCAAGTCTACATCAGGCACATGTCACTTTCTGGGACGATCACTTGTATGTTGGTCTTCAAAGAAGCAGAACTGTGTATCTCTCTCCACTGCTGAATCTGAATACATTGCTACTAGATCTTGCTGTGCTCAACTTCTATGGATGAAGCAAACGCTCAAGGACTATGGCATTCATCTGAAGCAAGTGCCACTCTACTGCGACAACGAAAGCGCCATCAAGATTGCCAACAACCCAGTTCAGCACTTGAAGACAAAGCACATTGAAATTCGTCATCACTTTCTCAGAGATCATGTTGTGAAGGAAGATATTGATATCATACACGTCAACACTGAAGAGCAATTGGCAGATATCTTCACCAAGCCCTTGGATGAGAAGAGATTTTGCAAGTTACGGTGCGAGCTAAATATCCTGGAATCCTCAAATGTCCTGTGATCAGGCACACATCCTAACCCTTATGCATATTGATGACTTAGATGTGCAACACATGAATTAAAGTATATCTTCAATCAATGAAGACATACATTCTAAGTGTGAATACATTAATGTGGAATTTGACTTCAGAGCGCCATGATAATTGTGCGCCGTGTCTGGGTCTAATACTTCCTATACGATGGGTAACGCCACCACCAAATGTTCTATTTTGAAGTGTTTCACTCATGGCGTTACCTTGCTATGTCTTCACATTTGGTTTGGCTTCAATATCAACATGTCTTCATGATTATCTTCACTATGTTGATTATATATATATATACTAGTGTTCTGTCCTCTACAACATTCACTTATAGCTATGTCTTCTTGTTCAATCTTTTGAACTAAGTGAATGTGATCGGACCCTAACCTCTCTATGCTATCTATCTCAAACTCTATCTCTCCAAATCATATGCATTCTATTGAAACTGTCGAATGTCTTCTCTGCGTCCTTGTCAGCAGAAGATACAAAGACAAACCTTAAGTCCACTTTCAATGCTCATTCCTCCACATGAAACCCAGAGAAGTAGGAACGACCACCTGACAATCCAGGCGTGCGTGGGACGTGGAACAAACCCCAAAATTCTGCATGATGGCCACGTGTTCCTCAGATGCGAATCGCCAGGGGCACCTGTGTAATAACGCAGTGCCGCCCCTGTACCTATAAATACACACTTCACAGCGGTCATTATCTCTTCTTCCACTCTCGCACGAACCCTAGCGCCACCGCTAGCCCTCGACGACGCCGGCAACGAAGCGCTTCGCTGCCGCAACCTCTCCGACGCCGTCTTCACGCCGACCGCGGACATCATCCTCTCCGCCGTCGCCGTAGGTGTCCTCCGTCACCAAGTTAGGGCACGGAAGATCAAACTGTTCGGCCTCATCTTCCACTCCGTCTAGCAGTTCTTAGTGTGGTAAATAAAACTTCCTTTTTACGGCACCGTTGATCCTATGGCTTTGTCACTTTCTACCACAAGCAGTTTCTATTCACACAAGTTAGATCTCTCTCATACTGCATCTCATAACATGCCTAGTATATTCACTTATGCTTCACAAAGTAGTTAGATTCCTCACTTGTACTGATCTCTGGATTCGTACAAATCTGGAACCAACTCCTTATCTATGAGTGAATGTCTTCGCACGATGAGGTCAATGTCTTCTAAACTGATTTATATTCAAAATCTTCTGAGAATGCATATGACCTCTTCCCCTTCCCTCGCACCTTAATGCTGTCACAGGTACATGTCCGTGGGAGAATCCCTTGGTTCTCATAGTCTGCATTCATTTGCAGAATTCTTATAGCATCATATAAATTCTCCCGAAGCAAGTTCCTATTTGTCCAGCAAGCGAAAATCTTTGAAGCCTTTGAACGTGTTGAAGCCTTTCAGTTTAAAGTTCATGGCTTCAGAGAAATCAGCAAGGAAGGGTGGCAGAAAGCATCATGGAGAAACATCTAGAGATCTGCCAAATGACCTCTCAGAAATGTACAAGACAGATCCTGAAGAGGATTACAATCAGCGCAAGACCCGAATCCAATGGATTCGAAGATATTGGGCAGAACAATGGTTCGGATACCGATTTGTAACCCAGGAATATGCTGAGAAAAATGCCATCAAGAGACCGTGGGGAGACATCCTATACAAGAATCTTCAACCCAGGTCCAGAGATGAAGCCATTGAACAAGGCTTCTATCCCTGCATGGTCCATGGGCCACAGCCCGCTGATGCACACCCATCATCACTACTATGGTGTCGTGACGACATTCTGTTCAAGCGCAACTTCTAGTTTGCCCAGAGCTCAGCGAAGCAAAACAAGAAGACATTGGGACTTGACTTCAACCCTGGTCCCTCAGCTCCAAGGGCTGATGGCACACGAGATGCAGAACCCAATGTCATCGGTCCTTTCTACAACCTTGAAGGCCTCATCACCCATATCTTGGTTCAAGGGACTGCAGTGAATGAGCCTGCAGCTGACGCTGAATCAGATGAAGCGCCTGCAGTGCCGAAGCCAAAGAAGTTGAAGAAGCCTAAAGCTTCAAAGCCTGCCCCTTCACCAAAAATCTCACGGGCGAAGCCACTGGCAACTGCACCTCCTGAAGACAGTGTGCAGTCCGAAGATTTATCACGCATCTCCAAGCCCTAGAAGGTCAAGATGCCTCTGCCACACACCGGCCAAGAGCTAACAGCTGCTGCCATTCTGCGCAATGATGCCATTGATCTGTCAAGTGATGAAGATCTTGCAGATGATGCTCTTGAGCAACTCATAAAGAGCAAAGAAGAAGCAGAAATCTTCAATGATCTGCCTCTCTTTGATGTAACAGTCATTCACAACTTCATTGATGAATGGTTTCACACGCCAAACATCAGCTTCGACGATCTCCAACTACCCATTGGCCTCAGTGTCGCCTTCCATGGCGCCATTGCTTCAGAGTTAGCTATCGCCCAGCGCATTGTCGAACTGAAGCAGAAGATTGACTTTGAGAAATCTCAGTTCAAGAAGCATATGGCCAAGCTCAGCATGCAAGACGTGAAGAATTTCAAGATTATGCTGCACGAGCTCAAGGAAGCCTTTCTAAAGAAACATGCAGAAGCTCAGGGTTCTCGTGAGCGCATGAAGGTCCTGGCTGATAGGTGTGTGCAAGCCTACAATGAGGCTGAGAAGCACAAGACCCTTGGGCGTCCTGGCATTGACCCCAGGATGGCTGCCAAGAAGCATAAGAAGCCCGCTATGGCTGGACCTGAAGCACCAAGGCAGGAGGCAGATCCCCTTGTCTTCCCAACTAGCATGACTGGCCCGAAGCCAAAGGCCAGGTCAACCGCTTCAGAACTGAAGAAGTCCAAGACTGCTGAGGCTGAAGCAAGGAAGAGAAAACATCCTGAAGCCTCTGCTACTGCCCCCGCCAAGAAGAAAAGAATGACCAAGAAGGAACGAGCTGCTCCCACAGAGCCCTTGATTGTTGAACCCATTTCCATGGTTCACCCCGACGCCGATCCACAAGAACGTCAACTGACTGTCCATGAGCCTGCTTTCACAGAGGCTCATGAAGCTGAAGACTTTCCAGCAGCTGATCCCCTCGCTGCTGAGGACATTGGTCACCATGACCATGTTGAAGATGATGCAGCCCTTCCTCCTCTAGAGCACCAACAGGTATCATCGCCTGTGCTCACGCACAGTGAACTCATCAGCATTGGTCGTCCACTGACACCAATAGCACATGATGGTTCATGGGTGGATCGCCCACAAGAGGAAGAAGACTCTAAGGCCCAGCCAACACAAACTCCACAGGCGTCGCCCGCGTTGCGCAGGCTTCGCAAAGGTCCAAGGCCTCAAGTCTCTGCGTCTGAAGCTAAAACTGCTGAAGACATTCCGGCTGCATCAGCCGATGAAGAAGAAGTACCACAAGCTGCTACTCCCCTGTCCCACCAAGAAGCATTTCTCGAGGAGAACGTGATCGTAAGCGACCCTCCAGCTCGTCAAGTGGAGGTTGAAAATCTTGCGGCTGCCACCACCAACACCACTGAAGCCACTGACGCTGTCATGGCTGAAGCAAATGTGGAGCCCTCACCAACAAAAGCACCAAAAGTCAGCGAAGCCACTGATCCCGCTCCTTTTGTGCCTGCGTCTGCTGCCGGTCCCCAATTCGACTATCGTGTTGAGCACAGGCCTCAGGTACAGAAGCCAATCCCAAGATTGCCAAGGTTCCCAGGTCCTGCATCAGCACCTGGCTCCTTCAATATCAATGGCTTCAGAGCAGACAACACATTCTTCAACAGCTCCAGGAACCCCTACTCCAGGGAAAGAATATCATCTGATCGGTTCTGGAGTTATCCGCAGCGAAGCTATTACTCATGCGTTCTTTACAACCAAGGTCGCATCTTCCCACACAAGCGCCTTGACATTGAAGCAATAGCTGGTCTGCCCTGTCTGGAAGAAGCTCTGGATTGCTTCAAAGAGGTTGGACTGCTGCCGTTCGTCACTGACCAAGAGCATTGGAATGAAGAGTTGCTGCTCCAATTCTATGCCACACTTCATATCCGCGGGTATAGCAGAGATCCGAAGACTTGGGTCCTAGAGTGCATGACAGGAAACGTTCATCACGAAGCCAAAGCCTTTGACATCATTGAGCTCACTGGTTTTCCCACTCCTGGCGATCTCTATGAGCATGGCTGTCAGCTTCATAGTGAAGCTATTGAGAGCATCTTTCAGAAGACTGAACCTAATATGAGTCAGATGCTCAGTATGATGAAGCCATTGCCCCAAGATGCTGCTTATCCCATGGAGTTTTTCATTGAAGACCTTGAGTATCTGCCAAGAACCATTTATCACATCATAAGGCGAACTCTCTGGCCAATCAAAGGACATTCTCCCCATGCCAAGCTGGAAGGTGCAATGAAGACTTTGGTCTTCTACATTCTTCATGGAAAATGCTTCAATACCCAGGATTTCTTCATTCGCCAACTTGCTGCATCTGGCTCTGATCTGTTTGGTTTGAAGTTCTACGCCCCTTGGGTGATGCGGGTGATCAAACTTCACTCCGCTATCTCATATCAGCCCTCGGCCCGCAACCATCGGATCTTTTTGCCTGATGTGGATATGTCTATTGAAGCCATCTATCCTGAGCCTGCCAAGGAACCTCTCAGTCTTCAGAATGCAGAGCATCAAAGTTTCACTCAGAACGTTGAAGGCGTTGAAGCCGTAACTCGTGTGTATCCTTTGGCTGGCACTACACGTGCACCGCATCCTGCTCTCACTGAAGCCACTGACAGTACAACTGCTCCATGACCCAAGAAGCGCACTCGTGTTCTCAATGACCGAGAGCTTCTTGTGGCTCTTCATCAGAAACAGGATAGGCATCATGACTGGCTGAAGCGTTAGATGCAAAGCCTCTTGGTGGATGTTAATCGCATTCGCAATCTTGCCACCAAGAATGCTTTTGTTGCCCATGAAACATCTCGCCGCACATGGAAAGGGCTAACACTGATGTGTTCTGAAGATGATCTTCAAGAGGATGGCTTCACTGAGCGATTCAAGTTTGACTCCACACCTCCTCAAAGGGCAGTGCTGCGACGAACTCCATCCCTTAAAAACTCTGAGTTCTCTTCCTCTGCTGCAACTGTGAATGCCAGAGTAATCAAGGATGAAGACGATGCTACTTCACCGCCACCTCCTTCAGCACGCTTCGACTCTGCTCCAAGCTCTTCAGCACCGCCAAACACAACCAACGACCCTGCTGCTTCACCTACTCCTCATGGGAATGAGTAGATGCTCTATGTCTTCAAACCTTTTTGGTCCTTACTGACAAAAGGGGGAGAAGCATATGAGGTTGATAGTCTTCAAGCGGGTCCATATGGGCGGATGCTTTATATTTTGCTTCGTGCTTACAACTCTTGTTTTGCTATATTTGGTTCTTTGAGTTGTAACTCTTAAACTCGATGGTCGTCTGCTACTTATTTGCCACCTTGTGTTGCGATGATAAATTCTGCATGTGCGACGATAAATTCCGCACTTAGATCATTCTGCAGATGTTCATTTTCCATTATGCATGTCATTATCTTCATATACTTTCACATGCATAGTGGATTGTCATCATAAGTTGAAGTGGATCTCCACAAGTACAACCTGCCATGTGCATTTGCATTCCAAAAACAAATTACTTATATGCACATCTTCAGGGGGAGCCCTTGCAACTTATGAAGACAATTCCTTATCCTTTACAATTTCACAGATTATATTCCCCGTTGAAAACTTCAACTAGTTTGTCATCAATCACCAAAAAGGGGGAGATTGTAAGTGCATCTAGTGCCACCCCTAGTTGGTTTTGGAGTATTGACGACAAACCTAGTTGAGGGACTAATGTGTTTGTGAGAATTGCAGGATATCACAGGTAGAAGTCCCTCATTGATTCGGTTTTCCTACCAGAGATGACCCCTAAAAATGTATGAAGACATTGAAGTCAAAGGTGGTATATGAAGATACTCACATTGAAGACTATGACAAGAGAAGACACCACATGAAGCCTATGGAGCTCGAAGACTTAGATCTTTCGTAGTTCTCTTTCTTCTGTGTTGAGTCATAGGAACCACCATACTGTTAAGTGGGGTCCAAGAGAACCAGTCAGAATGACTGAAGTGATGCTTAAATAAAACCTTTGTCTTCGAGTGAAGACTTTGAGAGCGAATCTTGTCCAGAGTCGGGCAAGTCAGCTTTGCTTGAAGCCCAAGTAAAGTTGCCATGTGAGTTTCAAATCTGACCATTGGAACACGTGTCAGTTCCTTAGTGACCCAGGGTCATTTCGGACAAATCAGGTTGGGTTGCCAAGTGGCTATAAATAGCCCACCCCCTACAACCATAAAAGGTTGGCTTCTCAGATTCAGAGTACGGCTTTTGTCGTTTGAGAACAACCCACCTTGAAGCCTTTGAGAGAGAATTCCTTGCGAGGATAAAGCCCTAACCACCCAGAGCCAAAGAGAATTAGGCATCGCTTGAGTCTTCTTGTCTGTGTGATCTGAAGAATTATTACACTTGAGGACTGTGCATCCTCCAGCCGGTTAGGCATCGCGTTCTGAGCATCCAAGAAACATTGTGGATTGCCGGTGAACGAAGTCTGTGAAGGTTTGGGAGTCTACCTTGAAGACTTACCAGAGTGATTGGGCGAGGTCTGTGTGACCTTAGCTCAAGGGGAATACGGTGAGGACTGGGTGTCCTGAGCTGCGTGTTCCGGACTGGGTGTCCGGGACTGTGTGCCCTAAGGTTTAAATACCTAGCCGCCCTAACCAGACGTACAGTTGTCACAGCAACTGGAACTGGTCCAACAAATCATTGTCTTCAGCGAGTCACTGGTTTCATCTTCCCTTCCCTTTACTTACTGTTACTCCTTGTGAAGTCATTGTATGTTCGCACTATCTTTTGTCTTCACTGAGTGACTGCGTGTTCTGTGTGGCTTCACAATATCTTCCTACCTGATCCTTACTACATTGCTGCTATTAGTCATTGTGCTTTCACTCTATTGAATACTTGACTATGGCTTGCCTAGTGTAGTCTACCTTCCGCTGCAGGGTAATAGGTTTATTTCTATCGTTTGTCTTCATAACTTCCACATTTTGAAGACTTTCATAAAAATCGCCTATTCACCCCCCTTTAGTCGATATAACGCACTTTCACCTTCACCAACGCCATGGCGCAGAATGATCATCTGCCACTAGTCTTCAAGTTTGGTGAAGTCGACTCTGAGCCGGAGGAGATAGAAAATAAGGAGGAATGGGGCCTCATGGACATGGCTCAGAATGAGCTGGCCGCGGTGGTTGCTGCCCCCGCCCCCGTCCCAGCTCCCGTCCCCGCGCCCGCGCCCGCGCCAGTGACCGTCCCCGTAGCATTGACGGGCTGGTCACCGAGCACTATCACAGAGCTGGAAGCCGCGGGAGTCAGCGAGGTCTCTGCGGACCCGCGCAAGCTCGTGTACATGCCAGCGCCAGCGCCCGTGCCCGTGCGCGCCTGTCCACCCATCATGGCGCCGTCCCCCGTGCGTTTGGCTGCACCCACTACGCTCGTGCCCCTGCCCTTGCGCTCCCCTCCACCCACTGCGGCATAGGTCCCCGTGCGTTTGGCTACACCCGCTGCGCCCGTGCCCGTGCATGCAACCCCTCAGCGGCATGGGACACTACCGTCGACCGCTACCTCTCAGCGGCGCCAGTTGCCGTCCTCCCGCGCCCTACCCGTCGATCGCATGATGACATGATGTTTGATTTACAAGTGAAGAACATTTTTTGCTGCCTTGAAGACTTCAACAACGGCGTCCCGTAGGACGACAACGACAACGACAGCGCGACACGCCGCCTCCACCGCCGCTGGAGATAGTTTTCTTGGGGTTTAATACTGTATCTCGAATTCTTGATCATATGAATATAAATTCGTAGTGTGATTGAATGAAAGATATGGTTTGAATGAACTTGCGTTTTTCTCTCTTAATGTATAGACTTATCAAATGATTTTCTTTTGAAAAAAACGTCAATGGTTTTTAAATATAAAACACTAATCGAAACATTTTAGTTAGAACACCCGTATGCAAACCGACAGCTTCCCCAGGAAGCCAAGGGAAAATGTGCCGAGCAGGATTTCTGCATCCCTTCAACGCAAATGATTGTTTTGCATGACCCGTGTGCAACCAAGTACAAACAATTGGGTAATATTTGCATATCTGTCATTTTGGGTATTGAAAGTGCTAGTTATCGACTAGAGGGGGGGGGGTTGAATATGTGATTTTTATGAAAGTCTTCAAAACATGAGAGTTTCGAAGACAAACGATAGAAATGAACCTATGATATGCAGCGGAAGGTAGACTACACTAGGCAAGCCATAGTCAAGTATTCAATGAAGTGAAAGCACAAAGACTAATAGCAACTAGGTAGTAAAGATCAGGACGAAAGATAGTATGAATCCAAACAGTGACAGTGTTCACACAGTGAAGTCAAACAGGTAATGCAGGCAGGCAATGACTTCACAAAGACAAACTGTAAGTAAAGAGAGGGAGAGGATAGAACCAGGGACTTGTAGAAGACAATGACTTGTTGGACCAGTTCCAGTTGCTGTGACAACTGTACGTCTCGTTAGGGAGGCTGAGATTTAACTCAAAAGACTGCGTCTTCACCTTATTCCCCTTGAGCTAAGGACACCCAGTCCCCGCCCAATTACTTTGGTAAGTCTTCAAGGTAGACTTCCAAACCTTCACAGACTTCGTTCACCGGCGATCCACAATGACTCTTGGATGCTCAAAACGTGACGCCTAACCGGCTGGAGGATTCACAGTCCTCAAGTGTAATAAGTCTTCAGATCACACAGACAAGAAGACTTAAGTGATGCCTAACACTCTTTGGCTCTGGGTGTTTAGGGCTTTGTCCTCGCAAGGATTTCTCTCTCAAAGGCTTCGAGGTGGGTTTCTCTCAAACGACAAAAGCCGTGCACTAACTCTGAGCAGCCAACCAATTTATGGTGTAGGGGGTGGGCTATTTATAGCCACTAGGCAACCCAACCTAATTTGTCCGAAATGACCCTGGGTCACTAAGGAACTGACACATGTTCCAACGGTCAGATTTCAAACACACACGACAACTTTACTTGGGCTACAAGCAAAGCTGACTTATCCAGCTCCGGATAAGATTTGCTCTCATTGTCTTCGCTCGAAGACATAGGATTTTGGTTAAGCATCACTTCAGTCATTCTGACTGGTTCACTTGGACCCCACTTAACAGTACGATGGTTCCTATGACTCAACAAAGAAGAAAACAAAACAACGAAACAACTAAGTCTTCGCACTTCATAGTCTTCACACAATGTCTTCTCTTGTCATAGTCTTCAATGTGAATACCTTCACATACAACCTTTATCTTTAATGTCTTCATACATTTTTAGGGGTCATCTCCGGTAGGTAAACCGAATCAGTGAGGGACTACTACCCGTGTTATCCTGCAATTCTCACAAACACATTAGTCCCTCAACCAGGTTTGCCATCAATACTCCAAAACCAACTAGGGGTGGAACTAGATGTACTTACAGGTATGTTGCCTTTTGTCAAACTGGAAAGATTGACATTTGTTTATCTAGTAACATTGCCATTTGTCAACCTTGTAACACTGCGATTTGTCAAAATATGCAGCTAAAAATCACTAGCACCATCCAATTTTTGCAATTAACATCACTAGCATTGTTCATATGGACACCACTAGCAGGCGTGAGTTGATGGACGCATATGCAAATGTACCATTGATTACATACAACAAGTCATCAACCCACAACGATAACGAGGATACATGTTGGATTATAGATCAATTTCAAAAAAACATTCTAGTAAAGTTTTTCTCACACAACAAATAACAAAGCGATGAAATGAACTTTAGCTCAACCACTCGTCGGCATTGGAAACGCTTGCTTTGAACCAGAAGTGATTCTCTGGGAAGGGCCAGCTACTATCAATCTCGAGACCAACGTAAGACTAAACATACAGGCTGAAGCGGCCTATGTCAGGACCCATATTGGGATGGTAGGGAAGCATATTAATGTCCGAGGTATAGATACAATTGCTTCTCATAAATGGTAGTAACATTGTGTTAATAGCAGCTGGATTGCCTTCCACCATCATCGGATAGTTTTGTCCATGGAAGAGCGAGTTTGCTCCAAGACATTCAATACTGAACCAGGGAGAATGTGTTGGCGCTAGTACACTAGTATGTGATACGTCTTCAAGGAAGTTGGAGGTGGTGAAGTGGCATCATCTTGGTCATCGATGACTCTGGCATTCACCGTCGCAGCTGAGGACGAATAGTCAGAGTCTTCAAGTGAGGGAGTCCGACGCAAGTGAGCATTCCTTGGAGGAGTTGAATCAAACTTGAATCTTTCTGTGAAGCCATCGTCTTGCAGATCATCTTCAGCACTAAGCAATGTGAAACTCTTCCAAGACCTTCGACAGGTTTCATGTGTAACAAAGGCATTCTTGGTGGCAATATTGTGAATGCGATTGACGTCCACCAAGAGGCTTTGCATCTGACGCTTAAGCCAGTCATGATGCTTATCCCGTTTCTGATGTAGCGCGACGAGAAGCACTTAGTCATTGAGAACACGAGATCGCTTCCGAGGCCTTTGGGCAATGGTGCTTCCAGTGGCGTCAGTTTGGGCGCGAGGGGCACGTGTGTTTGAAAGTGCTAGTGATCGACTAGAGGGGGGTGAATAGGCGATCTTTATGAAAGTCTTCAAAACATGGAAGTTTGAAGATAAACGATAGAAATAAACCTATTACCATGCGGCGGAAGGTAGACTACACTAAGCAAGCCATAGTCAAATATTCAATGAAGTGAAAGCACAATGACTAATAGCAGCTAGGCAGTTTAGATCAGATAGGAAGATAGTGTGAAGCCAATCAGAACAAGCAGTCACTCAGTGAAGACAAAAGATAATGCAATCATACAATGACTTTACCAGGGCCAGCCGTAAGTAGAGGAGAGGGAAGGATGAAACCAGTGACTCGTTGAAGACAATGATTTGTTGGACCAATTCCAGTTGCTGTGACAACTGTATGTCTGGTTAGGGAGGCTGAGATTCAACTTAGAAGACTGCGTCTTCACCTTATTCCCCTTGAGCTAAGGACACCCAGTCCTCACCCAATCACTCTGGTAAGTCTTCAAGGTAGACTCCCAAACCTTCACAGACTTCGTTCACCGGGGATCCACAATGACTCTTGGATGCTCAGAACGCGACGCCTAACCGGCTGGAGGATTCACAATCCTCAAGTGTAATAAGTCTTCAAATCACACAGACAAGAAGACTTCAGTGATGCCTAACACTCTTTGGCTCTGGGTGGTTAGGGCTTTATCCTCGCAAGGAATTCTCTCTCAAAGGCTTCGAGGTGGGTTGCTCTCAATCGACAAAAGCCATACACTAACTCTGAGCAGCCAACTGTTTATGGTTGTAGGGGGTGGGCTATTTATAGCCACTAGGCAATCCGACCTAATTTGTCCGAAATGACCCTTGGTCACTAAGGAACTGACACATGTTCCAACGGTCAGATTTCAAACACACACGGCAACTTTACGTGGGCTACTAGCAAAGCTGACTTATCCAACTCTGGATAAGATTTGCTCTCATTGTCTTCACTCGAAGACATAGGATTTTGGTTAAGCATCACTTTAGTCATTCTGACTGGTTCTCTTGGACCCCACTTAACAGTACGGTGGTTCCTATGACTCAACAAAGAAAAACACAGAACGATGAAACTGCTAAGTCTTCCCGCTCCATAGTCTTCACGCGATTTCCTCCCTTGTCATAGTCTTCAATGTGAATTTCTTCACATACCACCTTTGACTTCAATGTCTTCATACATTTTCAGGGGTCACCTCTGGTAGGAAAACTGAATCAATGAGGGACTTCTACCTGTGTTATCCTGCAATTCTCACAAACACATTAGTCCCTCAACCAGGTTTTTCGTCAATACTCCAAAACCAACTAGGGGTGGCACTAGATGCACTTACAATCTCCCCCTTTTTGGTGATTGATGACAAACTGGTTGAAGTTTTCAACGGGTAATAAAATATGTGAAATTGTAAAGGATAGGGTATTGTCTTCATAAGTTGCAAGGGCTCCCCCTAAAGATGTGCATATAAGTAATTTGCTTTAGGAATGCAAATGCACATGGCAGGTTGTACTTTTGGAGATCCTCTTCAACCTATGATGGCAATTCATTATGCAAGATATGATGTAACGAAGATAATGACATGCATATTGAAAAATGGACGTTTGCAAAATGATCTAAGTGCAGAATTTATCGTCACACATGCGGAATTTATCATCGCATCACAGAAAAGCAAATAAGTAGTAGACGGCCATCGAGTTTGAGTGTTACAACTCAAAGAACCAAATGTATCAAAACACGAGAGTTGTAAACACTAGAAAAAATATAAAACCACCGCCCATATGGACCCGCTTGAAGACTATCAAACTCATATGCTTCTCCCCCTTTTGTTAGTAAGGACCAAAAAGGTTTGAAGACATAGAGAACCTACTCGTTCCCATGAGGAGTTGGTGAAGCAGCAGGGCCGTCGGAGTTGGTTGGCAGTGCAGACGAACTCGATGCAGTGGTGATTCACGCCGAAGGTGGTGAAGTAGCATCGTCTTCATCATCGATGACACGTGCATTCACTATTGCAGCAGAGGAGGAGAACTCAGAGTCTTCAAGAGACGAAGTACGCCGCAACAAGGTCCTTCTCGGAGGTATTGAGTCAAACTTGAAGCGTTCAGAGAAACCATCATCTTGAAGATCATCTTCAAAACACATAAGTGTCAGCCCTTTCCATGTACGCCGACAAGTTTCATGGGCGACAAAGGCATTCTTGGTGGCAAGGTTGCGAATCCTATTTACATCCACCAAGAGGCTTTGCATTTGGCGCTTTAGCCAGTCATGATGCTTATCCTGTTTCTGATGAAGGGCAACCAGAAGCTCTCGGTCATTGAGAACACGAGATCGCTTCTTGGGCCGTTGTGCAATGGTGCTTTTAGTGGCTTCAGTGAGGGCACGATGAGGTGCACGGGTAGTACCAGCCAGAGGATTAACACGAGGGACTGCTGGGTCGCCTTCAATGTGTTGTGAGAAACTTTGCTTATCAGCATTCTGAAGACTAAGGGGCTCCTTGGCAGGCTCTGGATAGATGGCTTCAACTGACATATCGACGTCAGGCAGAAAAATCCGATGATTGCGAGCAGAGGGCTGATAGGTGACAGCTGAGTGTAGTTTGATCAGACGCATAATCCATGGAGCATAAAACTTCAAGCCAAAGAGATCAGATCCTGATGCAGGAAGTTGGCGGATGAAGAAGTCTTGTGCATTGAAGCTTTTGCCGTGAAGAATATGGAAGACCAAAGTCTTCATTGCACCTTCCAGCTTTGCATCTGGAGAATGTCCTTTGATGGGCCAGAGAGTTCGCCTTATGATGTGATAGATAGTGCGTGGAAGATACTCAAGGTCTTCAACAAAGAACTCCTTAGGATATTCATCATGTGGAGGCAAAGGCTTCATCATGCTAAGCATCTGACTCATGTTGGGTTCAGGCTTGTGAAAAATGCTTTCCATAGCAGCACTGTGAAGCTGACAACCAGGTTCGTAAAGATCTCCTGGAGTGGGCAGGCCAGTGAGCTCAATGATATCAAAGGCTTTGGCTTCGTGATGAACATTGCCTGTCATCCTCTCAAGGACCCAAGTCTTCAGATCCCTGTTGTAGCCACGAATATGAAGAGTGGCATAGAATTGGAGCAACAATTCTTCGTTCCAGTGCTCCTTGTCAGTGACGAACTGCAACAAGCCAGATTCTCTGAAGCAATCCAGCGCTTCTTCCAAACAGGGCAGACCAGTTATGGCTTTAGTGTCAAGACGCATATGGGGAAAAATGCGACCTTGATTGTACAAGATGCATGAGTAATAACTGCGCTGCTGATAGCTCCAGAACTGATCAGAAGATATTCTTGCCTTAGAGTAGGGGTTCTTGGCGATATTGAAGAAGGTGTTGTGTGCTTTGAAGCCATTGATATTGAATGATCCGGGTGCAGATGCAGTGCCTGGAAACCTAGGCAGCCTTGGCATTGGCTTCTGAACCTGAGGTCTGCGCTCAACGTGATAGTCAAATTGGGGACCAACAGTTGGTGGAGGAACAAGAAGAAGCCATTTGACGGTGATGAGCTGACCATAGTTGTATGCTTGCTCAATAGTGTGTGGCCTTGGTGGCGGAACAGGAGCAGTGGCATCAACAGAGGCGTCAGGCTGCACATCTGTTGCAGGTGCATCATTGGCTTTATTGGCTTCTGGCACAGTGTTAAGTGCAGGCTCCACACTGTCTTCAGCCATGACCATGTCATTGGCTTCAGTGGTGTTAGTGGTGGCAGCCTCAGGATTCTCAACCTCCACTTGAGGAGCTGGAGGGTCGGGCACGGACACGTTCACTTCAGGAACAACTTCTTCAGTGATGGGGGAAGTAGGGACACGTTCTTCTACTTGTTTTTATTCGGCTGATGCAGCCGGATTGTCTTCAGCAACTTTAGCTTTAGACTCGGAGACGTTCACAGTAGGAGTGGCTTCGGGGAACACCTGACGTGTAACAGATTGGTGGTGCACTTCTCCTTCTGAAACGCTCGAAAGTGGGACTTGGGGCCTTGGTCCTTTGCGAAGCCTGCGTAACACTGGTGACGCCTGTGAAGATGGAGTTGGCTGGGCCTCAAAGTTATTCTCTTCTTCTTGCACTGATGGGGTGACTTATTGTTGGGGAGTACTATGGGTTTCTTGTTGTTGTGGGTGATCAGCCCATGATGCATCCTGAGCAATTGGCGTCAAAGGACGACCAATGCTGATGAGTTCGCTGTTCGTGAGAACATGCGATGATATCAAGTTGTGCTCGATCTTAGGAAGAACTACATCAGCTTCAACATTGTCATGGTGGCCAATGTCTTCAGCAGCGGTGGGGTCAACTGCTGGAAAGTCTTCAGCTTCAGGAGCCTCTGTGGAAGCAGGCTCATGAACTATCACCCGTTGTTCTTGATGCGAAGAGTTAGGATGAGCAACCGAGATGGGCTCGACAACAAGGGGCTCTGTGGGAGCAGCCCGATCTTTCTTGGTTTTGCGCTTCTTCTTGGAGGGAGCGACATCAGAAGCGTCAGGATTTTTCCTCTTTCTGGCTTCAGCCTCGGCAACCCTTGTCTTCTTCAGGTCTGAAGCAGTGGACGTGACCTTTGGCTTCGATCCGGACATGCTGCTTGGGAAGACAATGCGGGGTTCTTCCTACCTTGAAGGTGCAGATTTGTCAGTCGATGGCTTCTTCTTCTTCTTCTTTGCAGCCATTCTGGGGTCGATGCTAGGACGCCTAAGAGCCTTGCGCTTCTCAGCTTCATTGTAGGCTTGCATGCACTTGTCAGCCAGACTCTTCATGCGCTCACAAGAACCTTTGACTTCTTCTCGTTTCTTGAGAAAGGCTTCCTTGAGCTCGTGCAGCATAACCTTGAAGTTTTTGACATCTTGCATGCTAAGCTTTGCCATGTGCTTCTTGAACTGAGCTTTCTCATAGTCGATCTTTTGCTTCAGTTCAACGATGCACTGAGCTAGAGCTAGCTCAGAAGCAATGGCGCCAGTGAAAGAGACGCTGAGGCCAATTAGAAGTTGCAGATCGTCAAAGCTGAGATTGGGGGTTTCAAACCACTCATCAATGAAACTGTGGATGATTGCCACGTCAAAGAGAGGCAAATCATTGAAGATTTCTGCTTCTTCCTTGCTCTTAATTAGTTGCTCAAGAGCATCATCTGCAAGATCTTCATCACTGGACAGGTCAATGTGTTCGTCTCGCAAAATGGCAGCAGGAGTCAATGCCTGATCAGTATTCTTTTTCATCTCCGTCTTCTTGGAGATACATGATAGATCTTCAGACTGCACACTGTCTTTAGGAGGTGCAGTAGCCAGTGGCTTCACATGTGAAGCTTTTGGAGGAGTAGTTGACTTTGAAGCTCTAGCCTTCTTTGGCTTCTGCAGCTTTGGAGCAGGAGCTGGGGCTTCATCAGTGTCGGCATCATCATCAGAATGATCTACTTTGGCACCTTGAATAGAAATGTGAGTGATAAGGCCATCAAGGTTGTAGAAAGGTCCGATGATATTGGGTTCAGCATCGCGTGTGCCGTCAGTCCGTGGAGCAGAAGGACCAGGGTTGAAGTCTAGTCCCAATGACTTCTTGTTTTCCTTGGCCGATGCCTTTGCGTGCTGGAAGTTGCGCTTGAAGAGATTATCGTCACGACACCAAAGCAGTGATGATGGGTCAACATTGTCAGGCTGTGGTCCACGGACCATACAGGGATAGAAACCCTGAGCAATGGCTTCAACTCTGGTCTTGGGTTGAAGATTTCGGAAGAGAATGTCACCCCAAGGACTCTTGATGGCATTCTTCTCAGCATACTCCTGGGTCACAAACTTGTATTTAAACCATTGTTCGGCCCAATATCTTCGAATCCATTGGATTCGTGTCTTGCGCTGATTGTAATCCTCTTCTAGATCTATCTTGTACGGCTCTGAGAGGTCATCAGGCAGATCTCTAGATGTTCTCCCTCGATGTTGTCTGCCACCCTTCCTTGCTGATTTCTCTGTAGCCATGAACTTCAAATTGAATGGCGTCAACACGTTCAAAGGCTTCAAAGGCTTCCGCTTGCTGGTCAAACAAGAACTGGCTTCGGGAGAGTTAATGTGATGCTGTAAGAATTCTACAAACGAATGCAGACTATGAGAACCAAGGGATTCTCCCACAGACATGTACCTGTGACAGCATTAGAGATGCGAGGGAAGGGGAGAGGTCATATGCATTCTCAGAAGATTTTGAAGATAAATCTGTTTGAAGACATTGACCTCATGGTGCGAAGACATTCACTTATGTGTTTGGAGTTGGTTCCAGATTTGTACGAATCCAGGAATAGGTACAAGTGAGGAATCTAACTCGTTATGAAGCTTAAGTGAATATACTAGGCATTATATGAGATGCAAACATGATAGATCTAGTATTGAGTAGGCAGAAACCACTTTTGGTAAACAGGATGAATTTCTTAGGATAAAAAAGATGGTAAAAGAGAGTTTTATTTACCACACAATGAACTGCTAGATGGAAAGAGTAGGAGACCGAGCAGTTCAATCCACTGTGCCCTAACTTGGCGACGGAGGACACCTAGCGGCGACGGAGAGGACGAAGACCGCGGCCGGTGTGAGGACGGCGTCGGTGAAGTTGCGGCAGCTAAGCGCTTCGTCACCGGCATCGTCGAGAGCTAGCGGTGGCGCTAGGGTTTTGACGAGGTGGAGAGGTGGAAGAAGGTTTTCTTGACCGCAGGGGACATGTATTTATAGGGAAGTATGTGGCGCAGCGTAATTACGCAGGTGCCCCTGGCGGTTCACATCTGAGGGACACGTGACAAGCATGCAACATACTTGGAGTTGTCCCACGTTCCCACGTCCGCCCGAACCGTCGGATGGTCGTTCTGGCTTCTCCGGATTTCAGGCAATAAGGATAGAGCATTTAAAAACAGACTTACTTTTGTCTCTGTATCTTCTGCTGACAAGGACGCATAGAAGACATTCGACAGTTTCAATAGAATGCATATGATTTGGACAGATAGAGTTTGAGATAGAAAGCATAGAGAGATTAGGGTCCGATCACATTCACTTAGTTCAAAAGATTCAACAAGGAAGATGTAACTATAAGTGAATGCTGTAGAGGACAGAACACTAATATGTATATATCAGAAGACAATCAAATCGACATAGTGAAGATAATCATGAATACAAGTGGAAATTGAAGACAATCCAAATGTGAAGACATATCAAATGTAACGCCATGAGTAAAACACTTCAAACAAAAGAATTTGGTGGTGGCGTTACCCACCGTATAGGAAGTATTTGACGTAGACATGGCGCACAATTATCGTGGCGCTCTGAAGTCAAGTGCCACATTAATGTATTCACACTCGAAATGTAAGTCTTCATTGATTGAAGATATACTTTACTTCGTGTGTTGCACAGTCATCAACATGCTTAAGTGTTAGGATGTGTGCCTGATCACAGGACATTTGAGGATTCCAAGATATTTAGCTCACACCGTAACTTGCAAAACCTCTTCTCATCCAAGGGCTTGGTGAAGATATCTGCCAATTGCTCTTCAGTGTTGACGTGTATGATATCAATATCTTCCTTCATTACATGATCTCTGAGAAAGTGATGACGAATTTCAATGTGCTTTGTCTTCGAGTGCTGAACTGGGTTGTTGGAAATCTTGATGGCGCTTTCATTATCGCAGTAGAGTGGCACTTGCTTCAGATGAATGCCATAGTCTTTGAGTGTTTGCTTCATCCATAGAAGCTGGGCGTAGCAAGATCCAGCAGCAATGTATTCATATTTAGCAGTGGAGAGAGATACATAGTTCTGCTTCTTTGAAGACCAACATACAAGTGATCGTCCCAGAAAATGACATGTGCCTGATGTAGACTTGTGATCCACCTTGTCACCAGCATAATCAGCATCCGAGAATCCAACTAGATCAAACTCTGAGCCCTTTGGATACCATAATCCTGGTGTTGGGGTGTGAGCCAGATATCTGAGAATTCGCTTCACAGCTAAGTGATGCGTTTCCTTTGGTGCCGCTTGGAACCGGGCACACATGCAAACACTAAGCATGATATCTGGCCTAGATGCACATAAATAAAGCAAGGAACCAATCATGGAGCGATATACCTTTTGATCGAACTCTTTACCATTGTCGTCGGGACCCAGATGATGTTTGGCTGGCATTGGCGTCGTGAAGCCTTTGCAATCTTGCATACCAAATTTCTTCATGCAATCTTTGAGGTATTTCTCTTGAGATATAAAGATGCCATTGCGTTGATGACATATTTGAAGACCAAGGAAGAACTTCAGCTCACCCATCATGGACATCTGATATTGCTCTTGCACCATGTATCCAAACTCGTCAGTGTATTTCTGATTGGTGCAGCCGAAGTTAATGTCATCCACATATATTTGGCACACAAACAGTTCACCATCATATGTCTTTGTGAAGAGAGTGGGGTCGAGGGAACCAGGTTTGAAGCCTTTGCTCTTCAGGAAGTCTTTGAGTGTGTCATACCAAGCCCGAGGGGCTTGTTTGAGGCCATACAGTGCCTTGTTGAGCTTGTACACCATGTCAGGATGTTTTGGATCTTCAAAGCCAAGTGGTTGTGCAACATACACTTCTTCTTCAATCTTGCCATTGAGAAAATTACTCTTCACATCCATTTGATGCAGAAGAATGTTATGATGATTTGCATAGGCCAGCAGTATGCGTATGGCTTCAAGCCTAGCCACAGGAGCAAATGTTTCATCGAAGTCAATCCCTTCAACTTGAGTGTATCCTTGAGCAACGAGACGAGCTTTGCTTCTGACAACTTGACCATGCTCATCTTGTTTGTTGTGATATATCCATTTAGTGCCTATTATATTGTGCTTGCGAGGATCAGGACGCTTAACCACTTCCCATACATTATTCATCTCAAACTGTTGAAGCTCTTCTTGCATAGCTTGAATCCATTCAGGTTCCATGAAGGCTTCATCAACTTTCTTGGGTTCAGATATTGAGACGAAGCGAAGTGCCCATAGAAATTTGCTAGCTGTGTTGCCCTTGAACGAGTGAGTGGACCTGGTTCATTGATGCTATCAATTATTCTCTCAATCTGTACTTTATTTGCAACACGAGGATGTACAGGACGAAGATTTTGCTCTTGCTGATCATTGTCATCGTTAGAAGGATTGTCTTCAGGCTGAGCATTGTCTTCATGTTGATCAGGTGTGGAGATGATAAGTTCCTCTTCAGGCTGAGCTTCAGATGGTATGATTTCTCTAGTTCCCATAAGTTTGATTGATTCACTGGATGGAACTTCATCTAGGACATTTGGCAGGTGCTCTCTTTGCGAGCCGTTAGTCTCATCGAACCGCACATCCACAGTTTGAACCACTTTATAGTGAAAGAGGTTGAAGACTCTGTAGGAGTGCAAATCCTTTCCATATCCAAGCATAAAACCTTCATGTGGTTTCCGTGCAAATTTTGAAGTGTAATGTGGATCCTTGATCCAGCACTTGGCACCAAATACTCTGAAGTAACTGACATTTGGCTTCTTGCCAGTAAGGAGCTCATAGGATGTCTTGTTGAGAAGCTTATGAAGATGAACACGGTTGATGATATGGCATGCAGTATCAATGGCTTCAGGCCAGAATTTTCTTGGAGTCTTGTATTCATCAAGCATCGCCCGGGCCATCTCAATAAGTGTTCTGTTCTTGTGTTCGACGACACCATTCTGCTGTGGCGTGTACGAAGCTGAGAATTCATGAGTGATGCCCAAAGTATCAAGATATGTATCTAGCCCAGTGTTCTTGAATTCAATGCCGTTGTCACTTCGGATGTGCTTTATCTTGACGCCATAGTTGTTTATGGCTCGATTGGCGAAGCATCTGAAGACATCCTGCACTTCAGTCTTGTAGAGGATTATATGCACCCAAGTATATCTTGAATAATCATCAACAATGACAAAGCCATAGAGACAAGCAGTAGTAGTAAGAGTTGAGTAATGAGTGGGACCGAAAAGGTCCATGTGGAGCAGTTTGAAGGGTTGAGTCGTTGTCATGATTGTCTTCGAGGGATGCTTGGCCCTCGTCATCTTTCCTGCTTCACAGGCACCACATAAGTGATCCTTCTTGAACTTGACGCCCTCGATGCCTTTGACATGCTTCTTTCTTGCAAGAGTGTGCAGGTTCCTCATGCCAGCATGCCCTAGCCTTCGATGCCAGAGCCAGCATTCTGAAGCTTTTTCTAAAAGACATACGACAAGTTGTGGTCCTGCTGAGAAATCTACCATGTACAAATCATCTTTCCGATACCCTTCAAAAACTAGAGACTTGTCAGATTCCATTAGAACAAGGCAACGATATTTTCCAAACATCACAATCATGTTTAAATCGCAAAGCATTGAGACAGACATTAATTTGAAACCAAGGGAAATCAACAAGCATGATTTTATCCATGTGTTGATCCCTTGAGATTGCAACTCTACCTAGACCCAATACCTTGCTTTTACCAGTGTCAGCAAATGTGATGTGACTTTTGTTAGATGGACGTAAGGTTGAGTCCATAAGAAGACTTCGCTTGCCAGTCATGTGATTAGTACACCCACTATCAATAATCCATTCTGAAGCAGCCGGTGTCGTACCCTACAGTGCAGTTAGGGGGATAGGATTCACGAAGAGAATTGTGAAGCAAAAATATTTGACGAGCAAGTGGATTATGAAAGCTTAGATCAAGGTTAGGACTGATAGGGCAAGTAGCAAGCGACTCAGGAAAAAAATACATAATAAGACCATTTGGGCATTTGATCTTGCTCCCTGCAAGATGTTTAAGGTCACCAGCAATAGCTTCAGACGATTTTGGTTTTTGGCTGGAGACCTTTCCCTGCAAAAAGGGAGTTAAGCTTTCTTAGCCACCCACATCTTCAAGGGTGGCTTCGAAGCAATGAGTCTAAGTGCAGCATCTGAGAACTTTGGCTTTGGAGCCCTAGCAAAAAGTCTTGCAGGTGGACAATAATACTCATAAGAATAAGCAGAGTAGTTCTTGGTCTTATGAACATGGCGGTTAGATGAAACGCGCTCATATTCATAGGCCTGAGGGAGGTTTCCCTGCAAAACATTTGCGTTAGTGCGACTCAGGTGAGTCCTCTGTTTGTATGAAGCCTTTGGACCGTATGAAGCCTGTGGTTTGGGGTTTGTCTTCTTCATGTGTGGTGTCATGACGACATTCACAGGAAGATTCTCCAAACATCTCTTCGGCACCCAGACTTTCTTCATAGGCGGCCCATTCCTGCAGTTAGTACCAATATACCCGGCAAACACTTCACCATTCTGATTCTTAAACAGTTTATAGTTTGCATCAAAGGATTCATCAATAATAATGGGATTAGCACAAGTGAAGCCAAATAGGGTGGATGGATCCGCTGAAGGTTCCTTTGCAGCAACCCATGTGGTTTTGGGGTACTGCTCAGGTTTCCAGTAAGAGCCATCAGCATTCATTTTCCTTTCGAACCCAACACCCTCTTTCCTAGGGTTTCGGTTCAGGATTTGCCTTTTGAGAACATCACATAATGTCTAATGCCCTTTGAGACTTTTGAACATCCCTGTTTCAAGCAATGTCTTCAACCTAGCATTCTCATCAGCAATAGTCGTGGCATCCTCAGCAGAGGGGTTGAAGATATTGCAACAGTAGCAGCAGTAGAACATTCAGCAATAGAAGTAGCGTTATCACGCTCAATGCAGTTAAGACATGATGGTTCAAATCCTTCCTAAGCGGAACTGATCTATTTGGCGCGAAGTGACTCATTTTCCTTTTGAAGATCTTCATGAGCCGCTCTCAATTTCTCAAGATCTTGCTTCCTTTGAAGATAATCATAGGAAAGCTTTTCATGAGTTGTTGAGAGCGTTTCATGACGACTTTCAAGTTCCTCATACTTAACATGAAGATTTTTATGTCTTCAATTAAGGACTGAGATCGAGTCATTTCAGCGTCTAACAGGTCATCGCTTTTGTCTAATAGTTTTTGAATATGTTCCATACCTTTCTGTTGTTCAGTTGCAATTTTAGCAAGTGTTTTGTAGCTGGGTTTGGAAACACAATCAGAGTCATCTTCACTTGATGTTTGATAGTGAGTGGCGCGTGAGTTTATCTTGGCACCACGTGCCATGAAGCAGTAGGTGGGAGTGGATTTGTCCTTATCATTAGCATCGGCGTTGGTGACTGAGTCGTTGTCTTCAGTGTTGAAGATGGATTTGGCAACGTAGGCTGTAGCCAGACTTGCCATGCCACAATCGGAATCCTTCTCAGACTCCACCTCCGCCTCCTCAGAAGCGGACTCCTCCTCTGAATCCATTTCCTTGCCAACAAATGCATGAGCCTTGCCAGATGAGTTCTTCTTGTGTGATGAAGACTTTGAAGAACACTTGGAAGAAGACTTTGAGTATTTCTTCTTCTTCTTGTCGTCAGAATCATACTCCTTGCTCTTCTTTTTCTTCTTGTTCTCATTGTCCCACTACGAACACTGAGAGATGTAGTGTCCATGTTTCTTGCACTTGTGGCATGTTCTCTTCTTGTAGTCATGAGCAGAAGCTGCATCATTCCTTGAGCTTGATCGTGAGGACTTTATGAAGCCTTTCTTCTTGGTGAATTTTTGGAACTTCTTCACAAGCATAGCAAGCTCCTTTCCAATGTCTTCAGGATCATCAGAGCTGCTATCAGATTCTTCTTCAGATGAGGAGACAGCTTTTGCCTTCAAGGCACGAGTTCGCCCATAGTTGGGACCGTAGATGTCTCTTTTCTCAGAAATCTGAAACTCATGTGTGTTGAGCCACTCAAGTATGTCAGACAGATCGAGTGTCTTGAAGTAAGGACGTTCTTGAATCATCAGGGCTAGGGTGTCAAACAAGCTGTCAAGTGATCTCAGGAGTGTCTTGACGACTTCATGCTTGGTGATCTCAGTAGCACCGAGGGCTTGAAGCTCATTGGTTATGTCAGTGAGTCGATCAAACGTGAGCTGGACATTCTCACTGTCATTTCTCTTGAAGCAGTTGAAGAGGTTGCGAAGGACAATGATTCTCTGATCTCGCTGGGTTGAGATGCCTTCGTTGACCTTGGAGAGCCAGTCCCAGACTAGCTTAGATGTTTCCAAAGCACTCACACGGCCATACTGTCCTTTGGTCAGATGACCACAGATGATGTTCTTGGTAGTGGAGTCCAGTTGAACGAACTTCTTGACATCAGCAGCGGTGACACCTTCACCCGCCTTGGGAACGCAATTCTTGATGACATACCATAGGTCGACATCAATGGCTTCAAGATGCATGCACATCTTATTCTTCTAGTAGGGATATTCAGTTCCACCGAAGACTGGGCACGCAACGGAGACTTTGATTATCCCTATAGTCGACATAGCTAAAACTCCAGGTGGTTAAACCGAATCACACAGAACAAGGGAGTACCTTGCTCTGATACCAATTGAAAGTGCTAGTGATCGACTAGAGGGGGGGGGGTGAATAGGCGATTATTATGAAAGTCTTCAAAACATGGAAGTTTCGAAGAAAAACAATAGAAATAAACCTATTACCAAATATTCAATGAAGTGAAAGCACAATGACTAATAGCAGCTAGGCAGTTTAGATCAGATAGGAAGATAGTGTGAAGCCAATCAGAACAAGCAGTCACTCAGTGAAGACAAAAGATAATGCAATCATACAATGACTTCACCAGGGCCAACCGTAAGTAGAGGAGAGGGAAGGATGAAACCAGTGACTCGTTGAAGACTGTCGGTGGGAACGACACCTATGGGATCACAAGAATCCCTACTACGGTTGCAGGGCGCGGGGTCATGAGAAGAGCAGATCAAACAGATAGCACATGGTTCGTTTATCCAGGTTCGGGCCGTGAGGATGCGTAAAACCCTAGTCCTGCTTTGGTGGATTGTATATCTGTGTTCTTGAGCTAGCTATGGGGCGTGAGGAGCTCCAAAATGCCGAATCCTCCTCCTGGTCACCTCGGGCCTCCTTTTATAGGAAAGGGGTGGCCACAGTAGCACTAGGAGGTGGAAAGGAAGCAGTGATGCGAGGTTATCCCTCGCATTACATGACAGGGCGCATTTATTGCGTCTTGCCCAGGTGTCCTTGCTTTATCAGGGACGAGGGAGAGCCCTGTCTCGTCCGTCGCCGCTCCCTCTCGCGTCGACACGCGCCCTGGCCAGTGGCGCCCGCGGTGCCATGTAGGCCGGCAGGCAGCTGAGGTGGCGCAGTGGTGGGTCTCCACGAAGATCTACATGCCACCACGCAGGTGCCTGCCCAGCTGGTTGGGTCGGCAGCTGCATGCGTACGGCGGTGGAGGTTTGACTGGCGTGGGCCTGATGGTGGCCCAACGGGTGTTTTTGGCAAGGGCCTTGCCGGGGCACCCGCTGTCATCCCCGGCAAGGCTCTTGCCGGGGGCCTTGTGGTCCTCCTTGGCTAGGATCCCTCCAAGGATCATCATCTTCTGAAGGGTGTATCTGATCTCGAATGTCTTCTCAAAGATCTCCATGCCACCACGGGGATGTTTCCCGAATCCTTGCCACATGGGGGCAGTGGACTCAAGGGTGACTCACTCCATAGGTGTGTGGCGAGCTGCCACGGCAAGGGTCTTGCCGGGTTTGCTAAAACCGCCTCCCAGCAAGGATCTTGCCGGGGGTCCGCTTTGTCCCGTTTTCTCTTTGTGGTCTTGGTCTTGGCGTTGTTCTACTTCTCTTGAGCTTCGGCCTTACCTTGGCTTACCTCCCTTGCCTTGCTTAGTGTGGTGGTGCCCGTGGCTCAGTCTGCCCGTGCACAGTTATAGGGGTACAAAAAGTGTACCCCTCTTTTTGTACACCGACAGGAGCCCCCGGGCCTGGGCCACACGTAAGCGCAATCGCGTCATTGGGCTAGGCCCAAAAACGGTGCGCGGGCAGGCGGGGCGGTTTTTACCGCGGTAAGTCTCTTCGCGCGCTGTGCTTCCCATGCTTCCCGCGCGTGGCGCGGCGTGGGGAGGCGTGTGTGACGTGGGCGGCATGCGTGGGGCTAAGCTCTGCATGCATGCGCCACGTCATAGTAAAGGGGGCGGTTTGCGCCTTCCCCATAAACAGAGGGAGGCGTGGAGGCGCAGCCCATTTACTGAACGGGGCCGAGGCGTGGTCTTCAAGGCGTCCACTCCCCACGATCACGGGGTGGGGAGAGGTCGCCTCACCCGTCGCCTTGGTCCTGCACGCCCGCCACATGGCTCTCATGTGCTCGGGGTGGTGAACGGTGGAGGCGGGAAACCGGGCCGCCGCGGGCTGGGGCGGCGGGTCGGTCCCAGTTCCCTGCGCCTACCGCGTCTTGATTGGCTGAGCGGGGCGGTCGAGCCCCCACCCCGTTCCTTTATAAAGAGCGGGAGGGGGCGATGGCGTTCCACATTCCTTCATCTCCTCCTTCCTTCAGCTTCTGCTCCCCCTTCCATCCGTCATGGAGAGAGGGAATCCTGGTCCTTCAATGGTGGCGGCGAGGGTCGGCGCTCGACAACGCGTCCCTCCTTCTCCTGCACCCGCGGTGGCAGAGCCAGCCGCGAGGGGAAGGGGGAGGGGGCGAGGCCGTGGGCGAGGCCGAGGCGCTCGGGGAAGAGGAGGACGGGGCGGCGCGCCGGCCTCGCCTCCGCCAGCAGTTCTTCCCCCCGTGGAGGGCCATGTTGGGGATGACCCTTGCGAGTTCTTCGTCAGGCTACGCCGGCCGCCTCACCGTCGCCTTCGTCTCCCGACTCCATTCGTGCGGGAGATGGAGCTGGATCCGCCGGAGTCGTTGTGGCTGCACATGAGGGGCTGCGCGATCAGTGGTACGCAGGCCCGCGTCGATTTCCCCGCCGCTCACGTGATGTATCTCCGTCGGGGATGGAAGACATTTGTCCATATCCACCGTTTGACGGAGGGGCTCACTCTCCATTTTAAGCTGATGGAGGGTGGCCTTCTCTCCGTCAAGGTCTTCGGGTGCTTTGGGACCCGTGCAAGGTGCTGCATGGAGAGCTCTTCTGATAGTGAAGACTCCTCCTCGGGCGGGAGTGACGAGGAGGACAGCGGCATCGACGACGAGGGTAGTAGGCGGCAGGATGACGGGTCCTATTAGGTGTTGGGCGCCGCTCCGTGCGGCATCGGGGACCCCATCATCCGCGTCGCCGGCTCCTTGAACTTCTTGGGGTCGTCTCCTTGGGCGGCTGGCGTTCGGAGGCTGCGGAAGAGGAAGAGGGCGGGCGGCAAGGCCGTCAAGTCGGAGTACGCGGGCACCGACGCCTTCGACGCGTGCTGACGTCGTGCCGCCTCGTCTTCGAGCTCTGCTTCCGGTGCCGGCATCACCATCCAGCCTTCGGACGGCCACCGAGATGTTCTCTTGGTGTCTTCTGCCACCCGTAGCTCGCCTAGGCGCTCCTTTTGCCCTTTTCGCCTCCTTGACCTGCCTCCCAAGGAGAGGGACAAGAAAGGGATTACGGGCACCTTATCTCTTTTTAGTTTGCAAGCCTTCGGGCCTTAGCTGAATTTAAAACTTGTAATCCCATCATTCATGTTTTTCATTCCCTGCGGACTGTACCTGAGTGGAATGTTTTTAATGAAAAGGGGATGCTTGCCGGGTCATTTGTTTGTGGGTAGAACCCACGACAAGGAGTAAATCCTTGATATCTTCAAGATAAACATTTCCTTGCCCGGCAACAGGCCTTGCCATCTTCCCACTTCGCTCGACCTTCCTCACGCCTTTGGCGGAGGCAGGGATGAGGCGGGTTCTGGCTCCTTGTTTCATCCTTTCGCTGCCGCGACTATGACCAAACTTGGCCCCAGGAACGAGCCCTAGGGCCTAGAGTTATGGGAGCACGGTAGCTTAGGGGAAAACGAGGTTTCACATACCTCAGTCCATAATGGAATGCATGATAAGGGATGAAGAACTTATCTGAAGATGCAGCCCCCGGCAACTCTGGTTCGCCGTGGGTGAATCTTTGCTCTTGCAGCCCCCCGCAATGCTGGCTTGTCGGGGGCTAGATGCTGGTCTGTTCATCTTCTTTTCCTCCCCGAGTGGATCGGCACGGATATCCGTGTGTCCTGTGAACCAAAGAAGACAAAAGAAAGACAAGGAGACGCACACTCGACCTCTAAGCTAGGGGTTAGTCGCCGCTAAGCACTATTAACCCTAACCAAGGATGAGACTCGACCTAGCATGCATGCTATAACTTAGGGCGCCAGCGCTTCATTTATTTGTGCTCAGGGTCTGCGCCTGGCTTTGTACAAAGGGTTACATGCATCATCGGCAATGCTTGTACAAAAGGTGGCTTGCCGGGGGGCCCGGCAAGCCGCGCCTCATGGGTAAAACTTGCGAAGATGCTCAATGTTCCAGGAGTTACTCACTGGAATGGCATCTTCGGTCTCCAGGCGGACTGCGCCAGGCCTGGTGATTCGTATTACCCGATAAGGGCCTTCCCACTTTGGCATCGACTTGTTGGAATTCTTGGCCGATTGAACGCGCCAAAGGACAGGGTCGACTTCCTCAAGGCTTCGGGCATGAACCTTGCGGCTATGGTAGCGGCGCAAGGCTTGCTGGTAGCGTGCTGCTTTCACAGCCGCCCGAGGACGATCTTCCTCAAGGAGCATTGCGTCATCTTGCCGCAGTTTCTCTTGCTTAAGCTCATCATAAGCGAGCACTCGAGGTGACCCGTATATGAGTTCAGTGGGGAGAACTGCTTCTGCCCCATATACCAGGGCAAAAGGTGTCTGGCCGGCGGCTCGATTTGGTGTCGTCCTGATCGACCAAAGAACCATCGGCAACTCATCAATCCACCGCCTTCCACTCTTGTGCAGCCTGTCAAAGGTCTTGGTCCTTAAGCCTCGCAGTACTTCAGCATTTGCCCTCTCAGCTTGACCATTGCTTCGTGGGTGAGCAACGGAAGCGAAACACACTTTGCTGCCGAGGTCTTGGATATATTGCATGAAGGTGCGGCTTGTGAACTGCGTGCCATTGTCGGTGATGACCCTGTTGGGTACACCAAAACGGCACACTAGTCCCTTGAAGAACTTGACGGCTGACTGAGCTGTGACCTTCCTCACTGCCTCCACCTCCGGCCACTTTGTGAACTTGTCGATTGCAACGTACAAGTACTCAAAGCCCTCGACAGCGCGGGGGAAAGGGCCTAGTATGTTGAGCCCCCAGACCGAGAAGGGCCAGGAGAGAGGAATGGTTTGAAGGGCTTGAGCTGGCTGATGAAGCTTCTTTGAATGGAACTGACATGCTTCACACCTGGTGACTAGTGTCGTCGCATCCTGGAGGGCGGTGGGCCAGAAGAAGCCTTGCCGAAATGCCTTGCCGGCAAGGGCCCTTGACCCGATGTGGGACCCACATATGCCTCCGTGTATCTCCGCCAACAGCTCCAGTCCTTCCTCCCGAGGGATACACTTCAATTTCACATTGTTCGGCCTCTTTCTGTATAGGACGTCATCAACAAACTGGTACATGGTAGAGCGACGGGCTACTTTTTCCGCTTCTTCCCGCTCTTCAGGAAGTTCCCCTCCTTGGAGGAATCGAACGGTATGCTGTGCCCATGCTGGATCCCGGGGCTCGACGGCGAGGACTAAAGGCATTTCCTCCGCTATAGGAGCGGCTGTCTCGACGGTAAGAGCTTGACGCTCCGCCGAAGCTAGCCGTCCTGTGGCGGGCTTAGTGTCCCTGGCAACATCCTTGCCGGCGGCTCCGGGGAGCTCGGTAGGAAAATACTTGCCGGGTCCTGATTTCCTCCTCTTGTTCTGCTCTGTTGATGGATCAACGGATGGCTGAGTTAGCTGGAGCACAAAGGTACCTAGTTCCACAGGTAGCTTGAGGGCAGCGCATTTTGACAGGTAATCAGCGATATCGTTCTCCGCTCGGGGAACGTATTCAGCCTGTATACCGTCGAAACGCTCTTCCATCTTTCTCACTTCATCGACATAGGCCTTCATCAACGGGCTCTGGTAGTCCTTGTTGACTTGCTTGACGACGAGCTGCGAGTCGCCCCTGACGATGAGCTTCTTGATTCCGAGGTCTGCTGCGATCCTAAGACCGGCAAGCAGCCCTTCGTACTCTGTCGTATTGTTTGTTGACACCTCCCTGGGGAAGTGCATCTGGATCACGTACTTGAGGTGCTCTCCGGTGGGAGCGACAAGCAGCACGCCAGCCCCGGCGCCGTGTAAGGAGAAAGCTCCATCAAAGTACATAATCCAACTGCAACTTGCCTCCTTGCCGGGGAGAGCAGTCTCTTGGGCTTCTTCGTCAGGCGTTGCGGTCCATTCTGCAATGAACTCCGCCAGGACTCGTCTTTGAATTGTCGAAGTACTTTCAAACTTGAGGCCAAAGCTGGACAGCTCCAGTGCCCATTCCACAATTCTTCCCGTTGCATCTGGATTGTGCAATATCCGTTGTGAAGGGGGCGAGTGACGACAGTGATCTCGTGTGCCTGGAAGTAGTGACGCGGCTTCCTCGAGGCCATAAGAAGGCCAAAGAGCAGTTTCTGCACGCCAGAGTACCTTGATCTAGCCCCCTGCAGGAGGGAACTAACAAAGTAGACCGGGTGCTGCATCATTTTCTTCTTCGGCGGCACTTCAACTGGCCGTGTCGTCTCTGCATTGGTGGTGTCAGGCTCTGTCCCTACCGTTACCTCGTCGTCAACCTCTCTCTACGCCACTAGTGCGGCGCTGACCACCTGGTTCGTTGCCGCCATGTATAGCAGCAACGGCTCCTGTGGCCTAGGCACAACTAGTATTGGCGCGAAGGAGAGGTACTTCTTCAAATCTTGCAATGCTGCTTCGGCTTCTGGCATCCACTCCATCAGGCCCGCCTTTTTCAGGATCTTGAAAAAGGGAAGGGTGCGCTCGGCAGACTTGGAAATGAATCTGCCCATGGCGGCGACGCAACCAGCAAGCTGACGCACATCCTTGATTCGCTTGGGTGCTTCAATCTGCTCTATAGCTTTGATCTTGTCCGGATTGGCCTCTATCTCATGCTGTAACACAAAGAACCCGAGAAGCTTGCCGGACGGGACGCCAAAGACGCACTTCTCAGGGTTCAGCTTGAGATTGATCTTGCGCAGGATTGCAAATGTTTCTTGCAAATCCGGTATGAGGGTTGTCCTGTCCTTGGTTTTGACCACTATGTCATCCATATAAGCTTCCATATTTCTATGGAGCTGGGGTTCAAAACCAATCTGTACCGCCCTTGCAAACGTCGAACCAGCACTCTTCAACCCGTAAGGCATACGCATGAAACAATACGTACCACATGGGGTGATGAATGCTGTTTTCTCTTCGTCTTCTCTTGTCATGAAGATCTGGTGGTAGCCGGAGTAGGCATCAAGGAATGACAACAAATCACACCCAGCTGTGGAGTCAACAATCTGGTCGATGTGCGGCAACAGGAAGGGGTCCTTAGGACAAGCCTTATTGATATCTGTGTAATCAATACACAGCCTCCACCTCCCATTAGCCTTGCGCACTACAACCGGATTGGCCAACCACGTTGGATGGAGCACTCCTCTTACCAAACCCGCTGCTTCCAGTTTCCGGATCTCCTCTGTGATGAACTCTTGTCGTCCCAAAGCTTGCTTTCTGACCTTCTGCTTGACGGGCCGCGCATGAGGACAGACAGCAAGGTGGTGGTCAATCACCTCCCTGGGAACGCCGGGGATGTTGGAAGCTTGCCATGCAAACACATCGACATTCGCCCACAGGAAGGTGACAAGCGCGTCTTCCTATTTGTCGTCAAGGGTGGAGCTTATGGTGAAAGCCCCTCCCGTGTCGTCCTCATTGACAGAAACCTTCTTGGTTCCCGGCGGTATGGCCCTGGGCTTCTTGTTTCCGCCGGTGGAGCTCTCTGGCACGTCCTCGACGGGAGCGCTACACTCCAAAGAGGTGTGCTTGCTGGAGTGGGTGTCCCAGGTCTCACCGGTCTTCTTCTTCTTCTTCCCTCCGGGGGTCCCAGCGGCAGGAGCAAGTGCCCTAGTGGCGGCAGCTGCTGCAACTGCTTGCTGGTATAGTTGGTCAGTGCAAATCAGCGCATCTTTCTTATCGAAGGGGATGGTGATGATCGTCACAGGTCCTGGCACCTTCAGGGTGTTGTAGGCGTAGTGTGACACCGCCATGAACTTGGCCAGCGCTGGGCGGCCAAGGATCCCGTTGTAGGGAAAGGGGATCTTGGCAACATCAAACACGATCCTCTCCGTCCTATAGTTCAGATCGCTTCCAAAAGTCATGGGCAGCGTGACCTTTCCCTTAGGTTGGCTTCTTCCCGGGTTGACCCCCTGAAACGTGCCTGTCTCCTCGAGGTCTCCATCAGGAATCTGCAGTTTCTCGATCATGGCAGGCGAGATCAAATTCAGATCGGCCCCGCCATCGACTAGCATCTTTGTCACCTTGAGGTTGCGTATTGTTGGTGAAACCAACAATGGCTAGCACCCGACCATATAGTGCGATCAGGGTGATCCTCAGTGTGAAAATTGATAGGTGTGCTGGACCACTTCAGTGGCCTTTGGGCATCAAACGACGGCTCTGCCGCTGTAATCTCTCGCGCCCACTGTTTAAGGTGGCGGTGAGAAGTATGCAGCGAGGCACCGCCGTCGATGCACATGGCCTCCGTAGCTTTCTGAAACTCTTGGTCGCCGGATTCGTCGTCCTCTTCGTGATCGTCGTCTTCTGGCTTTTTGTCACGGCCCCGGGCGGGCCTCTCCTGTTGTTTATCCTTGGCACAACGGCCCGCCAGGCCGTCACGCTTCTTGCCGGACCCCTCAACACCGTCTTGGCCCTTCTCCTTGTCCCGCCTCTCATATTCAGCCCTCTGCTTCTCAGCGAGGAGCTCAAACCGTCGGCAGTCTTGGAGAGCAGGGCCTTTGGTGTAATGGATCTTGCAGTATCGCTTGTCGGAGTTCCCTGGCTTCTCGGCAACCGCCAAGGCCCGACAGGCGACACATCCGGCAATTTCCTTGCCGGGGTCATCTGCCTTGGTTTTCTTAGTGGAGCCGGTGTCACCAGATCCCTCGATGGCAAGCACGGCTTTACCTTTGCGCTTCCTGTTGCGGCGCCAGCCCTTCTTCGCCGGGGCGGCGGTATCTTCATCTGAGGAGTCGGTTTCCACGCCGGCGTCTTCACCGGGGTACTTCCTTCCCTCTTCAGCCCGGGCACATATGTCAGCAAGAACATAGAGTTCTGCTACATCTTTCACCTTGTTCATTGCCAGCTCTTCGCGCATCTTGCGGTTACACACGTTCTGATGGAACGCGCTGATGATGGCGGCAGGGTGAACATCAGGGATATTGTACTGTATCCGGCTGAACCTCTGTATATACTTGCAGAGACTCTCACCTCCCTTCTGGGGAATGACGTGCAGGTCGCTCGCTTGGCCATGGGCTTGGTGGCCTCCAGTAAAGGCGCCCACAAACTCATGGCACAAATTCGACCAGGAGGAAATAGAGTCTACCGGCAAGTGCATCAACCATGACATGGCGTTGGGTTTAAGAGCCAATGGAAAGTAATTCGCAAGCACCTTATCGTCGCGGGCTCCGGCAGCTTGCATCGCAATGGTGTAGATGCTCAGGAACTCGGACGGGTGGGTCTTGCCGCTGTACTTTTCGCCCACGTTAGGTTTGAAGGTGCGGTGAGTGGGCCACTGGAACTGCCGCAGCTCACGGGTAAAAGCCGGACAGCCTACCTCGTAAGGTAGGCCTCCAGGGCTCTCCGGTGCCGGGTGGTTCACAGCAGGCCCTACTCGCCTGTTTGACTGGTGGCACGCTCCGCGCCGGCGCTCGATAGTGGTTCGAGCGTCTTCATGTTCTCGTTCCCGAAGGACTTGGCGTTGGTCACAGTGGGTCCGCGGGTCAGACGACACTATGGAGATTTCGTCCCCCGCAACGTCGTGATGGGCTGGCGTCCGCGGTACTGGGCGAGGAGGAGGCGGGTGCACCATGGTCGCGGCGCCGTCGGCTTTCCTGCCACTGGTGCATGGAACTCCGTCAGAGCATCGACTCGGGGGTTCCACCGGACTCGGTTCATCTTTGTTGGCCACCGCAACAAGGCTTCGGATAGTGGCTCTCCATTCGTCGAGTTTCCCCGTAGTGGGAGGAAAATCGAGGAGCAACTGCGCGCGCGCCAGGGCTTCTGCTGGCGTTGGTGGCAGCGAAACCTGCACGGATCGCGACGCGCTTTGACTTCTGACCATGTCAGAAGGAGCTCTATCACGACCCCGCGGTCGCATGCCATCTTCACCAGCGCCTCGACGAGCGGGCAGGTCTTCTACCTCCCGGGAGTGGCGCTCGGGGCTCTTCCCGCGGCGACGCTCGGGGTCTTCGGCGTGGTTGCGCCGTTTGTCGCGCGCCGCTTGAGAGGAGCGCGCCGTCGGCGCCGGCGTGGGAGTCTTGGAGGCCCTCGCATCGCCTTCGGGCGGGGCGGTAGCGGTCTTGGAAGGCCTCGCGCCACCCGTGGAAGGCCTGGCTCCGTCTTTGGATTTGGCGGCGTGCGGCCCGTTACCAGGTGCACGAATATTGCCGCCTCCCAAACTCCGGTTGCTGGGACGGTGTTGGTGTTCGTGAACGGCGCCCCGGGTCCTTTCTGCGACCGGTCCGCTGCTCGCCCGCGTCGGGACGGGATGTCCAGCCTCCGACAGGCCAACCGCCACCATCATCTTCTTCTTGGGCGCCATGACGATGAAGAAGCGTCGAACTAACTGCTAAAGCCGATTGTCACAACTGCGCCCCCTACCTGGCGCGCCAAAGATGTCGGTGGGAACGACACCTATGGGATCGCAAGAATCCCTACTACAGTTGCGGGGCGTAGGGTCGTGAGAAGAGCGGATCAAACAGATAGCACACGGTTCGTTTATCCAGGCTCGGGCCGCGGGGATGCGTAAAACCCTACTCCTGCTTTGGTGGATTGTATATCTGTGTTCTTGAGCTAGCTATGGGGCGTGAGGAGCTCCAAAAAGCCGAATCCTCCTCCTGGTCGCCTCGGGCCTCCTTTTATAGGAAAGGGGTGGCCACAGTAGCACCAGGAGGTGGAAAGGGAACAATGATGCGAGGTTATCCCTCACATTACATGACAGGGCGCATTTAATGCATCTTGCCCAGGTGTCCTTGCTTTACCGGGGACGGGGGAGAGCCCTGTCTCGTCCGTCGCCGCTCCCTCTCGCGTCGACACGCGCCCTGGCCAGCGGCGCCCATGGTGCCATGTAGGCAGGCAGGCAGCTGAGGTGGTGCAGTGGTGGGTCTCCACGAAGATCTGCATGCCGCCACGCAGGTGCCTGCCCAGCTGGTTGGGCGGCAGCTGCATGCGAACGGCGGTGGAGGTTTAACTGGCGTGGGCCTGATGGTGGCCCAATGGGTGTTTTTGGCAAGGGCCTTGCCGGGGCGCCTGCTGTCATCCCCGACAAGGCTCTTGCCGGGGGCCTTGTGGTCCTCCTTGGCTGGGATCCCGCCAAGGATCATCATCTTCTGAAGGTTGTATCTGATCTCGACTGTCTTCACAAAGATCTCCATGCCACCACGGGGATGTCTCCCGAATCCTTGCCCCATGGGGGTAGTGGACTCAAGGGTGACTCACTCCGTAGGTGTGGGGCGAGCTACCACGGCAAGGGTCTTTTCGGGTTTGCTAAAACCATCTCCCGGCAAGGATCTTGCCGGGGGGTCCACTTCGTCCCCTTTGCACTTTGTGGTCTTGGTCTTGGCGTCGTTCTGCTTCTCTTGAGCTTCGGCCTTACCTTGGCTCATCTCCCTTGCCTTGCTCAGTGTGGTGGTGCCTGTGGCTCAGACTGCCCATCCACAGTTATAGGGGTACAAAAAGTGTACCCCTCTTTTTGTACACCGACAAAGACAATGATTTTTTGCACCAGTTCCAGTTGCTGTGACAACTGTACGTCTGGTTAGGGAGGCTGAGATTCAACTCAGAAGACTGCGTCTTCACCTTATTCCCCTTCAGCTAAGGACACCCAGTCCTTGCCCAATCACTCTGGTAAGTCTTCAAGGTAGACTCCCAAACCTTCACAGACTTCATTCACCGGCGATCCACAATGACTCTTGGATGCTCAGAACGCGACGCGTAACCGGCTGGAGGATTCACAGTCCTCGAGTGTAATAAGTCTTCAGATCACACATATAGGAAGACTTCAGTGATGCCTAACACTCTTTGGCTCTGGGTGGTTAGGGCTTTATCCTCGCAAGGAATTCTCTCTCAAAGGCTTCGAGGTGGGTTGCTCTCAAACGACAAAAGCCGTACACTAACTCTGAGCAGCCAACCGTTTATGGTTGTAGGGGGTGGGCTATTTATAGCCACTAGGCAACCCGACCTGATTTGTCAGAAATGACCCTTGGTTACTAAGGAATTGACACGTGTTCCAACGGTCAGATTTGAAACACACACGGCAACTTTACGTGTGCTACAAGCAAAGCTGACTTATCCAACTCTGGATAAGATTTGCTCTCATTGTCTTCACTCGAAGACATAGGATTTTGGTTAAGCATCACTTCAGTCATTCTGAATGGTTCTCTTGGACCCCACTTAACAGTACGGTGGTTCCTATGACTCAACAAAGAAAAACACAAAACGACGAAACTGCTAAGTCTTCGCGCTCCATAGTCTTCACGCGATGTCCTCTCTTATAATAGTCTTCAATGTGAATGTCTTCACATACCACCTTTGACTTCAATGTCTTCATACATTTTTAGGGGTCATCTCTGGTAGGAAAACCGAATCAATAAGGGACTTCTACCTGTGTTATCCTGCAATTCTCACAAACACATTAGTCCCTCAACCAGGTTTGTCGTCAATACTCCAAAACCAACTAGGGGTGGCACTATATGCACTTACAGTGTTACCAGCCAAGGGATAAACACGAGAGACTGCCTGAACTCCTTTAATGGGCTGGGTGAAGCTTTGACGATCAACATTGTGAAGATAAATCAGATTCTTAGCAGGCTCTAGTAAATAGCTTCAACGGACAGATCAACCTCTGGCAAGAATACAAGATGATTGCGTGCAGACGGCTGATAGTTGAAGGCAGAGTGAAGCTTCATAGACGCATTACCCATGGAGCATAGAATTTCAGACCAAAAATGTCGGAGCCAGATGCAGCCAACTGCCTGATGAAGAAGTCTTGAGCATTGAAGCTGATGGCATTGAAGATATAGAAAACCAAAGTCTTCATTGCTCCTTCAAGCTTCGCTGTAGAGGAATGTCCTTTGACATGCCATAGAGTTCTCCTGATGATATGGTAAATGGTACGGGGCAGATACTCTAGGTCTTCGACAAAGAATTCCGTTGGGTATTCAGCATCGTGCGGCAAAGGCTTCATCATGCTCAGCATTTGGCTCATGTTGGGTTCTGGCTTCTGAAAAATGCTCTCCAAAGCATTCTAGTGTTGTTGACAACCTGGTTCATAGTATTCACCAGGAGTGGGCAGGGCTGTGAGCTCAATGATATCAAGAGCTTTGGCTTCATGATGGACATTGCCTGTCATCCACTCAAGGACCCAAGTCTTTGGATCCCTGTTGTAGCCGCGAATGTGAAGAGTTGCATAAAACTGTAATAGAAGCTCTTCATTCTAGTGTTCCTTGTCTGTGAGAAATTGTAGGAGTCTAGTGTCTCTGAAGCAATCCAATGCTTCTTCTAGACAGGGCAGGCCAGCTATAGCTTCAGTGTCGAGACACATATGTGGAAATATGCGCCCTTGATTGTATAAGACGCATGAATAGTAGCTGCGCTGCTGATAGCTCCAGAACCAATCCAAGGAAATACGAGGTTTGGAGTATGGGTTCTTGGCGCTGTCAAAGAAGGTGTTATGTGCCACGAAGCCATTCACATTGAAGACCCCAGGTGAGGTTGCAGTGCCTGGGAATCTTGGAAGTCTTGGCTTGGGCTTCTGGACTTGAGGCCTGTGCTCGACATGATAGTCAAATTGTGGACCCACAACAGGTGGAGGAATTAGAATTGGCCAGTGGATGGTCACAAGATGACCATGATCATATGCTTGCTCGATGGTGTGTGGCCTTGTAGGTGGTACAGGAGCAGAGGCATTGGCTTCAAGTTGTAGATTTGCAGCAGGAGCAGCATGAGCTTCAGGTGCAGTGACATTTGGCACCGCATTAGCTTCAGTCGCCACATTTGCTTCGACCATGACAACGTCATTGGCTTCAGGGTTGATATTGATGGCCGCCTCAGTATTGGTAATCTCCACTACATGAGATGGAGGGTCGGACACGTTCTCCTCGAGAACTGCTTCAGGATTGGTTGGTGGTGTAGCAATTCTTTCTTCATCACGTGGTTCTTCTTCTTCATCGGCTGATGCAGCCGGAATATCTTCAGCTGTTTTGGCTTCAGATCAGAGACGTTCACATTTGGAGTGGCTTTTGGGAACACTTGACGTGCAACAGATCGGTGGTGCACTTCTCCTTCTGGAACACTCGGAAGAGTGACTTGGGGCCTTGGTCCTTTGCGAAGCCTGCATAACGCTGGCGACGCCTGTGGGGATGGAGTTGGCTGGGCCTCAAAGTCATTGTCATCTTGCACTGGTGAGGTGACTTGTGGTTGGGGAGTACTTGGGGTGTCTTGTTGTTGTGGGTGATCAGCCCACGATGCATCCTGAGTAGTTGGCGTCAGAGGACGACCAATGCTGATGAGCTCGCTGTGCGTGAGCACATGCGATGATACCAAATTGTGCTCAATCCGAGGAAGGACTACATCATCTTCAACATTGTCGTGAGGATGTAACATCCCAAATTTTCAATTTGGAATGTTATACATAGTCATCCATGCATATCATATTTTATTCGCATTTCGTCTCGCGATCCTCGAAATCCTAAGCAACTCAAGGACCCTCGGAGAGAGTTGGGGATTTCCCGGTTTTCAAATTTGATCTCTACCAAATCTTGAAAACGAGGATTTTTGGTTTTAATTATTTTCTCTCCAAAATATTTCACACTAAAATATATGAGAGGAGATAATATGACTTCTCCAAGATAATTGAAATATTGGAGGAAAATATTAAAACCAAATAATTGTTTTATTTGGATTTTATTGCAATTTTGTTTGCATTAGAAAAATTGCGCTTTTTCCGAAATTTCATTTTAGGGCCAAGAAAATGTTCATCTCGTTCTAAATATTTTATTTAGACGGTGAAAATTTATTTTGGCATTTTTAGATTTTTTTAGGATTTATTTTGGTCAGCGAAATTATTTCAAAAAAAAGAGGTTCCCGCGCCGACTGGGCCTAAGGCCCGGCCGCGCCAGGCCGCCACCGCCGCCTTCCCCGCGAGCGCCGCCACCGCCGACTCGGACTAGGAGTCTGAGCCGGACTCCTCTCCGCCGCCGCGTCTTGCCCCCTCCTCCAAGCCGCCCTGCCCTTATATACGCCGCCACCCCTGCCACCAACACCCCACCACACCACCGCCGCCCGCGCCGGGCCAAGCCGCCGCCGCCGCCGCAGTCCGCGTCGCCGCCGAGCGCCGCCGCCCCCTAAGCCGCCGCCCCGCCAGACCTCTAGCTGGAGGTAGCCCCCGCGCCCCACCGCCGGTTTTTTTATAAAGACTGACCGGTTTTTTAGAACCCTAGATCCGTTTTTTAGGATTCGCCGGTTTTTCTCGGTTCTTCTATTTGGCGGACGTTCGTCCGAACGATCGTTTTAACGAACGGTTCTTCGCCCATTAGAAACAGCCAACGAACGCTCATTCGTTAGTCTGTTCATCAGTTTTCTTTTATCGGATTTATTCCGCGATTTCTCTGATCACGATTTCTGATCCGATCTTAGTTTCTGTTTTTTCTTTCGCTCATTAGTCGGAATCAAGCGATTCAAGCGCCTGGAGTTTCGTCTCGAAACCCTCTTTCCTATTAACCAACTCAAACAAGTTTTATCTACTGTAAAATTTGACCTAGTTTCAGATTAGTAAATGAAGCTTCTTTCTTTCACCGTTTGAGTTTGGTTGCTCCATTTGATTTGATTCTTTTTGCGAATCGGAGTTCTTAAGTTGAAACTTCTTGTCAACCTCTTTTGTTTGAGTTTTGCTTGTGCATCGTTGCTTGTTACTTATGTATGCTATTGTTTGCTTGCGATAGAACACCCGGAGTGCGAAGCATGCTACTACGAGTCCCTAGGTTTCGCAGATCGTCAGCAAGGCAAGTAACACTTTGATCATATCCCTTTTATCACCCAGTTTTTATGCATTAGTCTCAATCCTCAAACATTGCATGATTGGGATGTTATTAACTTGTGGGTTGGGAAGTAGTTGATGAGGTAGAACCTATTGCCCTGTTACATTTAAACCCTTGGGAGTTACTCTACACGTTGCTTATATATACTATGCTATGCTATGCTCGTAGACGTGGTTTGGGTTTGAGTGAAATACATGACAGATGTGAGCTTATTAATTAATGATTCAACTTAAGGTGGCAACTTCATCAAACTTCTGGGTGGATTGAGGCACCTGGAGTACCCAGTGTTGCCTGTATTTTTTTGGAAATCTCGGAGTACCCGTGTGATCTTCCTATGGACCGCCACCCAGGCTCAAAGGGAACTGAGATGATTCATGCTAGAAACTTCCGTGTGCAGCCGCAAGCTATTATGGGCTCTAGCATAGTTGAGTAAGATACGTGAAGCTCTTGAAGAGGCAAATCAGCAGGTAGTGGGATGTAGGTTTGGTATGGTCTGTCCGGAGTAGAGAGTTAATGTTTCTGAAAGACTGTGTCTCGGTCATCCGTTTCTCAAACACCCTGTAGTGCGACAAATCAAACGGAGGTGATCGAGTCTTGTGGGGAAAAGTGCGCAAACCTCTGCAGAGTGTACAATCTAATCATGGTTAGCCGTGTCCCCGGTTATGGAGAATTCTTGAGTATCTAGTACTTGGATTATCACATGTATCTCATCACTCTTAATTAATATTGTTGGGTTGTTAATCACTTTAATTGGGATTGAGTTGGAGGAACCTTCTCAATGATGTTTCAACTACCATGATAGTTAAATAAAATCTATTCCTTTGTTGTAGGGAAAAATTGGCTTTTCGCGAAACTGTAACCATAGAGCTTTCCACCAGCCAAATATGCATGTAGTGATAGCATTATTCTGTTCTTGCTCTATTGCGTTACATTGCTAGCATATTCCATGTGCTGACCCGTTTTCGGGCTGCAACGTATTATGTTGCAGACTTTTCAGACGAGGAGTAAGGTTCGTTACGTCGTTGCCGTGCAGCTCAGCTATGCCGTTGGAGTTGATGGACTTACTTTATCTTCAAAGCCTTCCGCTGTTATCGTATTAGATGCCCTTAAGCCATATTATTGTATTAAGTTCTCTCTTGAGACATTCAATGTAATAAGTGTGTGATTGCTACTCTGTTATAAATCCTTCGAGTACTGTGTGTGTCAGCATTATTGATCCAGGGATGACACTGAAGCACAGAGACTTGACCATTTGAGGTCGGGTCGCTACAAGATGGTATCAGAGCACACGTTGAGTGTAGGACACGGCCACTAAGATAAACCCTAGGTCACACCTCTCTTCTCATTTCTGACTCCTCTCCATTTTCTACTCTTTAGGATGATGGAGGTGAAGAACAAGTTTGCACAACCGGATGAAGACACACCTTTTGGACGTCACTTGAAGGAAGTCACTAGGTACCTGAACATTGGAATACCAAGTTTCACCGGGATGTACAACGCCACTTTACCTGAAGAGGAGCGCTGGAGGATACAAGTACAAGTTCCATGAAGGACATTCTCGCCAACTTCTAAACCCATAGAGTTTTCTTTCGAAGCACCCACCTGGAGTCTAGGCAAGAGCAGGGCAGCCCACATTACCATTGGACGCATTGGAGAAGTTTACAACAGGGAACTTAAGGACACTATTTACCAAATATGTGGGCGCCGAGATGAGCAATGGGAAGTAATCAGCACCAGGAAGTATAGATACATTGCAGCTTTCATCCAGGAGTTAAACCAGCACATCCGATGTCAGGAAAACCAGATGTGCACGGACATGATGGACTTGAAGAAGGCGAAGACTAGGATCATTGAGCTGGAGGAAGAACTCAAGTTTACACGTGATGGATATGAGGAGGAAATCAAGACACTACTAGAGAAGAATGACGACTTAGTCAAGAAGATCGGAGTATTCTTGGGAGGACCAGCACCAATAGAAGAATAAGAACCCAAGGAGATATGCCCCGAGGACTACATCATCATCGACGACACCGATTCCGATCCTAGTGATGATGACTTTGAAGACGAAGCTGGAGCAGACATCATGGAGTCTTCCACCGATCAAAATTTCTAGATGACTACCATATATCACTAGTATTCCCCCATGTATTTAGTAGTAGTTGAGCACTTGTGCAATAGTTCTAGATCGTTTGTATGCCCTTGCTTGCTTGATTGAGTGAAATGATTGTGTTTGTCTCATGTGCATATGGGTAGTGTTTTCTCATTAGACCCCCTTCTCTATTCTAAATCTCTTCCACCTAAACCCCTCAGATGCCTCTGAGACGTGACACCGGTTCTGCCTTCCCACCGGAGCTCACCCAGTTAATCCAACAGCAGAATACCTTGATGCAATTGCTAGTTTAGAATCAGGGCAACAACAACAACAACAACAACCCGCCGCCCGTGGACAACCTATCCCGTTTTCTAAGGTTACAGCCACCGGTGTTTTCCAGTAGCACCGAGCCCATAGTTGCGGACGATTGGCTACGCCGTATTGGAAGGGAGTGGACCACCGTAGGTTGCACATATGCTGAGAGAGTGCGCTTTGCCGCACATCAATTGGAAGGACCAGCAGCCTCATGGTGGGAGAATTACATAACCACTTTCCCTATAGCCAATGTCACTTGGGACCAGTTTCAGCAAGCTTTCCGCACAGCCCATGTCTCCACTGGAGCTATGCAAATGAAGAAGCGGGAGTTCCGTAACTTACGCCAGGGGAACCGTACTGTGGCTCAGTACGTGGATGAGTTTAGCAAGTTATCTCGCTATGCCCCTGATGATGTGGCCACAGATGCAGCGAAACAGGAGAAGTTTATGGAAGGGCTGAATGATGAGATGAGTATGCAGTTGATGGTAGCAACCTTCAACAACTACCAGGAGTTGGTAGATAAGGCTCTTATGATTGAAGGGAAGCAGCAGCAGATTGAGAGCCGCAAGAGAAAGTATGGACAAGGGAAGTATAACTCTGGAGCTCAGCAGAAGCCTCGCCTAACCCTGAACTCGGGAGGACTTGTTCATAACCATGGAGGTCACAACCACACTGGAGGAGGATCGCATAACCACAATGGATATAAGAATGGGAATGGGAACGGAACCAACAATAATCATAACCGCCCCAACCCAGCCACACCCGCCAAAAGGGACTTAAGTCATGTTACTTGTTTCAAGTGTGGGAAGACTGGACACTACGCCACGGAGTGCTCTGAAGGAAAGAATGGAAATGGAAATTGGAGAACGGGGAAGAAGCCAAATCCATTCAACAAAGGACAAGTGAACCACGTAAACATGGAGGAGGTTGAAGAGCAGCTGGACGCGGTAATAGGTAAGTTTTTGGTTAAGTCATTTACCGCTCTTGTTCTTTTCGATACTGGTGCATCGCATTCATACATATCAAGGGGATTCGTGGATAAGTTTAAGCTACCAACCCAAACCCTTAGGACCCCTCTTTTAGTGAGTTCACCTGGAGCAGAGTTTATGGCTAGCCGATGGTGTGACCAGATACCCTAAACCATTGGTACACATGTTTTTCCGTCCGACCTAATTATCTTGGAGTCACAAGGATTGGATGTGATATTGGGTATGGACTGGATGTCAAAGTTTGGAGGAAGCATTGACTGTGCTAGTAAGTCGATTTATCTCACCACCCCGGAAGGGAAAAGGATTAAGTATGTATCTAGGCATGTGCCTAGGAGGAGTCAAGTGAATGCCCTTACAGGAGTTGTTCAGGAGGAAGTGCCTGTAGTGAAGGATTACCCGGATGTTTTTCCATAGGAGTTACCAGGCATGCCACCGGATAGAGACATTGAGTTTTTGATAGAGCTGTTGCCAGGTACAGGACCAATATCCAAGAGACCCTATCGGATGCCCGCAAATGCTCTGGAAGAAATTAAGAAACAGATCAAGGAGTTATTGGAGAAAGGATACATCTGAAGAAGTTCATCACCTTGGGGAGCCCCAATACTTTTGGTTGAGAACAAGGATAAATCCCTGAGGATGGTTGTTGATTATCGAGCATTAAATGAAGTGACGATTAAGAACAAGTACCCACTGCCGATGATCAATGATCTGTTTGATCAGTTGCAAGGAGCTAAAGTGTTTTCGAAGATCGATTTGCGATCGGGGTATCATCAGTTGAAGATACGAGAGAAGGACATACCGAAGACAGCGCTCACAATACGATATGGATTATATGAGTACACGGTCATGTCATTTGGACTGACTAACGCCCCTGCCTATTTCATGATCATGATGAACAAGGTGTTCATGGAGTATTTGGACAAGTTTGTTGTGGTGTTTATTGATGATATTATGGTATACTCGAAGAACGAGGAGGAGCACAAGGAGCATTTGCGCTTAGTTCTCGAGAAACTCAGGGAACACCAGTTGTATGCTAAGTTCAGCAAATGCGAATTTTGGTTGAAGGAAGTCGGGTTCCTTGGACATGTTATATCGGGAGAAGGTATAGCAGTAGACCCTAGCAAAATTCAGTCAGTCACTGAATGGTTAGCACCCACTTCAGTTAGCGAGATCCGCAGCTTTTTTGGACACGCAGGATACTACCGGAGATTCATCGAGAATTTTTCCAAGATTGCAAAGCCAATGACTGAACTATTGAAGAAGGATACTAAGTTTAAATGGACAGACGATTGCGAGGCAAGTTTCCAGGAATTGAAGAAACGCTTGACTATAGCGCCAGTGCTAACACTGCCAGATATACATAAGGAGTTCCAAGTGTACTGCGATGCCTCACGCTTAGGACTTGGATGTGTGCTTATGCAGGACGGGAGAGTTGTTTCGTATGCCTCACGACAACTGAAACTTCTTGAGTTAACCTATGCCACACATGATTTGGAGCTAGCAGCCGTAGTACATGCATCGAAGACATGGAGACATTACCTTATTGGAAACCGTTGTGATGTGTACACAGACCATAAGAGTTTGAAGTACATTTTCACCTAGAAGGAGTTGAACCTTCGACAAAGGAGATGGTTGGAACTTATAAAGGATTATGACATGAAGCTACACTATCATCCAGGAAGGGCCAATGTCGTAGCAGACACTTTGAGCCGGAAAAGTTATGCTAATATCCTTGAAAGCAAGGGACTACCGAAGGAATTAGCAGAGGACATCATGGAGCTTCGATTGGAGATTGTTCCTAGAGGATTTATTGCAACAATGGAGGTCTAGTCGACATTGCTGGACAAAATTCAGGAAGCTCATAAGGATGACAAAGAGATTGCTGAGATAAAGGAGAAGATGGGAAAAGGAAAGGCCAAAGGTTTTCATGAGGATGAGCACGATACCCTATGGTTTGAGGACCGAGTTTATGTGCCCAATAACCAGGAGATCAGGAAGTTAATACTTCACGAGGCCCATGACTCACCGTACTCGATACACCCCGGAAACACCAAAATGTATCTGGATTTGAAGGAACGTTTCTGGTGGACCGATATGAACAAGGATATTGCCGAGTATGTCGCCGTATGTGATGTATGTCAGCGTGTGAAGGCAGAACATCAGAAGCCAGCAGGACTGTTACAGCCTATGCCGATACCCGAATGGAAGTGGGATAAACTGGGCATGGACTTTATCACCGGATTGCCTAGGACCAAAGCAGGATAAGATTCCATATGGGTAGTAGTTGATCGCTTGACCAAAGTAGCTCACTTCATCCCAGTGAAAACCACCTATACAAGTGCAAAGTTGGCCAAGATATATATGTCCAGGATAGTATGTCTGCATGGAGTTCCGAGGACCGTCGTATCAGATCGAGGAACATAGTTTACCTCAAAGTTTTGGCACCAGTTGCACCAGACTTTGGGAACGAGATTGGAGTTTAGTACAACATTTCACTCGCGGACGGATGGACAAACAAAGAGAGTCAACCAAATTTTGGAGGACATGTTGAGAGCCTGTGCGCTAGATTATGGATCTAGTTGGGATGACAATTTGCCACACGCAGAGTTTTCATACAACAATAGCTATCAAGCCAGTTTGAAGATGGCCCCATTTGAAGCCCTGTATGGACGAAGGTGCAGAACACCGTTGATGTGGGACGAGGTAGGAGACCGATAGTTGTTTGGACCAGACTTGATCAAGGAGTCTGAGGAGAAGGTTAAATTGATTCGTGACAGACTGAAGATTGCTTAGTCCAGGCAGAAGAGTTATGCAGACTCAAAACGCAAGGAGGTAACCTATGAAATTGGAGAACGAGCATATCTGCGAGTATTACCCTTGCGAGGAGTGAACCATTTTGGAGTTAAGGGAAAGTTAGCCCCGAGATTTGTAGGACTGTATCGTATTTTGGAACGGATGGGAGAAGTTGCCTACAAGTTGGAGTTACCCGAGGGATTGTCAGGAGTTCATGATGTGTTTCACGTTTCACAGCTGAAGAAGTGTCATGCTGAGATGGCAGGTGTACTGCTAAGAGATACAATACCCCTGGAGGCGATTCAGTTGGACAGTGATTTAAGTTATGAGGAGAAACCAGTTAAGATTCTTGAGTTTGCCAGCAGAGTCACCCGCAGTAAGGTTATCAAGTTTTGTAAAGTTCAGTGGAGCCACCATACCGAGGATGAAGCCACCTGGGAACGGGAGGATGATCTTCGCAAAGACCACCCACACCTATTTTCTAGCCAACCCGAATCTCGAGGGCGAGATTCATCTTAAGGGGGGTAGGTTTGTAACATCCCAAATTTTCAATTTGGAATGTTATACATAGTCATCCATGCATATCATATTTTATTCGCATTTCGTCTCGCAATCCTCGAAATCCTAAGCAACTCAAGGACCCCCGAAGAGAGTTGGGGATTTCCTGGTTTTCAAATTTGATCTATATCAAATCTTGAAAACAAGGATTTTTGGTTTTAATTATTTTCTCTCCAAAAATATTTCACACTAAAATATATGAGAGGAGATAATATGACTTCTCCAAGATAATTGAAATATTGGAGGAAAAATATTAAAACCAAATAATTGTTTTATTTGGATTTTATTGCAATTTTGTTTGCATTAGAAAAATTGCGCTTTTTCCAAAATTGCATTTTAGGGCCAAGAAAATGTTCATCTCGTTCTAAATATTTTATTTAGATGGTGAAAATTTATTTTGGCATTTTTAGATTTTTATTTATTTTTTAGGATTTATTTCAGTCGGCGAAATTATTTAAAAAAAAAAGAGGTTCCTGCGCCGACTGGGCCTAAGGCCCAGCCGCGCCAGGCCGCCGCCGCCGCCTTCCCCGCGAGTGCCGCTGCCGACTCAGACTAGGAGTCCGAGCCGAACTCCTCTCCGCCACCGCGTCTTGCCCCCTCCTCCAAGCCACCCCGCCCCGCCCTTATATACGCCGCCACCCCCGCCCCCAACACCCCACCACACCACCGCCGCCCACGCCGTGCCAAGCCGCTGCCGCCGTCGCAGTCCGTGCAGCCACCGAGCGCTGCCGCCCCCTAAGCCGCCGCCCCACCGGACCTCTCGCCGGAGGTAGCCGCCGCGCCCCGCCACCAGTTTTTTATAAAGAATAACCGGTTTTTTTAGAACCCTCGATCCGTTTTTTTAGGATTCGCCGATTTTCTCGGTTCTTTTATTTGGCGGACGTTCGTCGGAATGATCATTTTAACGAACGGTTCTTCGCCCGTTAGAAACAGCCAACGAACGCTCGTTCGTTAGTCTGTTTGTCAGTTTTCTTTTATCGGATTTATTCCGCGATTTTCTCTGATCGCGATTTCTGATCCGATCTGAGTTTCTGTTTTTCTTTTCGCTCGTTAGTCGGAATCAGGCGATTCAAGCGCCTGGAGTTTTGTTTCGAAACCCTCTTTCCTCTTAACCAACTCAAACAAGTTTTCTCTACTATAAAATTTGACCTAGTTTCAGATTAGTAAACGAAGCTTCTTTCTTTCGCCGTTTGAGTTTCGTTGCTCCATTTGATTTGATTCTTTTTGCGAACCGCAGTTCTTAAGTTGAAACTTCTGGTCAACCTATTTCGTTTGAGTTTTTCTTGTGCATCGTTGCTTGTTACTTATGTATATATGCTATTGTTTGCTTGCGATAGAACACCCGGAGTTCGAAGCGTCCTACTACGAGTCCCTAGGTTTCGCAGATCGTCAGCAAGGCAAGTAACACTTTGATCATATCCCTTTTATCACCCAGTTTTTATGCATTAGTCTCAATCCTCAAACATTCCATGATTAGGATGTTATTAACTTGTGGGTTGGGAAGTAGTTGATGAGGTAGAACCTATTGCCCTGTTACATTCAAACCCTTGGGAGTTACTCTACGCGTTGCTTATATATACTATGCTATGCTATGCTATGCTCGTAGACGTGGTTTGGGTTTGAGTGAAATACATGATAGATGTGAGCTTGTTAATTAATGGTTCAACTTAAGGTGGCAACTTAATCAAACATCTGGGTGGATTGAGGCACCTGGAGTACCCAGTGTTGCCTGTATTTTTTTGGAAATCCCAGAGTACCCGTGTGATCTTCCTATGGACTGCCACCCAGGCTCAAAGGGAACTGAGATGATTCATGCTAGAAATTTCCGTGTGCAGCCACAAGCTATTATGGGCTCTAGCATAGTTGAGTAAGTTACGTGAAGCTCTTGAAGAGGCAGATCAGCAGGTAGTGGGATGTAGGTTTGGTATGGTCTGTCCGGAGTAGAGAGTTAATGTTTCTGAAAGACTGTGTCTCGGTCATCCGTTTCTCAAACACCCTGTAGTGCGAGAAATCAAACGGAGGCGATCGAGTCTTGTGGGGAAAAGTGCACAAACCTCTGCAGAGTGTACAATCTAATCATGGTTAGCCGTATCCCCGGTTATGGACAATTCTTGAGTATCCAGTACTTGGATTATCACATGTATCTCATCACTCTTAATTAATATTGTTGGGTTGTTAATCACTTTAATTGGGATTGAGTTGGAGGAACCTTCTCAATGATGTTTCAACTACCATGATAGTTAAATAAAATCTATTCCTTTGTTGTATGGAAAAATTGGCTTTTTGCAAAACTATAACCATAGAGCTTTCCACCAGCCAAATATGCATGTAGTGATAGCATTATTCTGTTCTTGCTCTACTGTGTTACATTGCCAGCATATTCCATGTGCTGACCCATTTTCGGGCTGCAACGTATTATGTTGCAGACTTTTCAGACGAGGAGTAAGGTTCGTTAGGTCGTTGTCGTGCAGCTCAGCTATGCCGTTGGAGTTGATGGACTCACTTTATCTTCCAAGCCTTCCGCTGTTATCGTATTAGATGGCCTTAAGACATATTATTGTAATAAGTTCTCTCTTGAGACATCCGATGTAATAAGTGTGTGATTTCTACTCTGTTATAAATCCTTTGAGTACTGTGTGTGTCAGGATTACCGATCCAGGGATGACACTGAAGCACAGAGACTTGACCATCTGAGGTCGGGTCGCTACAGAGGACCAATGTCTTCAGCTGTGGTGGGGTCAACAATTGGATTCTCTTCAGCTTCAGGAGCCTCTGTGGAAGCAGGCTCATGAACTACCAGACGACGTTCACGATGTTTAGACGCAGGACGAGCAACAGAAATTGGCTCTGTGGAAGCAGCCCGGTCTCTCTTCTTTGTTTTCCTTTTCGTGGTTGGGGGAGCATCATCAGTGGTGGCTTTGGTCTTGTGCTATCTGGCTTCGGCTTCAGCTGCCCTGGTTTTCTTGAACTCTAAAGCCACTGTGGGGACCTTATGCTTCGAGCCTGTCATACTAGTTGGGAAGACAATGCGAGGTTCTTCCTGTCGTGATGCTTCTGGTTCTGCCACAGCTGGCTTCTTCTTCTTCTTGACAACCATTCTGGGGTCGATGCCTGGTCTCCCCAAAGCCTTGCGCTTTTCCGCTTCATTGTAGCCTTGAACACATTTGGTAGCCAGATTCTTCATGCAGTCACGAGAACCTTTTGCTTCTTCTCGTTTCTTGTGGAATGCCTCCTTGAGCTCATGCAGCATGACATTTTGAATGTCTTCAACATTGAGGTTGGCCATGTGCTTCTTGAACCGAGCCTTCTCATAGTCAATCTTGTGCTTCAGCTCACCGATCTTCTTGGCAAGAGCCAGCTCAGGAGCAATGGCTCCATGGAAAGAGACGCCGAGGCCAACTGGAAGCTGAAGATCATCAAAACTGACATCTGGGCTGTCAAACCACTCATCAATAAACTTGTGTAAGATTTCCACATCAAAGAGGGGAAGATCATTGAAGATCTCCGCCTTTTTCTTGCTCTTTATCAACTACTCAAGAGCGTCATCGCCAAGATCATCATCGCTGGACAGATCAATGGCGTCATTCTCGTTTCTCAAAACAGCAGCAGGGGTCAGTGCTTGACCAGTGGGTTGCATGGGCTTTTTCAACTTGGCAGACTTGGAGATGCGTGAGAGATCTTTGGACTGCACACTGGCTTCAGGAGGTGCAGTGGCCAGAGGCTTCGCCCTTGAGACCTTTGGTGTAGATGGGGGCTTTGAAGCCTTTGGTACCGAAGAGGGCTTTGAAGCCTTGGGTTTCATTTGCTTCACAGGCTTCGGTGGTGCAGGCGCTTCGTCAGGATCAGCGTTGTCTGCAGGTTGGTCCATGTCTGCCCCTTGAATCATTATGTGAGTGATGAGACCTTCTAAGTTGTAGAAGGGCCCAACAAGATTGGGTTCAGCTTCTCGTGTGCCATCGGCACGTGGGGCAAAGGGGCCTGGGTTGAAGTCTAATCCCAAATACTTCTTGTTTTCCTTGGCTGAGTTCTTTGCAAACTGAAAGTTGCGCTTGAAGAGATTATCTTCATGACACCATAACAGAGAGGATGGGTCAGCGTTTGTAGGCTGAGGTCCACGAATCATGCAGGGGTAGAACCCCTGAGCAATAGGTTTGAACTTCGACTTGGGATGAAGACCTTTGTATATTATATCTCCCCAGGGGCCCTTTATGGCATTCTTCTCAGCATATTCATCGGTGACGAATCTGTACTTGAACCATTCCTCTGCCCAATGTCTTCGAATCCATTGGATTCGGTTCTTGCGTTCTCCATAGGTCTCTTTTGGATCTGACTTGTATAACTCACAGAGATCCGGTGGAAGGTCCTTAGTCGTGTTTCCACGACGCTGTCTGCCGCCCTTCCTGACTGATTTTTCTGTTGCCATGAAGTTTAGACTGAAAGGCTTCAACACTGGCAAAGTCTTCCGTCTACTGGTTAGACAAGAACTGGCTTCAGGAGAATTTATATGATGCTGTAAGAACTCTGCAAATGAATGCAGACTATGAGAACCAAGGGATTCTCCCATGGACATGTACTTGTGACAGCATTAGAGGTGCGAGGGAAGGGGAAGAGGTCATATGCATTCTCAGAAGATTTTGAAGATAAATCAGTTTAGAAGACATTGACCTCATAGTGCGAAGACATTCACTCATCTGTAGAGAGTTGGTTCTAGATTTGTACGAATCCACGAATAAGTACAAGTGAGGAATCTAACTACTTTGTGAAGCATAACTGGACATACTAGGCATGCTATGAGATGCAGAATGAGATAGATCCAACTTTGTAGGGACAAAAACCACTTGTGGTTGAAAAGGATGAATCTATCAGATCAAAAATGTAAAAAGAGTTTTTATTTACCACTCGAGGAACTGCTAGAAAGAGTAGGAGATGAGGCCGAGTAGTTCGATCTTCCGTGCCCTAACTTGGCGACGGAGGACACCTACAGCGACAACAGAGATGACGATGTCCACGGCCGACGTGAGGACGGCGTCGGTGAGGTCGCGGCAGCTAAGCGCTTCGTCGCCGGCGTCGTCGAGGGCTAGCAGTGGCGCTAGGGTTTGTGCGAGAGAGAGAGAGAGAGATAGGTGGAAGAAGAGATAATGACTAGGGTGAGGCATGTATTTATAGGGATGGGGACGGCACAGTGTTATTACACAGGTGCCCCTGGCGGTTCACATCTGTAGGACACGTGGCAATCATGCAACACATTGGAGGTTGTTACACGTTCCCACGCATGCCTGGATTGTCGGGTGGTCGTTCCTGCTTCTCCGGGTTTCATGCAAAAGGATTGAGCATTTAAAACAGATTTAATGTTTGTCTCTGTATCTCCTGCTGACAAGGACACAGCGAAGACATTCGACAATTTCAATAGAATGCAAATGATTTGGATAGATAGAATTGAGAAGGGAGCATAGAAAGGTTAGGGTCCGATCACATTCACTTAGTTAAAAAGATTCAACTAGAAGACATAGCTATAAGTGAATGCTGTAGAGGACAGAAACCAAATCAGTACATTGAAGATAAACAAAATGCGAAGACTTTGCAAATGTAACGCCATGAGAAAAACACTTCTACATGAAGAATTTGGTGGTGGCGTTACCCACCGTATAGGAAGTATTAGACCCAGACACGGCGCACAGTTATTGTGGCGCTCCGAAGTTAAATTCAACGTTAATGTATTCACACTCAGAATGTAAGTCTTCATTGATTGAAGATATACTTTACTTCGTGTGTTGCACATCTAAGTCATCAACATGCATAAGTGTTAGGATGTGTGCCTGATCACAAGACATTTGAGGATTCCAAGATATTTAGCTCACACCATAACTTGCAAAAGCTTTTCTCATCCAAGGGCTTTGTGAAGATATCTACCAGTTGCTCTTCAGTGTTGATGTGTATGATATCAATATCTTCCTTCATGACATGATCTTTGAGAAAGTGATGACGAATTTCAATGTGCTTTGTCTTCGAGTGCTGAACTAGGTTGTTAGCAATCTTGATGGCGCTTTCGTTGTCGCAGTAGAGTGGCACTTGCTTCAGATGAATGCCATAGTCTTTGAGTGTTTGCTTCATCCATAGAAGCTGAGCGCAGCAAGACCCAGCAGCAATGTATTCAGATTCAACAGTGGAGAGAGATACACAGTTCTGCTTCTTTGAAGACCAACATACAAGTGATTGTCCTAGAAAGTGACATGTGCCTGATGTATACTTGCGATCCACCTTGTCACCAGCATAATCAACATCCGAGAATCCAACTAGATCAAACTCTGAGCCCTTTGGATTCCATAATCCTAGTGTTGGGGTGTGAGCCAAATATCGAAGAATTCGCTTCACCGCTAAGTGATGTGACTCCTTTGGTGCCGCTTGGAATCGGGCACACATGCAAACACTAAGAATGATATCTAGCCTAGATGCACACAAATAAAGCAAAGAACCAATCATGGAGCAGTATACCTTTTGATCGAACTCTTTACCATTGTTGTCGGGACCCAGATGGTGTTTAGCTGGCATTGGCGTTGTGTAACCTTTGCATTCTTGCATTCCAAACTTCTTCAGGCAATCTTTGAGGTATTTCTCTTGAGATATGAAGATGCCATTGCGTTGCTGTCATATTTGAAGACCAAGGAAGAACTTCAACTCACCCATCATGTACATCTGATATTGCTCTTGCATCATGTATCCAAACTCATCACTATATTTCTGATTAGTGCAGCCGAAGATAATGTCATCCACATATATTTGGCACACAAACAGTTCACCATCATATGTCTTCGTGAAGAGTGTGGGATCCAGGGAACCAGGTTTGAAGCCTTTGCTCTTCAGGAAGTCCTTGAGTGTGTCATACCAAGCACGAGGGGCTTGTTTGAGGCCATACAGTGCCTTGTTGAGCTTATAAACCATGTCAGGATGTTTTCGATCTTCAAAGCCAGGCGGTTGTGCAACATACACTTCTTCTTCAATCTTGCCATTGAGAAGACACTCTTCACATCCATTTGATACAGAAGAATGTTATGATGATTTGCATAGGCCAACAGTATGTGTATAGCTTCAAGCCTAGCCACAGGAGAAAATGTTTCATCGAAGTCAATTCCTTCAACTTGGGTGTATCCTTGAGCAACGAGACGAGCTTTGTTTCTGACAACTTGACCATGCTCATCTTGCTTGTTGCGATATATCCATTTAGTGCCTATGATATTGTGCTTATGAGGATCAGGATGCTTGACCAGTTCCCATACATTATTCAGCTCAAATTGTTGAAGCTATTCTTGCATAGCTTGAATCCATTCAGGTTCCATGAGGGCTTCATCAACTTTCTTGGGTTCAGATATTGAGATGAATGCGAAGTGCCCACAGAAATTTGCTAGTTGTGTTGCCCTTGAACGAGTGAGTGGACCAGGTGCATTGATGCTATCGATTATTTTCTCAATCTATACGTCATTTGCAACACGAGGATGAACAGGACGAAGATTCTGCTCTTGCTGATCATTGTCATCTTTTGAAGGATTGTCTTCAGGCTGAGCATTGTCTTCAGGTTGATCAGGTGCAGAGATGATGGGTTACTATTCGGGCTGTGCTTCAGACGGTATGATTTCTCCAGTTCCCATAAGCTTGATGGATTCACTTGATGGAACTTCATCTAGTACATTTGGCAGGTGCTCTCTTTGCGAGCCGTTAGTCTCATCGAACCGCACATCCACAGTTTCAACCACTTTATAGTGAAAGAGGTTGAAGACTCTGTAGGAGTGCGAATCCTTTCCGTATCCAAGCATAAAACCTTCATGTGCTTTCGGTGCAAATTTTGAAGTGTGATGTGGATCCTTGATCCAGCACCTGGCACCAAATATTCTGAAGTAACTGACATTTGGCTTCTTACCAGTGAGGAGCTCATAGGATGTTTTGTTCAGAAGCTTGTGAAGATAAACACGGTTGATGATATGGCATGCAGTATCAATGGCTTCAGGCCAGAACTTTCTTGGAGTCTTGTATTCATCGAGCATCGTCCGGGCCATCTCAATGAGTGTTCTGTTCTTGCGTTCCACGATGCCATTCTGCTGCGGCGTGTACGGAGCTGAGAACTCATGAGTGATGCCCAAAGTATCAAGATAAGTGTCGAGCTCGGTGTTCTTGAATTCAGTGCCATTGTCACTTCTGATGTGCTTGATCTTGACGCCATAGTTGTTCACGGCTCGATTGGTGAAGCGTCTGAAGACATCCTGCACTTCAGTCTTGTAGAGGATTATATGCACCCATGTATATCTTGAATAATCATCAACAATGACGAAGCCATAGAGACAAGCAGTAGTAGTAAGAGTTGAGTAGTGAGTGGGACCGAAGAGGTCCATGTAGTTTGAAGGGTTGAGTCGTTGTCATGATTGTCTTCGAGGGATGCTTGGCCCTCGTCATCTTTCCAGCTTCGCAGGCACCGCATAAGTGATCCTTCTTGAACTTGACGCCCTCGATGCCTATGATATGCTTCTTCTTTGCAAGAGTGTGCAAATTCCTCATGCCTGCATGCCCTAGCCTCCGATGCCAGAGCCAACATTCTGAAGCTTTTGCAAGAAGACATATGGCAAGTTGTGGTCCTGCTGAGAAATCTACCATGTACAAATCATCTTTCCGATACCCTTCAAAGACTAGAGACTTGTCAGATTCCATTAGAACAAGGCAACGATATTTTCCAAACATCACAATCATGTTTAAATCGCAAAGCATTGAGACAGACATTAAGTTGAAACCAAGGGATTCAACAAGCATCACTTTATCCAAGTGCTGATCCCTTGAGATTGCAACTCTACCTAGACCCAATACCTTGCTTTTACCAGTATCAGCAAATGTGATGTGACTCTTGTCAGATGGACGTAAGGTTGAGTCCATGAGACGACTTCGTTCGCCAGTCATGTGATTAGTACATCCACTATCAATAATCCATTCTGAAGCCGCTGGTGTCATACCTTGCAGTACAGTTAGGGGGATAGGCTTCACGAAGAGCAATGTGAAGCATAAACATTTGACAAGCAAGTGGATTATGAAAGCTTAGATTGAGGTTAGGACTGATAGGACAAGTAGCAAGCGACGCATGAACAAAATACATAATAAGACCATTTGGGCATTTGATCTTGCACCCTGCTAGATGTTTTAGGTCCCCAGCAATAGCTTCAGACGCCTTTGATTTTCGGCTGGAGACCTTTCCCTACAAAAGAGAGTTAAGCTTTCTTAGCCACCCACATCTTCAAGGGTGGCTTCGAAGCAATGAGTCTTAGTGCAGCATTTGAGAACTTTGGCTTTGGAGCCCTGGCAAACAGTCTTGCAGTAGGAATATAGTATTCATAAGATTAAGCAGAGTAGTTCTGGGTCTTATGAACATGGCGGTTCCATGAAACACGCTCATATTCATAGGCCTGAGTATGGTTTCCCTGCAAAACATTTGCGTTAGTGCGACTCAGGTGAGTCCTTTGTCTGTATGAAGCCTTTGGACTGTATGAAGCCTATGGTCTGGGGTATGTCTTCTTCCTTTGTGGTGTCATGACGACATTCACAGGAAGTTTCTCCAGACATTTTTTCGGCACCCAGACTTTCTTCATAGGTGGCCTATACCTGCAGTTAGTACCAATATACCTGGCAAACACTTCACCATTCTGATTCTTAAACATTTTATAGTTTGCATCAAAGGATTCATCAATGACAATAGGATTAGCACAAGTGAAGCCAGATAGGGTGGATGGATCCACTGAAGGTTCCTTTGCAGCAACCCATGTGGTTTTGGGGTACTGCCCAGGTTTCCAGTAAGAGCCATGAGCATTCGTTTTCCTTTCGAACCCAACACCCTCTTTCCTAGGGTTTTGGTTCAGAATCTGCCTTTTGAGGACATCACATAATGTCTGATGCCCTTTGAGACTTTTGAACATCCCTGTTTCAAGCAATGTCTTCAACCTAGCATTTTCATCAACAATAGTAGTGGCATCCTCGGCAGAGGGGTTAGTTACCACATCAGCAGTTGAAGATATTGCAACAGTAACAACAGTATAACACTCAGCAACAGAAGTAGCGTTATCACGCTCAAGGCATTTAAGACATGGTGGTTCAAATCCTTCATGAGCGGGAGTGATATGTTCAACATGAAGTGACTTGTTTTCCTTTTGAAGATCTTCATGAGCCGCTCTCAATTTCTCAAGTTCTTGCTTCCTTTGAAGATAATCATAGGAAAGCTTTTCATGAGTTGTTGAGAGAGTTTCATGACGACCTTCAAGTTCCTCATACTTAACATGAAGATTTTTTATGTCTTCAATTAAGGACTGAGATCGAGTCATTTCAGCATCCAACAGGTCATCGCTTTTGTCTAACAGTTTTTGAATATGTTCCATAGCTTTCTGTTGTTCAGTTGCAATTTTAGCAAGTGTTTTGTAGCTGGGTTTGGCATCACAATCAGAGTCATCTTCACTGGATGTTTGATAGTGAGTATTGCATGAGTTTACCTTGGCACCACGTGCCATGAAGCAATAGGTGGGAGTAGAGTTGTCCTTGTCATCACCATTGGCATCGGTGACAAAATCATTGTCTTCAGTGTTGAAGATGGACTTGGCAACGTAGGCTATAGCTAGACTCGCAACGCCAAAATCGGACTCCTCCTCAGACTCCACCTCCGCCTCCTCAAAAGCAGACTCCTCCTCTGAATCCATTTCCTTGCCAACAAACGCACGAGCCTTGCCAGATGAGCTCTTCTTGTGTGATGAAGACCTTGAGGAAGACTTGGAAGAATACTTTGAGTATTTCTTCTTCTTCTTGTCGTCGGAATCATATTCCTTGCTCTTCTTCTTCTTCTTCTTGTTCTTGTTCTCATTGTCCCACTGCAGACACTCAGAGATGTAGTGACCAGGTTTCTTGCACTTGTGGCATGTTCTCTTCTTGTAGTCATGAGCAGAAGCTTCATCATTCCTTGAGCTGGATCGTGAAGACTTTCCGAAGTCTTTCTTCTTGGTGAATATCTGGAACTTCTTCACAAGCATAGCAAGCTCCTTTCCAATGTCTTCAGGATCATCAGAACTGCAGTCAAATTCTTCTTCAGATGAGGAAACAACTTTTGCCTTCAAGGCGCGAGTTCGGCCATAGTTGGGACCATATATATCTCTTTTCTCAGAGAGCTGAAACTCGTGTGTGTTGAGCCTTTCTAGTATGTCAGACGGATCGAGTGCCTTGAAGTCAGGACGTTCTTGAATCATCAGGGCTAGGGTGTCAAATGAGGTGTCAAGCGATCTCAGGAGTGTCTTGACGATTTCATGCTTGGTGATCTCAGTAGCGCCGAGAGCTTGAAGCTCATTTGTGATGTTAGTGAGGCGATCAAACGTGACTGAACATTCTCATTGTCGTTTCTCTTGAAGCGGTTGAAGAGGTTGCGAAGGACACTGATCCTTTGATCTCTCTGGGTTGAGACGCCTTCGTTGACTTTGGAGAGCCAGTCCCAGACTAGCTTGGATGTTTCCAGAGCACTCACACAGCCATACTGCCCTTTGGTCAGATGACCACAGATGATGTTCTCGGTAGTGGAATCCACTTGAATGAACTTCTTGACATCAGCAGCGATGACACCTTCTCCAGCCTTGGGAACGCCATTCTTGACGACATACCAGAGGTCAACATCAATGGCTTCAAGATGCATGCACATCTTATTCTTCCAGTAGGGATATTCAGTTCCATCGAAGACGGGGCACACAACGGAGACTTTAATTATCCCTGCAGTCGACATAGCTAAAACTCCAGGTGGTTAAACCAAATCACACAGAACAAGGGTGTACCTTGCTCTGATACCAATTGAAAGTGCTAGTTATCGACTAGAGGGGGGTGAATAGGAGATTTTTATGAAAGTCTTCAAAACATGAGAGTTTCGAAGACAAACGATAGAAATGAACCTATGATATGCAGCGGAAGGTAGACTACACTAGGCAAGCCATAGTCAAGTATTCAATGAAGTGAAAGCACAAAGACTAATAGCAACTAGGTAGTAAAGATCAGGACGGAAGATACTATAAAGCCAAATAGTGACAGTGTTCACACAGTGAAATCAAACAGGTAATGCAAGCAGGAAATGACTTCACGAAGACAAACTGTAAGTAAAGAGAGGGAGAGGATAGAACCAGTGACTTGTAGAAGACAATGATTTGTTGGACCAGTTCCAGTTGCTGTGACAACTGTACATCTGGTTAGGGAGGCTGAGATTTAACTCAGAAGACCGCGTCTTCACCTTATTCCCCTTGAGCTAAGGACACCCAGTCCCCGCCCAATGACTATGGTAAGTCTTCAAGGTAGACTTCCAAACCTTCACAGACTTCGTTCACCGGCTATCCACAATGACTCTTGGATGCTCAGAACGCGACGCCTAACCGGCTGGAGGATTCACAGTCCTCAAGTGTAATAAGTCTTCAGATTACACACACAAGAAGACTTAAGTGATGCCTAACACTCCTTGGCTCTGGGTGTTTAGGGCTTTGTCCTCGCAAGGATTTCTCTCTCAAAGGCTTCGAGGTGGGTTGCTCTCAAACGACAAAAGCCATGCACTAACTCTGAGCAGCCAACCAATTTATGGTGTAGGGGTGGGCTATTTATAGCTACTAGGCAACCCGACCAGATTTGTCCGAAATGACCCTGGGTCACTAAGGAACTGACATGTGTTCCAACGGTCAGATTTCAAACACACACGACAACTTTACTTGGGCTACAAGCAAAGCTGACTTATCCAGCTCTGGATAAGATTTGCTCTCATTGTCTTCGCTCGAAGACATAGGATTTTGGTTAAGCATCACTTCAGTCATTCTGACTGGTTCACTTGGACCCACTTAACAGTACAGTGGTTCCTATGACTCAACAAAGAAGAAAATGAAACAACGAAACAACTAAGTCTTCGCGCTCCATAGTATTCACACAATGTCTTCTCTTGTCATAGTCTTCAATGTGAATACCTTCACATACCACCTTTTTCTTCAATGTCTTCATACATTTTTAGGGGTCATCTCCGGTACGTAAACCGAATCAGTGAGGGACTACTACCTGTGTTATCCTGCAATTCTCACAAACACATTAGTCCCTCAACCAGGTTTGTCGTAAATACTCCAAAACTAACTAGCGGTGGCACTAGATGCACTTACAGGTATGTTGCCATTTGTCAAACTGGAAAGATTGACATTTGTTTATCTAGTAACATTGCCATTTGTCAACCTTGTAACACTGCGATTTGTCAAAATATGCAGCTAAAAATCACTAGCACCATCTAATTTTTGCAACTAACATCACTAGCACTGTTCATCTGGACACCACTAGCAGGCGTGAGTTGATGGACGCATATGCAAATGTACCATTGATTACATACAACAAGTCATCAGCCCACAACGACAATGAGGATACACGTTGGATTATAGATCATTTCCAACAAAACATTCTAGTAAAGTTTTTCTCACACAACAAATAACAGAGCGATGAAATGAACTTTAGCTCAACCACTCGTCGGCGTCGGAAACGCTTGCTTTGAACCAGAAGTGATTCTCTAGGAAGGGCCAGCTACTTTCAATCTCGAGACCAACGCAGGACTAATCATACAGGCTAAAGCGGCCTATGTTAGGACCCATATTGGGACGGTAGGGAAGCATAGTAATGTCCGAGGTATAGATACAGTTGCTTCTCATAAATTGTAGTAACATTGTGTCAATAGCAGCTGGATTGCCTTCCACCATCATTGGATAGTTTTGTCCAAGGAAGAGCGAGTTTCCTCCAAGACAATCAATATTGAACCAGGGAGAATGTGTTGGCGCTAGTACACTAGTATCTGATACGTCTCCAACGTATCTATATTTTTTTATTGTTCCATGCTACTATATTATCTGTTTTGGATGTTTAATGGGCTGTACTATGCAATTTTATATTATTTTTGGGACTAACCTACTATCCAAAGGCCCAGTGCAAATTGTTGTTTTCTTTTGCCTATTTCAGTGTTTCGCAGAAAAGGAATATCAAATAGAATCCTAACGGAATGAAACCTTCGGGAGAGTTATTTTTGGAACAAACACAATCCAGCAACAAGGCGGCCATGAGATAGAGAGGCATGCCTAGGGGGTACGCACGCCCACACCCTCGTGGGCCCCTCGTGGCTCCCCTGACCTATTTTCTTTCGCCTATATATACTCATATACACCGAAAACATATGTGAGCACCACGAAGCCCTATTTCCACTGCCGCAACCTTCTGTACCCATGAGATCCCATGTTGGGGCCTTTTTCGGCGCTCCGCCAGAGGGGGAATCAATCACGGAGGGCTTCTACATCAACACCATAGCCTCTCCGATGATGTGTGAGTAGTTTACCACAGACCTCCGGGTCCATAGTTATTAGCTAGATCGCTTCTTCTCTCTCTTTGGATCTCAATACAAAGTTCTCCTCGATCTTCTTGGAGATCTATTCAATGTAATTCTTTTTGCGGTGTGTTTGTCGAGATCCGATGAATTGTGGGTTTATGATCAAGATTATCTATGAACAATATTTGGTTCTTCTCTGAATTCTTATATGTATGATTTGATATTTTTGCAAGTCTCTTCGAATTATCAGTTTGGTTTGGCCTACTAGATTGACATTTCTTGCAATGGGAGAAGTGCTTAGCTTTGGGTTCAATCTTGTGGTGTCCTTTCCCAGTGACAGCAGGGGCAGCAAGGCATGTATTATATTGTTACCATCGAGGATAAAAAGATGGGGTTTATATCATATTTCTTGAGTTTATCCCTCTACATCATGTCATCTTGCCTAATGCGTTACTCTGTTCTTATGAACCTAATACTCTAGATGGATGCTGTATAGCGGTCGATGTGTGGAGTACTAGTAGGAGATGCAGAATCGTTTCGGTCTACTTGTCACGGACGTGATGCCTATATACATGATCATGCCTAGATATTCTCATAATTATGCTCTTTTCTATCAATTGCTCGACAGTAATTTGTTCACCCACCGTAAATTATGCTATCTTGAGAGAAGCCACTAGTGAAACCTATGGCCCCCAGGTCTATCTTCCATCCTATTATTTTACTATCAATTTGCTATTTCTTCCACCGTTTATTTTGCAATCTTTACTTTCCAATCTATGTCATAAAAATACCAAAAATATTTATCTTATTATCTCTATCAGACCTCACTTTTGCAAGTGGTCATGAAGGGATTGACAACCCCTTTATCACGTTGGTTGCAAGGTTCTTATTTGTTTATGCTGGTACAAGGCGACTTGCATGTAACCTCCTACTGGATTGATACCTTGGTTCTCAAAACTGAGAGAAATACTTACTCTACTTTGCTGCATCACCCTTTCTTCAAGGGAAAACCAACGCATGCTCAAGAGGTAGCAAGAAGGACTTCTGGCGCCGTTGTCGGGGAGGCTTACGCCAAGTCAAGTCAAGATTTGATCTCCCAGCAACTAGCCATTTCCGTTGCTGTTTCCTGGGAGATGTACACACAAGTCAAGACATACCAAGTACCCATCACAAACTCTTATCCCTCGCATTACATTATTTGCCATTTGCCTCTCATTTTCCTATCCCCCACTTCACCCTTGCCGTTTTATTCGCCCTTCCTCCATTCAATCTTGTGTTACCATGTACCTTCTTTTTGCTTGCATCTTCGCTTGCTAAGAGTTTATGGATCCTCATCCACTTGCTAATCTCTTTAAGAGATCCAATTATGATGTACCTATTGCTAGTGAGTTGAGTGCACTATATTATCTTTATGAGGTTTCTCTTGAAAATCGTGAATCTGAAAATTGTGATGAAGTACTTTATGAAGCGATTCACTATAGATCTTTGAATAAAAAGTATGATTGCAATGATTTTATTATAAAGTCTATTGATGTAAATTATGCTAATAATATCCAAAACCCTAAGCTTGGGGATGCTAGTTTTGCTATGTCCTCTACTTGTTGCAATGATCATGTTTGGGGTGATTATTCTTACAATATTGAAAATTTACTTGCTCCCCATGATGAATATGAGATTGATAATAATGTTTGAAATAATATTGAAAGTGGGTTTGGAGAGGTCATGACTTTAGTTAATGTTGATCCCACTATTTTGGAAGAGTGTCAACTTCGCATGCATGTGGATCGTGTTGAAAATATTTTATGTGATAGCTATTTTCTTAAATTTTCTTATGATCCCACATGTAATTATTATGAGAGAGGAAAATATGGTTGTAGAAATTTTCATGTTGCTAAATTACCTCTCGTTATGTTGAGATTCCCATTGTTTATTTCCTCTTCCTTGCATATGCTAGTTTTTGCTTGCTATGATAATTTGTTTGCCTATAAGATGCCTATGCATACAAAGTATGTTAGACTTAGATGTGTTTTTATATGCTTTATGATGCTCTGTTTGTGCTTCAATTCCAGTCTTTCATGTGAGCATCATCGAAATTATCAATGCCTAGGTAGGGGCGTTAAACAATAGCGCTTGTTGGGAGGCAACCCAATTTTATTTTTGTTCCTTGCTTTTTGTTACTGTTTAGTAGTAAATAATTCATCTAGCTTCTTTTTAGATGAGGTTTTCTGTTTTTAATTAGTGTTTGTGCCAAGTAGAACCTTTGGGAAGACTTGGGGGAAGTTTTGTTGATCTTGCTGTAAAAAACAGAAACTTTAGTGCTCACGAGATTAGCTGTCATGTTTTACTGGAGAGTGATATTAGGTTGATTCTTTTTGAATATGATTAATAGATAAATTACTCACGTCCACCAATTTATTTCATAATTTTTGGGGTTCCATAAGTATACGTTTTATACAGATTACTACAGACTGTTCTGTTATTGACAGATTCTGTTTTTCGTGTGTTGTTTGCTTATTTTGATGAATCTATGGCTAGCATCGGGGGGTATGAACCATAGATAAGTTAGAATACAGTAGGTTTAACACCAATATAAATAAATAATGAGTTAATTACAGTACCTTGAGGTGGTGGTTTGTTTTCTTATACTAACAGAGCTCATGAGATTTTCTGTTGAGTTTTGTGTTGTGAAGTTTTCAAGTTTTGGGTAAAGATTTGATAGATTTTGGAATAAGGAGTGGCAAGAGCCTAAGCTTGGGGATTCCCAAGGCACCCCAAGGTAAAATTCAAGGACAACCAAAAGCCTAAGCTTGGGGATGCCCCGGAAGGCATCCCCTCTTTCGTCTTCGTCTATCAGTAACTTTACTTGAGGCTATATTTTTATTCACCACATGATATTTGTTTTGCTTGGAGCGTCTTGAATGATTTGAGTCTTTGCTTTTTAGTTTACCACAATGATATTGCTGTACACACCTTTTGGTAGAGACACACATGAATAGGAATTTATTAGAATACTCTATGTGCTTCACTTATATCTTTTGAGCTAGATAATTTTGCTCTAGTGCTTCACTTATATCCTTTTAGAGCACGGTGGTGGTTTTATTTTATATAAATTATTGATCTATCATGCTCCACTTATATTATTTTGAGAGTCTTATAGAACAACATGGTAGTTTTCTTTGGCTATAAAATTAGTCCTAATATGATGAACATCCAAGACGGGTATAATAAAAACTATCATATAAAGTGCATCGAATACTATGAGAAGTTTGATACTTGATAATTGTTTTGAGATATGAAGATGGTGATATTAGAGTCATGCTAGTTTATTAGTTGTGAATTTGAGAAATACTTGTTCTAAAGTTTGTGATTCCCGTAGCATGCACGTATGGTGAATCGTTATGTGATGAAGTTGGAGCATTATTTATTTATTTATTTATTTACTGTCTTCCTTATGAGTGGCGGTCGGGGACGAGCGATGATCTTTTCCTACCAATCTATCCCCATAGGAGCATGCACGTAGTACTTCATTTCAATAACTAATAGATTTTTGCAATAAGTATCTGAGTTCTTTATGACTAATGTTGAGTCCATGGATTATACGCAATCTCACCCTTCCACCATTGCTAGCCTCTCTAATACCGCGCACCTTTCGCCGGTATCATACACCCACCACATACCTTCCTCAAAACATCCACCATACCTACCTATTATGATATTTCCATAGCCATTCCGAGATATATTGCCATGCAACTTACCACCGTTCCGTTTGTTATGACACGTTTCATCATTGTCATTTTGCCTTGCATGATCATGTAGTTGACATCGTATTTGTGGCAAAGCCACTGTTCATAATTCTTTCATACATGTCACTCTTGATTCATTGCACATCCCAGTACACCACCGGAGGCATTCATATAGAGTCATATCTTTGTTCTATATATCGAGTTGTAATATTGAGTTGTAAGTAAATAAAAGTGTGATGATCATCATTATTAGAGCATTGTCCCAAGTGAGGAAAGGATGATGGAGACTATTATTCCCCCACAAGTCGGGATGAGACTCCGGATGAAAAAAAGAGGCCATAAAAAAAGAGAAAAAGGCCCAAATAAAAAAATGAGAGAAAAAGAGAGAAGGGACAATGTTACTATCCTTTACCACACTTGTGCTTCAAAGTAGCACCATGATCTTCATGATAGAGAGTCTCCTATATTGTCACTTTCATATACTAGTGGGAATTTCACATTATAGAACTTGGCTTGTATATTCCAATGATGGGGCTTCCTCAAAATGCCCTAGGTCTTCGTGAGCAAGCGAGTTGGATGCACACCCACTTAGTTTCTTTTATTGAGTTTTCATACGCTTATAGCTCTAGTGCATCAGTTGCATGGCAATCCCTACTCACTCACATTGATATCTATTGATGGGAATCTCCATAGCCCGTTGATATGCCTAGTTGATGTGAGACTATCTCCCTTTTGTCTTCTCCACAACCACCCTTCTACTCCACTTATAGTGCTATGTCCATGTCTCACGCTCATATATTGCTTGAAGATTGAAAAAGTTTGAGAACATCAAAAGTATGAAACAATTGCTTGGCTTGTCATCGGGGTTGTGCATGATTTAAATTTTTTGTGTGATGGAGATAGAGCATAGCCAGACTATATGATTTTGTAGGGATAACTTTCTTTGGCCATGTCATTTTGAGAAGACTTGATTGCTTTGTTAGTATGCTTGGAGTACTATTATTTTTATGTCAATATTAAACTTTTATCTTGAATCTTTCGGATCTGAACATTCATGCCACAATAAACAAAATTACATTGAGAATTATGCTAGGTAGCATTCCACATCAAAAATTCTGTTTTTATTATTTACCTACTCGAGGACGAGCAGGAATTAAGCTTGGGGATGCTTGATACGTCTCCAACGTATCTATAATTTTTGATTGTTCCATGCTATTATATTATCTGTTTTGGATGTTTAATGGGATTTACTATGCACTTTTATATTATTTTTGGGACTAACCTACAAACCAAAGGCCTATTGCAAATTGTTGTTTTTTTTGCCTATTTTAGTGTTTCGCAGAAAAGGAATATCAAATGGAATCCAAACGGAATGAAACCTTTGGGAGAGTTATTTTTGGAACAAACACAATCCAGGAGAGTTGGAGTGGACGCCAAGGAAGCAACGCGGCGGCCACGAGATAGGGAGGCGCGCCCAGGGGGTAGGCGCGCCCCCACCCTCGTGGGCCCCTTGTGGCTCCCCTTACCTATTTCTTTTGCCTATATATACTCATATACCCAAAAAACATCCGAGAGCACCACGAAACCCTATTTCCACCGCCGCAACCTTCTGTACCCGTGAGATCCCATCTTGGGGCCTTTTTCGGCGCTCCGCCGGAGGGGGAATCTATCACGGAGGGCTTCTACATCAACACCATAGCCTCTCTGATGATGTGTGAGTAGTTTACCATAGACCTTCGGGTCTATAGTTATTAGCTAGATGGCTTCTTCTCTCTCTTTGGATCTTAATACAAAGTTCTCCTCGATCTTCTTGGAGATCTATTTGATGTAATTCTTTTTGCGGTATGTTTGTCAAGATCTGATGAATTGTGGGTTTATGATCAAGATTATCTATGAACAATATTGGTTCGTCTCTGAATTCTTATATGTATGATTTGATATCTTTGCAAGTCTCTTCGAATTATCAGTTTGGTTTGGCCTACTAGATTGGTCTTTTTTGCAATGGGAGAAGTGCTTAGCTTTGGGTTCAACCTTGCGGTGTCCTTTCCCAGTGACAGCAGGGGCAGCAAGGCACATATTGTATTGTTGCCATCAAGGATAAAAAGATGGGGTTTATATCATATTGCTTGAGTTTATCCCTCTCCATCATGTCATCTTGCCTAATGCGTTACTTTGTTCTTATGAACTTAATACTCTAGATGCATGCTGGATAGCGGTGGATGTGTGGAGTAATAGTAGTAGATGCAGAATTGTTTCGGTCTACTTGTCACGGACGTGATGCCTATATACATGATCATGCATAGATATTCTCATTACTATGCGCTTTTCTATCAATTGCTCGATAGTAATTCGTTCACCCACCGTAAATTATGCTATCATCAGAGAAGCCACTAGTGAAACCTATGGCCCCCGGGTCTATCTTCCATCATATTATTTTCCTATCAATTTGCTATTTCTTCCACCGTTTATTTTGCAGTATTTACTTTCCAATCTATATCATAAAAATACCAAAAATATGTATCTTATTATCTCTATCAGATCTCACTTTTGCAAGTGGCCGTGAAGGGATTGACAACCCCTTTATCACGTTGGTTGCAAGGTTCTTATTTGTTTGTTTAGGTAACTATGCTCTATTCTATCAATTGCTCAACAATAATTCGTTTACCCACCGTAATACTTATGCTATCTTGAGAGAAGCCACTAGTGAAACCTATGCCCCTCGGGTCTATTTTCTATCATATTAATCTTCCAACACTTAGCTATTTCTATTGCCGTTTATTTTACTTTGCATCTTTATCATAAAAATACCAAAAATATTATCTTATCATATCTATCAGATCTCACTCTCGTAAGTGACCGTGAAGGGATTGACAACCCCTTTATCACATTGGTTGCGAGGTTCTTATTTGTTTGTGTAGGTGCGTGGGACTCGAGCGTGGTCTCCTACTGGATTGATACCTTGGTTCTAAAAACTGAGGGAAATACTTACGCTACTTTGCTGCATCACCCTTTCCTCTTGAAGGGAAAACTAACACATGCTCAAGAGGTAGCAGTATCCATCCCGAATACCCTACAACGGATGTTGGAATAGGTCCAGAGAGTGCGACCATGCGAGACAACACCTGGTTCTTTAGTAACATCAGCAGTGCCCTGTATACAGACAAGAAGAGGTGATCCATCGGAATAAGTTGCCAGGCACCACTGAGTATATGGATCCTGCTCGTCCTCATGCTCGTGATCATCAGCATCATCATCTCCCCCTTGGTTATAAAGTTTTTCAAGTATAGGTGGTGGAATGTTCACATGACCTTGGAAACACAAGAAGGTTAATTAGTAAAGGGATACTAGCTAACCCGCATGCATGTGGATCAAACAATTATAATTACGGTGGAAGATAAACGTACCGAAAGCATTAGGATTCCATGCAAAAACAGTGCCACGAGTGGTGGCAGCAAACACAAGACCCTCGTACTGAATTGCATCACAGTACTCATTCATGTACATAAATTGATTTTTGAGCAATATCCGTCGAGGCGTGGAAATAAGGAAGGCAACAAGCTCTCGAAGATAGCAACAACTTCATAGTTCGTGTAATCCCAAGAGTGGTTGGGAACTCGACAAATTGCTATCTTCCATAGATGATAGTCAGCATGATCGTATTTGAACTCACGTAGAAGACCGGTGTACTCAACCTCTGGGCAGTTGTCTGAGATTTTTGGAAGTGGAACCCGGTGACGAGTGTACACATTCACAAGTTCCCACTCGCAGTTGTACCCAATATAAACAACCCAATCTCAATTTGTGCCTGCCCAAGCCTTGCCCTCAAGCGATGGCATCTTAACAGCATACATATCATTATCAAGTGGCATCAACTTACACAAGGCGAGGCTTCCCTCGTCCCAGCGCCAGTCAGCAGGGTCACGGCAAAGAAGATAGGGGAGATCAAACCACTCCTGGACTCTTGGGTTCCTTGTAATGATGTTATTAGTTGATTCGAGAATGGTCTTGAACGAACCTGCCATGCTAGCCGAGGTGATGCCGTTGCACCAATCAATGAGTACCTCCACCATGCCATCATTCAGATCGGGGAAAGAATAATGGGGTCATTTCCGGCTTGTTCCCTCCATGGAGAAGACGATCAAACAATGGCAGAAGGAAGGGTGAAGGCCAATGGAGGAGGGAGGAAGAGCGTGCGACATCAGTTCCAAATCGAGAGGGAAAGGCGAAGAGTCGGTGGACGGTTGCCACGGTACACGAAGAGGCGCCTGGGGAGCGAACGGTTGCCACAGAGGTCACACACTGACGACAAGGGCCGAGTGAACTGCGTGCGTATATCGCACACACCTTGATTTGGCTGACCGTTTCTTTTGTGTTGCCTAATCACAAACAGTTCATCCGAGTGAGTCATATGCTGTATATCGCACACACCTTCATCTGGCTGCCCATTTCTTTTGTGTTGGCTAATCACAAATAGTTCATCCGAGTGAACCGTATGCTGTGTATCGCACACGCCTTCATCTGGCTGCCCATTTCTTTTGTTCCTCCTCATCGCAGACAGTTAATTGAACTGAACCATATGCCCTTCATCGCACACGCAACGAAAATCTGAAACGTGTTTGATGCATCCTTCATCGCAAACGTTTTATACATTTTTGACGGTTTTCATACACCACCGTTTGCGATTATTGCATCGCACACAGTTTCTCGAAGGGTCTCTGATCGTAGTGTCGCATTAGCAACATCCTGCAGTGATAGAAGATAAATAGAATTGCAAAATAAACTAAAGGGAAATAAATTGCAGCAAGGTATTTTTGGAATTTTGGTATTATAGATCTGGAAATAATATGATAAAAATAGACCCCAGGGCCATAGTTTTCACTAGAGGCTTCTTTCTTGAAAGAACACATACAGTGGGTAAATAAATTACTGTTGAGCAATTGATAGAAAAGGGCAAAGTCATGAGGATATCTAACGCAATGATCATGAATATAGCAATCACGTCTGTGACAAGTAGATCGACTCCTGCCTGCATCTACTACTATTACTCCACACATCGACCACTATCTAACATTCATCTATTGTATTAAGTTAACAAGAATGGAGTAACACTTTAGCAATATGGCATGATGTAGAGGGATAGATCCAATCAATATGAAATAAACCCCATCTTTTTATCCTTAATGGCAACAATACAAATACGTGCCTCGCTACCCCTTCTGCCACTGGGTGAGGACACCGCAAGATTGAACCCAAAACAAAGCACCTCTTCCATTGCAAGAAAAATCAATATAGTTGGCCAAACCAAATCAATAGATTGGAGAGAAATACAAAGCTATCTTAATCACACATAAAAGAGTTCAGAGAATACTAAAAAAATATTCATAGATAATTTGATCATAAATCCACAATTCACCAGATATCAACTAATGCACCGCAAAACAAGATTACATCGAATAGAACTCCAAGAACATCGAGGAGAACATTGTACTAAAGATCAAAGAGAGAGAAGAAGCCATCCAGCTACTAACTATGGACCCGTAGGGCTATGTTCAACTACTCACACATCATCGGAAGGGCAACAAGGTTGATGTAGAGGCCCTCCGTGATCAAATCCCCCTCCAGTAGAGTACCAGAACATATCTCTAGATGGGATATCACGAGGACAAAAACTTACGGTGGTGGAAAAGTATTTTTGGTGTGCCCTCTAGTATATGGGGAATATTTGGGTATTTATGGAGTTGTAATTAGGGTTATATGTGCCACTGGGGGCCACAAGCTTGGGAGGCGGCCCCTAGGGCACGGTCTCCAGGCTTGCGGCCAATCCGTGGCTCTTCTGGCCTCCTCCCAAAGCTTCCTAGGTGTCCTCTAGTCCAAGAAAAATTCTCAAAATTTTAATTCCATTTGGACTCCGTTTGGTAATGATTATCTATAAAAGACAAAAACATGGAAAAACAACAACTGGCACCGGGCACTAGGTTAATATTTTAGTCCCAAAAAATGATATAAAATATCATGAGAATCCATATAAAACATCCAAGATGGATAATATAATAGCATGAAACACTAAAAAATTATAGATACGTTGGCAACGTATCAAGCACCCCCAAGTTTAATTCCTGCTTGTCCTCGAGTAGGTAAATGGTAAAAATAGAATTTTTGATATGGAATGCTACCTAACATGTTTATCATGTAATCTTTCAATATGTCTCATGAATATTCAGATCCATACGATTCAAAACAAAAGTTTAATATTGACATAAAAACAATAATACTTCAAGCATACTAATAAAGCAAACATGTCTTCTCAAAATATTATGGCTAAAGAAAGTTCTCCCTACAAAATCATATAATATTGTCATGCTCTATCTTCATAACACAAAGTATTTATCATGCACAACCCCGATGACAAGCCAAGCAATTGGTTCATACTTTTAATGCTCTCAAGCTTTTCCAACTCTCACGCTATAACACTATAGGTGGAATAGAATCTGGCGGTGGAGGTTGTGTGGAGAAGACAAAAAAGGAGAACATCTCACATTGATGAGGCTAATCAATAGGCTATGGAGATGTCCATCTATTGATGCCAATGCAAGGAGTAGGGTTGCCATGCAACGGGTGCACTAGAGCTATAATCCAAATCAGAACCTGATAGCTTAACGACGACCCGTTACGGTGGATGCCACATGTTGGTTACCCTTGACGAAATCACTTCTATGACGCGAGATTTATCGTCATGGAAGTGGACACTTCCGTGATGATAATTTTGGTAATGTCATGGAACACTTCTACGACAGCACATGTATGACTATCTTGATTCTATCATAAAATCATCATGGATGTACATGCATGACAGAAAACGTGACCTACTATGACAAACATGTATCATCATGCAAGTGTATTTTTTGTAGTGATAGCATTAGTATTACTGTCATGAGAGTAGCACATGGCCAGTAAATGTGCAATCCAATTTTTGCAATTCCACTAGGATGAAACAATGTTAGCGGTGTGAGATTTAAGTGTAACTGCAAAAACATAGTTCATGGGAAATAAAGCAAGACGGAATAACTTCATAAAATGGTGGTGTCATTGCTTCAACTTATCGACGGCACTAGACCGACATCAACATTACTTAATAGTGACATTAGGTGGCATTGCTTCAATTTATCGACGTCACTAGACCATTACTTAATAGTGACATTAGGTGACATTGCTTCATGCTTCATGTGATTTTACATTAATGGTAGCGATATGGGTGTAGGGGCAGCAGGGGCATAAAGTGGTGAGGAAGATGTGGTTTCCGAGAGCGGCAAACATTCAGGCAGCATGTCTGCGTTTGTCCCATTTTTTATCTCATCAGCGACATTTTCCTATGTGAGCACAAGAAATCTAGACCTGCTCGTTCTCATTTGCGTTGTCCCCCCAACACCCGTCACCTTCTTTCCTTTTTCCACCAACATACAGGTCCACTTCCCCCACCCTTCGTTATTCACCCCGCTTTCTTCGCCTTTTCAACCAAGAGACCGGTTGGGTAGCCAATATCTACTACTTTCCCCTGTTTCCTCTTACACCCAAGTCCTAGATTCATGCTGCAACTTTCCTAGTTTCTTCCCTGTTTGAACAAACTCTTAGATTCGACTATGTGAACTAGCTTTACCTCTAAAAATATTAAAAGTATAGGTGGCTTTGGAACAACCATCGGAAGTAGAAAAAGATCCACAAGCAACCACGTGGGGAGTTGGGGCAGTAGAGTAAGGCAAGTTTTGAAGGAATATATACTTGAGGGTCGTCTGGATGTGGCAAAGATAGTGTCAGGAGGCCGCATCTTGGCACAATACTGCAGGGAGGAAGAAGGGCGTCGGAGGTCCTCCCAAGCCGACGTTGTCTGGGAGAGAATGGCACGGCCGTCGATCGGGACGCGTAGGCAGCTGTTGGTCTCCTCCCTCACCGCCGATGACCGCGTGAACGATGCACCTACATCCATGCCCCGGCCGAGGTGGTCTGATAGGATTTGTGACCATCGGTGAGCAGAGAGAGTGTGACCACCTATGTCTTCCTTAGATCTGGAGAGCATTAGAGAGTGAAAAAGAGGTACCCTAGTAAAGCAAGCACCGAGGCTCCTGCTTATATATAGTGGAGTGATTTTATTGTAGCAACCATTATTAAATTGAATACGCGTGAAGCACTATTTTTATTTAAAGTCCAAGTAAAAATAAAACTCGATCAATAACATGCCACCGCTTCCAGGTCACACTATCAAATCACCAAGTCCAGGACGCACTATGTACTGTATCATTCACGTGCGGTCCCCGATCCTCCATCAAGTTATAAACTAGACTAGTCAAAATGTCAATTGGGATGCCTCTTTGTAAACAAATGCACTCCTAGCTTCAAAAAAGTGCTCATACGTGTACACGCAAGTGGGTGTGAGAGAACTAGTGCGCGCGTTGTTGTGGGTCTAGTGCCGTTCTCTCACACCCACTCGCGGGTACACGTATGAGCACTAGTGTCAACGGCACTAGAATCAACCACCCACAACAACGACCGCCCTCCTACGCCTAGGTCGTTGATTCTAAGTGTCGTCAATGACACAGATGGGCCGGATTGGTGGAGCGGGGCGGTTACCTCCTAGGTGGTGAGGAGCTAGCCCCCATCCATGCTCCACTATAAAAGGAGGCATGGGCGAGGGGCTCATCCATACACACCTCTACTTCTTCTTCTCCTCGCATCCCTCTTCCACTATGGTGAGGGGAAGAAGACGTGTTAGTACTCCAGCAATGGCGACGAGGGCTTCTACTCGACAGCGCCTCCCTCCCCAACTGGGGATGCAGGGGCAGAGTCCAGCGCTCGAGGTGGCACGGTAGGACGAGGGCGTGGCGGTTGTGGTGCTCGGGGTCGAGGAGGGCGTGACGGTGCTCTCATTGCTCCACCTCTAGCCGACTTGGCCTCGAATGAAGGCCACGTCAGCGACAACCATTGGAGTTCATCGTCAAGCTGCACGGGCCTCCGTGTAGCCGTCTTCGCCTTCCCACTCCTTCACAAGACTGATGGAAGTGGAACAGCGTCCAGGATTGAGGTTGCACACGAGGGGCTGCTGTAACGGCAGTATGTGGGTGGATGTGGAGTTACCCAGACCCCATGTCATGCTTCTCCGGCATGGCTGGAAAACTTTTGCTCGTGCCCACAGCTTGGCGGCGGGGCATGTTCTCCAATTCAAGTAAATGGAGGCCAACCTGCTCTCCATTAAGGTCTTTGGGCGTTCAAGTTCTCACTTAGGGTGCTGCACAGAAAGATCTACCGACGATGAGAGTTCCTCCTCGAGTGACAGCGACGAAGAGGACAGTGACGGTGGTGACGACGGCGCCGAGCTAGAGGACTACGATTCGGACTCCAGCTGAACGTTGGCCGCCTCGTCATCGTCAGTAAGGTGCCGGTAGCACCACCATCTGCACCTTTGTCTTCTCCACCCAGCAGAGCGATTTACCAGGTGTTGGGTGTGGATGTCTCCGCCTCCTCCAGCTGGACTCCAGCAGGCATCCCCGTGGACTCTGGTTTTGTCTTCCCTGCCGGTGTCCCCCCTGCCACGTTTAGCTGGTCCTGGCGGTGGCGACCAGGGAATTTCCTAAGCGGTCTCTCCGTCCATCGCCTTCGTCCATGCCCTCCCGATCTTGTCAGACTACGTCTCGCGGGCCCTGATGGGGTCAGGATGGGCTTCTACCCATGCACTCATTTTCCCTCTTCACCTCCCATCCTAGCCCTGATACGTCTCCAACGTATCTATAATTTTTGATTGTTCCATGCTATTATATTATCCATCTAGGATGTTTTACATGCATTTATATGCTATTTTATATGATTTTTCGGACTAACCTATTAACCTAGAGCCCAGTGCCAGTTCCTGTTTTTCCTTGTTTTTGAGTTCTACAAAAAAGGAATACCAAACGGAGTCCAATTGACGTGCCAATTTTTGATGAATTTTTATGGACCAAAAGAAGCCCCCGAAGTAAAATAGTTGGGCCAGAAGAGTCCCGAGCCATCCACGAGGGTGCAGGGCGCGCCCTACCCCCCTAGGCGTGCCCCCTGCCTCGTGGATGACTCAGAGACCCCCCCTGACATGAGACCGACGCCATAAATTCCTATAAATATAGAAACCCCCAAAAGGTAACCTAGATCGGGAGTTCCGCCATCGCAAACCTCTATAGCCAACAAAAATCGATCGGGACCCTGTTTTGGCACCCTACCGGAGGGGGGATCCATCACCGGTGGCCATCTTCATCATCCCTATGCTCTCCATGACAAGGAGGGACTAGTTCACCCTCGGGGCTGAGGGTATGTACCAGTAGCTATGTGTTTGATCTCTCTCTCTCTCTCTCTCTCTCTCTCTCTCTCGTGTTCTTGATGTGGCACGATCTTGATGTATCGCGAGCTTTGCTACTATAGTTGGATCTTATGATATTTCTCCCCCTCTACCTTCTTGTAATGGATTGAGTTTTCCCTTTGAAGTTATCTTATCGGATTGAGTCTTTAAGGATTTGAGAACACTTGATTTATGTCTTGCATGGGATACCCGTGGTGACAATGGGGTATTCTATTGATTCACTTGATGTATGTTTTGGTGATCAACTTGCGGGTTCTGTGACCTTGGGAATCCATGCATAGGGGTTGGCACACGTTTTCGTCTTGACTCTCCGGTAGAAACTTTGGGGCACTCTTTGAAGTTCTTTGTGTTGGTTTGAATAGATGAACCTGAGATTGTGTGATGCATGTCATATAATCAAACCCACAGATACTTGAGGTGTCATTGGAGTATCTAGGTGACATTGGGGTTTTGGTTGATTTGTTTCTTAAGGTGTTATTTTACTACGAACTCTAGGGCTGTTTGTGACACTTATAGGAATAGCCCAATGGATTGATCGGAAAGATTAACTTTGAGGTGGTTTCGTACCCTACAATAATCTCTTCGTTTGTTCTCCGCTATTAGTGACTTTGGAGTGACTCTTTGTTGCATGGTGAGGGATTGTTATATGATCTAATTATGTTATGCTTGTTGAGAGAACTTGCACTAGTGAAAGTATGAACCCTAGGCATTGTTTCAACGCATTGCAATTCCATTTCTGCTCACTTTTATCATTAGTTACCTTGCTGTTTTTATATTGTCTGATTACAAAAACCTATATCTACCATACATATTGCACTTGTATCACCATCTCTTCGCCGAACTAGTGCACCTATACAATTTACCATTGTATTGGGTGTGTTGGGGACACAAGAGACTCTTTGCTATTTGGTTGCAGGGTTGTTTGAGAGAGACCATCTTCATCCTACGCCTCCCACGGATTGATAAACCTTAGGTCATCTACTTGAGGGAAATTTGCTACTGTCCTACAAACCTCTGCACTTGGAGGCCCAACAACGTCTACAAGAAGAAGGTTGCGTAGTAGACATCAAGCCCCTAGGAGGAGAGGGACAAGAAAGGGAATACGAGGCACTTGTCTTTTCTCAATCTAAAACATGTAGGCACTTGCCAAACTTTAGTCCTAATTATGTAATATTTTCCATCCATATTTGTGCCCTATGAGGTTTGTACTTGTTTTTCTGTGCATTCATGAAAAATACATGCTTGTCGGGTACTTGTGCGTGTGTCATGTCCATGTAAAGGAGAAACTCCTTTATACTTTCAAGTAAACAAGATTTTCCGGCAAAGCGTCTTGCATGTTCCTTCCATTGCCTGCGCAGAGCTCTGCTTGGTCGGCTAGGTGTGACCATCCTGATCAAAGTGACTTTTGAATCAAAGGAATGGGAGCACAAATGTTGGAGCGTGACAAGGCTTCTCTACGCACAAGTTTTTCTCATAGTAGTACACAATGAATGACAAAAGAAAGAACTTATCTGCCTGATGTTGCTGGGGGTTGATATGCAAGCTTGTTCTCACTCCTCTTCTTCGGGAAATTTATCTGCATTAGGAGCCCTGCTATTAGTTCAGGGTGAAATGGTAGCGTACGACCCCATCTATATGGGCTAATGAATATAGCAAAATCATACTTAAATAAACATGCATGCAAGCTCTAGATGCCAATGCTTCATTTTATTATTTTTTGCTTAGGGTCTGCGCCTAGCTTTGTACAAAAGGTGGCTGCCGGGGCTGAGCCCAGCAACCGCGCGTTACGGGGAAAGTGCATTTGAATCACGTACTTGAGATGTTCTTCGGTGGGCGTAACAAGAAGCACGCCAGCTCTGACACCCTCCAATGAGAAAGCACCATCAAAATACATAATCCACTCCCGCGGTGCTTCCCTGTCGGGGATAATTTTCTTTGGCACTTCTTCATGTAGAGTGGGCATCCATTCTGCAATGAACTCCGCCAACGCTCTGCTCTGAATGGTTGAGGTACTTTCGTACTTCAGGCCAAAACTGGACAACTCCAGAGCCTACTCAACTATCCTGCCGGTGGCTTCGAGATTCCTCAGTATGCGTTGCAGTGGAAAACGGGTAACCACCATGATCTCATGGGCTTGGAAGTAGTGGCGCAATTTCCTCGAGGCCATGACAAGGCCGAAGATCAACTTTTACACTCCAGTGTACCTTGACCTAGCTCCCTATAACAGAGAGCTTACAAAGTACACTGGCGTTGTACCACTTTCTTCCATGCCACGGTTTTCGAACTGCCTTCACTAACTTGCTCGGCATTCCTTCAGACGGTGTCTGATTCTGTCGTAACTGGTTCAGTTTCACCTTCGGAGGGGACAGTTGCCGCAGCTGCCTCTTCATCCACTTCTTGTTGTGTTGTCGGCATTCTGGGAACAGGGGTACCCATACTTTCCTGCTTGCGGCCCACGACATGGCTCGATCGGCGGCCTGGTACAGCCCATCTTCAGCACCAACAACACAAGAACCTCATGAAGCGGATGATGCAAAGACCTCCAGAAGGAGTGGCCTCCTTAGGCTGGCTCTCGAGGAGCGGAGTTTCCTATGCAGGCGCCCACCTCGTGAGGCTGAGATGACACAAACCATGAAGATCAAGGCCAGGCGGGCGCCAGCGGGCGCAGTGCAGCAGGTTTCCTCTTTGGTGCTAAAGAGGCAAGCGCAGGTGCAGAGTCCCGAGGAATCAACCAAAGGTTTCCATTTCCATGCTACAAGACCAAGACCGCCAGGACGGCAGGATGGAGGTCATCACCGAGCCCACCAAAACATCATGACCAGAACCATTGCAGGCGCAGACCACCTTTCGTCGGGATAAGATGTACTAGTTGTCTCCCTTCAATTTTAGCCGTTGTGGGACCCCTTCCCGCCTTGGTTTTGGGAAGAGGACCAAGGCCACTATAAGTATAGCCTAGCCACCACCATACACAGGGGATTCAGACGATCCACACCCTCACATGCACAAGAACACACCTCTCGAGGTTACTCTTCCACTGTACTAGTTCATCCTCAGCCCACCTTGAGGCTAATCCACCACAAAGCAGGAGTAGGGTGTTACACTGCAAGGTTGCCCGAACCTAGGTAAACTGCCTTGTCCTGTTCTTCCTCAATTCATCGAGCTAGGTCGTGAGATCGATGAGTTGGCACATTGGGGATGTTGAGTTCTTCGCACGCACCCCAAAGTTCGAATCTATCTTGGGTCTGCGGAGCCCCAAATCCTGAGGTTACTCTTCCACTGTACTTGTTCATCCTCAGCCCACCTCAAGGCTAATCCAACACAAAGCAGGAGTAGGGTGTTACACCGCAAGGTGGCCTGAACCTGTGTAAACTGCCTTGTCTCATTCTTCCTCAATTCATTGAGCTAGGCCGTGAGATCGACGAGTTGGCAGACTAGGGAGGTTGAGTTCTTCCCACGCTGTCGGCATTCTGGGAACCGGGGTACCCAGACTTGCCTGCCTGCGGCCCATGGCGTGGCTCCTTCAACGGCTTGGTACGGACCATCTTCAGCACCAACAAAACAAGACCCTCGTGAGGGGGCCAAGCCTGGCGAGGTGGACGATGCCAAGACCCCCGGAAGGAGCAGCCTCCTTAGGATGGCTCATGAGGAGAGGAGATTTCTATGCAAGCCCTCACCTCATGAGGTTCGGATGACACAAGCCATGATGACCAAGGCCACGCGGGCGCCAACAGACACAACACATCAGGTTTCCTCTTTGGTGCTAAAGAGGAAAGTGCAGACGTGGAGTCCTGAGGCATCAACGAAAGGTTTCCATTTCCATGCAACAAGACCAAGACCGATTGGGCGGCAGGACGGAGGTCATCACCGAGCCCACCACAACGTCATGACTAGAAGCTTTGCATGCGAAGACCGGCCACTACTTCATGATGTTGCTAACACGACACTACGATCAGAGACCCTTCGAGAAACTGTGCGCGATGCCATAATCACAAATGGTGCTGTATGAAAACCGTCAGAAATGTGTAAAACATTTGCAATGACGGATGCATCACACACAGTTTAGGTTTTAGTTGCGTGTGTGATGAAAGGCATACGGTTCAGTTCAATGAACTGTTTGGGTTGAGGAGGAACAAAAGAAACGGGCAGCCAGATGGAGGCGTGTGCGATACACAACATACGGTTCACTCGGATGAACTGTTTGTGATTAGGCAACACAAAAGAAACGGTCAGCCAGATAAAAGGTGTGTGCGATATACGGCATGCGGTTCACTCGGATGAACTGTTTGCATTGAGACATGAAAACAGAAACGGCTCAACTTAACAAGATGTGTGTTATACGCGGCAAACAGGTCTGTAATCAGAAATGTGTCTGAAGACCGATAAGAACGCAGACGGTTGCTGCTAATAAGACGTGTGTGTTGTGAGCAAACGATTGCTGGTATACAATTGTGAGTGATTGATGAAAACATCACCGACGGGTTCCATTGTTTAGTCCGTGTGCGATGTGATTTTCTTTGTCCGCACACCATCTATGCTCTGTCTACAAAGCATCAACATATATACTTAAAAAGATAGCATTGCATAACCAAATTAAGCATACAATTACACAAGTGACTACACACATAACATTTGCACACACCAAAGTAAGAAATTACATGCATACTAAAGTAGGAGGAACGAGGATCTAATCGTCTACTTATTGTTGCGATGACGCTTGCCATTGCTCTGCTTCCGGCTAGATCCCTAGCCGTTTTGGGGAAGGATGGACTTCCTCATGTCAACGATCCGTCGGTACATGTCGTAGCTCATGTACGCCTCCTTGGCCGCGTACACGACGTGAGCTTTGTCGAGTTTCTCCATCCAGGCCGAGTGCCAGGCACGCTTGTCCTTATTGCACGAATCCTTCATGTCTCTGTAGTAGGGGTAAATCATGGCGTTGGCGAGGTGAACTAGTGAGTCCTTCTCATGCTCCTTGCTGCCCCTGATATTGTATTGGCCTTGGATGTCGACAAGATTCTGGTAGGCGATGCCCGAATTCTTGAGCGCCTTTACATCGTGGTGATGTCCACCGTAGCGAACATGTAGTGGGGGCTGTTGACAAACCTGGCGAAACGCTCGCAAGGCCTTGTGGCCAAGTGGTAGTGGTAGATGAGGACGTGGCGGCGCACGCACATCTGGGCGATAGCGACCTTGGGACGAGACCTGGCACAAGCGCGGGTGTACTCGAGGTCGAACCCGACCACCATGTACTTCTCCTCGGCAAGCAACAGCTCCATGATGTGGATGGAGTGTGATACGTCTCCGTCGTATCTACTTTTCCGAACACTTTACCCCTTGTTTTGGACTCTAACTTGTATGATTTGAATGGAACTAACCCGGACTGACGCTGTTTTCAGCAGAATTGCCATGATGTTGTTTTATGTGCAGAAAACAAAAGTTCTCAGAATGACCTAAAACTCCACGGAATACCTTACAATAAATAATAAAAAATCCTCGCCAAAGATGAAGACTAGGGGGCCCACACCCTGCTCACGAGGGTGGGGGCGCCCCCCCTAGGGCGCGCCCCCTACCTCGTGGGCCCCCTGGAGACTTCCCGACTCCAACTCCAACTCTATATATCTGCTTTCGGGGAGAAAAAATCAAGGAGAAGAAATCATCGCGTTTTACAATACGGAGCCGCCGCCAAGCCCTATAACCTCTCGGGAGGGCTGATCTGGAGTCCGTTCAGGGCTCCAGAGAGGGGAATCCGTTACCGTCGTCATCATCAACCATCCTCTATCACCAATTTCATGATGCTCACCGCCGTGCGTGAGTAATTCCATCGTGGACTTGCTGGACGGTGATGGGTTGGATGAGATTTATCATGTAATCGAGTTAGTTTTGTTAGGGTTTGATCCCTAGTATCCACTATGTTCTGAGATTGATGTTGCTATGACTTTGCTATGCTTAATGCTTGTCACTAGGGCCCGAGTGCCATGATTTCAGATCTGAACCTATTATGTTTTCATCAATATATGAGTGTTCTTGATCCTATCTTGCAAGTCTATAGTCACCTATTATGTGTTATGATCCGTTAACCCCGAAGTGACAATAATCGGGATACTTACCGATGATGACCGTAGTTTGAGGAGTTCATGTATTCACTATGTGCTAATGCTTTGTTCCGGTACTCTATTAAAAGGAGGCCTTAATATCCCTTAGTTTCCATTAGGACCCAGCTGCCACGGGAGGGTAGGACAAAAGATGTCATGCAAGTTCTTTTCCATAAGCACGTCTGACTATATTCGGAATACATGCCTACATTGCATTGATGAACTGGAGCTAGTTCTGTGTCACCCTATGTTATGACTGTTACATGATGAACCACATCCGGCATAATTATCCATCATTGATCCATTGCCTACGAGCTTTCCATATACTGGTTTACACTTATTTACTTTCCCGTTGCTATTGTTACAATCACTACAAAATACCAAAAACATTACTTTACTTTCATTACTCTTTTGTTACCGTTACCATCACTATCATATTACTTTGCTACTAAACACTTTGCTGCAGATACTAAGTTTCCAGGTGTGGTTGAATTGACAACTCAGCTGCTAATACTTGAGAATATTCTTTGGCTCCCCTTGTGTCGAATCAATAAATTTGGGTTGAATACTCTACCCTCGAAAGCTGTTGCGATCCCCTATACTTGTGGGTTATCAAGACTAATTTCTGGCGCTGTTGTCGGGGAGCATAGCTCTATTCTTTGAGTCATTTGGGATTTATATCTGCTGGACACTATGAAGAACTTGAGAGATCCAAAGACCATGATCTATCCCTCAACTACGAGGGGAGGTAAGGAACTGCCATCTAGCTCCGCACTTGATTCACCTTCTGTTATGAGTAAATTTGCGACACCTACACCTGCTTCTGCTATTCGTTTTGATATGTCGCATCTTATTGATGATGCCACTTTTGCTATGCATGATACTTATGATGAAACTACCTCTATGCATGATACTACTATGCCACTTAGTGATTTTCTCGATGAACAACTTGCTAGGGCTAGAGAAATTGAAAATATGGACTCTGATTATAATGATGAAAGTGATGATGAAGAATCACTTGTTATTCCCGAGGGTTATTTATTTGATCAAGAAGCTTCTTTTGCTATTTTAGCTTGTAAAGATAGATGTGAACTTAAAAGATTATTAGCTAAATGGAGTAAGCAATCTCTAAATGCTAGAATGAAGCCTGACCCTGCTTTTGCTACTTCACCTATCTTTGTTACTGATAAGGATTACGAATTCTCTATTGATCCTGATATAATTACTTTAGTTGAATCTGATCATTTTCATGGCTATGAATCTGAAACTGGTGTGGCGCATCTTACTAAATTAAATGATATAGCCACCCTGTTCACTAATGATGAGAGATCTCGCTACTTTTATATCCTCAAAATATTTCCGTTCTCATTAAAGGGTGATGCTAAGATATGGTTTAATTCTCTTGATCCTGGTTGTGTGCATAGTCCCCAGGATATGATTTATTACTTCTTTGCTAAATATTTCCCTACTCATAAGAAACAAGCTACTTTAAAGGAAATATACAACTTTGTGCAAATCAAAGAAGAGAGTCTCCTACAAGCTTGGGGGAGGCTTCTCAAGTTACTTAATGCTTTGCTTGATCATCGTCTTAAGAAAAATGAAATACTTGATATCTTTTATAATGGACTAAACGATGCTTCCAGAGATTACCTGGATAGTTGTGCTGGTTGTCTTTTCAGGGAAAGAACACCGAATGAAGCTGAAATCCTATTGAACAATATGTTGACAAATGAAAATAATTGGGCACCTCTTGAGCCAGCTCCTAAGCCAGCTCCTGCTCCAATTAATGAGCCTATTCCTAAACCAACTCCGAAGAAGAGAGGTGTTCTATTTCTCAGTCACCAAGATATGCAAGAAGCAAATAAATCTATGAAAGAAAAAGGTATTAAAGCTGAAGATGTTAAGAATTTACCTCCTATTGAAGAAATACATGGTCTTAATTTACCGCCTGTTGAAGAAACATATGATCTTAATCCTTTATTTATTGAAGAACCTCCTGATCCCGATAACCCGACACAGGTAGTAAAGGTAAATTTTCTCTATAGATATGATAAAGCTGAAATCCCTCCTATTAAAATTGCTAGTCAATGCTTGGATGAGTTTGATAGATTTATGTTTAAGCAAGAAGACTTCAATGCTTATTTTGGTAGACAATTAAAACAAGATGCTCATATGATTAAATACTTGGGGTGATTATATGGCTAATATTAGAGGTGAACTTAAACTTGTTAGCAAACATGCTTCTATGGTTACCACTCAAGTAGAACAAGTATTTAAAGCTAAAAAAGAATTGCTCGATGAAATGAATAGTAAGAAAAATGATTATGCTCTTAGAGTGGCTACTAGAACTGGTAGAATGACTTAGGAACCGTTGTATCCTGAAGGCCACCCTAAGAGAATTGAGCAAGATTCTCAGAGAAATAAAATTGATGCACCTAGTTCTTCTAAAAAGAAGAAAAAGAAAAATGATAGAACTATGCAAATTTCTAGTGAACCTATTGCTGAACCACCTGATAATCCAAATGATGTCTCTATGTATGATGCTGAAACACAATCTGGCAATGAACCTGAATCTAGTGATAATGTTAATGATGATGTTCATAATGATGCTCAACCCAGTAATGATAATGATGTAGAAACTGAACCTGCTGTTGATCTTGATAACCCACAATCAAAGAATCAACGTTATGATAAGAAAGATTTTGTTGCTAGAAAACATGGGAAAGAAAGAGAACCTTGGGTTCAGAAACCCATGCCTTTTCCTCCCAAACCATCCAAGAAAAAGGATGATGAGGATTTTGAGCGCTTTGCTGAAATGATTAGACCTATCTTTTTACGTATGCGATTGACTATTATGCTCAAAGTGAATCCTTATGCTAAGTACATGAAAGATATTGTTACAAATAAAAGAAAGATACTGGAAGCTGAAATTTCCACCATGCTTGCTAATTATACTTTTAAAGGTGGAATACCAAAGAAACTTGGAGATCCCAGAGTACCTACTATACCATGCTCCACTAAAAGAAACTATGTTAAAACTGCTTTATGTGATCTTGGAGCCGGTGTTAGTGTTATGCGTCTTTGTTTATATCGTAGGCCTGACTTGAATAAGTTGACACCTACTGAAATATCTTTGCAAATGGCTGATAAATCAACTGCTATACCTGTCGGTATTTGTGAGGATGTGCCTGTTGTAGTTGCAAACGTTACCATTTTAACGGACTTTGTTATTCTTGATATTCCCAAGGACGATAGTATGTCTATTATTCTTGGAAGACCCTTTTAAATACTACAGGGGCTGTTATTGATTGCACTAAAGGCAATACCACTTTTCATGTTAATGGTAATGAGCATACGGTACACTTTCCGAGGAAACAACCTCTACTTCATAGTATCAATTCTATCGGAAAAATTCCATCAATTATATTTGGAGGTTTTGAATTTCCTCTTCCTACTGTCAAGAAGAAATACGATATACTTATTGTTGGGGATGTGCATATCCCCGTTGAGGTAACCTAGTGTTATTCGAAATTTCTCCGGTTTCATGTTAATCGGAATGAGTTTGTTAACAAGACTTGATCAACCTTGTTAGTGGATTTCTTTTGATGAGCATGAGATGGATGAAACTAGAAGCACAACCTTCTGTACCCTCTCTATACTTTCTGTTATTTAGTTGAAATAAAGTAAAAATAATATTTTTCTGTCTGTTTCCTGATTTATCCGTGCAATATAAAAATATCCCAAAAATAAAAGTCCTCAGAATGACATGCCAATTTAATATGATTTTTTGGGAATATTTGAGGATTTATAGTGCAAAAATTACCGCGGGGCGAGCTGCCACCTGGTCACGAGGGTGGAGGGTTATGAATTTAGTATTAAGGACAATGGTTGTTCTATTTACTTGAATAATATGTTTCATGGCTTTGCGCCTCTTGTAAATGGGTTATTTATCCTAGATCTTGAAGGTGAATCAGTCTATAACATAAATGTCAAGATGCATAAGCCTAATGAGATAAATCTGACTTACATTTGGCATTGTCGACTAGGACACATTAGTAAAAAGCGCATGAAGAAGCTCCATGATGATGGAATTCTAACTTCATTTGAGTTTGAATCATTTGAGACATGTGAGTCTTGCCTACTCGGTAAGATGACTAGGACTCCTTTTGCAAAGAGTTGCGAGAGGGTATCCGAGTTGTTGGAACTCATACATAGTGATGTATGTGGACCAATGAGCACGGCAGCCAGAGGTGGTTTCCAATACTTCGTGACACCGACGACTTGAGTAGGTATGGATATGTCTACTTGATGAGGCACAAGTCAGAAACTTTTGAAAAGTTTAAGGAGTTTCAGAACGAAGTAGAAAATCAACTCGGCAAGAAAATCAAACTTCTACGATCTGATCGTGGCGGTGAGTATATGAGCCAGGAGTTTGATGATCATCTGAAGAATCATGGAATAGTTCCACAACTGACTCCTCCGGGTACGCCACAGAGAAATGGTGTGTCGAAACGGAGGAATCAGACCCTGTTGGACATGGTCCGATCGATGATGAGTCAGTCGGATTTACCCTTGTCATTTTGGGGATACGCTCTAGAAACTGCATCTTTCATACTAAACATGATACCATCTAAGTCCGTAGATAAGACACCATATGAGATATGGACTGCGAAGAGTCACAGTTTGTCTTTTCTGAAAATTTGGGGATGTGAAGCATATGTCAAGCGACCAGTCGGATAAGCTCACACCCAAATCGGACAAGTGCATATTCGTGGGATATCCAAGGGAAACCTTGGGATATTACTTCTACAACCATGAAGAGGGCAAGGTGTTTTTTGCTCGACGTGGAGTTTTCCTTGAGAAAGAGTTTCTCAATCGGAAGGCTAGTGGGAGGACGATCCGACTAGAAGAAATTCGAGAACCACACGGGGACGTTCCGGTAGGTGATACTGTCACACCGGAGTTAGCTAGGGAACCCGTAGTGGAGTCGACATTGGTTCCATGGAGGTCAGAAAGGTTGCAGAATTTGCATGACTGCAATGTGTTGTTCTTGGAGAACAATGAGCCGACTACATATGCGGAAGCGATGGAGAGCCCTGATTCCGAGTTATGGCTTGAGGCCATGAGATCCGAATTAAAGTCCATGGATGACAATCAAGTTTGGAACTTGGTTGATCTGCCAGATGGCGTTCGAGCCATTGAGTGCAAGTGGATATTTAAGAAGGAAACTGATATGGACGGAAATGTCACAGTCCATAAGGCTCGACTTGTTGCTAAAGGTTATCGACAAGTTCAAGGAGTTGACTACGATGAGACTTACTCACCGGTAGCGATGCCTAAATCAATTCGAATCATTCTTGGTATAGCGGCATATTTCGACTATGAAATATGGCAGATGGATGTCAAAACGGCTTTCCTTAATGGAAATTCAACCGAGGATGTGTATATGACACAACCCGAGGGCTTTGTTAATCCAAAGAAGTCTAGCATGGTATGCAAGCTTCAAAGATCCATTTATGGATTAAGGCAAGCATCTCGGAATTGGAACATTCGTTTTAATGAAGCTGTCAAAGAGTTTGGCTTCATCAAGAATGACTGTGATCATTGTGTATTCAAGAAGGTCAGTGGGAGCTGAGTTGCATTTCCGATCTTATATGTGGATGACATATTATTGATTGGAAATGATGTTCAAATGCTTGAATCTGTCAAGGACTCATTGAAAAATAGTTTTTCTATGAAGGACTTGGGAGAAGCAGCTTACATTTTGGGAATCAAGACCTATAGAGATAGATCAAGAAGGCTTATTGGATTAAGCCAGAGTGCGTATATTGACAAGGTGTTGAAGCGGTTCAACATGCAAGATGCCAAGAAAGGTTTCTTGCCCATGTCGCATGGCATTAGTCTTAGCAAGACTCAGAGTCCTACGACTCCTGATGAACGAAGACGCATGGATGGGATTCCGTATGCTTCGGCTGTTGGGTCCATCATGTATTCTATGGTATGTACTCATCCCGATGTTAGTTTTGCTCTTAGCGTGGTGGGCAGATACCAGGCTGATCCAGGGGAGAGTCACTGGATAGCGGTTAAGAATATCCTTAAGTACTTGAGAAGGACTAAGGATATGTTCCTCGTTTATGGAGGTGAGGATGAGCTCGTTGTAAAGAGTTACACCGATTCTAGTTTCCAAACAGATAGGGATGATAGTCGACCGCAATCTGGGTTTGTGTTCATTCTAAACGAAGGAGCAGTGAGCTGGAGGAGCTCCAAGCAAGATACGGTAGCTGAATCTACAACAGAGGCCGAGTACATTGCGGCTTCTGAAGCTGCAAAAGAAGGTGTTTGGGTGAAGAATTTTATTTCTGATCTTGATGTGGTTGAGGGCGCATCTAATCCATTGGACCTCTATTGTGATAATAGTGGTGCCATTGCACAAGTCAAGGAACCATGGAACCATCATAAAACCCAACACATACTCATGCGTTTTAACCTTATTCGCGACATTGTCGAATGAGGTGATGTAAACATATGCAAAGTACACACGGATGCAAATGTTGCTGATCCATTGACGAAGCCTCTCCCACGTCCGAAGCATGAGGCGGACATGAGCTCCATCGGCATACGATGCCTAAATGATTGACTCTAGTGCAAGTGGGAGACTGTTGGAGATATGCCCTAGAGGCAATCATGTGATTATGATATTTCCCTATGTATTCATGAGTCCTTTGTATTGTCTTTGAACATCATCAATGATATGTATCAATAAGTATGTGACTTGTTTGTGGAACTATGTATTGTATGATGATTGTTTTAATGGTCCCTAGTTGATAAGGTTATGCGGACACATATCCTTGACTAGTATACGACTCGGTTGATGACTATGTTTCACAAGTCATGTGCATGGAGATGCTAAACCGATAGTATAGGCTCGGGGATGGAGATTACCGAGCCGGACAGACCCACTTTGAGACGCAGCGAGAAATAGTCATCTGTTAGTCTCAAGTGCAATGTCTATGCCATGCCCTAGACCTGAGGTCCTCGCATGTTCTCGGGATGAGGATCGACTCACTTAGGGTCTATCTGTTGGAGAACATTGCAGAGAACAAAAATTTTCCTACGGTTTCACCAAGATCCATCTAGGAGTTCATCTAGCAACGAGTGATTGGATTGCATCTACATACCTTTGTAGATCACGCGCGGAAGCGTTCAAAGAACGGGGATGAGGAAGGCGTACTCGACGTGATCCAAATCACCGGAGATCCTAGCGCCGAACGGACGGCACCTCCGCGTTCAACACACGTACGGTCAGCGTGACGTCTCCTTCTTCTTGATCCAGCAAGGGGGAAGGAGAAGTTGAGGAAGATGGCTCCAGCAGCAGCACGACGGCGTGGTGGTGATGGAGCTGCAGTACTCCGGCAGGGCTTCGCCAAGCACTATGGGGGAGGAGGAGGTGTTGGAGAGGGAGAGGGAGGCACCAAAGGCAAAGGTGAGAGGTCCTCCCTTCCCCCCACTATATATAGGGGGCCTAGGGGGGCGCCGGCCCTAGGAGATCCATCTCCTAGGGGGGGCGGCGGCCAAGGGAGGAATCCCTCCTCCCCAAGGCACCTAGGAGGTGCCTTCCCCTCCTAGGACTCTTCCTTTAGGATTTCCCCCACCCTAGGCGCATGGGCCCTAGGGGGAAGTGGCGCCCCAGCCCACTTTGGGCTGGATCCCTTCCCACTTCAGCCCATGGGGCCCTTTGGGATAGGTGGCCCCACCCGGTGGACCCCCGGGACCCTTCCGGTGGTCCCGGTACAATACCGATGACCCCGAAACTTGTCCCGATGGCCGAAATAGCACTTCCTATATATAATTCTTTACCTCCGGACCATTCCGGAACTCCTCGTGATGTCCAGGATCTCATCCGGGACTCCGAACAACATTCGGGTTACTGCATATACATATCCCTACAACCCTAGCGTCACCGAACCTTAAGTGTGTAGACCCTTCGGGTTCGGGAGACATGTAGACATGACCGAGATCGCTCTCCGGTCAATAACCAACAGCGGGAACTGGATACCCATGTTGGTTCCCACATGCTCCTCGATGATCTCATTGGATGAACCACGATGTCGAGGATTCAAGCAACCCCGTATACAATTCCCTTTGTCAATCGGTATGTTACTTGCCCGAGATCTGATCGTCGGTATCCCAATACCTCGTTCAATCTCGTTACCTACAAGTCACTTTACTCGTACCGTAATGCATGATCCCGTGACCAGACACTTGGTCACTTTGAGCTCATTATGATGATGCATTCCGAGTGGGCCCAGTGATACCTCTCCGTCATACGGAGTGACAAATCCCAGTCTTGATCTGTGTCAACTCAACAGACACTTTCGGAGATACCCGTAGTATACCTTTATAGTCACCCAGTTACGTTCTGACGTTTGGTACACCCAAAGCACTCCTACAGTATCCGGGAGTTACACGATCTCATGGTCTAAGGAAAGGATACTTGACATTGGAAAACTCTAGCAAACGAACTATATGATCTTGTGCTATGTTTAGGATTGGGTCTTGTCCATCACATCATTCTCCTAATGATGTGATCTCGTTATCAATGACATCCAATGTCCATAGTCAGGAAACCATGACTATCTGTTGATCAACGAGCTAGTCAACTAGAGGCTTACTAGGGACATGTTGGTGTCTATTATTCACACATGTATTACGATTTCCGGATAACACAATTATAGCATGAATAAAGACAATTATCATGAACAATGAAATATAATAATAATGCTTTTATTATTGCCTCTAGGGCATATTTCCAACAGTCTGCCACTTGCACTAGAGTCAATAATGTAGTTACATTGTGATGAATCGAACACTCATGGAATTCTGGTGTTGATCATGTTTTGCTCTAGGGAGAGGTTTAGTCAACGGATCTGCTACATTCAGGTCCGTATGTACTTTACAAATATCTATGTCTCCATCTTGAACATTTTCACGAATGGAGTTGAAGCGACGCTTGATGTGCCTTGTCTTCTTGTGAAACCTGGGCTCCTTGGCAAGTGCAATAGCTCCAGTGTTGTCACAGAAGAGCTTGATCGGCCCTGACGCATTGGGTATGACTCCTAGGTCGGTGATGAACTCCTTCACCCAAATTGCTTCATGCACTGCCTCCGAGGCTGCCATGTACTCCGCTTCACATGTAGATCCCGCCACGACGCTTTGCTTGCAACTGCACCAGCTTACTGCCCCACCATTCAAAATATACACGTATCCGGTTTGTGACTTTGAGTCATCCAGATCTGTGTCGAAGCTAGCGTCGACGTAACCCTTTACGACGAGCTCTTCGTCACCTCCATAAACGAGAAACATTTCCTTAGTCCTTTTCAGGTACTTCAGGATATTCTTGACCGCTGTCCAGTGTTCCTTGTCGGGATTACTTTGGTACCTTCCTACCAAACTTACGATAAGGTTTACATCAGGTCTGGTACACAGCATGGCATACATAATAGAACCTATGGCTGAGGCATAGGGGATGACACTCATCTCTTCTATGTCTTCTGCCGTGGTCGGACATTGAGCTGAGCTCAATTTCACACCTTGCAACACAGGCAAGAACCCCTTCTTAGACTGATCCATATTGAACTTCTTCAATATCTTATCAAGGTATGTGCTTTGTGAAAGACCTATGAGGCGTCTTGATCTATCTCTGTAGATCTTGATGCCTAATATATAAGCAGCTTCTCCAAGGTCCTTCATTGAAAAACTCTTATTCAAGTAGGCCTTTATGCTGTCCAAGAGTTCTATATCATTTCCCATCAAAAGTATGTCATCTACATATAATATGAGAAATGCTACAGAGCTCCCACTCACTTTCTTGTAAACACAGGCTTCTCCATAAGTCTGGGTAAACCCAAACGCTTTGATCATCTCATCAAAGCGAATGTTCCAACTCCGAGATGCTTGCACCATCCCATAAATCGAGCGTTGGAGCTTGCACACCTTGTCAGCATTCTTAGGATCGACAAAACCTTCCGGCTGCATCATATACAATTCTTCCTTAAGGAAACCATTAAGGAATGCCGTTTTGACGTCCATTTGCCATATTTCATAATCATAGAATGCGGCAATCGCTAACATAATTCGGACGGACTTCAGCTTCGCTACCGGTGAGAAAGTCTCATCGTAGTCAACCCCTTGAATTTGTTGATAACCCTTAGCGACAAGCCAAGCTTTATAGATGGTCATATTACCATCCGCGTCTGTCTTCTTCTTAAAGATCCATTTATTTTCTATTTCTCGCCGCGCTACGGGCAAGTCAGTCAAAGTCCATACTTCGTTTTCATACATGGATCCTATCTCGGATTTCATGGCTTCTAGCCATTTGTCGGAATCCGGGCCCGCCATCGCTTCTTCATAGTTCGAAGGTTCACCATTGTCTAACTCCATGATTTCCAAGACAGGGTTGCTGTACCACTCTGGTGCGGAATGTGTCCTTGTGGACCTTCGAATTTCAGTAGGAGCTTGATCAGAAGTATCTTGATCATCATCATTAACTTCCTCTCTAGTCGGTGCAGGCACCTCAGGAACATTTTCTTGAGTTGAGCCATTTTCCGGTTCAAGAGGTAATACTTCATCAAGTTCTACTTTCCTCCCACTTACTTCTTTCGAGAGAAATTGTTTCTCTAGAAAGGACCCATTCTTGGCAACAAAGATCTTGCCTTCAGATCTGAGGTAGAAGGTATACCCAATAGATTCTTTAGGGTATCCTATGAAGACACATTTTTCCGACTTGGGTTCGAGCTTTTCAGGTTGAAGTTTCTTGACATAAGCATCGCATCCCCAAACTTTTAGAAACGACAGCTTAGGTTTCTTCCCAAACCATAATTCATACGGTGTCGTCTCAACGGATTTCGATGGAGCCCTATTTAAAGTGAATGTGGCAGTCTCTAAAGCATAGCCCCAAAAAGATAGCGGTAAATCGGTAAGAGACATCATAGATCGCACCATATCCAATAGAGTGCGATTACGACGTTCGGACACACCATTACGCTGACGTGTTCCAGGCGGCGTGAGCTGTGAAACTATTCCACATTTTCTTAAGTGTGTGACAAACTCGTGACTCAAGTATTCTCCTCCACGATCTGATCGTAGGAACTTGATTTTTCTGTCACGTTGATTCTCAACCTCACTCTAAAATTCCTTGAACTTTTCAAAGGTCTCAGACTTGTGTTTCATTAAGTAGACATACCCATATCTACTCAAGTCATCAGTGAGGGTGAGAACATAACGATAGCCACCGCGAGCCTCAACACTCATTGGACCGCACACATCAGTATGTATGATTTCCAATAAGTTGGTTGCTCGCTCCATTGTTCCTGAGAACGGAGTCTTAGTCATTTTACCCATGAGGCATGGTTCGCACGTGTCAAATGATTCATAATCAAGAGACTCTAAAAGTTCATCAGCATGGAGCTTCTTCATGCGTTTGACACCTATGTGACCAAGGCGGCAGTGCCACAAGTATGTGGGACTATCACTATCAATCTTACATCTTTTGGTACTCACAGTATGAACATGTGTAGCATTACGCTCGAGATTCATTAAGAATAAACCATTCACCATCGGAGCATGACCATAAAACATATCTCTCATATAAAAAGAACAACCATTATTCTCGGATTTAAATGAGTAGCCATCTCGAATTAAACGAGCTCCTGATACAATGTTCATGCTCAAAGCTGGAACTAAATAACAATTATTAAGGTTTAAAACTAATCCCGAAGGTAAATGTAGAGGTAGCGTGCCGACGGCGATCACATTGACCTTGGAACCATTCCCGACGCGCATCGTCACCTTGTCCTTTGCCAGTCTCCGCTTATTCCGCAGCTCCTGTTTTGAGTTACAAATGTGAGCAACCGCACCGGTATCAAATACCCAGGAGCTACTATGAGTACTGGTAAGGTACACATCAATTACATGTATATCACATATACCTTTCGTTTTGCCGGCCTTCTTGTCCGCTAAGTATTTGGGGTAGTTCCGCTTCTAGTGACCACTTTCCTTGCAATAAAAGCACTCAGTCTCGGGCTTGGGTCCATTCTTTGGCTTCTTCCCGGCAGCTTGCTTGCCGGGCGCGGCAACCCCCTTGCCGTCCTTCTTGAAGGTTTTCTTACCCTTGCCCTTCTTGAACTTAGTGGTTTTATTCACCATCAACACTTGATGTTCCTTTTTGACTTCTACCTCTGCTGATTTCAGCATTGCAAATACTTCAGGAATGGTCTTTTCCATCCCCTGCATATTGAAGTTCATCATAAAGCTCTTGTAGCTCGGTGGAAGCGACTGAAGGATTCTGTCAATGACCGCGTCATCCGGGAGATTAACTCCCAGCTGAGTCAAGCGGCTATGCAACCCAGACATAGTGAGTATGTGCTCACTGACAGAACTGTTTTCCTCCATCTTACAGCTGAAGAACTTGTCGGAGACTTGATATCTCTCGACCCGGGCATGAGCTTGAAAAACCATTTTCAGCTCTTCGAACATCTCATATGTTCCGTGTCTCTCAAAACGCTTTTGGAGCCCCGGCTCTAAGCTGTAAAGCATGCCGCACTGAACGAGGGAGTAGTCATCGGTACGTGCCTGCCAAGCGTTCATAACATCTTGTTCTGCAGGGAGAACAGGTGCGTCACCCAGCGGTGCTTGTAGGACATAATCTTTCTTGGCAGCTATGAGGATGATCCTCAGGTTCCGGACCCAGTTCGTGTAGTTGCTGCCATCGTCTTTCAGCTTGGTTTTCTCTAGGAACGCGTTGAAGTTGAGGACTACGTTGGCCATTTGATCTACAAGACATATTGTAAAATTTTTAGACTAAGTTCATGATAATTAAGTTCATCTAATCAAATTATTCAATGAACTCCCACTTAGATAAACATCCCTCCTGTAATCTAAGTATAACATGATCCGAGTTAACTAGGCCGTGTCCGATCATCACGTGAGACGGACTAGCCAACGTCGGTGAACATCTTCATGTTGATCGTATCTTCTATACGACTCATGCTTGACCTTTCGGTCTTCTGTGTTCCGAGGCCATGTCTGTACATGCTAGGCTCGTCAAGTCAACCTAAGTGTTTGCATGTGTAAATCTGTCTTACACCCGTTGTATGTGAACGTTAGAATCTAACACCCGATCATCACGTGGTGCTTCGAAACAACGAACTGTCGCAACGGTGCACAGTTAGGGGGAACACTTTCTTGAAATTATTATGAGGGATCATCTTATTTACTACCGTCGTTCTAAGCAAACAAGATGCAGAAACATGATAAACATCACATGCAATCAAATAATAATAGTGACATGATATGGCCAATATCACATAGCTCCTTTGATCTCCATCTTGGGGCTCCATGATCATCTTGTCACCGGCATGACACCATGATCTCCATCATCATGATCTCCATCATCGTGTCTCCATGAAGTTGCTCGCCAACTATTACTTCTACTACTACGGCTAACACGTTTAGCAATAAAGTAAAGTAATTTACATGGCGTTTCTCAATGACACGCAGGTCATACAAAAAATAAATACAACTCCTATGGCTCCTGCCGGTTGTCATACTCATCGACATGCAAGTCGTGATTCCTATTACAATAGCATGAACATCTCATACATCACATATATATCATTCATCATTCATCACAACTTTGGCCATATCATATCACAAAGCACTTGCTGCAAAAACAAGTTAGACGTCCTCTAATTGTTGTTTGCAAGTTTTACGTGGCTGAAACAGGGTTCTAGCAAGAACGTTTGCTTACCTACGTGAAAGCCCCAATGTGATTTGTCAACTTCTATTTACCCTTCATAAGGACCCTTTTCATCGAATCCGCTCCAACTAAAGTGGGAGAGACAGATACCCGCCAGCCACCTTATGCAACTTGTGCATGTTAGTTGGTGGAACCGGTCTCACGTAAGCGTACGTGTAAGGTTGGTCCGGGCTGCTTCATCCCACAATACCGTTGAAGCAAGATAAGACTAGTAGCGGCAAGAAAGTTGACAACATCAACGCCAACAACAAATTGTGTTCTACTCGTGCAAGAGAACTACGCATAGACCTAGCTCATGATGCCACTGTTGGAGAACGTTGCAGAAAACAAAAATTTTCCTACGGTTTCACCAAGATCCATCTAGGAGTTCATCTAGCAACGAGTGATTGTATTGCATCTACATACCTTTGTAGATCACGCGCGAAAGCGTTCAAAGAATGGGGATGAGGAAGGCGTACTCGACGTGATCCAAATCACCAGAGATCCTAGCGCCGAACGGACGGCACCTCCGCGTTCAACACACGTACGGCCAGCGTGACGTCTCCTTCTTCTTGATCCAGCAAGGGGGAAGGAGAAGTTGAGGAAGATGGCTCCAGCAGCAGCACGACGGCGTGGTGGTGATGGAGCTGCAGTACTCCGGCAGGGCTTCGCCAAGCACTATGGAGAGGAGGTGTTGGAGAGGGAGAGGGAGGCACCAAAGGCAAAGGTGAGAGGTCCTCCCTTCCCCCCACTATATATAGGGGGCCTAGGGGGGGTGCCGGCCCTAGGAGATCCAATCTCCTAGGGGGGGCGGCGGCCAAGGGAGGAATCCCTCCTCCCCAAGGCACCTAGGAGGTGCCTTCCCCTCCTAGGACTCTTCCTTTAGGGTTTCCCCCACCCTAGGCGCATGGGCCCTAGGGGGAAGTGGTGCCCCAGCCCACTTTGGGCTGGATCCCTTCTCACTTCAGCCCATGGGGCCCTCCGAGATAGGTGGCCCCACCCGGTGGACCCCCGGGACCCTTCCGGTGGTCCCGGTACAATACCGGTGACCCCGAAACTTGTCCCGATGGCCGAAATAGCACTTCCTATATATAATTCTTTACCTCCGGACCATTCCGGAACTCCTCGTGACGTCCAGGATCTCATCCGGGACTCCGAACAACATTCGGGTTACTGCATATACATATCCCTACAACCCTAGCGTCACCGAACCTTAAGTGTGTAGACCCTACGGGTTCGGGAGACATGTAGACATGACCGAGATCGCTCTCCGGTCAATAACCAACAGCGGGATCTGGATCCCCATGTTGGTTCCCACATGCTCCTCGATGATCTCATCGGATGAACCACGATGTCGAGGATTCAAGCAACCCCGTATACAATTCCCTTTGTCAATCGGTATATTACTTGCCCGAGATCTGATCGTCGGTATCCCAATACCTCGTTCAATCTCGTTACCTGCAAGTCACTTTACTCGTACCGTAATGCATGATCCCGTGACCAGACACTTGGTCACTTTGAGCTCATTATGATGATGCATTACCGAGTGGGCCCAGTGATACCTCTCCGTCATACGGAGTGACAAATCCCAGTCTTGATCTGTGTCAACCCAACAGACACTTTCGGAGATACCCGTAGTATACCTTTATAGTCACCCAGTTACGTTGTGACGTTTGGTACACCCAAAGCACTCCTATGGTATCCGGGAGTTACACGATCTCATGGTCTAAGGAAAGGATACTTGACATTGGAAAACTCTAGCAAACGAACTATACGATCTTGTGCTATGTTTAGGATTGGGTCTGGTCCATCACATCATTCTCCTAATGATGTGATCTCGTTATCAATGACATCCAGTGTCCATAGTCAGGAAACCATGACTATCCGTTGATCAACAAGCTAGTCAACTAGAGGCTTACTAGGGACATGTTGGTGTCTATTATTCACACATGTATTACGATTTCCGGATAACACAATTATAGCATGAATAAAGACAATTATCATGAACAAGGAAATATAATAATAATGCTTTTATTATTGCCTCTAGGGCATATTTCCAACACTATCAAACGCTACTCCGTAACTGGGTAGTTATAAAGGTAGCTTTCGGGTGAGTCGTTAGACATGTCGCGAGACATGGTTGACCAAGATGGAATTTGCCCCTCCTATTTGGAGAGATATTCTCTGGGCCCCCTCGAGTGATCAGATTCGGAAAGCATGTCCATGCGACTTGGGTCAAGTGTTAACCCAGTTCGGGAATCTATATCATGGTTTCGAGGAGAGAGGTCGAGCTAACACAAGGGTGACAAGTACTCGCCTTGAGCTCGACAACAAATATCGTGAGGCAAAAGAAATGTTGCATATGCCGCATTGTCGAGGTTCATCAAACGACTTTACGCCCACATGGGAGTTGGGACATTCTGCTAGGAGCCGCTACCAACTATCGACTCCGGTCGTGTCCATGTGTATGTGAACCTATAGGGTCGCACACTTAAGGGGCTGCAGCCCATTCGGATTGGATCTGAGTGGAAAATGCATGTGGACTCCTAGTTGGCTCAAGTATTGAGCCTACCTCGGAGGTCTATATAAAGGGGAGTGGGCGCACCACTTAGGGTTGATGAAATTGAACCCTGGTTAGCCACCGCCACGCCCATGCCGTGCGACCGGACCTAGCAGTCCGCCGCTCGACGCTGCTCCCCGTACGTGTGGATACCTTGGAGGGATCGCATCTGCGGTGCTTGGACGAACCGTTCGAGGGAACCTCGAGGTGCCGTTTGTGGGAGATCACAATTCACGGGTCTTCACTGTTCGCGGGAGATCGGCAACGTGAGGAGGAGACGGCCCGGGAGATCGGCTACACGCATCACCAACTCTACTTCCGCTGCGGTGACTGCACGTCTAGTGATAAACCCGATCCCGTGATCTATTTCCAGCAGCACGATCTTGGGTGCACGGTAGAAAATTTTATTTGGTGCTAGCGTAGCGTACCGCGTGTTCCAACAAAACTTTGATGCCCAGTGGATGTAATATGTGTAATAGCCGTAATAGCCTAGCATAAGTTGCTTACTTATTTATTTCCTTGTTGTCTTGTTTATTTGTTTGCTTGTATTCAGTGTAGTTATTTTTCCGTGGTTTTCTAGTGGCCGGAATAACCTATTTTTCAAAACTAGGCCACAATAACCATGGGCTACATATCTACTGTAGTGACCATGGGCTATATATCTACTGTAGTGACCATGGGCATCCTACGGCCCTTCTATGGGTCGTAGAAACAATGTGCCTTCTATGAGCCATAGACTCAATGGGCCTTCTATGGGCCGTATGATCGATTGGCCAAACATGGGCCAATATCGGACCACATTATGGGTTGTAAATGGGCTAGAGTGGGAATCGTCCATTCATGGGACGAAACGGGCCATTAATAGGCCGATGAGTATAACGAGCTTGATTCTATCGACAGGCATAACGGGCCGTTAATGGGTCGTATTTGATGATGCTATGGAAACGGCCCAACGGTTTAATGGGCCACAAATGGGTCGACTTGAACCACACGCTGAATTTGGCCCACAATCGGAACAGGCCAGTAACGGACCGTAAGTAATAGAATGTTGCAAATCAGCGCAAGAATAAATGGGCCCTGAGAAGGCCGAAAGATAACATGGGTTGGAAACGGCGCAGTGGAATAACGGGTCATTAATGGGTATAAATAGATACAATGTTCATTACGGGCCAGTTTCACCACGGGTCGTTAATGGGCCAAGAGTTACAAAGGGCCTCATATGGGCCAAAAGACGTCATGGGCCATATATGGGCCGAAAGTTACAACGGGCTGGAATCATATTGGACAGCCCAAATGACGCTATACTAGGCCTAATTCGTATAGGCCATAACGGGTCGTGAGTTAGCGGGCTATAAATGGGCTATATGTGAACAGGTTGTTAACATGCTTTCCGTGGGCCTGCCGGCTACCTTTTGACCAAGTCCAACGGGCGGCCTTTTCACCTGAATGGGCCACTGTTGGGCCTTGCCATGTGTCGACGTATCATAGGCGCATCCGGTCAAATGAGTGGATGACATCTGTCCCATCGTGGAGCTGGCATGTGGTTCTTCTGGCCATTGAGAATTTTACACGTGCAAAATACCCATTGGTCCGGGCTGTTAACGGGTTATCGGATCCAAACCGGAACCCAATAGTTTAATGACGACCCGTTACGGTGGAAACCATGTGTTAGATACCCTTGACGAAAGCACTTCCATGACGCGTGATTTATCGTCATGGAAGTGGACACTTCCGTGATGATAATTTTGGTATTTTCATGGAACACTTCTACGACAGCCCATGTATGACTATCTTGATTCTGTCATAAAATCGTCATGGATGTACATGCATGACAGAAAATGTGACCTATTGTGACAAGCACGTATCATCATGGAACTGGTTCTTTTTTCTAGTGCAACTCCTAGCTCGGCAGCATACTTAGGAACAGAAACGCAGTGTGCATAGTACTCGAGACTCGGGTTGGGTGCGGCTGACCAACCCAAGGATCGTAATCTCCTCAGATACTTTTTTGCACTTTAAATCTTCTACATTGAATAGGCAATGCATTAGCCCCCGAGCCACTGGTTAGGTGGCAACACCAAATCATGGGATCGATGTAACCCGCTAATAGCTTTCAAGTGAGAGTTGTGAAGCCTAGTAGCCCCCGAGCTTTAATGTGGGCATGGGTGGCCGAATTAGGGATCGATATCCGCTTGACATGAGAGAATTTTTTGTTGTGTTTAACACAGACTTCTTAGAAAGAGAATAAAGATCTCTTAAAGCAGCTAGAGCTAGTGAAAGTCATGCTCTCGAAGGTCGGCCCCAAGGGGCTTAATATTTAGGAAATCAATGCCAATAGGGAATTATGAGAACAGCCCCACCACACATAACCCAGACTCACGCAGATTGTACCCATACCCAGTTGGATAGAGAACCATCTACGCCCCTTCTAACCCCAACCCCAGCAGATAGTAACCCAGTTCCAGTTGACATAGCACCGTCTCCACCACAGAGCACCCTAACATGAGCAGCCAGTAAGGCAAATGCAGTGCCCAAAGCACGAGGACCACCACTCCGAACCCCAAGTCAACGCTTAAAGCAGAAGAAGAATTGTTCTCGGGTTAAGTTCCATAGCTATGGTTCATAGTCCTTTGCTCTTGCCTCACTGTATTTACTCATACCAACTAATTTAAAATTTGAAGGATGCAATTGAAACTCCAATGGTGCAACAGGTATGTTTTAAACTTGTTTCTTTAACGTGTTTGTTGTTGTAACTTGCTCTATGTTGATTTCAGTTTCAATTGAATAAATAGTTTCTCATGCCATGCACATTACAAGTGTTGTTAGTGTTGTGTAGTTTTCCACACTTATATTCTATCTATGCTGCTTTGTCTTAAATAGTGCTACCTCTTGAGCACTGCGTTGGTTTTCCCCAAAGAGGAAGGGATGATGCAGCAAAGTAGCGTAAGTATTTCCCTCAGTTTTTGAGAACCAAGGTATCAATCCAGTAGGAGGCTACGCACGAGTCCCTCATACCTGCACAAAACAAATAAATCCTCACAACCAATGCAAATAGGGGTTGTCAGTCCCTATAAGGCCACTTACGAGAGTGAGATCTGATAGATATGATAAGTGTAAGTGCATCTAGTGCCACCCCTAGTTGGTTTTGGAGTATTCACGACAAACCTAGTTGAGGGACTAATGTGTTTGTGAGAATTGCAGGATAACACAGGTAGAAGTCTCTCATTGATTCGGTTTTCCTACCAGAGATGACCCCTAAAAATGTATGAAGACATTGAAGTCAAAGGTGGTATGTGAAGACATTCACATTGAAGACTATGACAAGAGAAGACATCACGTGAAGACTATGGAGCGTGAAGACTTAGCAGTTTCGTCGTTCTGCGTTTTTCTTTGTTGAGTCATAAGAACCACCGTATTGTTAAGTGGGGTCCAAGAGAACCAGTCAGAATGACTGAAGTGATGCTTAACCAAAATCCTATGTCTTCGAGTGAAGACTATGAGAGCAAATCTTGTCCAGAGTTGGATAAGTCAGCTTTGCTTGTAGCCCAAGTAAAGTTGCCGTGTGTGTTTGAAATCTGACCGTTGGAACACGTGTCAGTTCCTTAGTGACCCAGGGTCATTTCGGACAAATCAGGTCGGGTTGCCTAGTGGCTATAAATAGCCCACCCCCTACAACCATAAACGGTTGGCTGCTCAGTGTTAGAGTACGGCTCTTGTCGTTTGAGAGCAACCCACCTCAAAGCCTTTGAGAGAGAATTCCTTGCGAGGATAAAGCCCTAAGCACCCAGAGCCAAAGAGTGTTAGGCATCACTTAAGTCTTCCTGTCTGTGTGATCTGAAGACTTATTACACTTGAGGACTGTGAATCCTCCAGCCGGTTAGGCATCGCGTTCTGAGCATCCAAGAGTCATTGTGGATCGCCGATGAACGAAGTCTGTGAAGGTTTGGAAGTCTACCTTGAAGACTTACCAGAGTGATTGGGCGAGGACTGGGTGTCCTTAGCTCAAGGGGAATAAGGTGAAGACGAGGTCTTCTGAGTTGAATCTCAGCCTCCCTAACCAGACGTACAGTTGTCACAGCAACTGGAACTGGTCCAACAAATCATTGTCTTCGATGAGTCACTGGTTTCATCCCTCCCTTCCCTTTACTTACTGTTGGTCCTTGTGAAGTCATTGTATGATTGCATTACCTTCTGTCTTCACTGAGTGACTGCTTGTTCTGATTGGCCTCACAATATCTTCCTACCTGATCCTTACTACCTAGCTGCTATTAGTCATTGCGCTTTCACTTCATTGAATACTTGACTATGGTTTGCCTAGTGTAGTCTACCTTTCGCTGCATGGTAATAGGTTTATTTCTATCGGTCGTCTTCGAAACTTCCATGTTTTGAAGACTTTCATAAAAATCTCCTATTCACCCCCCTCTAGTCGATCACTAGCACTTTCAATTGGTATCAGAGCAAGGTACTCCCTTGTTCTGTGTGATTCGGTTTAACCACCTGGACTTTTAGCTATGTCGACTACAGGGATAATTAAGGTCTCCGCTGCTTGCCCCGTCTTCGATGGAACTGAATATCCCTACTGGAAGAATAAGATGCGCATGCATCTTGAAGCCATTGATGTCGACCTATGGTATGTCGTCAAGAATGGCGTTCCCAAGGCTGGTGAAGGTGTCACCGCTACTGATGTCAAGAAGTTCGTTCAACTGGACTCCACTACCAAGAACATCATTTGTGGTCATCTGACCAAAGGACAGTATGGCCGCGTGAGTGCTTTGGAAACATCTAAGCTAGTCTGGGACTGGCTCTCCAAGGTCAATGAAGGCGTCTCAACCTAGAGAGATCAGAGAATTAGTGTCCTTCGCAACCTCTTCAACCGCTTCAAGAGAAATGACAATGAGAACGTCCAGCTCACGTTTGATCGACTCACTGACATCGCTAATGAGCTTCAAGCTCTCGGCGCCACTAAGATCACCAAGCATGAAGTCGTCAAGACACTCCTGAGATCACTTGACAGCTTGTTTGACACCCTAGCAATGATGATTCAAGAACGTCCTGATTTCAAGACACTCGATCCGTCTGACATACTTGAGAGGCTCAACACACATGAGTTTCGGCTTTCTGAGAAAAGAGACATCTACGGTCCCAACTATGGGCGAACTCGTGCCTTGAAGGCAAAAGCTGTCTCCTCATCTGAAGAAGAATCTGACAGCAGTTCTGATGATCCTGAAGACATTGGAAAGGAGCTTGCTATGCTTGTGAAGAAGTTCCAAAAATTCACCAAGAAGAAAGTCTTCAGAAAGTCTTCATGATCAAGCTCAAGAAATGATGAAGCTTCTGCTCATGACTACAAGAAGAGAACATGCCACAAGTGCAAGAAACCTGGCCACTACATCTCTGAGTGTCCGCAGTGGGACAATGAGAACAAGAAGAAGAAGAAGAAGAAGAGCAAGGAATATGACTCCGACGACAAGAAGAAGAAGACATATTCAAAGTCTTCTTCCAAGTCTTCCTCAAAGTCTTCATCACACAAGAAGAGCTCATCTAGCAAGGCACGTGCGTTTGTTGGCAAGGAAATGGATTCATAGGAGGAGTTCGCTTCTGAGGAGGCGGAGGTGGAGCCTGAGGTGGAGTCCGATTCTGGTGTTGTGAGTCTGGCTACAGCATACGTTGCCAAGTTCATATTCAACATTGAAGACAATGACTTCATCACCGACACCGGTGCAAATGACAAGGACTACTCCGCTCCTACCTACTGCTTCATGGCACGCGGTGCCAAGGTAAACACACACATTTCTCACTATCAAACTTCTAGTGAAGATGACTCTGATTGTGGTTCCAAACCCATCTACAAAACACTTGCTAAAGTTGCTACTGAACAACAGAAAGCTATGTAACATATTCAAAAACTGTTAGACAAAAGCGATGATCTATTAGACGCTGAAATGACTCGATCTCAGTCCTTAATTGAAGACATAAAAAATCTTCACGTTAAGTATGAGGAACCTGAAAGTCTTCATGAAATGCTCTCAACAACTCATGAAAAGCTTTGCTATGATTATCTTCAAAGGAAGCAAGATCTTGAGAAATTGAGAGCGGCTCATGAAGATCTTCAAAAGGAAAACGAGTCACTTCGCGCAGAACAGATCAGTTCCGCTCAGGAAGGATTTGAACCACCATGTCTTAAATGCATTGAGCGTGACAACGCTACTTCTGTTGCTGAGTGTTCTACTGCTGCTACTGTTGCAATATCTTCAACTGTTGATGTGGTAACTAACCCCTCTGCTGAGGATACCACTGCTATTGCTGATGAGAATGCTAGGTTGAAGACATTGCTTGAAACAGGGATGTACAAAAGTCTCAAAGGGCATCAGACACTATGTGATGTCCTCAAAAGGCAGATCCTGAACCGAAACCCTAGGAAAGAGGGTGTTGGGTTCAAAAGGAAAATGAATGCTGATGGCTCTTACTGGAAACCTGAGCAGTACCCCAAAACCACATGGGTTGCTGCAAAGGAACCTTCAGCGGATCTATCCACCCTATCTGGCTTCACTTGTGCTAATCCCATTGTTATTGATGAATCCTTTGATGCAAACTATAAACTATTTAAGAATCAGAATGGTGAAGTGTTTGCTAGGTATATTGGTACTAACTGCAGGAATGGACCGCCTATGAAGAAGATTTGGGTGCCGAAAAGGTGTTTGGAGAATCTTCCTGTGAATGTCATCATGACACCACAGGTGAAGAAGACAAACCCCAGACCACAGGCTTCACACGGTCCAAAGGCTTCATACAGATAGAGGACTCACCTGAGTCGCACTAACGCAAATGTTTTGTAGGGAAACCATACTCAGGCCTGTGAATATGAGCGCGTTTCATCAAACTGCCATGTTCATAAGACCAAGAACTATTCTGCTTATTCTTATGAGTACTATTGTCCACCTGCAAGACTTTTTGCTAGGGCTCCAAAGCCAAAGTTCTCAGATGCTGCACTTAGACTCATTGGTTCGAAGCCACCCTTGAAGATGTGGGTGGCTAAGAAAGCTTAACTCTCTTTTGCAGGGAAAGGTCTCCAGCCGAAAACCAAAATCGTCTGACGCTATTGCTGGGGACCTTAAACATCTTGTAGGGCGCAAGATCAAATGCCCAAATGGTCTTATTATGTACTTTGTTCCTGAATCGCTTGCTACTCGCCCTATCAGTCCAAATCTCGATCTAATCTTTCATAATCACTGGTTCGTCAAATGTTTTTTCTTCACAATTCTCTTCGTGAAGCCTATCCCCCTAACTGCACTGTAGGGTACGACACCAGCTGCTTCAGAATGGATTATTGATAGTGGGTGTACCAATCACATGACTGGCAAGCGAAGCCTTCTTATGGACTCAACACTACGTCCATCTGACAAAAGTCACATCACATTTGCTGACATTGGTAAAAGCAAGGTATTGGGTCTAGGTAGAGTTGCAATCTGAAAGGATCAACACATGGATAAAGTCATGCTTGTTGAATCCCTTGGTTTCAACTTAATGTCTGTTTCAATGATTTGCGATTTAAACATGATTGTGATGTTTGGAAAATATCGTTGCCTTGTACTAATGGAATCTGACAAGTCTCTAGTGTTTGAAGGGTATCGGAAAGATGATTTGTACATGGTAGATTTCTCAGCAGACCACAACTTTCCGTATGTCTTCTAGCAAAAGCTTCAGAATGCTGGCTCTGGCATCGGAGGCTAGGACATGCTGGCATGAGGAACCTCCACACCCTTGCAAGGAAGAGGCATGTCATAGGCATCGAGGGTGTGAAGTTCAAGAAGGATCACTTATGCGGTGCCTGTGAAGCAGGGAAGATGACGAGGGCCAAGCATCCCTCGAAGACAATCATGACAACGACTCAACCCTTCGAACTGCTCCACATGGATCTTTTTGGTCCCACTCATTACTCAACTCTTACTACTACTGCTTGTCTCTATGGCTTTGTCATTGTTGATGATTATTCAAGATATACTTGGGTGCATATAATCCTCTACAAGACTGAAGTGCAGGATGTCTTCAGACGCTTCGCCAATCGAGCCATGAACAACTATGGCATCAAGATCAAGCACATCAAAAGTGACAATGGCACTGAATTCAAGAACACTGGTCTAGACACTTATCTTCATACTTTGGGCATTACACATGAATTCTCAGCTCCGTACACACCACAGCAGAATGGCGTCATGGAACGCAAGAATAGAACACTTATTGAGATGGCCCGGACGATGCTTGATGAATACAAGACTCCAAGAAAGTTTTGGCCTGAGGCCATTGATACTGCATGCCATATCATCAACCGTGTTTATCTTCACAAGCTTCTCAACAAGACATCCTATGAGCTCCTTACTGGCAAGAAGCCAAATGTCAGTTACTTTAGAGTATTTGGTGCCAGGTGCTGGATCAAGGATCCACATCACACTTCAAAATTTGCACGAAAAGCACATGAAGGTTTTATGCTTGGATATGGGAAGGATTCGCACTCCTACAGAGTCTTCAACCTCTTTCATTATAAAGTGGTTGAAATAGTGGGTGTGCGGTTCGATGAGACTAACGTCTCACAAAGAGAGAACCTGCCAAATGTGCTAGATGAAGTTCCATCCAGTGAATCAATCAAACTTATGGGAACTGGAGAAATCATACCTTCTGAAGCTCAGCCTGAAGAGTAACTTATCATCTCCGCACCTGATTGACCTGAAGATAATGATCAAACTGAAGACAATGCTCAGCCTGAAGACAATCCTTCAAACGATGACAATGATCAACAAGAGCAAAATCTTTGTCCTGTACATCCTCGTGTTGCAAATGAAGTACAGATTGAGAAAATAATTGGTAGCATCAATGCACCAGGTCCACTCACTCGTTCAAGGGCAACACAGCTAGCAAATTTCTGTGGGCACTTCGCATTCGTCTCAATATCTGAACCCAAGAAAGTTGAAGAAGCCTTCATGGAACCTGAATGGATTCAAGCTATGCAAGAAGAGCTTCAATAGTTTGAGCTGAATAATGTATGGGAACTGGTTAAGCGTCCTGATCCCCGCAAGTACAATATAATAAGCACCAAATGGATATATCGCAACAAGCAAGATGAGCATGGTCAAGTTGTCAGAAACAAAGCTCGTCTCGTTGCTCAATGGTACACTCAAGTTGAAGGGATTGACTTCGATGAAACCTTTGCTCCTGTGGCCAGACTTGAAGCCATACACATACTGCTGGCCTATGCAAATCATCATAACATTCTTCTGTATCAAATGGATGTGAAGAGCGCTTTTCTCAATGGCAAGATTGACGAAGAAGTGTATGTTGCACAACCACCTGGCTTTGAAGATCCAAAACATCCCGACATGGTGTACAAGCTCAACAAGGCACTGTATGGCCTCAAACAAGCCCCTCGGGCTTGGTATGACACACTCAAAGACTTCCTAAAGAGCAAAGGCTTCAAACCTGGTTCCCTCGACCCCACTCTCTTCACGAAGACATATGATGGTGAACTGTTTGTGTGCCAAATATATGTGGATGACATTATCTTCGGATGCACCAATCAAAAATACACTGAAGAGTTTGGATATATGATGCAAGAGCAATATCAGATGTCCATGATGGGTGAGCTGAAGTTCTTCCTTGGTCTTCAAATACGTCAGCAACGCAACGACATCTTCATATCTCAAGAGAAGTACCTCAAAGATTGCCTGAAGAGATTTGGGATGCAAGACTGCAAAGGCTTCACGACTCCAATGCCAGCCAAACATCATCTGGGTCCCGACGACAATGGTAAAGAGTTCGATCAAAAGGTATACCGCTCCATGATTGGTTCTTTACTTTATCTATGTGCATCTAGGCCAGATTTTATGCTTAGTGTTTGCGTGTGTGCTCGATTCCAAGCGGCACCAAAGGAATCGCATCACTTAGCTGTGAAGCGAATTCTTCGATATTTGGCTCACACCCCAACATTAGGATTATGGTATCCAAAGGGCTCAGAGTTTCATCTGGTTGGATTCTCGGATGCTGATTATGCTGGTGACAAGGTGGATCGCAAGTCTACATCAGGCACATGTCATTTTCTGGGACGATCACTTGTATGTTGGTCTTCAAAGAAACAGAACTATGTATCTCTCTCCACTGCTGAATCTGAATACATTGCTGCTAGATCTTGCTGCGCTCAGCTTCTATGGATGAAGCAAACACTCAAAGACTATGGCATTCATCTGAAGCAAGTGCCACTCTACTGCGACAATGAAAGCGCCATCAAGATTGCCAACAACCCAGTTCAGCACTCAAAGACAAAGCACATTGAAATTCGTCATCACTTTCTCAGAGATCATGTTGTGAAGGAAGATATTGATATCATACACATCAACACTGAAGAGCAATTGGCAGATATCTTCACCAAGCCCTTGGATGAGAAGAGGTTTTGCAAGTTACGGTGTGAGCTAAATATCTTGGAATCCTCAAATGTCCTATGAACAAGCACACATCCTAACACTTATGCATATTGATGACTTAGATGTGCAACACACGAAGTATAGTACATCTTCAATCAATGAAGACTTACATTCTAAGTGTGAATACATTAATGTGGAATTTGACTTCGGAGCGCCACGATAATTGTGCGCCGTGCCTGGGTCTAATACTTCCTATACGGTGGGTAACGCCACCACCAAATTTTTCTGTTTGAAGTGATTCACTCATGGCGTTCCATTTGATATGTCTTCGCATTTGGTTTGTCTTCATGATTATCTTCACTATGTTGATGTGATTGTCTTTCTCATATATATATATATATATATATATATATATATATATATATATATACTAGTGTTCTATCCTTTACAGCATTCACTTATAGCTACGTCTTCCTTGTTGAATCTTTTGAACTAAGTGAATGTGATCGGACCCTAATCTCTCTATGCTTTCTATCTCAAACTCTATCTGTCCAAATCATATGCATTCTATTGAAACTGTCGAATGTCTTCTCTGCGTCCTAGTCAGCAGAAGATACAGAGACAAACATTAAGTCCATTTTCAATGCTAATTCGTTCACCTGAAACCCGGAGAAGTGGGAACGACCACCCGACAATCCAGGTGTGCGTGGGAACGTGGGACAACTCCAAGTATGTTGCATGTTTGCCACGTGTTCCTCAGATGTGAACCGCCAGGGGCACCTGCGTAATTGCGCTGTGCCGCACACTTCCTTATAAATACATGTCCCCTGCGGTCAATAAAACCTTCTTCCACCTCTCCACCTTGTCAAACCCTAGCGCCCCCACTAGCTCTCAACGACGCCGGTGATGAAGCACTTAGCTGCCGCGACTTCTCCGACACCGTCCTCACGCCGGCCGCGGACATCGTCTTCTCCGCTGCCGCCGTAGGTGTTCTCCGTCGCCAAGATAGGGCACGGTGGATTGAACTGCTCGGTCTCCTACTCTTCCCATCTAGCTATTCTTCGCATGGTAAATATAACTCTATTTTTACCATCTTTTTTATCCTTAAAGATTCATCCTGTTTGCCAAAATAAGTTTCTACCTATACAATGTTAGATCTATCCTGTCTGCATCTCATACTGCCTAGAATATTCACTTAAGCTTCATATCCAGTTATATTCCTCACTTGTACTTATTCGCGGATTCGTACAAATCTGGAACCAACTCTCAACATATAAGTGAATGTCTTCGCACGATGAGGTCAATGTCTCCTAAACTGATTTATCTTCAAAATCTTCTAAGAATGCATATGACCTCTTCCCCTTCCCTCGCATCTCTAATGCTGTCATAGGTACATGTCCGTGGGAGAATCCCTTGGTTCTCATAGTCTGCATTCGTTTGCAGAATTCTTACAGCATCACATTAACTCTCCCGAAGCCAGTTCCTGTTTGTCCAGCAAGTGAAAGCCTTTGAAGCCTTTGAACGTGGTGAAGCCATTCAGTTTGAAGTTCATGGCTGCAGAGAAATCAGTAAGGAAGGGTGGCAGACAGCGTCGTGGGGGAATGTCAAGAGATTTGCCTGATGACCTCTCAGAGCTTTACAAGATAGATCCTGAAGAGGATTACAATCAGCGCAAGACCCGAATCCAATGGATTCGAAGATATTGGGCAGAACAATGGTTCAAATACAGGTTTGTGACCCAGGAATATGCTGAGAAAAATGCCATCAAACGACCATGGGGAGACATCCTATACAGAAATCTTCAACCCAGGTCCAGAGATGAAGCCATTGAACAAGGCTTCTATCCCTGCATGGTCCGTGGACCACAGCCTGCGGATGCACACCCATCGTCATTGCTATGGTGTCATGACGACAATCAGTTCAAGCGCAACTTCCAGTTTGCCAAGAATTCGGCCAAGCAAAACAAGAAGTCATGGGGACTTGACTTCAACCCTGGCCCTTCTGCTCCCCGTGCCGATGGCACCCGCGAAGCTGAACCCAATCTTGTTGGGCCCTTCTACAACCTGGAAGGTCTCATCACTCATATCAAGGTTCAAGGAACAGCCGTGGATGAGCCTGCAGATGACGATGAATCTGATGAAGCGCCTGCACCGCCGAAGCCAAAGAAACTGAAGAAGCCTAAAGCTTCAAAGCCTGCCTCAGCACCAAAAATCTCACGGGCGAAGCCACTGGCTACTGCACCTCCTGAAGACAGTGTGTAGCCTGAAGATTTGTCACGCATCTCCAAGCCCTAGAAAGTAAAGATGCCTTTGCAACACACCAGCCAAGAACTGACTGCTGCTGCTATTCTGCGCAACGACGCCATTGATCTGTCCAGCGATGAAGATCTTGCAGATGACGCTCTTGAGCAACTGATCAAGAGCAAAGAAGAAGCAGAAATCTTCAATGATTTGCCTCTCTTTGATGTGGCAATCATCCATAACTTCATTGATGAGTGGTTTGACACGCCCAACCTCAGCTTTGAAGATCTGCAACTTCCAATTGGCCTCAGTGTCGCCTTCACTGGCGCCATTGCTTCTGAGCTAACTCTATCTCAACGCATCATTGAACTGAAGCAAAAGATCGACTATGAGAAAGCTCAGTTCAAGAAGCACATGGCCAAGCTCAGCGTGCAAGATGTCAAAAACTTCCAGATCATGCTGCACGAGCTCAAGGAAGCCTTTCTCAAGAAGCGTGAAGAAGCTAAAGGCTCTCGTGAGCGCATGAAGAGCCTGGCAGACAAGTGTGTGCAAGCCTACAATGAGGCTGAGAAGCGCAAGGCTCTTGGTCGTCCTGGCATCGATCCCAGGATGGCTGCAAAGAAGAAGAAGAAGCTAGCTATGGCCGAACCCGAAGCACCAAGGCAGGAAGCACATCCCATTGTCTTCCCAGCCAGCATACTGGCTCGAAGCCAAAGGTCAGGTCAACCGCTTCAGAACTGAAGAAGACGAGGACTGCTGAGGCTGAAGCCAGAAAGAGGAAACATCCTGAAGCCTCTGATGCTGCTCCCTCCAAGAAGAAGCGCAAAACCAAGAAGGATCGGGCTGCTCCCACAGAGCCCTTAATTGTTGAACCTATCTCAATGGTTCGCCCTGCATCTGCACACCAAGAGCGCCAACTGATTGTCCATGAGCCTGCTTCCACAGAGGCTCATGAAGCTGAAGACATTCCAGCAGTTGATCCCACCGCTGCTGAAGACATTGGTCACCATGACAATGTTGAAGATGATGTAGTTCTTCCTCAGATCGAGCACAACTTGGTATCATCGCCTGTTCTCACGAACAGCGAACTCATCAGCATTGGTCGTCCTCTGACGCCAATTGCTCAGGATGCATCATGGGCTGATCACCCACAACAACAAGACACTCCGAGTACTCAACAACAACAAGTCACACCACCCCGGCGAGAAGAAGAAGATGACTTTGAGGCCCAACAAACTCCATCTCCAAAGGCGTCGCCAGCGTTGCGCAGGCTTCGCAAAGGACCAAGGCCTCAAGTCCCTCTATCGAGCGTTCCAGAAGGAGAAGTGCACCACCAATCTGTTGCACGTCAAGTGTTTCCAGATGCCACTCCTACTGTGACTGAATCCGAAGCCAAACTGGCTGAAGATGTTCCGGCTGCATCAGCCGATGAAGAAGAAGCCCCAAGAGTTGCTACACCCCCGTCTCACCAAGATGTTGTTCTCAAGGAGAACATGACCGACCCTCCAGCTTCTGAAGTGGAGGTTGAGAATCCTAAGGCTGCCACCACCAACACCAATGAAGCCAATGACGTAGTCATGGCTGAAGCAAATGTGGAGCCTGCACCTGAAGTCAATGTGGCCCCTGAAGCCCATGAAAACAATGCCAATGCCCCTGTTCCCCCTCCAAGACCTCACACAATGGAGCTGGCATTTGATCATGGTCAGCCAGTTATGGTTCGATGGCCCATTCTGACTCCTCCGCCTGCTGCTGGTCCACAATTTGAGTACCACGTCGAGCACAGGCCTCATGTCCAAACGCCCAAGCCAAGACTTCCACGTTTCCCAGGCACTGCCACTTCACCTGGGGTCTTCAATGCGAATGGCTTCGTGGCACATAATACCTTCTTCAACAGCTCCAAGAACCCTTATACCAAACCGCGCATTTCTTCAGATTGGTTCTGGAGCTATCAGCAGCGCAGCTACTATTCATGTGTCCTATACAATCAAGGGCGCATATTTCCACATATGCGCCTCGACTCTGAAGCTATGGCTGGTCTGCCCTGCCTCGAAGAAGCATTGGACTGTTTCAGAGATGCTGGTCTGCTGCAGTTCATCACCGACAAGGAGCACTGGAATGAAGAATTGTTGCTTCAATTCTATGCCACTCTTCATATTCGAGGCTACAACAGGGATCCGAAGACTTGGGTCCTTGAGTGGATGACAGGCAATGTCCATCATGAAGCTAAAGCTCTTGATATCATTGAGCTCACAGGCCTGCACACTCCTGGTGAATACTATGAACCAGGTTGTCAACAACATCAAAATGCCTTGGAAAGCATCTTTCAGAAGCCAGAACCCAACATGAGTCAAATGCTGAGCATGATGAAGCCTTTGCCTCCAGATGCTGAATATCCTAAGGAGTTCTTTGTTGAAGACCTAGAGTACCTGCCTCGCACCACCTACCACATCATCAGGAAGACTCTATGGCCTGTCAAAGGACACTCATCTGCAGCAAAGCTTGAAGGAGCAATGAAGACTTTGGTTTCTATATCTTCAATGGCATCAGCTTCAATGCTCAAGACTTCTTCATCAGGCAGTTGGCTGCGTCTGGCTCCGACATCTTTGGGTTGAAATTCTATGCTCCATGGGTCATGCGTCTGATCAAGCGTCACTCAGCCTTCAACTATCAGCCGTCTGCGCGCAATCATCTTATATTCTTGCCCGAGGTTGATCTGTCAGTTGAAGCCATTTACCCAGAGCCTGCTAAGGATCCCATTTATCTTCATAATGCTGATCACCAAAGCTTCACCCAGCCCATTGAAGGAATTTCAGTAGTGTCTCGTGTTTATCCCCTTGCTGGAAACACACGTGCCCCGCGTGCTCAAACTGACGCCACTGGTAGCACTATTGCGCAAAGGCCTCAAAGACGATCTCGTGTCCTCAATGACCGAGAGCTTCTCGTCGCGCTGCATCAGAAACAGGATAAGCATCATGACTGGCTTAAGCGTCAGATGCAAAGCCTCTTGGTGGATGTCAACCGCATTCGCAATCTTGCCACCAAGAATGCCTTTGTTGCCCATGAAACCTGTCGGCGTACATGGAAAGGGCTGACGCTTATGTGTTCTGAGGATGATCTTCAAGAGGATGGCTTCTCTGAACGCTTCAAGTTTGACTCCACACCTCCAAGAAGGACTGTGCTGCGACGAACTCCATCTCTTGAAGACTCTGAGTTCTCTCCCTCCACGGCAACTGTGAATGCCAGAGTGATCGATGACGAAGACGATGCTACTTCACCGCCCCCTACTTCTGCACGCATCGACACTGCCCCGAGTTCGTCTGCACCGCCTAACAACACCGACGACCTTGCTGCTTCACCTACTCCTCATGGGAACGAGTAGACGCTCTATGTCTTCAAACCTTTTTGGTCCTTACTGACAAAAGGGGGAGAAGCATATGAGTTTGATAGTCTTCAAGCGGGTCCATATGGGCGGTTGCTTTATATTTTGCCTAGTGTTTACAACTCTCGTTTTGATACATTTGGTCTTTGAGTTGTAACACTTAAAACTCGATGGTCGTCTGCTACTTATTTGCTATTCTGCGATGCGATGATAAATTCCGCATGTGCGACGATAAATTCCGCACTTAGATCATTTTGCATACGTCCATTTTTCATTATGCATGTCATTATCTTCACATACTTTTTCATGCATGATGAATTGTCATCATAAGTTGAAGAGGATCTCCACAAGTACAACCTGCCATGTGCATTTGCATACCAAAAGCAAATTACTTATATGCACATCTTCAGGGGGAGCCTTTGCCACTTATGAAGACAATAACCTATCCTTTACAATTTCACATATTTTATTCCCCGTTGAAAACTTCAACTAGTTTGTCATCAATCACCAAAAAGGGGGAGATTGTAAGTGCATCTAGTGCCACCCCTAGTTGGTTTTGTAGTATTGACGACAAACCTAGTTGAGGGACTAATGTGTTTGTGAGAATTGCAGGATAACACAGGTAGAAGTCCCTCATTGATTCGGTTTTCCTACCAGAGATGACCCCTAAAAATGTATGAAGACATTGAAGTCAAAGGTGGTATGTGAAGACATTCACATTGAAGACTATGACAAGAGAAGACATCGCGTGAAGACTATGGAGCGCGAAGACTTAGCAGTTTCGTCGTTCTGTGTTTTTCTTTGTTGAGTCATAGGAACCACCGTACTGTTAAGTGGGGTCCAAGAGAACCAGTCAGAATGACTGAAGTGATGCTTAACCAAAATCCTATGTCTTCGAGTGAAGACTATGAGAGCAAATCTTGTCCAGAGTTGGATAAGTCAGCTTTGCTTGTAGCCCAAGTAAAGTTGTCGTGTGTGTTTGAAATCTGACCGTTGGAACACGTGTCAGTTCCTTAGTGACCCAGGGTCATTTCGGACAAATCAGGTCGGGTTGCCTAGTGGCTATAAATAGCCCACCCCCTACAACCATAAACGGTTGGCTGCTCAGAGTTAGAGTACGGCTTTTGTCGTTTGAGAGCAACCCACCTCGAAGCCTTTGAGAGAGAATTCCTTGCGAGGATAAAGCCCTAAACACCCAGAGCCAAAGAGTGTTAGGCATCACTTAAGTCTTCCTGTCTGTGTGATCTGAAGACTTATTACACTTGAGGACTGTGAATCCTCCAGCCGGTTAGGCATCGCGTTCTGAGCATCCAAGAGTCATTGTGGATCGCCGGTGAACGAAGTCTGTGAAGGTTTGGAAGTCTACCTTGAAGACTTACCAGAGTGATTGGGCGAGGACTCGGCGTCCTTAGCTCAAGGGGAATAAGGTGAAGACGAGGTCTTCTGAGTTGAATCTCAGCCTCCCTAACCAGACGTACAGTTGTCACAGCAACTGGAACTGGTCCAACAAATCATTGTCTTCGACGATTCACTGCTTTCATCCTTCCCTTCCCTTTACTTACTGTTGGTCCTTGTGAAGTCATTGTATGATTTCATTATCTTCTGTCTTCACTGAGTGACTGCTTGTTCTGATTGGCCTCACAATATCTTCCTACCTGATCCTTACTACCTAGCTGCTATTAGTCATTGCGCTTTCACTTCATTGAATACTTGACTATGGTTTGCCTAGTGTAGTCTACCTTCCGCTGCATGGTAATAGGTTTATTTCTATCGGTCGTCTTTGAAACTTCCATGTTTTGAAGACTTCCATAAAAATCGCCTATTCACCCCCCCCCTCTAGTCGATCACTAGCACTTTCAATAAGATAATATTTTTGGTATTTTTAGGATAAAGATGCAAAGTAAAATAAAGGCAAAGTAAATAGCAAAGGAAATAACTAAGTAGTAGGAGATTAATATGATGAAGATAGACCCGGGGGACATAGGTTTCACTAGTGGATTCTCTCGAGAGCATAAGTATTCTACGGTGGGTGAACAAATTAGTGTTGAGTAATTGACAGAATTGAGCATAGTTATGAGAATATCTAGGTATGATCATGTATATAGGCATCACGTTCGAGACAAGTAGACCGACTCCTGCCTGCATCTACTACTATTACTCCACTCATCGACCGCTATCTAGCATGCATCTAGAGTATTAAGTTAAAAACAGAGTAACGCCTTAAGCAAGATGACATGATGTAGAGGGATAGACTCACGCAATATGAAGAAAACCCCATCTTGTTATCCTCGATGGCAACAATACAATACGTGCCTTGCTGACCCTACTGTCACTGGGAAAGGACACCGCGAGATTGAACCCAAAGCTAAGCACTTCTCCCATTACAAGAAAGATCAATCTAGTAGGCCAAACCAAACTGATAATTCGAAGAGACTTGCAAAGATAACCAATCATACATGAAAGAATTCAGAGAAGATTCAAATATTATTCATAGATAGACTTGATCATAAACCCACAATTCATTGGTCTCAACAAACACACCACAAAAAGAAGATTACATCAAATAGTTCTCCACAAGAGAGGGGGAGAACATTGAATTGAGATCCAAAAAGAGAGAAGAAGCCATCTAGCTACTAACTATGGACCCGTAGGTCTGAAGTAAACTACTCACACTTCATCGGAAGGTCTATGGTGTTGATGTAGAAGCCCTCTGTGATCGATGCCCCCTCCGACGGAGCTCCAGAACAGGCCCCAAGATGGGATCTCGTGGATACAGAAAGTTGCAGTGGTGGAATTAGGTTTTTGGCTCCGTCTCTGATCATTTGGGGGTACATAGGTATATATAGGAGGAAGGAGTACGTCAGTGGAGCAACAGGGGGCCCACGAGGGTGGAGGGCGCGCCTGGTGGGGGGGGGGGGGGGGGGGGTTGGCGCGCCCCCTACCTCGTGGCCTCCTGTTTTATTTATTGTCGTAGAGTCCAAGTCTCCCTGGTCTTGTTCGTTGAGAAAATCACGTTCCCAAAGGTTTCATTCCGTTTGGACTCCGTTTGATACTCCTTTTCTTCAAAACCCTAAAACAGGCAACAAACAGCAATTCTGGGCTGGGCCTCCGGTTAATAGGTTAGTCCCAAAAATAATATTAAAGTGGATAATAAAGCCCAATAATGTCCAAAACAGTAGATAATATAGCATGGAGCAATCAAAAATTATAGATACATTGGAGACGTATCAAACAGATATGATTTGAATTGTCTCTTCTTGATCTGGCAACATAAACTAGAATGATATAGACCATATAGTGACCATACTACATAGATATATGTTTGTTTCATGTTGATATCCTGTCCACCTTACTACTGAACTGGTTTACCAAAATGAGTTTCATATACAACATGGTAAACATGTGATGTGTCTGCTTGTTTCTCTTTTAGAACGCAGACAAAATATTGGAGAAGAGTACCCCGTTATGCAATAGTAAAGGAAGTAATGCAGATAAGGTTCAAGATAATGAGACATCCTTGTTGGTCTCCAAGAAAGCTGATAAAAACTATCTTAAAGACAGTGAGACAACCCCAAAGTCCTGTCTTGATGTAGTGTTCGAGTTACTGGCCACTACTGTTGGCACCAGCTCATCGAACTCGCTGCCTGAATCAGTTTGGCTTCTTGAGTCTCAACTTCAAGTTGAAAGACATCGATCAGATGTGCTGCGACAAGAAGCCAAAGGACTGAGGAAGTCCCAGCAGAATTCAGATGCATACTTTGTGGTGCAACAACAAGCGCTAGAGTATTTAAGCGCCAAATAGGAGAAAGCTAATAAGCTTGCTAAGCATCTTGCCGGCATGGTGGATACCCAGGATATTGTTTCTTGAGCTCTTGTGAAGTGGTTTCAGTGCCTGACTTGTTTTGTTGCACGTTTATTTGCACTGTCGCCAACTTTGACAACCAATGTATGTAATATGCTTCTTTGTTCCCCATATTTGCACTAGTGGCGAACTTTGATGCCTAGTGGATGTAATATGTCTAATAGCTGTAATAGCCTAGCGTAGGTTGCTTACTTATTTATTTCCTTGTCTTGTTTATTTGTTTGCTTGTAGTTAGTGCAATTCTTTTTCCGTGGTTTTCTAGTGGCACCAATAACCTATTTTTTAAACTAGGCCACAATAACCATGGGCTACATATCTACTGTAGTGACCATGGGCCTCCTACGGGCCGTAGAAACAATGGGCCTTCTACAGGCCATAGAATCAATGGGCCTTCTACAGGTCGTATGATCGATTGGCCAAAATGGGACAATAACAGACCGCATTATGGGTCGTAAACGGGCTAGAGTGGGAATCGTCCGTTCATGGGACGAAATGGGTCGTTAATAGGCCGATGAGTATAATGGGCTTGATTCTATCGACACGCATAACTGGTTGTTAATGGGACGTATTTGATGACACTATGAAAACAGTCCAACGGTTTAACGGGCCACAAACAGGCAGAGTTTAACCACAGGCTGAACTTGGCCCATAACCGGAATAGGCCACTAACGGAGCATAAATAATAGAATGCTGCAAATCAGCCCAAGAATAAATGGGCCCTGAGAAGGCCGGAAGATAACACGGGTTGGAAACGGCCCAATGGAATAACGGGTTGTTAATGGGTATAAAGCGATACACTGTTCATTATAGGCCAGTTTCACCACAGGTCGTTAATGGGCCAAGAGTTACAAAGGGCCTCATATGGGCCGAAAGACGTCATGGGACATACATGGGCTGGAAGTTACAACGGGCTGAAATCATATTGGACGGCCCAGATGACGCTACTGGGCCTAATTCAGATAGGCCATAACGGGTCGTTAGTTAGCAGGCTGTAAATGGGCTATATGTGAATAGGTTGTTAAGAGGCTTTCCATGGGCCGGCCGGCTACCTTTTTACCAAGTCAAACGGGCCAGCCTTTTCACCTGAATGGGCCACTATTGGGCCTTACCATGTGTCGATGTATCATAGGCACCTCCGGTCCAATGAGTGGATGCCATCTGTCCCAACACGGAGCTGTCACGTGGTTCCTCTAGCCATTGAGAATTTGACACGTGCGAAATCACCATTGGTCCGGGCTGTTAACGGGTTATCAGATCCAAAATGGAATCCGATAGCTTAATGGTGACCCATTACGATGGAAGCCACGTGTCGGTTACCCTTGACGAAAGCACTTCCATGACGCACGATTTATCGTCATGGAAGTGGACACTTCCGTGATGATAATTTTGGTATTTTCATGGAACACTTCTACGACAACACATGTATGACTATCTTGATTATGTCACAAAATCGTCATGGATGTACATGCATGATAGAAAACATGACCTACCGTGACAAGCACGTATCATCACGGAACTAGGTTTTTTTGTAGTGCAACTCCTAGCTTGGTAGTATACTTAGGAATGGAAATGCGGTGTGCATAGTCCTCGAGACTCAGGTTTGGTGCGGCCGACCAACCCGAGGATCGTAATCCCCTTAGATACGGTTTTGCACTTTAAATATCCTGCATTGAATAGGCAATGTAGTAGCCCCCGAGCCACTGGTCAAGTGGCAACACCAAATCAGGGGATCGATGTAACTAGCTAATAGCTTTTAAGTGAGAATTGCGAAGCCCAGTAGCCCCTGGGCCTTAATATGGGCACGGGTGGCCGAATTAAGGATCGATATCCACTTGACATGAGAGAATCTTTTGTTTTGTTTAACACAGACTTCTCAGAAAGAGAATAAAGATCTCTTAAAGGAGCTAGAGCTAGTGAAAGCTGTGTTCACCAAGGTCGCCCCTAAGGGGCTTAATAGATAGGAAATCAATGCCAATAGGGAATTATGAGAGCTTTATGTCAGCTGCTCGGTTGTCGGAGCGAGATTGTGCCCTTGACTCTTTAAAAGATGGGTCGCAGTAAATTGATTTTACTCGCAATTCATTTGTAATGATTCTATGTATCCAAGTACTTTACATCATTAATGCTTGGATCCGCATTGTAAAAAACTTTGTTGACCGACCATCGGCTTCAACATCCTCGACCAGTATTGGGGGAGTGTTTGTCCCATTTTATAAAGCCTTTATAAGGGCAAAGATTTACGACAAATAAGGCAATCTGTCCATACGGTTTTATAAACAAATGTACGTAGAGAGATATGTTAAATTACTATTTAACGTAAGAAAAATCTTCCAAAGAAAATAGTCCCGCTATCGGTTCCTTTCTTTAGGTTGTCATGCTAAGCAAGATGATGTAACTTCACCTCTGATCTAAGTGGGAGAAAAATAGTGAAGATCAATTCCGGAAAAATTCCCGAAGTATTTGGCATTAAAAACCGAGATTTTCACTTCCGCCATTACCGACCAATTATATTCTTGAGATCGCTAGCTTTTGTCTTCAGCCAGTCCGAGTTACTAACCCGGATAACCCGGTAGTATCAATCACAAAGGTGCTCCCTTTACCCCCTAGTCGAACAATCGGGAATGTAGGGGGCAAGCATAGGAGTCAGGCAACCCAGTTGGGCCAGATCTCAATTCAAATTGATGCATATTGTGGCTTTATAACAATTTATGGGAAGGCAGTGTTCTCATATTAAATACAAATGCTGAGGATATGTTGGGCTCTCAGGAAGTCCCAAGGGAAATGTGCCGAGGTGCCTCAAGGATCCCCTAGTACGGTTTATTAGATACTTTGATAGGTCTGATGTGTTTATTTTGGCTCCTTTGCCACCGTTTATAATTTGAAAGTGGCCCATCATTGGCTTCCAACCCTTTGTAGATGCTACGCAGGGTGTTTCCGCAATAACAAGACAACCCTTAGCGGATGTCTCGGTGCCCGGAGGCGGTTGTGTTAGCGGAAACGCGACAATTAGACGTGTAGGCTTTATAACTTTCACTTAGTCATAGGAGCTTAACTGTGGGGGCAAGTAAGTAGGACCCGTTGTTTGGGGTGTTCGAGCGTGCCGAGGTGCAGCTCGGCAGGGAAGTTGCCGAACTACATGTCATAAAAGATTTCTAGAGCCAAATTATTATGTGCGGCACCTCAGTCAAGAGGATATCCCTCCCCCTTAAAGAAAAACATACAAATAGGTTAAAGGTGATGTAAGTTCGGAAACCAAAACACTTTAGTAAAATTTTACGTCTACATTAAATCAAGTTTTTTTGTGCCAATCCGAGCATTGGTCTTAAAATTAGTTTGTGCTTCCGTCGTGCTTTAACATGACACATCCGATCTCAAGCCCGCGGTCCAGCCGAGATGACAGAGCGGGTCGATAAGTTGACATTGCAGCCGCCATGTCAGGTAAGGTGTCGAAGTAAATCGACGTGGTGGACATCGGTTTGAATAAGCAACGACGCGGTGATGCCATGCAGGTCGAAACTTCTGACACAGTCAATGCCGGCTTGAGAAGTGACTGTGCGGCAATGCTGGTGCGCCGACCCATGTAATCCATGGGGCGACGATCTTGTCTTGATTATTACTTGTCCTTCACGATGCCAAACACTTGGTTGGCTCGCTGAGGTGATGATCCGAATATCATCGGCTCGATGGAGAGATGGTGCAGCCAATGCTGGCGCAGGTCGGCAACCATGGAGCAACGTTGTTGGGCTGGTTTGACACCGGCGCAATGGTGAAGATTGCCTTGGAAAAGGCTCAAAATTCATGGGCACGTGTTTGATAGCAACACACAATACCCTAGAAAGAAATTCCTTCAAAACGGTTGTCCAATATCCCCTTTATGAAGAAAGATGAACTCGGGTTGGATTTTCGTTTTCGCGCAAAAAAGATATATGAAATTTGATCCACTCGTCAGAAGTTTCCCGTAGTTTGAACGGTCACATAGAGCTGAAATTTTGAGGGGTGGTAGATATAGGAATCCCGCAGTCAATGAACAGTTGGATCTTCCAAAGGATGTCCGAGCTGGACGCTGGACTCCTCACCCTAAACTCGCCCAGATTCCCGTCCAAATTCGAAAGGCCTCTGGCATATCGGAGATCGCTGGAGATTCCTCCGACAGGACACGACGAAATTTTACAAGGTTGTTGTAGACTCAATTTTGCACAATTCCACTGAAGCAACCGTCAAAGTGACGCTCCAGGAGGCTGTGGCAGAGGATACAAGTTCGCATTCAGAAAAACAGCACAGTCGCTCGAGGGCAATGTTGATGTTGAGCCCTCGAGCTCTATGGATGATTCCTCCTTGATCTTAATAGAGATCGGAGTTGATGTTCATGCAGGCCCTAGTTCGATCATGATGATCCGATGCGGAGCATAGTCCTCAGACCAGTCGAGCCAGCGACGAAGATGCTAATGTCGCAGCTGATCTGTAAACGAGCCATTGATCCTTTGTTTATCTCACAACGGAACTCTCAGTGAAAGCACCATTGTCGGTGTCAAAACTGGAAGACCTTGGGGTAGGGGGTCCCGAGTTGTGGATTCTCGGATCAATGGTAACATGAACGAAGGAGACGATTTTGTACCCAGGTTCGGACCCTCTTATGGAGGTAAAACTGAAGGAAATATGCCCTAGAGGCAATAATAAAGTTGTTATTTATATTTCCTTATATCATCATAAATGTTTATTATTCGTGCTAGAATTGTATTAACCAGAAACTTAGTACATGTGTGAATACATAGACAAACAAAGTGTCACTAGTATGCCTCTACTTGACTAGCTCGCTGAATCAAAGATGGTTATGTTTCCTAACCATAGACATGACTTGTCATTTAGTTAATGGGATCACATCATTAGAGAATGATGTGATTGACTTGACACATTCCGTTAGCTTAGCATTTGATCGTTTAGTATATTGCTATTGCTTTCTTCATGACTTATACATGTTCCTATGACTATGAGATCAACAATATAAGGTCTGAACTTATCACAAGCAAATACAACTGCTAAAAATTCGTTTTCAGTAGTAGCATAATTTCTCTGGGCACTGTCTAGAGTTTTACTAGCATATTGGATAACATTTAATTTCTTATCAACTCTTTGTCCTAGAACAACACCTACATCATAATCACTAGCATCACACATAATTTCTAAGGGTAAATTCCAATCAGGTGGCTGAATAATAGGTGCAGAAATCAGAGCTTTCTTAAGTATTTCAAATGCTTCTACACAATCATCATCAAAGACAAAAGGAACATCTTTTTGTAAAAGATTAGTCAGAGGCCTAGAAATTTTAGAGAAGTCCTTAATGGACCTCCTATAAAAACCGGCATGACCAAGGAAACTTCTTATACCTTTAATGTCCTTAGGACACAACATATTTTCAATAGCATCAACTTTTATCGACTTCAATACCTCTTTTGGAAATTTTATGCCCCAAGACAATACCTTCATTGACCATAAAGTGGAACTTCTCCCAATTCAAGACAAGATAGTTTCTTCACATCTCTGCAAAACTCGATCAAGGTTGCTTAAGCAATCATCAAAAGAAGTTCCATATACGGAGAAATCATCCATCAAAACCTCAAAAATCTTTTCACAAAAGTTAGAGAATATAGCAGTCATACATCTTTGAAAGGTAGCAGGTGCATTACATAAACCAAAATGCATACGTTTACAAGCAAAGGTACCGAAAGGGCAAGTAAAAGTGGTCTTTTCTTGATCCTCGTTTGACACGGGTATTTGAGAAAAGCCAGAATAACCATCTAGAAAGCAAAAATGTGTATGCTTGGATAATATTTCTAGCATTTTATCAATAAAAGGTAAAGGGTAATGATCCTTCTTAGTAGCTTTATTTAGTTTGCGGGAATCAATTACCATTCTATAACCTGTAACAATTCTTTGTGGAATCAATTCATCTTTATCATTAGGAACAATAGTGATGCCTCCCTTCTTAGGGACACAATGGACATGACTTACCCACTGACTATCAGCAACATGATAAATTATACCTGCCTCCAAAAGCTTTAGGATTTCTTTTCTTACCACATCTTTCATCTTAGGATTTAACCTTCATTGGTGATCAACAACTGGTTTAGCGTCTTTCTCCACCTTTATTTTGTGTTGGCATAAAGTGGGACTAATGCACTTAAGATCATCAAGAGTATATTCAATAGCAGCACGGTGCTTCTTCAGTGTTTTCAATAATATCTTTTCTTCCTGCTCTGAAAGGTTAGCACTAATGATAAGAGGATATATCTTCTTTTCATCGAGATAAGCATATTTAAGAGTATCAGGTAAAGGTTTAAGCTCAAACACGGGATCACACTTGGGTGGAGGAGGATCCCCTAGAATTTCAACAGGCAAGTTGTGTTTCAAAATAGTTCCCGGTTTAAAGAATACTTCATCTATTTCCCTTCTTTCATTCATAAACATATCATTTTCATGGTCTAGCAAATATTGTTCTAAAGGATCATTAGGAGGCACGACAATAGAAGCAAGACCAATAATTTCATCTTTACTAGGCAATTCTTTATCATGGGGTTGTCTACGAAATTTAGCAAAATTAAACTCATGAGACATATCGCCCAAACCAATAGTAACAACATCCTTTTTGCAGTCTATCCTAGCATTAATAGTATTCAAGAAGGGTCTACCAAATATAATGGGACAAAAGTTATCTTGTGGGGAACCAAGAACAAGAAAATCAGTAGGGTATTTAACCTTCCCACACAAGACTTCAACATCTCTAACAATCCCAACATGTGAAATAGTATCTCTATTAGCAAGCTTAATCGTAACATATATCTCTTCTATCTCAGCAGTTGCAATATCATGCATAATTTATTTGTATAAGGAATGAGGTATTGCACTTGCACTAGCACCAATGTCACATAAGCCATGATATCAACGATCTCCTATTTTAATAGAAATAACAGGCATGCCAACAACAAGTCTATGTTTACCCTTAGTATCGGGTCTAGCAATTCTAGCAGCTTCATCACAGAAATAAATAACATGCCCATCAATATTATCGGCCAAGAGATCTTTAACCATAGCAATACTAGGTTCAACTTTAATTTTCTCATGGGGTGTAGGCGTTCTAGTATTACTCTTACGAACCACAGTTTAAGCTTTAGCATGATCCTTTATTCTAACAGGGAAAGGTGGTTTCTCAATATAAGCAGTAGGAACAATAGGATCAACATTATAAGTGATAGTCTTTTCTTCAACTTTAATAGGTTCAACTACTTTTACTTCAATGGGAGGATTATATTTAGACCACTTCTCCTTAGGGAGATCAACATGAGTAGCAAAGGATTCACAGAAAGAAGCTACTATCTCAGAGTCAAGTCCATATTTAGTGCTAAATTCATGAAAAACATCGGTATCCATAAAAGATTTAACATAATCAAACTTAGGTGTAATACCTGACTCCTTACCTTCTCGAGGTCCCAATCTTCAAAGTTGTGTTTAATTCTTTCCAATAAATCCCATCTGAATTCAATAGTCTTCATCATAAAAGAACCAGTACAAGAAGTATCGAGCATGGAGCGATTTTTGAGAGAAAGCCAAGCATAAAAATTTTGAATAATAATTTCTATTGAAAGCTCATGATTGGGGCATGAATATAACATTGACTTAAGCCACCCCCAAGCTTGAGCGATGCTTTGTACTTCGTGAGGCCAAAAATTATATATATAACTACGATCACGATGAACAAGATGCATCGGATAAAACTTCCGATGAAATTCCAATTTAAATTGGTTGTAGTTCCATGATCCCGTATCATCACATAGCCTAAACCATGTCAATGCCTTTCCCTTCAAAGATAAAAGGGAAGACCTTCTTCTTGATAACATCCTCGGGCATACTTGCAAGCTTAAATAATCCACAAACTTCATCCACATAGATTAGGTGCAAATCGGGATGCAATGTTCCATCTCCTGTAAAAGGATTAGCTAGCAGTTTCTCTATCATACCCGAAGGAATTTCAAAGTAAACATTTTCAGTAGGTTGAGTGGGTTGAGGAGCAACTCTTTTCTCTATGATACGTCTCCAACGTATCTATAATTTTTGATTGTTCCATGCTATTATATTATCTCTTTTGGATGTTTAATGGGATTTATTATACACTTTTATTTATATTATTTTTGGGACTAACCTATTAACCCAAGGCCCAGTGCAAATTGATGTTTTTTTTGCCTATTTCAATGTTTCGCAGAAAAGGAATATCAAACGGAATGAAACCTTCGGGAGAGTTATTTTTGGAACAAACGTGATCCAGGGGACTTGGACTGGACGTCAAGAAATCAACGAGGAGGCCACGAGGCAGGGAGGCACGCCTGCCCCCTGGGTGTGCCCCCACCCTCGTGGGCCCCTCGCAGCTCCACCGACATACTTCTTCCTCCTATATATACCCATATACCCCGAAAACATCCAGGAGCACCACGAAACCCTATTTCCACTACCGCAACCTTCTGTACCCAAGAGATCCCATCTTGGTGCCTTTGCCGGAGCTCCGCCGAAGGGGGAATCAATCATGGAGGGCTTCTACATCAACACCATAGCCTCTCCGATGATGTGTGAGTAGCTCTTTTTTGCGGTGTGTTTGTCGAGATGCGATGAATTGTGGGTTTATGATCAAGATTATCTATGAACAATATTTGAATCTCCTCTGAATTCTTTTATGTATGATTTGTTATCTTTGCAAGTCTCTTCGAATTCTCAGTTTGGTTTGGCCTACTACATTGATCTTTCTTGTAATGGGAGAAGTGCTTAGCTTTGGGTTCAATCTTGCGTTGTCCTTTCCGAGTGATAGCAGGGGCAGCAAGGCACGTATTGTACTGTTGCCATCGAGGATAAAAAGATGGGGTTTATATCATATTGCTTGAGTTTATCCCTCTACAACATGTCATCTTGCTTAATGTGTTACTCTATTCTCATGAACTTAATACTCTAGATGCAGGCAGGAGTCGGTCGATGTGTGGAGTAATAGTAGTAGATGCAAAATCGTTTCGGTCTACTTGTTGCGGACGTGATGCCTATATACATGATCATTCCTAGATATTCTCATAATTATGATCTTTTCTATCAATTGCTCGACAGTAATTTGTTCACCCACCGTAATACTTATGTTATCTTGAGAGAAGCCACTAGTGAAACCTATGGCCCCCGGGTCTATTTTCCATCATATAAGTTTCCAATATATTTTTACTTTGCAATCTTTACTTTCAATCTTTATCATAAAAATACCAAAAATATTTATTATCTCTATCAGATCTCACTTTTGCAAGTGGTCGTGAAGGGATTGACAACCCCTTTCTCGCGTTGGTTGCAAGGTTCTTATTTGTTTGTGCAGGTGCGAGGTGACTTGCCTGTAGTCTCCTACTAGATTGATATCTTAGTTCTCAAAAACTAAGGGAAATACTTATGCTGCTTTGCTGCATCACCCTTTCCTCTTCAAGGGGAAACCAACCCATGCTCAAGAGGTAGCAAGAAGGATTTCTGGCGCCATTGCCGGGGAGGCTTACACCAAGTCAAGTCAAGATTCGATATCCCGTCAACTTGCCAATTTCTGGCGCCGTTGCCGGGGAGTCTACGCACAAGTCAAGACATACCAAGTACCCATCACAATCTCTTATCCCTCGTATTACATTATTTTCCATTTGCCTCTCGTTTTCCTCTCCCCCACTTCACCCATGCCGTTTTATTCGCCCTCTCTTCCCGTTCATCTCTCTTCGCTTGTTTCTTGTGTGTTCGTTCTCTGTGCTGCTGTCATGTATGAAACTGGGGAGGTTATCGTTGATAAGGATTATAATATGGAAAACCTTGATGTTTTTGATGATCCTCTTGAAGATCCTACTATTTTACACACTAAAAGGTTTTGGATTGGTAGCGGTAATATTATTGGGAAGGGAGTTATTCAAGATTTCTTTACTTGTGTCGGTGCTTTGCCCACCATGAGAGGGTCTATTCTTCATAAAACTAGTAGTCTCACGGATGCTATATCTTTGCTCATAGTTGAACTTGAAAGACAATTTTTACATATGCATCCTTCCATACAAAGGATTTTCTTAGAATTTTCTAATATTGCGCATTCTTCTGGTAAGCGAGCAGCTACCATATTTTTAGCTCATGAGTTCAGATTTATAATACAAGAGGCCAATAAATTTTTTGCGCATTATAGGGTGGATGCCGGCCTCCCTCCCATAGAAGCAATCCTTTTTTATCAAGAAGACATTATGCGTTTACGATCTTTAGATCATGTTGCTTTTATTGAAAACCTTAGAAAAAAGGTTCCTACCAATGTTCTTGTTGACAGGATCTCTGAACTTAATGATAATTTTGCTACCCAAAATAACGGGTTAGGTTTTTCCCTTGAACAAAGGCTCATGACTTTTTGCCAAAAGAATGCCTATAATGATGAATTGGTTGTCCAATATGAGGAGCCAAAGGAGGAACCAATACCTCCCGAGCTTGATCTTGGGGACTTTTGTCCTATTAAATTTAGCCCTTTTGATTAATTTTAATTGCCACAAAGAAAGCTTGCTGCTGAACGTAGGGAGTATGAGATGAGTTTTCGCGATTTACCTTATCATTATCCTGGCAATACCTAGATCTATCCTTGCCTTTGTGCCTAGCTAGGGGCGTTAAACGATAGCGCTTGTTGGGAGGCAACCCAATTTTATTTTTGTTCCTTGCTTTTTGTTCCTGTTTATTAATAAATAATTTATCTAGCCTATGTTATGGTTGTGTTTTCTGTGTTTAATTAGTGTTTGTGCCAAGTAGAACCTTGGGAAGACTTGGGGAAAGTCTTTGCGATCTTGCTGTAAAAAACAGAAACTTCAGCGCTCACGAGATTAGCTACAACTTTTTACTGGAGAGTGATATTTAGTTGTTTCTTTTTGCATATGATTAATAGATAAATTCCTCACGTCCAGCAATTTATTTCATAATTTTTGGGGTTCCATAAGTATACGTTTGATACAGATTACTACAGACTGTTCTGTTTTTTGACAGATTATGTTTTCCATGTGTTGTTTGCTTATTTTGAGGAATCTTTGGCTAGTATCGGAGGGTATGAACCATACAGAAGTTTGAATACAGTAGGTTTAACACCAATATAAATAAATAATGAGTTCATTACAGTACCTTATGATGGTGATTTGCTTTCTTATACTAACGGAGCTCATGAGATTTTCTGTTGAGTTTTGTGTTGTGAAGTTTTCAAGTTTTTTGGTAAAGATTTGATGGATTATGGAACAAGGTGTGGAAATAGCCTAAGCTTGGGGATGACCAAGGCACCCCAAGGTAAAATCCAAGTAAAACCAAAATCCTAAGCTTGGGGGTGCCCCGGAAGGCATCCCCTCTTTTGTCTTCGTCCATCGGTAACTTTACTTGGAGCTATATTTTTATTCACCACATGATATGTGTTTTACTTGGAGCGTCTTGTATGATTTGAGTCTTTGCTTTTTAGTTCACCACAATCATCCTTGATGTACACACCTTTTGGGGAGAGACACACATTAATCAGAATTTATTAGAATACTCTTTGTGCTTCACTTATATCTATTGAGTTAAATAATTTTGCTCTAGTGCTTCACTTATATCTTTTATAGCACGGTGGTGGTTTTATTTTATAGAAATTATTGATATCTCATGTTTATTATTTTGAGTACTTTAGAACAGGATGGTAATTTTCTTTGGCTATAAAATTAGTCCTAATATGATAGGCATCCAAGATGGATATAATAAAAACTTTCATATAAGTGCATTGAATACTAAGAGAAGTTTGATACTTGATGATTGTTTTGAGATATGGAAATAGTGATATTAAAGTTGTGCTAGTTGAGTAGTTGTGAATTTGAGAAATACTTGTGTTGAAGTTTGCAAGTCCGTAGCATGCACGTATGGTAAACATTGTGTAACAAATTTGAAACATGAGGTGTTCTTTGATTGTCATCCTTATGAGTGGCGGTCGGGGAGGAGCAATGGTCTTCTCCTACCAATCTATCCCCCTAGGAGCATGCACATAGTGCTTGGTTTTTGATGACTTGTAGATTTTTGCAACAAGTATGTGAGTTCTTTATGACTAATGTTGAGTCCATGGATTATACGCACTCTCACCCTTCCATCTTTGCTAGCCTCTTCGGTATGGTGCATTGCCCTTTCTCACCTTGAGAGTTGGTGCAAACTTCGCCGGTGCATCCAAACCCCGTGATACGATACGCTCTATCACGCATAAACCTCCTTATATCTTCCTCAAAACAGCCACCATACCTACCTATTATGGCATTTCCATAGCCATTCCGAGATATATTGCCATGCAACTTTCCACTGTTTCATTTATTATGACACGCTTCATCATTGTCATATTGCCTTGCATGATCATGTAGTTGACATCATATTTGTGGCAAAGCCACCATGCATATTATTTCATACATGTCACTCTTGATTCATTGCTCATCCCGGTACACCACCCGAGGCATTCATATAGAGTCAAATTTTGTTCTAGTATCGAGTTATAATCATTGAGTTGTAAATAAATAGAAGTGTGATGATCATCATTAATAGAGAATTGTCCCATAAAAGGCCCAAAAAAATAAAAAAATAAAAAAATAAAAAAGAAATAAAAAGGGGCAATGCTACTATCCTTTTTCCACACTTGTGCTTCAAAGTAGCACCATGATGTTTATGATAGGGAGTCTCTTGTTTCGTCATTTTCATATACTAGTGGGAATTTTTCATTATAGAACTTGGCTTGTATATTCCAACAATGGGCCTCCTCAAGTGCCCTAGGTCTTCGTGAGCAAGCAAGTTCAATGCACACCCACTTAGTTTCTTTTGTTGAGCTTTCATACATTTATATCTCTGGTGCATCCGTTGCATGGCAATCCCTACTCCTTGCATTGACATCAATTGATGGGCATCTCCCTAGCCCATTAGCCGCGTCAATGTGAGACTTTCTCCTTTTTTGTCTTCTCCACATAACCCCCATCATTATATTCTATTCCACCCATAGTGCTATATCAATGGCTCACACTCATGTATTACGTGAAAGTTGAAAAAAGTTTGAGATTACTAAAGTATGAAACAATTGCTTGGCTTGTCATGGGGGTTGTGCATGATGAGAGCATTCTTGTGTGACAAAAATGGAGCATGACCAAACAATATGATTTTGTAGGGATGACTTTCTTTGGCCATGTTATTTTGAGAAGATATGATTGCTTAGTTAGTATGCTTGAAGTATTATTATTTTTATGTCAATATTAAACTTTTATCTTGAATCTTTCGGATCTGAACATTCATGCCACAATAAAGAAAATTACATTGAGAAATATGCTAGGTAGCATTCCAGATCAAAAATTATGTTTTTATCATTTACCTACTCGAGGACAAGCAGGAATTAAGCTTGGGGATGCTTGATACGTCTCCAACGTATCTATAATTTTTTATTGTTCCATGCTATTATATTATATCTTTTGGATGTTTATTGGGATTTATTATACACTTCTATTTATTTTTGGGATAACCTATTAACCCAAGGCCCAGTGCAAATTGCTATTTTTTGCCTATTTCAGTGTTACATAGAAAAGGAATATCAAACGGAATCCAAACGGAATGAAACCTTCGAGAGAGTTATTTTTGGAACAAACGTGATCCAGGGGACTTGGAGTGGACGTCAAGAAATCAACAAGGAGGCCACGAGGAAGGGAGGCGCGCCTGCCCCCTAGGCACGCCCCCACCCTCTTGGGCCCCTCGCAGCTCCACCGACCTACTTCTTCCTCCTATATATACCCATATACCCTGAAAACATCCAGGAGCACCACGAAACCCTATTTCTGTACCCAAGAGATCCCATCTTGGGGCCTTTTTCGGAGCTCCGCCGGATGGGGAATCAATCACGGAGGGCTTCTACATCAACACCATAGCCTCTCCAATGATATGTGAGTAGTTTACCTCAGACCTTCGAGTCCATAGTTATTAGCTAGATGGCTTCTTCTCTCTCTTTGGATCTCAATACAAAGTTCTCCCCGATGTTCTTGGAGATCTATTCGATGTAGCTCTTTTTTGCGGTGTGTTTGTCGAGATGCGATGAATTGTGGGTTTATGATCAAGATTATCTATGAACAATATTTGAATCTCCTATGAATTCTTTTATGTATGATTTGTTATCTTTGCAAGTCTCTTCGAATTATCAGTTTGGTTTGGCCTACTACATTGATCTTTCTTGTAATGGGAGAAGTGCTTAGCTTTGGGTTCAATCTTGCATTGTCCTTTCCCAGTGACAGCAGGGGCAGCAAGGCACGTGTTGTATTGTTGCCATCAAGGATAAAAAGATGGGGTTTATATCATATTGCTTGAGTTTATCCCTCTACAACATGTCATCTTGCTTAATGTGTTACTCTGTTCTCATGAACTTAATACTCTAGATGCAGGCAGGAGTCAGTCGATGTGTGGAGTAATAGTAGTAGATGCAGAATCATTTCGGTCTACTTGTTGCGGACGTGATGCCTATATACACGATCATGCCTAGATATTCTCATAATTATGCACTTTTCTATCAATTGCTCGATAGTAATTTGTTCACCCACCGTAATACTTATACTATCTTGAGAGAAGCCACTAGTGAAACCTATGGCCCCTGGGTCTATTTTCCAACATATAAGTTTCCAATCTATTTTTACTTTGCAATCTTTACTTTCAATCTTTATCATAAAAATACCAAAAATATTTATTATCTCTATCAGATCTCACTTTTGGAAGTGGCCGTGAAGGGATTGACAACCCCTTTATCGTGTTGGTTGCAAGGTTCTTATTTGTTTGTGCAGGTGCGAGGTGACTTGCGTGTAGTCTCCTACTGGATTGATACCTTGATTCTCAAAAATTGAGGGAAATACTTATGTTGTTTTGCTACTTCACCCTTTCCTATTCAAGGGAAAACCAATGCATGCTCAAGAGGTAGCACTCTACTGGTCGGGGTGAAGATACCCCAAACAAGCCCCTCAAAGGATTATGTTCCATAGTAACAAGTGACAGTAAATTTCAGCACACTATATAAAATTTTCCTTACCAAATTCCACCTACCAAAGACGCTTCACTCCCTGGCAACGGCGCCAGAAAAGAGTCTTGATGACCCACAAGTATAGGGGATCTATCATAGTCCTTTGGATAAGTAAGACTGTCGAACCCAAGGATGAGCAGAAGGAAATGACAAGCGGTTTTCAGTAAGGTATTCTCTGCAAGCACTGAAATTATCGGTAACAGATAATTTTGTGATAAGGTAATTTGTAACGAGTAACAAATAACTTAAAGTAAACAAGGTGCAGCAAGGTGGCCCAATCCTTTTTGTAGCAAAGGACAAGCCTAGCCAAACTCTTATATAAAAGAAAACGCTCCCGAGGACACATGGGAATTATTGTCAAGCTATGGATGGACCGGTGCTTGGGTACTGCCCTTCCTTGGAAAAGCATCCCACTTATGATTAACCCCTATAGCAAGTATCCGCAACTACAAAAGAAGTATTAAGGTAAACCTAACCATAGGATGAAATAGATGGATCCAAATCAACCCCTTACGAAGCAACACATAAACTAGGGTTTAAGCTTCTGTCACTCTAGCAACCCATCATCTACTTATTACTTCCCAATGCATTCCTCTAGGCCCAAACAATGGTGAAGTGTCATGTAGTCAACATTCACATAACACAACTAGAGGAAAGACAGCATATATCTCATCAAAATAACGAACGAATACCAAATTCACATGACTACTTATAGCAAGACTTCTCTCATGTCCTCAGGAACAAACATAACTACTCACAAATAATATTCATGTTCATAATCAAAGGGGGTATTAATATGCATAAAGGATCTGAACATATGATCTTCCACCAAATAAACCAACTAGCATCAACTACAAGGAGTAATCAACACTACTAGCAACCCACAGGTACCAATCTGAGGTTTTGGGACGAAGATTGGATACAAGAGATGAACTAGGGTTTGAGATGAGATGGTGCTGGTGAAGATGTTGATGGAGATTGGCCCCCTCCCAATGATAGGATCGATGGTGACGATTTCCCCCTCCCGGAGGGATGTTTCCCTGGTAGAACAGCTCTGCCAGAGCCCTAGATTGGTTCCGCCAAGGTTCCGCCTCGTGGCGGCGGAGTTTTGTCCTGAAAGCTTGCTTATTATTTTTTTCTCGAACGAAAGTTTCCATATAGCAGAAGATGGGCACTGGAGGCCTGCCAGGGGGCCCACGAGATAGGGGGCGCGCCCCCACCCTCGTGGCCAGGGTGTGGTCCCCCTCTGGTTGATTCTTTCTCCAGTGTTTTTTATATATTCCAAAACGTGCCTCCGTGAAGTTTCAGGACTTTTGGAGTTACACAGAATAGGTCTCTAATATTTGCTCCTTTTCCAGCCCAGAATTCCAGTTGTCGGCATTCTCCCTCTTCATGTAAACCTTATAAAATAAGAGAGAATAGGCATAAGTATTGTGACATAATGTGTGATAACAGCCCAAAATGCAATAAATATCGATATAAAAGCATGATGCAAAATGGACGTATCAAACCGTCTAGTCTTAGGCTCCCCTCCACTGGTGTCGTCCCCGCTACGTCTTCCCCGGATCCAGGTCGTTCCCAGCTCGGCCTAGTCGTCGACACCACGCCTTGTTCGTTGCAGCGCCGTCCGCTCGGCCTTGGAGCTCCATCTCACCTCCCTTTCTTCTCCCAGAAAATCGACTTTCACCCATTCCTTTTTAGGCAACTTATCAATAGCAAATGTTCCAAAAGAAACTTAAATTTGTATAGTTCATCGAGAATCGAACCATGACTTTATAATCCCTAAAATTGGCACCATGTGCTTGCCAATCCCGATCAATCCAAACCATGGACCTGTTTGGTAAGCTACTTTGAATGACGTCCTGACCCCGCATGTCATATCCATCTTATTCATCTTGTGTCCATGATTTTTTTTGGTTCAGACCAGAACCAATCATTGCTTAGGACTATATAGTTTAGGCAGGTTATGATACGTCTCCAACGTATCTATAATTTTTTTATTGTTCCATGCTATTATATTATCTGTTTTGGATGTTTTATATGCATTAATATGCTATTTTATATTATTTTTGGAACTAACCGATTAACCTAGAGCCCAATGCCAATTTCTGTTTTTTCCTTGTTTTTTAGCTTCACGGAGAAGGAATACCAAACGGAATAAAACCTTGGCGATGATTTTTCTTGGACCAAAAGACACCAAGGAGATTTGGAGATCAAGTCGGAAGAGCCACGAGGCCGACACAAGGGGGTAGGGCACGCCCAGGGGGTAGGGCGCTGTCGGTGTCAAAACCAGCGGATCTTGGGTGGGGGTCCCGAACTATGCGTCTAAGGTCAATGGTAACAGGAGACAGGGGACACGATGTTTACCTAGGTTCGGGCCCTCTCTACGGAGGTAATACCCTACTTCCTGCTTGATTGATCTTGATGAATATGAGTATTACAAGAGTTGATCTACCATGAGATCGTAATAGCTAAAACCCTAGAAGTTTAGCATGTATGTTTATGATTGCCTCTACGGACTAAACCCTTCGGATTATATAGACACCGGAGGGGACTAGGGTTGTACAAAGTCGGTTACAGAGAAAGGAATCTTCATATCCGAACGCCAAGCTTGCCATCCACACCAAGGAGAGTCCCATCCGGACACGGGAGAGAGTCTTCGGTCTTGTATCTTCATAGCCCATCAGTCCGGCCCATGTCCAACAGGTCGGACGCCCGAGGGACCCTTAGTCCAGGACTCCCTCAGTAGCCCCTGAACCAGGCTTCAATGACGAGGTGTCCGACGCGCAGATTGTCTTCGGCATTGCAAGGCGGGTTCCTCCTCCGAATACTCCAAAATAGCCTTCGAACATAAAGAACGTGTCCAGTTGTGCAAAAAAAAGTACCACACACAACCGCAGAGAGTATAATATTCCACGAGTCCAATCTACTGACAACTTTTCATAGCTTGATGCCACGTCATCACCCGGTCATTACTTCGAACCGTTTTTCGGCCTGTCGCTCCATGTTTTGAGATGTGGTTTTATTGGCCCGTCTTGTCAAAGCAGACATCATGTCCCCTTATTACGGGATTCTCATCAATACGAGTATGGGTAATCCAACCGTGCCGTCTGCATGGCCCTTGGAAATAGGAGAGTTTTATGGCGAGTGGGGAGGCGCTTGATATTCACTGCCTTTATAAGGAGATAAGGATTCACCTCTTTCACCCACGCCCTCTTCCTCTCTGCCCATCCATTCCCGAGCTCCAGTGCCCAAGCTTCCATCCTTTCCGCCTCCAAAAAAGCACTCCAGCCATGGCTGGATCCGGAGCACAGGGCAAGTGGATGGCCTCCTCCGTCACGGAGGAGGATATTACGAAGCTCCGGGAGGCAGGGTACCTGGCTCCGGAAATCGCCCACCAGCTTCTGGCCCAGGGGAAGATCATCCCCACCCGCAAGTCTCATGAGAGGGTGGTGTTCATCCACCACTTTGTCCGTAGACTAGGATTTCCTCTCCACCCATTCGTCCGTGGACTCATGTTTTTCTACGGGCTAGATTTCCATGATCTGGCCCCAAATTCCTTCCTCACCATCTCGGCATTCATTGTCGTGTGTGAGGCTTTCCTCCGCATACCACCCCACTTCGGATTGTGGCTGAAGACCTTCAATGTGAAGCCAAACATGGTGGGCGGCCAACACGCAGAGTGAGGAGGCACCATGGTGAGCAAGATGTCCAACGTCCCGTGGCCCAAAGGCACCTTCGTGGAGACCGTCAAGGGGTGGCAGAAGCTATGGTTCTATGTCACAGGGCCCCGCGACACTATCTGGGCCGCGGCTCCCGAATTCAAATCCGGGGCCCCAGTGCGGCTTACCTCCTGGCAAGAGAAGGGCCTTGATTGGTCTTTGTCGGATGAGCTAGCGGCGCTTCAGACGCGCATCAGGAGCATGGTGGACAAGAACGTCAAGCTTGTCAATGTGATCCAGGTAATGTTAGTTCGCCGGATACTTCCATGCTAGAGCTGGGCTTGCCATCTATGGGAGTTTGATCCGGCCGAGCACCAGACCTTGCAACGGTTCTTCGAAACTTTGCACGAACATATCTGGAAGGTGCTCTTCAAGGCCAACGAGACGTGGCCGAAGACGACTGAGGACCGTGGGCACGACCTGGCCCATCCCGCCAGTCCGGTAAGTTTTCCGTATTTCAAGGTGTATCCTTTACCTGCTTACTCAAGGAAGATGTCCAAACTTCCCTACTTATTTTTTCAGGGTTGGGCAAAGAAGGCGGAGCGAATTCAATGTCCGGCTCCGCTGCCCGAGGAACCATCCATTCCGCTTCTGACGAAGATGCTGGTTCCGGCACCCTACAAGGCGCCGGACAAGAAGGCCAAGGGGACCAGAGGTGGCCTCTGTCACAAGGGCACTTAGGACATGGCTTCCGAAGACGCCGAAACTCACTCCTTTGCCGCCGAAGATGGCGAGGAGGAGGAGGAGGAGGAGGAAAGCAACTCCCCTCCCCCCCCCCCCCCCGAGGGGGGAAGGAAGAAGAGGGTGGCCTCCACAAATCTGGAGGCGGAGGCGTCCAAGAAGGGGAAGGTCTCCCTCGCGGATAACTCCGCGTGGGACATCGATAGCAGCCTAGAGCGGCGCCCCCGAGATAAGCCCCTGGACGAATTGTGAGTATTCAAAGACCCTGACGCATTCATATATCAACCTCTTTACTTCATAGTTTTAACATGTTGAATCATGCACTTGCAGTCCGGCTCATTCCGACCTCGAGCGATCTTCATCTTCAGGGAATTTGCTGGACCCGAAGGTGATGGACAGCGGGTCCCTTCAGGTGGCCTCCTCTCCCAGGGCCATGGATGACACCGAGGTGTTGTCCTGAAGGATCCCAGACTAGGGAGAGATGCAGGAGGCCGTCAGGCGGTGCCAGAGGGAGAAACTTCGGCCGCTGAATACATGGGGGAGCGAATCTCCATGGAGACTGAAGATGGGGGCCATGTCCAATTTGGCCCCCAGCCGAATACGGTCCCGGAGAGCTATACGGCTCCAGAATCCGGCAAGCGGCCTCCTTTGAAAGAAGGAGGTGTGCCCATTCCGCCGGTGACCTATGTCCAACCAGAGGCACCGGATACTCTACTGGAAGCGCTGAAAAGTGCTTCCATTGTTGAGGAACATCATACCCTTATGGGTGTGGTGATTGAGAAGATTCAGTCCTGAAGAGCGGACTAACCGAAGCCTGCAGAAGCCTTCTAATAGGCTTTGAGGTAAGCAATGCAATTATGTGAAAAGAAAGTCACAGTATAGACAGTAGCCCCTGAGACTCTGTCCGGTGTTTGGAAAGAAGAGCCAAACAGAGGATCAAATAGTTTTTCGCAGGAGACTAACCATATATGTCTATGTGAATAAGCAGGCGTCGCTGCTAGCCGTGACTTCTCATGCTACCGAAGTCTCCGGACTGAAGCAGAGGCTGGAGCGGACCAAGGAAGAGCTTGGCCGTGCGAAAAAGCAGATGGAGGACAATCAAGGTATGTAATAACCTTGTGCATGTCCGGAAAGGATGAATGTTTTTGTGTTGACCATAGTGCCATGATATTTTCGTAGGGGCGGCAACCGAGGTGGAGACCTCAAGAAGGCGCTGGTCGAATCCCAGGAGAGAGCAGCAAAGGAACAAGCCGTTCGCGAAAAACATGAGGCGAGGGTCGGTGAGGTCCAACAGGAGCTCGAGGACGCCGTGAAGAAATGTGAGTCCTTGGAGTGCAAGAATGCGGACCAAGAGTCCGAACTCGCTAAGGCCCGCCAAAGCGCACAAGAGGCCCTGGCCGAAGCCCAAGGCGCCCTCCAGGAAATTCAACAGGCCAAGAAAATTGCGGCGGGTAAGGCTTTTATTATGCAAAGCAAGTATGTGAAGAAGAGGTATCTCTTACTAACCCGGATTTGGAGTTCTCTAGGGGCGTTCGCGGATATGTCGCACAGTGTTTCTGACACTGCGGAATTCTTCTGAGCTGAAGAGGGGAGCTCAACAGAGAAGTTGTTCTGGTCGCAATACCTTGTGCCAGAACATCCAGTGCCCTTTAGCAATCAGCTAAAACAGCTGGTCGAGCTGCATAGGGTGGCCGAACTAGCCATGAAGGATTTGATAATCCGGCTATGGCCTGCCGAAGCCGTGCCCAGCAGCTACTTCGGGCTCGTGAAGCGGCTGGTCAATGCCTGCCCTCGGCTTGATGCCATCAAGCGGTCGGTCTGTATCGAAGATGTGCGGATGGCCTTCGCCCGTGTCAAGGTGCAGTGGGCGAAGATGAATGCCGTCAAGCTCGAGACCGAGGGATCGCCCGAGGTCAAGGAGCACCGCATGCCCAAGCGATATTTTAGCGATGTCCCGGAGGGATCCCGCATTGTAGCGGAGCAATGTGCTAAGGGCGTTATTTTTGAATGAATATGTTCATGTTATCATGTCCTGTAGTATGAAACAGAGTTGATATGTAATATAATGTTTGTTTACTTTTTGATAATTTATCTCCTATGGGGTCGTTTTTATCAAATCTGAGAGTTGTCCAGTCATCAGCTTCATCCCCCACGTAGGTAGTACGGGGGTGTTCGGGATGGAATCTAAATACTCTTTATCCAAAATTTTGGTCCTTGAAGGAGGTGGTTAGCGCAACGAACCAGGCAATCGGACTATGTGGCTTTATCACTCTCACTTAGCCATATGAGTTTGACAATAGAAATTTAGGCGCATCCCCTAGTATTCGTGAGTCCGGAGTAGGGTGCTGTAAACACTTGATCGGGCAAAGACCGGTTTGTCACATAATGCGGAAAAAAATCACAAAAGATTTGTAACCTCCGAACAGCTGACAGGCTCACACCGCATCATGACAGTCAGTTTTCGGCTTTCTCTACTAAGGTGCTCATCTGGATAAACCAGGACACAATCGCAGTAGTTCTCCCATTACTACCTTAGCCTATGTAGCGAAACGTAAGGTAGTAAGCACAGGAGCCGGGCAACCCAACTATTGACCAAAGACACGATTCAGAACCAATGCATATAATGCTAAATTCGAGGTGCCGAACTATACTGTAAAAAGTGTTCGGACTTTATTGTCGTAGTATGGGGTGCAATGAAGCCCCTGGCGAATTAAGGCGTACCAAAGTGTACGGGTGCCATTGATAATATTATCAAGAAAAAATGAAGTAGTAAGCTAGTGCCGCAAAAGTTGGGCCGCAAACTGTTTTCATTATAGTTTGATTAATACGTCAAAGCGTATTTGTACAGGTAGTGCGATAAGCAACATGGCTATTTAACATGCCATGACCAAGGGAGAGCTGCGTGCGGGTCCTGAAAACAGGTAGAGTAATCGTCAAAAAGGCCACCTAGAGGTTTCCTACGTCAATGCTTCTTGCCGTCTTGGTGTATCTATACTTCGAAAGGACCGATGATCAGACCGTCAGGAAAGGCCTATGTGAAAGATCATGGATGTCGCCTAGAGGGGGGTGAATATGCGTTTTAAAATAATTACGGTTTAGGCTTGAACAAATGCGGAATAAACCTAGCGGTTAATTTGTCGAGCACAAAACCTACAACAACTAGGCTCACCTATGTGCACCAACAACTTATGCTAAGCAAGATAAACTACTAGGTGATAGCAAGATATATGACAAGAAACAATATGGCTATCACAAAGTAAAGTGCATAAGTAAAGAGCTCGAGTAAGAGATAACCGAGGCACGCGGAGACGATGATGTATCCCGAAGTTCACACCCTTACGGATGCTAATCTCCGTTTGGAGCGGTGTGGAGGCACAATGCTCCCCAAGAAGCCAATAGGGCCACCGTAATCTCCTCACGCCCTTGCACAATGCAAGATGCCGTGATTCCACTAAGGGACCCATGAGGACGGTCACCGAACCCGTACAAATGGCAACCCTTGGGGGCGGTCACCGAACCCGTACACTTTGGCAACCCTTGGGGCGGTCACCGGTACTCGTCAAATTGCTCGGGGCAATCTCCACAACCTAATTGGAGACCCCGACGCTTGCCGGGAGCTTTACACCATAATGATTGAGCTCCGAACACCACAAAGGTTGGGGTTAACTCCCCAAAGACACCGTGAAGCTTCACCACAATGGAATATGGCTCCGAGGTGACCTCAACCATCTAGGGTGCCCAAGCACCCAAGAGGAACAAGCTCAAGGGTACCAAGCACCCAAGAGTAATAAGCTTCTCAACTTGTAACTTCCACGTATCACTATGGAGAACTCAAACCGATGCACCAAATGCAATGGCAAGGGCACACGGAGTGCCCAAGTCCTTCTCTCCCAAATCGCACTGAAGCAACTAATGCTAGGGAGGAAAATAAGAGGAAGAACGAAGAAGAGAACATGAAGAACTCCAAGATCTAGATCCAAGGGGTTCCCCTCACATAGAGGAGAAAGTGATTGGTGCAAATGTGGATCTAGATCTCCTCTCTCTTTTCCCTAAAAAACTAGCAAGAATCCATGGAGGGATTGAGAGTTAGCAAGCTCGAAGAAGGTCAAAAATGGGGGAAGAACACGAGCTCAAGAGATGAGGTTGAATGGGGAAGAAGACCCCCTTTTATAGGAGCTCCTGAATCCAATCGTTATGTGCTCAGTCAGCGCACGAGCGGTACTACCGCTCAGGGGAGCGGTACTACCGCCCGGGCGGTAGAACACGGAGAGCGGAGCAAAACAGAGGGCGAGGTAGAGCAGTATGAGCGGCACTACTGCTGGAGCCGGCGGTACTACCGTTGGCCGCAGAGGTACTGCCGCTTGGCCCAGCGGTACTACCGCTAGGACCGCACACAGCGCCTACCACGAGCACAGGGAGAAGGAACAGAGAGGAGGGCCATTGAGCGGCACTAGGGGTGGTGGTAGCCGCGGTACTACCGCACATGAGCGGTACTACCGCTCCTACTGCCGCTGAACCCGACACGAGAAAACCACGTCTCGAGTCGAGGTGGTACCAACGCGGAACCGGAGCCGTACTACCGCTTATGGGCATGGGCGGTACTACCGCTGTGGGACAGCGGCACTACCTCTTGTGGCGATCTGCGGTACTGCTGCTCCGGCCCAGCGGTACTACCGCTGGCGCCATCCTTATGCCACTTCCACGAAAAACCAGAACTGCCATAACTTCTGCATATGAGCTCCGAATTGAGCAAACTCAAGCTTGTTGGAAACAAGACGACGAGTAGCATCAAAACAACGAAAAATGGGCATAACCTCCAGCGAAGAACGAGTAGTAAGAAGAGGAAGGGGAGGTATGCCTAACAAATGGAGGAGAGAAACCTCCAATAGAGAAGAACGGGCATAACCTCCAACATCGAAAACATCATAGAAGATGCAAGTGAACTCCATTTTCGATGAACTCGAGCTTGTCATCAAGATGACCATAACCTCCAAAACTCCCAAAGAGAACCAAACAAGAACCAAGAAAGATGATGCAAGGATGCAATGGTTTGAGATCTCTATGAATGATACGGTCAAGCTACTCATCGAGAGCCCCCCTTGATGGTACGGCAATCGATCCTAAAACCCGGTCTCCCAACTACCATCATGAGACCAGTAAAATAGAAAACCTATCAAGGGAAAACCTTTGCCTTGCACATGGTCCACTTGAGCTAGATGATGACGATCTTGACTCCCTCAAGTTGGACCACCTTGCTTGATTATGTTGGCTTGATGCAGACTAGTTGATTGCTCCCCCATACTCCACTATGGGTGAGCCACTCTTCCGCACATCTTCACAAGTCCATTGTCACCACAATGGATGGCAAGCTTCAAGCATTTTGATCTCTTCGTGATGCTTCACTTGAATTTGCACACCGCAACCTAACCCCACAAAGAACTCTCACAAAGATCATGGGTTAGTACACAAAGCGTAATTGACAATGCTTACCATACCATGGGATCGCTTGATCCCTCTCGGTACATCTCTACGCTTTGTGGGTTGATCAACTTGATTCACTCTTTGACTTAGTCTTGATAAACCTCTCACAAGACCAATCTTTAGTTAATTCCTTGAATAGCACCTTGGTCGACACAAACTCTCCTTGAAACAAACACATGTACTCCAAGAAAAGCCTATGGACAAAACCTTCAAATATAACTCAACGCAATGATTAGTCCATAGAGATTGTCATCAATTACCAAAACCAAACATGGGGGTTGTAAGTGCATCTAGTGCCACCCCTAGTTGGTTTTGGAGTATTGACGACAAACCTAGTTGAGGGACTAATGTGTTTGTGAGAAATGCAGGATAACACAGGTAGAAGTCCCTCATTGATTCGGTTTTCCTACCAGAGATGACCCCTAAAAATGTATGAAGACATTGAAGTCAAAGGTGGTATGTGAAGACATTCACATTGAAGTCTATGACAAGAGAAGACATCGCATGAAGACTATGGAGTGCGAAGACTTAGTTGTTTCGTCGTTCTTTTTCTTCTTTGTTGAGTCATAGGAACCATCATACTGTTAAGTGGGGTCCAACTGAACCAGTCAGAATGACTGAAGTGATGCTTAACCAAAATCCTATGTCTTCGAGTGAAGACTATGAGAGCAAATCTTGTCCAGAGTTGGATAAGTCAGCTTTGCTTGTAGCCCAAGTAAAGTTACCGTGTGTGTTTGAAATCTGACCGTTGGAACACGTGTCAGTTCCTTAGTGACCAAGGGTCATTTCGGACAAATCAGGTCGGGTTGCCTAGTGGCTATAAATAGCCCACCCCCTACAACCATAAAGGGTTGGCTGCTAAGAGTTAGTGCACGGCTTTTGTCGTTTGAGAGCAACCCACCTCGAAGCCTTTGAGAGATAATTCCTTGCGAGGATAAAGCCCTAAACACCCAGAGCCAAAGAGTGTTAGGCATCACTTAAGTCTTCCTGTCTGTGTGATCTGAAGACTTATTACACTTGAGGACTATGAATCCTCCAGCCGGTTAGGCGTCATGTTCTGAGCATCCATGAGTCATTGTGGATTGCCGGTGAACGAAGTCTGTGAAGGTTTGGAAGTCTACCTTGAAGACTTACCAGAGTGATTGGGCGAGGACTAGGTGTCCTTAGCTCAAGGGGAATAAGGTGAAGATGAGGTCTTCTGAGTTGAATCTCAGCCTCCCTAACCAGACGTACAGTTGTCACAGCAACTGGAACTGGTCCAACAAATCATTGTCTTCAACGAGTCACTGGTTTCATCCTTCCCTTCCCTTTACTTACTGTTGGTCCTTGTGAAGTCATTGTATGATTGCTTTATCTTTTGTCTTCACTGAGTGACTGCTGTTCTGATTGGCTTCACAATATCTTCCTACCTGATCTTTACTGCCTAGCTGCTATTAGTCATTGTGCTTTCACTCCATTGAATACTTGACTATGGTTTGCCTAGTGTAGTCTACCTTCCGCTGCATGGTAATAGGTTTATTTCTATCGTTTGTCTTTGAAACTTCCATGTTTTGAAGACTTTCATAAAAATCGCCTATTCACCCCCCCTCTAGTCGATCACTAGCACTTTCAATTGGTATCAGAGCAAGGTACTCCCTTGTTCTGTGTGATTCGGTTTAACCACCTGGAGTTTTAGCTATGTCGACTGCAGGGATAATTAAAGTCTCTGCTGCATGCCCCGTCTTCGATGGAACTGAATATCCCTACTGGAAGAATAAGATGCGCATGCATCTTGAAGGCATTGATGTCGACCTATGGTATGTCGTCAAGAATGGCGTTCCCAAGGCTGGTGAAGGTGTCACCGCTGCTGATGTCAAGAAGTTCGTTCAACTGGACTCCACTGCCAAGAACATCATCTGTGGTCATCTGACCAAAGGACAGTATGGCCGCGTGAGTGCTTTGGAAACATCTAAGCTAGTCTGGGACTGGCTCTCCAAGGTCAACGAAGGCGTCTCAACCCAAAGAGATCAGAGAATCAGTGTCCTTCGCAACCTCTTCAACCGCTTCAAGAGAAATGACAATGAGAATGTCCAGCTCACGTTTGATCGACTCACTGACATCACAAATGAGCTTCAAGCCCTCGGCGCCACTGAGATCACCAAGCATGAAGTCGTCAAGACACTCCTGAGATCACTTGACAGCTCGTTTGACACCCTAGCCCTGATGATTCAAGAACGTCCTGACTTCAAGACACTCGATCCGTCTGACATACTTGAGAGGCTCAACACACACGAGATTCAACTTTCTGAGAAAAGAGACATCTACGGTCCCAACTATGGGCGAACTCGTGCCTTGAAGGCAAAAGCTGTCTCCTCATCTGAAGAAGAATCTGATAGCAGTTCTGATGATCCTGAAGACACTGGAAAGGAGCTTGCTATGCTTGTGAAGAAGTTCCAAAAATTCACCAAGAAGAAAGGCTTCCGAAAGTCTTCACGATTAAGCTCAAGGAATGATGAAGCTTCTGCTCATGACTACAAGAAGAGAACATGCCACAAGTGCAAGAAACCTAGCCACTACATCTCTGAGTGTCCGCAGTGGGACAATGAGAACAAGAAGAAGAAGAGCAAGGAGTACGACTCTGACGACAAGAAGAAGAAGAAATACTCAAAGTCTTCTTCCAAGCCTTCCTCAAAGTCTTCATCACACAAGAAGAGCTCATCTGGCAAGGCACGTGCGTTTGTTGGCAAGGAAATGGATTCAGAGGAGGAGTCCACTTCTGAGGAGGCGGAGGTGGAGTCTGAGGAGGAGTCCGATTCTGGTGTTGCGAGTCTGGCTACAGCATACGTTGCCAAGTCCATCTTCAACACTGAAGACAATGACTTCATCACCAACACCGATGCAAATGACAAGGACTACTCCACTCCTACCTACTGCTTCATGGCACGCAGTGCCAAGGTAAACACGCGCACTACTCACTATCAAACATCTAGTGAAGATGACTCTGATTGTGGTTCCAAACCCAGCTACAAAACACTTGCTAAAATTGCAACTGAACAACAGAAAGCTATGGAACATATTCAAAAACTGTTAGACAAAAGCGATGACCTGTTAGACGCTGAAATGACTCGATCTCAGTCCTTGATTGAAGACATAAAAATCTTCATGTTAAGTATGAGGAACTTGAAAGTCGTCATGAAACGCTCTCAACAACTCATGAAAATCTTTCCTATGATTATCTTCAAAGGAAACAAGATCTTGAGAAATTGAGAGCGGCTCATGAAGATCTTCAAAAGGAAAAACGAGTCACTTCGCGCCAAACAAATCAGTTCCGCTCAGGAAGGATTTGAACCACCATGTCTTAAACGTATTGAGCGTGACAACGCTACTTCTGTTGCTGGTTGTTCTACTGCTGCTACTATTGCAATATCTTCAACTGTTGATGTGCCAACTAACCCCTCTGCTGAGGATGCCACTGCTATTGTTGATGAGAATGCTAGGTTGAAGGCATTGCTTGAAACAGGGATGTTCAAAAGTCTCAAATGGCATCAGACACTATGTGATGTCCTCAAAAGGCAGATCCTAAACCGAAACCCTAGGAAAGAGGGTGTTGGTTTCGAATGGAAAATGAATGCTGATGGCTCTTACTGCAAACCTGAGCAGTACCCCAAAACCACATGGGTTGCTGCAAAGGGACCTTCAGTGGATCCATCCACCCTATCTGGCATCACTTGTGCTAATCCCGGTGTTATTGATGAATCCTTTGATGCAAACTATAAACTGTTTAAGAATCAGAATGGTGAAGTGTTTGCTAGGTATATTGGTATTAACTGCAGGAATGGGCCGCCTATGAAGAAGGTCTGGGTGCCGAAAAGGTGTTTGGAGAATCTTCCTGTGAATGTCATCATGACACCACAAGTGAAGAAGACAAACCCCAAACCACATGCTTCATATGGTCCAAAGGCTTCATACAAACAGAGGACTCACCTGAGTCGCACTAATGCAAATGTTTTGTAGGGAAACCTTTCTCAGGCCTATGAATATGAGCGTGTTTCATCAAACCGCCATGTTCATAAGACCCAAAACTATTCTGCTTATTCTTATGAGTACTATTATTCACCTGCCAGACTTTTTGCTAGGGCTCCAAAGCCAAAGTTCTCAGATGCTGCACTTAGACTCATTGCTTCGAAGCCACCCTTGAAGATGTGGGTGGCTAAGAAAGCTTAACTCTCTTTTGCAGGGAAAGGTCTCCAGCCGAAAACCAAAATCGTCTGAAGCTATTGCTGGGGACCTTAAACATCTTGTAGGGCGCAAGATCAAATGCCCAAATGGTCTTATTATGTATTTTGTTCCTGAGTCGCTTGCTACTTGCCCTATCAGTCCTAACCTCGATCTAAGCTTTCATAATCCACTTGCCTCGTCAAATGTTTTTGCTTCACAATTCTCTTCGTGAAGCCTATCCCCCTAACTGCACTGTAGGGTACGACACCAGCTGCTTCAGAATGGATTATTGATAGTGGGTGTACTAATCACATGACTGGCAAGCGAAGCCTTCTTATGGACTCAACCTTACGTCCATCTGACAAAAGTCACATCACATTTGCTGACACTGGTAAAAGTAAGGTATTGGGTCTAGGTAGAGTTGCAATCTCAAAGGATCAACACATGGATAAAGTCATGCTTGTTGAATCCCTTGGTTTCAACTTAATGTCTGTCTCAATGCTTTGCGATTTAAACATGATTGTGATGTTTGGAAAATATCGTTGCCTTGTTCTAATGGAATCTGACAAGTCTCTAGTGTTTGAAGGGTATCGGAAAGATGATTTGTACGTGGTAGATTTCTCAGCAGGACCACAACTTGCCGTATGTCTTCTAGCAAAAGCTTCAGAATGCTGGCTCTGGCATCGGAGGCTAGGGCATGCTGGCATGAGGAACTTGCACACTCTTGCAAGAAAGAAGCATGTCATAGGCATCGAGGGCGTCAAGTTCAAGAAGGATCACTTATGCGGTGCCTGTGAAGCAGGAAAGATGACGAGGGCCAAGCATCCCTCGAAGACAATCATGACAACGACTCAACCCTTCGAACTGCTCCACATGGACCTTTTCGGTCCCACTCATTACTCAACTCTTACTACTACTGCTTGTCTCTATGGCTTTGTCATTGTTGATGATTATTCAAGATATACTTGGGTGCATATAATCCTCTACAAGACTGAAGTGCAGGATGTCTTCAGACGCTTCGCCAATCGAGCCATGAACAACTATGGCGTCAAGATAAAGCACATCAGAAGTGACAATGGCACTGAATTCAAGAACACTGGCCTAGATACTTATCTTGATACTTTGGGCATCACACATGAATTCTCAGCTCCGTACACGCCACAGCAGAATGGCATCGTCGAACGCAAGAACAGAACACTTATTGAGATGGCCCGGACGATGCTTGATGAATACAAGACTCCAAGAAAATTCTGGCCTGAAGCCATTGATACTGCATGCCATATCATCAACCGTGTTTATCTTCACAAGCTTCTGAACAAGACATCCTATGAGCTCCTTACTGGCAAGAAGCCAAATGTCAGTTACTTCAGAGTATTTGGTGCCAGGTGCTGGATCAAGGATCCACATCACACTTCAAAATTTGCACCAAAAGCACATGAAGGTTTTATGCTTGGATATGGAAAGGATTCGCACTCCTACAGAGTCTTCAACCTCTTTCACTATAAAGTGGTTGAAAACTGTGGATGTGCGGTTCGATGAGACTAACGGCTCGCAAAGAGAGCACCTGCCAAATGTGCTAGATGAAGTTCCATCCAGTGAATCAATCAAACTTATGGGAACTGGAGAAATCATACCATCTGAAGCTCAGCCTGAAGAGGAACTTATCATCTCCGCACCTGATCAACCTGAAGACAATGCTCAGCCTGAAGACAATCCTTCTAACGATGACAATGATCAGCAAGAGCAAAATCTTCGTCCTGTACATCCTCGTGTTGCAAATGAAGTACAGATTGAGAGAATAATTGATAGCATCAATGCACCAGGTCCACTCACTCGTTCAAGGGCAACACAGCTAGCAAATTTCTGTGGGCACTTCGCATTTGTCTCAATATCTGAACCCAAGAAAGTTGATGAAGCCTTCATGGAACCTGAATGGATTCAAGCTATGCAAGAAGAGCTTCAACAGTTTGAGCTGAATAATGTATGGGAACTGGTTAAGCGTCCTGATCCTCGCAAGCACAATATAATAGGCACCAAATGGATATATCGCAACAAGCAAGATGAGCATGGTCAAGTTGTCAGAAACAAAGCTCGTCTCGTTGCTCAAGGATACACTCAAGTTGAAGGGATTGACTTCGATGAAACATTTGCTCCTGTGGCTAGGCTTGAAGCCATACGCATACTGCTGGCCTATGCAAATCATCATAACATTCTTCTGTATCAAATGGATGTGAAGAGCGCTTTTCTCAATGGCAAGATTGAAGAAGAAGTGTATGTTGCACAACCGCCTGGCTTTGAAGATCCAAAACATCCTGACATGGTGTACAAGCTCAACAAGGCACTGTATGGCCTCAAACAAGCCCCTCAGGCTTGGCATGACACACTCAAAGACTTCCTGAAGAGCAAAGGCTTCAAACCTGGTTCCCTCGACCCCACTCTCTTCACGAAGACATATGATGGTGAACTGTTTGTGTGCCAAATATATGTGGATGACATTATCTTCGGCTGCACCAATCAGAAATACACTGACGAGTTTGGATATATGATGCAAGAGCAATATCAGATGTCCATGATGGGTGAGCTGAAGTTCTTCCTTGGTCTTCAAATACGTCAGCAACGCAACGGCATCTTTATATCTCAAGAGAAATACCTCAAAGATTGCCTGAAGAAATTTGGAATGCAAGATTGCAAAGGCTACACGACGCCAATGCCAGCCAAACATCATCTGGGTCCCGACGACAATGGTAAAGAGTTCGATCAAAAGGTATACCGCTCCATGATTGGTTCCTTGCTTTATTTATGTGCATCTAGGCCAGATATCATGCTTAGTGTTTGCATGTGTGCCCAGTTCCAAGCGGCACCAAAGGAATCGCATCACTTAGCTGTGAAGCGAATTCTCAGATATTTGGCTCACACCCCAACACTAGGATTATGGTATCCAAAGGGCTCAGAGTTTGATCTAGTTGGATTCTCGGATGCTGATTATGCTGGTGACAAGGTGGATCGCAAGTCTACATCAGGCACATGTCATTTTCTGGGACGATCACTTGTATGTTGGTCTTCAAAGAAGCAGAACTGTGTATCTCTCTCCACTGCTGAATCTGAATACATTGCTGCTGGATCTTGCTGCGCTCAGCTTCTATGGATGAAGCAAACACTCAAAGACTATGGCATTCACCTGAAGCAAGTGCCACTCTACTGCGACAACGAAAGCGCCATCAAGATTGCCAACAACCCAGTTCAGCACTCGAAGACAAAGCACATTGAAATTCGTCATCACTTTCTCAGAGATCATGTTGTGAAGGAAGATATTGATATCATACACGTCAACACTGAAGAGCAATTGGCAGATATCTTCACCAAGCCCTTGGATGAGAAGAGGTTTTGCAAGTTACGGTGTGAGCTAAATATCTTGGAATCCTCAAATGTCCTGTGATCAGGCACACATCCTAACACTTATGCATGTTGATGACTTAGATGTGCAACACACGAAGTAAAGTATATCTTCAATCAATGAAGACTTACATTCTGAGTGTGAATACATTAACGTGGAATTTGACTTCGGAGCGCCACGATAATTGTGCGCCGTGTCTGGGTCTAATACTTCCTATACGGTGGGTAACGCCACCACCAAATTCTTCTGTTTGAAGTGTTTTACCCATGGCGTTACATTTGCTATGTCTTCACATTTGGTTTGTCTTCAATTTCAACTTGTCTTCATGATTATCTTCACTATGTTGACTTGATTGTCTTCTGATATATACATACTAGTGTTCTGTCCTCTACAGCATTCACTTATAGCTACGTCTTCCTTGTTGAATCTTTTGAACTAAGTGAATGTGATCGGACCCGAATCTCTCTATGCTTTCTATCTCAAACTCTATCTGTCCAAATCATATGCATTCTATTGAAACTGTCGAATGTCTTCTCTGCGTCCTTGTCAGCAGAAGATACAGAGACAAACATTAAGTCCGTTTTCAATGCTAATTCCTTCACCTGAAACCCGGAGAAGTGGGAACGACCACCCGACAATCCAGGCGTGCGTGGGAACGTGGAACAACCTCCAATATGTTGCATGATAGCCACATGTCCTTCAGATGTGAATCGCCAGGGGCACCTGTATAATAACACGGTGCCGTCCCTATCCCTATAAATACACGCCTCACCACAGTCATTATCCCTTCTTCCACTCTCGCACAAACCTTAGCGCCACCGCTAGCCCTCGACGACACCGGCGACGAAGCGCTTAGCTGCCGCGACCTCACCGACGCCGTCTTCACGCCGGCCGCGGACATCGTCTTCTCCGCCGTCGCCGTAGGTGTCCTCCGTCACCAAGTTAGGGCACGGACGATTGAACTGCTCGGCCTCCTCCCCCACTCCGTCTAGCAGTTCTTCGTGTGGTAAATAAAACTTCCTTTTTACGGCCCCTTTGATCCTATAGATTCATCACTTTCTACCACAAGCAGTTTCTGTTCACACAAGTTGGATCTATTTCATACTGCATCTCATAATATGCCTAGTATGTTCACTTATGCTTCACAAAGTAGTTAGATTCCTCACTTGTACTTATTCGTGGATTCGTACAAATCTGGAACCAACTCTCTATCTATGAGTGAATGTCTTCGCACTATGAGGTCAATGTCTTCTAAACTGATTTATCTTCAAAATCTTCTGAGAATGCATATGACCTCTTCCCCTTCCCTCGCACCTTAATGCTGTCACAGGTACATGTCCGTGGGAGAATCCCTTGGTTCTCATAGTCTGCATTCGTTTGCAGAATTCTTACAGCATCACATTAACTCTCCCGAAGCCAGTTCCTGTTTGACCAGAAAGCGGAAGCCTTTGAAGCCTTTAAACGTGTTGAAGCCCTTCAGTTTAAGCTTCATGGCACCAGAGAAACCTACAAGAAAGGGTGGCAGACAGCGTCGTGGCAACACCTCAAGAGATTTGCCTCCTGACCTCTATGAGCTGTACAAGACAGATCCAGAGGAGGACTACAATCAGCGAAAAACTCGAATCCAATGGATTCGAAGATATTGGGCAGAACAGTGGTTCAAGTACAGGTTCGTGACCCAGGAGTATGCTGAGAAGAATGCCATCAAACGACCATGGGGAGACATTCTATACAGAAATCTTCAACCCAAGTCCAGAGCTGAAGCCATTGAACAAGGCTTCTATCCTTGCATGGTCCGTGGACCGCAGCCTGCGGATGCAGACCCATCTTCATTACTGTGGTGCCGCGATGATAATCTGTTCAAGCGCAACCTTCAGTTTGCCAGGAACTCGGCCAAAGAGAACAAGAAGTCACGAGGCTTAGACTTCAATCCAGGCCCCTCTGCTCCTCGTGCTGATGGCACACGCGAAGCTGAACCCAATCTTGTTGGGCCCTTCTACAACCTGGAAGGTCTCATCACTCATATCATGGTTCAAGGGACAGCCGTGGATGAGCCTGCAGATGACGCTGAATCTGATGAAGCGCCTGCACCACCGAAGCCAAAGAAACTGAAGAAGCCTAAAGCTTCAAAGCCTGCTCCTGCACCAAAGGTCTTACAGGCGAAGCCTCTGGCCACTGCACCTCCTGAACACAGTGTGCAGTCTGAAGATTTGTCACGCATCTCCAAGCCCTCGAGAGTGAAGATGCCCTTGCAACCCACCAGCCAAGAACTGACTATTGCTGCTATTCTGCGAAATGACGCCATTGATCTGTCCAGCGATGAAGATCTTGCAGATGACGCTCTTGAGAAACTGATCAAGAGCAAAGAAGAAGCAGAAATATTCAATGATTTGCCTCTCTTTGATGTAGCAATCCTTCACAACTTCATTGATGAGTGGTTTGAAACCCCCAATCTCAGCTTTGATGATCTGCAACTTCCAATTGGCCTCAGCGTCGCTTTCACTGGCGTCATTGCTTCTGAGCTAGCTCTAGCTCAGTGCATTGTTGAACTAAAGCAAAAGATCGACTATGAGAAAGCTCAGTTCAAGAAGCACATGGCCAAGCTCAGCGTGCATGATGTGAAAAACTTCAAGATTATGCTGCACGAGCTCAAGGAAGCCTTTCTCAAGAAACATGAAGAAGCTAAAGGGTCTCATGAGCGCATGATGAGTCTGGCTGACAAGTGCGTGCAAGCCTACAATGAAGCTGAAAAGTGCAAGGCTCTTGAGCGTCCTGGCATCGACCCCAGGATGGCTGCAAAGAAGAAGAAGAAGAAGCCAGCTGTGGCCGAACCCGGAGCAATAAGGCAGGAAGTACATCCCATTGTCTTCCCTGCCAGTATGACATGTTCGAAGCCTAAGGTCCCCACAGTGGCTTCAGAGCTAAAGAAGACAAGGGCTGCTGAGGCTGAAGCCAGAAAGAGAAAAAATCCTGAAGCTTCTGATGCCACTCCCTCCAAGAAGAAGCGCAAAACCAAGAAAGATCGGGCTGCTCCCACAGAGCCCCTTATTGTTGAGCCCATCTCGGTTGCTCGTCCTGCCTCTTCGCATCAAGAACGACGGATGGTAATTCATGAGCCTACTTCCACAGAGGCTCCTGAAGCTGAAGACATTCCAGTAGTTGACCCCACCGCTGCTGAAGACATTGGTCACCATGACAATGTTGAAGATGATGAAGTCCTTCCTCAGATCGAGCACCAGTTGGTATCATCGCCTGTGCTTACGCACAGCGAACTCATCAGCATTGGTCGTCCTCTGACGCCAACTGCTCAGGATGCATCGTGGGCTGATCACCCACAGAGACAAGACACTCCAAGCTCTCCCCAACCGCAAGCTACCCCAACAGTGCAAGATGATGATGACTTTGAGGCCCAGCACACTCCATCTCCACAAGCGTCGCCCGCATTACGCAGGCTTCGCAAAGGACCAAGGCCCCAAGTCACTCCCACAATGCACGTGTCTGAATCCGAAGCCAAAATGGCTGAAGATGTTCCGGCTGCATCAGCCGATGAAGAAGATGAAGAAGCCCCAAGAGTTACAAGAGTTGCTACACCCCCGTCTCACCAAGATGTTGTTCTCGAGGAGAACGTGACCGACCCTCCAGCTTCTGAAGTGGAGGTTAACAACCCTGAGGTAGCCACCAACATCACTGCTGACGCCAATGACGTTGTCATGGTTGACGCCAATACGGCGCCGGAAGCCAATGAGGCACCAGAAGTCAATGTTGCAACACCTGAAGTCAATGCTGCAGCACCTGAGGTCCAAGTACCTGAAGCACATGTGGCCCCTGAAGCCCATGAAGACAATGCCAATGCCCCTGTTCCCCCTCCAAGACCTCACACAATGGAGCTGGCATTTGATCGTGGTCAGCCAGTTATGGTTCGATGGCCCATTCTGACTCCTCCGCCTGCTGCTGGTCCACAATTTGAGTACCACGTCGAGCACATGCCTCAAGTTCAAAAGCCCAAGCCAAGACTTCCACGATTCCCAGGCACTGCCACTTCACCTGGGGTCTTCAATGCAAATGGCTTCGTGGCACATAATACCTTCTTCAACAGCTCCAAGAACCCCTATACAAGACCGCGCATTTCCTCAGATCGGTTCTGGAGCTATCAGCAGCGCAGCTACTATTCCTGTGTCCTATACAATCAAGGGCGCATATTTCCACATATGCGCCTCAACTCTGAAGCTATAGCTGGTCTGCCCTGCCTTGAAGAAGCATTGGACTGTTTCAGAGATGCTGGTCTGTTGCAGTTCGTCACTGACAAGGAGCACTGGAACGAAGAATTGCTGCTTCAATTCTATGCCACTCTTCATATTCGAGGCTACAACAGGGATCCGAAGACTTGGGTCCTTGAGTGGATGACAGGCAATGTCCATCATGAAGCTAAAGCTCTTGATATCATTGAGCTCACAGGCCTGCCCACTCCTGGTGAATACTATGAACCAGGTTGTCAACAACATCAAAATGCCTTGGAAAGCATCTTTCAGAAGCCAGAACCCAACATGAGTCAAATGCTGAGCATGATGAAGCCTCTGCCTCATGACGCTGAATACCCATCTGAGTTCTTTGTTGAAGACCTAGAGTACCTGCCTCGCACCATTTACCACATCATCAGGAAGACTCTATGGCCTGTCAAAGGACACTCATCTGCAGCGAAGCTTGAAGGAGCAATGAAGACTTTGGTTTTCTATATCTTCAATGGCATCAGCTTCAATGCTCAAGACTTCTTCATCAGGCAGTTGGCTGCGTTTGCCTCTGACATCTTTGGGTTGAAATTCTATGCTCCATGGGTCATGCGTCTGATAAAGCGTCACTCAGCCTTCAACTATCAGCCGTCTGCGCACAATCATCTTATATTCTTGCCCGAGGTTGATCTGTCAGTTGGAGCCATTTACCCAGAGCCTTCTAAGGATCCCATTCATCTTCACAATGCTGATCACCAAAGCTTCACCCAGCCCATTGAAGGGATTCTAGCAGTTTCTCGTGTTTATCCCCTTGCTGGAAACACACGTGCCCCTCGTGCTCAAACTGATGTCACTGGTAGCACCATTGCGCAAAGGCCTCAAAGACGATCTCGTGTCCTCAATGACCGAGAGCTTCTAGTCGCGCTGCATCAGAAACAAGACAAACATCACGACTGGCTTAAGCGTCAGATGCAAAGCCTCTTGGTGGATGTCAACCGCATTCGCAATCTTGCCACCAAGAATGCCTTTGTCACTCATGAAACCTGTCGGAGGTCGTGGAAGAGTTTGACCCTACTGAGTGCTGAAGCTGATCTGCACGACGATGGCTTCACCGAACGCTTCAAGTTTGACTCAACTCCTCCCAGAAATGCTCACTTGCGTCGGACTCCCTCACTTGAAGACTCTGAATACTCGTCCTCAGCTGCGACCGTAAATGCCAGAGTCATCGATGAACAAGATGATGCAACTTCACCTCCTCCAACTTCAGCGCGTGTCGACACTGCACCAAGTTCCTCTGCACCACCGGATCTCAACGACGACCCTGCTGCCTCGCATGCACCTCATGGGAACGAGTAGGCGCTCTATGTCTTCAAACCTTTTTGGTCCTCACTGACAAAAAGGGGAGAAGCATATGAGTTGATAGTCTTCAAGCAGGTCCATATGGGTTGTTAATTTACTTTTTGCTACTTTTGCCAAGTGCTTACAACTCTCGTTTTCGATACATTTGGTTCTTTGAGTTGTAACACTTAAACTCGATGGTCGTCTGCTACTTATTTGCTATTCTGTGATGCGATGATAAATTCCGCATGTGCGACGATAAATTCCGCACTTAGATCATTTTGCAGACGTCCATTTTTCATTATGCATGTCATTATCTTCGTTACATCATATCTTGCATAATGACTTGTCATCATAAGTTGAAGAGGATCTCCACAAGTACAACCTGCCATGTGCATTTGCATTCCAAAAGCAAATTACTTATATGCACATCTTCAGGGGGAGCCCTTGCAACTTATGAAGACAATACCCTATCCTTTACAATTTCACATATTTTATTCCCCGTTGAAAACTTCAACCAGTTTGTCATCAATCACCAAAAAGGGGGAGATTGTAAGTGCATCTAGTGCCACCCCTAGTTGGTTTTGGAGTATTGACGACAAACCTGGTTGAGGGACTAATGTGTTTGTGAGAATTGCAGGATAACACAGGTAGAAGTCCCTCATTGATTCGGTTTTCCTACCAGAGATGACCCCTAAAAATGTATGAAGACATTGAAGTCAAAGGTGGTATGTGAAGACATTCACATTGAAGACTATGACAAGAGAAGACATCGCATGAAGACTATGGAGCGCGAAGACTTAGTTGTTTCGTCGTTCTTTTTCTTCTTTGTTGAGTCATAGGAACCACCGTACTGTTAAGTGGGGTCCAAGTGAACCAGTCAGAATGACTGAAGTGATGCTTAACCAAAATCCTATGTCTTCGAGTGAAGACTATGAGAGCAAATCTTGTCCAGAGTTGGATAAGTCAGCTTTGCTTGTAGCCCAAGTAAAGTTGCCGTGTGTGTTTGAAATCTGACCGTTGGAACACGTGTCAGTTCCTTAGTGACCAAGGGTCATTTCGGACAAATCAGGTCGGGTTGCCTAGTGGCTATAAATAGCCCACCCCCTACAACCATAAAGGTTGGCTGCTCAGAGTTAGTGCACGGCTTTTGTCGTTTGAGAGCAACCCACCTCGAAGCCTTTGAGAGAGAATTCCTTGTGAGGATAAAGCCCTAAACACCCAGAGCCAAAGAGTGTTAGGCATCACTTAAGTCTTCCTGTCTGTGTGATCTGAAGACTTATTACACTTGAGGACTGTGAATCCTCCAGCCAGTTAGGCATCGCATTCTGAGCATCCAAGAGTCATTGTGGATCGCCGGTGAACAAGGTCTGTGAAGGTTTGGAAGTCAACCTTGAAGACTTACCAGAGTGATTGGGCGAGGACTGGGTGTCCTTAGCTCAAGGGGAATAAGGTGAAGACGAGGTCTCCTGAGTTGAATCTCAGCCTCCCTAACCATACGTATAGTTGTCACAGCAACTGGAACTGGTCCAACAAATCATTGTCTTCAACGAGTCACTGGTTTCATCCTTCCCTTCCCTTTACTTACTGTTGGTCCTTGTGAAGTCATTGTATGATTGCTTTATCTTTTGTCTTCACTGGGTGACTACTAGTTCTGATTGGCTTCACAATATATTCCTACCTGATCTTTACTGCCTAGCTGCTATTAGTCATTGTGCTTTCACTCCATTGAATACTTGACTATGGTTTGCCTAGTGTAGTCTACCTTCCGCTGCATGGTAATAGGTTTATTTCTATCGTTTGTCTTCGAAACTTCCATGTTTTGAAGACTTTCATAAAAATCGCCTATTCACCCCCCTCTAGTCGATCACTAGCACTTTCAGGGGCACCGCATGTTCTTACACTATGGGAAAGAAACCTAAAAATGATGAAAAAAGAAGATGTGAAAGTATGTGTGTCCAGGGGAGGTCAAGCTGTATTATGGTCCACAATCTAATTGTGCCTCCGTCTATGCCCATGGTATTTTGAGTGTGTAGTTATGTATGCACGGTACAAATGCCGCTGTTTGGTCGGGGCTGGGACGGAGGACAAGTTGCTAGTCGATCTCTTGATGAGCTGGAATGTCCTGCTGCAGAGTAGTTTGGATTCGTTTCACAGTGTTCGGGAGATTGGCCACCGAATTAAGGTTCTGCTTGAAAAGGCCGCTCTGTACTTCTGTTGCTAGGGCAGCGGTGTGCTCCTCGGTATGGAGGGAGCGCTCCATGTTTCCATTAATTGTTATGACACTGCGTGGTCCGGGCATCTTGAGCTTGAGATAAGAATAGTGTGGCACCGCATTGAAGCGAGCGAATGCGGTTCGTCCGAGCAGTGCGTGATAGCCACTGCGGAAGGGGACGATGTCGAACATCAACTATTCACTTCGGAAGTTGTCTGGGGATCCGAAGACAACTTCCAATGTGACTGAGCCCGTACAACGGGCCTCTACACCTGGAATAACTCCTTTAAAGGTAGTTTTTGTGGGCTTGATCCTTAATGGATCAATGCCCATTTTGCACACTGTGTCCCGATAGAGTAGGTTGAGGTTGCTGCCACCGTCCATGAGGACTCGCGTGAGGTGGAATCCATCAATTATCGGGTCAAGGACCAGTGCGGCTGAACTGCCATGATAGATACTGGTCGGATGGTCTCTGTGATCGAAAGTGATCGGGCAGGACGACCATGGGTTGAATTTTGGGGTGATTGGCTCTATCGCATAGACGTCCCTGAGCACGTGTTTGCGCTCCCTCTTGGGGATATGGGTAATGTATATCATGTTTACCATTTTAACCTGAGGGGGAAACTTCTTCTGTCCCCCTATGTTCGATGGACGGGGCTCCTTGATAACCCACAAGTATAGGGGATCGCAACAGTTTTCGATAAGTAAGAGTGTCAAACCCAACGAGGAGCTAAAGGTAGAACAAATATTCCCTCAAGTTCTATCGACCACCGATACAACTCTACGCACACTTGACGTTCGCTTTACCTAGAACAAGTATGAAACTAGAAGTACTTTGTAGGTGTTGTTGGATAGGTTTGCAAGATAATAAAGAGTACATAAATGAAAAGTAGGGGCTTTTTAGATAAAGACACAACTAAGTTAGGTTTAGTAGAGAGCTTGTTGTTACGAGAAAGTTATTTGTCCCTAGGCAATCGATAACTAGACTGGTAATCATTATTGCAATTTTATATGAGGGAGAGGCATAAGCTAACATACTTTCTCTACTTGGATCATATGCACTTATGATTGGAACTCTAGCAAACATCCGCAACTACTAAAGATCATTAAGGTAAAACCCAACCATAGCATTAAAGCATCAAGTCCACTTTCTCCCATACGCAACAACCCCCTTACTTGGGTTTGTGTTTCAGTCACTCACGCAACCCACTATAAGCGAATCATGAACGTATTGCAACACCCTACAGCGGGGATCCCTCACGCTTGCGCGACACGGGGAGCACCATAGGACAACACCAATAATAAAACATGCAACTCAAACCAATCTTGATCATCAAATAGCCCATAGAACAAAACGGATCTACTCAAACATCATAGGATAGCCATACATCATTGGAAAATAATATATAGCATTGAGCAACATGTTTAAGTAGAGATTACAGCGGGTAAGAGAGAGGTTACACCGCTGCATATAGGGGGGAAGAGTTGGTGATGATGGCGGTGAAGATTGTGGTGATGATGATGGCGGTGAAGATTATGGTGATGATGATGGCCATAGCAGCGTTCCAGCGCCACCGGAAGAGAAGGGGAGAGGAGGGCCCCTTCGTATTCTTCTTCCTTGACCTCCTCCCAAGATGGGAGAAGGGTTTCCCCTCTGGTCCTTGGCTTCCATGGCGTGGGAGGGGCGAGAGCCCCTTCGAGATTGGATCTGTCTCTCTGTCTCTTTTTGTTTCTGCGTTCTCTTCTGCTGCCCTTTCACCATTTCTTTTATATCAGGAGATCCGTAGCTCCGATTGGGTTGAAACCTTCACCCAAATCTTTTTCCAAAAATTAGCTTTCTTGCGACCAAAGTAGAGTATCAACCGCCTTACGAGGGGCCAACGAGGGTGGGGGCGCGCCTGCCTATAGTGGGCATGGGCCCCACCCTCATGGCCACCTCGGGCACCATCTCACATTGATTTTCTTCCCAAAAATCACAAATATTTCAAAATAATTCTCCGTCCGTTTTTATCCCGTTTGGATTCCGTTTGATATGGATATTCTACGAAACCAAAAACATGCAACAGACAAGAACTGGCACTGGATCAATATGTTAGTCCCAAAAATAGTATAAAAAGTTGCCAAAAAGTATATGGAAGTTGTAGAATATTGGGATGGAACAATCAAAAATTATAGATACGATGGAGACGTATCAACATCCCCAAGCTTAATTCCTGCTCGTCCTCGAGTAGGTAAATGATAAAAAAGATAATTTTTGATGTGGAATGCTACCTAGCATAATCTTGATCATATGTCTAATCATGGCATGAATATTAAGACACGAGTGATTCAAAGCAATAGTCTATCATTTGACATAAAAACAATAATACTTCAAGCCTACTAATAAAGCAATCATGTCGTTTCAAAATAACATGGCCAAAAAAAGTTATCCCTACAAAATCATATAGTCTGGCTATGCTCCATCTTCACCACACAAAATATTCAAATCATGCACAACCCCGATGACAAGCCAATCAATTGTTTCACACTTTTGATGTTCTCAAACCTTTTCAACTTTCATGCAATACATGAGCGTGAGCCATGGACATAGCACTATAGGTGGAATAGAATATGATGGGGGTTGTGGGGAAGACAAAAAGGAGAAGATAGTCTCACATCAACTAGGCGTATCAACGGGCTATGGAGATGCCCACCAATAGATATAAATGTGAGTGAGTAGGGATTGCCATGCAATGGATGCACTAGAGCTATAAGTATATGAAAGCTCAAACTGAAACTAAGTGGGTGTGCATCCAACTTGCTTGCTCATGAAGACCTAGGGCATTTGAGGAAGCCCATCGTTGGAATATACAAGTCAAGTTCTATAATGAAAATTCCCACAAGTATATGAAAGTGATAACTCAAGAGACTCTCTATATGAAGAACATGGTGCTACTTTGAAGCACAAGTGTGGTAAAAGGATAGTAACATTTCCCCTTCTCTCTTTTTCTCTCATTTTTTCTCTTTTTTGGGCCTTCTCTTTTTTTGGCCTTTCTCTTTTTTTATTTTTTTCATCCGGAGTCTCATCCCGACTTGTGGGGGAATCATAGTCTCCATCATCCTTTCCTCACTGGGGCAATGCTCTAATAATGATGATCATCACACTTTTATTTACTTACAACTCAATATTACAACTCGATACTAGAACAAAGATATGACTCTATATGAATGCCTCCGGCGGTGTACCGGGATGTGCAATGATCTAGCGTAGCAATGACATCAAAAAACGGACAAGCCATGAAAACATCATGCTAGCTATCTGACGATCATGCAAAGCAATATGACAATGAATGCTCAAGTCATGTATATGATGATGATGGAAGTTGCATGGCAATATATCTCGGAATGGCTATAGAAATTCCATGATAGATAGGTATGGTGGCTGTTTTGAGGAGGATATAATGAGGCTTATGTGTGACAGAGCGTATCATATCACGGGGTTTGGATGCACCGGCGAAGTTTGCACCAACTCTCGAGGTGAGAAAGGGCAATGCACGGTACTGAAGAGGCTAGCAATGATGGAAGGGTGAGAGTGCGTGTAATCCATGGACTCAACATTAGTCATAAAGAACTCACATACTTATTGCAAAAATCTATTAGTCATCAAAACAAAGTACTACGCACATGCTCCTAGGGGGATAGATTGGTAGGAAAAGACCATCGCTCGTCCCCGACCGCCACTCATAAGGAAGACAATCAATAAATAAATCATGCTCCAACTTCGTTACATAACGGTTCACCATACGTGCATGCTACGGGAATCACAAACCTCAACACGAGTATTTCTACAGTCCACAACTACCCACTAGCAGGACTCTAATATCACCATCTTTATATCGCAAAACTATTGCAAGGAATCAAACATATCATATTCAGTGATCTACAAGTTTATGTAGGATTTTATGACTAACCATGTGAATGACCAATTCCTGTCATCTCTCTAAATAGATATAAGTGAAGCAAGAGAGTTTAATTCTTTCTACAAAAGATATGCCCGTGCTCTAACAAATATAAGTGAAGCAAAAGATCATTCTACAAATGGTGGTTTTCTATGTAAAGAGAAACAGGCAATCCAAACTTCAAATGATATAAGTGAAGTACATGAAGCATTCTATAAAGCCATACTCAAAAGATATAAGTGAAGTGCATAGAGAATTCTATAAATCAACCAAGGACTATCTCATATCAGCATGGTGCATAAAATAAAAATGAAAAGTAAATGCAAAAGACGCTCCAAGATTGCACATATCGCATGAACGAAACGAATCCGAAAACATACCGATACTTGTTGAAGAAAGAGGGGATGCCTTCCGGGGCATCCCCAAGCTTAGACGCTTGAGTCTCCTTGAATATTTACTTGGGGTGCCTCGGGAATCCCCAAGCTTGAGCTCTTGCCTCTCTTCCTTCTTCTCACATCGAGACCTTCTCGATCATCGAACACTTCATCCACACAAAACTTCAACAGAAAACTCGGTAAGATCCGTTAGTATAATAAAGCAAATCACTACTCTAAGTACTGCTGCAAACCAATTCATATTTTGTTTTTGCATTGTGTATACTGTAATATAACTTTTGCATGGCTTAATCCACTGATATAAATTGATAGTTTCATCAAAACAAGCAAACTATGCATCAAAAACAGAATATGGGTCTAAACATTCACCATACTTATGGTACTCCACAAATTCTACCAAAATTAGGAAACATAAAAAATTTGTATAGAAAGACAGTGCAAAAAGAATCAGAACCATTTGACGCTCCAGCTAAAAATGTAAAATCGCGCACTACAGCCAAAGTTTCTGTCCTGCACCGTACAGACCATCAAGCAAATGTAAACATCCTAAAGGCAAACCTTGGCACATTATTTTTATAATACAATGGAATTGCACAAGGGGATAATTATTTTTGTTGAAAAGTTTCTGTAATCAAGATTCACAAAGTTTCAGTGAGCATGAACAAAGTTCAAGGAGCTCTCCCACTTCAACAATGCTTGTATTTCTCACTTTCACTTTCTTTTTTGAAAAATATTTGGGTTCCCCTCTTTATTTTTGTTTTTTTAAACTATATGAAAGCAATCAACAGAAATAAATGACTCTCTAAAACTTCTGGGTTGTCTCCCTGGCAGCGCTTTCTTTAAAGCCATTAAGCTAGGCATATAGTGCTCAAGTAATGGATCCACCCAGATCCCAAGGTATATCAAAGCCAATTTTAATTAACAATGATTTGTAATTTAGTAGTGAGAACAAAGTAACATATATAATGTAATGACGAAGTCTAACTCTCTTCCTATGCATCGGCATGTCATAAAAGAACAATTCATGCACACATAGTAAAGGCCAATGCATAGTATAAACAGTTTCTTGCAATTTTGTTGTATTGGAAACATAGAGAGGTGGAGATATAGTTCCTCTCTCATAATAATTACAAGTAGGAGCAGCAAGCACATGCATATTATATCTATCAAAATCATCATGTGTAGTATTAAAATGCAACCCACCTTAATAAGGGCAAACTTCTCCGATATAGTTTAGTCGGGAGAATTCAAAAAGATAATAGGACTATCATGCGTGGGTGCAATAGCAACAATTTCATGTTTAACATAAGGAACTATAGCAAGTTCATCTCCATAAGCATAATTCATATTGGCATCTTGGCCACAAGCATAGCAAGCATCATCAAAAAGGGATATTTCAAAAGAATCAACGGGATCATAGCAATTATCATAGCATTCATCCTTTGGTAAGCACGAAGGGAAATTAAACAATGTATGAGTTAAAGAGTTACTCTCATTAGAAGTTTGGCACGGGTGATCAATCTGCTCTTCCTCCTTTTGTTCTTCGCTCTCCTCCTCATCTTTTTCATCTAATGAGCTCATAGTTTCATCAACTTCTTCTTCCATCGATTCCTGCAAAATATTAGTCTCTTCTTGGACAGCGGAGACTTTCTCAATAAGTTCATTAATATCGTAATTGTATTCATAATTCTCATAACAATATTTAAGGATAGCTAAATTTTCAGGTCTATAAACAGAATCATCAAAGTCTTCAAACTCTTTAAACATAGATTCAATTTCATAAGCACCCATAAAAGCAACAAATTCTTCTATTTGTCCCACATCATAGTAATCATATATACCATTAGCATAAGAATCTAAGGTTTTATTATCATTAAATTCGCATAAAAAGGGAAGGTGTGGAGCCTTCATCCTAGAGCAACAAGTATAATCATATCTCAAGCATAGTTGCCTAGCATACCAATTCAATATATGAATTTGATCCCATAATAGTTTCCCTTTTGGTGTCAAGCGGTAATCCCTAAAGTATTCACGTTGATCCAACGTTACTACCATTACATAATTGAATGGGGTTTCCTCAGGATTATTAAAGTAGTACATAATATCTTTCACATAACCAACATCGAGGGTTTTAGGAGGTTCCTCACCTCCATGAACAGCAAGTACACCTAATTTTTTTGGTATTTCGTGTTCCATACCCATAACTAAAGATAAATAACAACTAAGAACAGCAAATAAAAATTACTTAGTGATAAAGCAAACAAGCACACATGAGAATATTCACCCCACGCTATTGCTCCCCGGCAACGGTGCCAGAAAAAGGTCTTGATAACCCACAAGTATAGGGGATCACAACAGTTTTCGATAAGTAAGAGTGTAGAACCCAACGAGGAGCTAAATGTAGAACAAATATTCCCTCAAGTTCTATCGACCACCGATACAACTCTAGCACACTTGACGTTCGCTTTACCTAGAACAAGTATGAAACTAGAAGTACTTTGTAGGTGTTGTTGGATAGGTTTGCACGATAATAAAGAGTACGTAAATTAAAAGTAGGGGTTGTTTAGATAAAGACACAACTAAGTTAGGTTTAGTAGAGAGCTTGTTGTTACGAGAAAGTTATTTGTCCCTAGGCAATCGATAACTAGACCGGTAATCATTATTGCAATTTTATATGAGGGAGAGGCATAAGCTAACATACTTTCTCTACTTGGATCATATGCACTTATGATTGGAACTCTAGCAAGCATCCGCAACTACTAAAGATCATTAAGGTAAAACCCAAGCATAGCATTAAAGCATCAAGTCCTCTTTTTCCCATACGCAACAACCCCCTTACTCGGGTTTGTGTTTCAGTCACTCACGCAACCCACTATAAGCAAATCATGAACATATTGCAACACCCTACAGCGGGGATCCCTCACGCTTGCGCGACACGGAGAGCACCATAGGACAACACCAATAATAAAACATGCAACTCAAACCAATCTTGATCATCAAATAGCCCATAGAACAAAATGGATCTACTCAAACATCATAGGATAGCCATACATCATTGGGAGATAATATATAGCGTTGAGCACCATGTTTAAGTAGAGATCACAGCGGGTAAGAGAGAGGTTACACCGCTGCATAGAGGGGGGAGAGCTGGTGATGATGGCGGTGAAGTTGTTGGTGAAGATTGTGGGGATGATGATGGCCACAACAGCGTTCCGGCGCCACCGGAAGAGAAGGGGAGAGGGGGCCCCTTCGTCTTCTTCTTCCTTGACCTCCTCCCTAGATGGGAGAAGGGTTTCCCCTCTGGTCCTTGGCCTCCATGGCGTGGGAGGGGCGAGAGCCCCTCCGAGATTGGATTTGTCTCTTTGTCTCTTTCTATTTCTGCGTTCTCTTCAACTGCCCTTTCACCGTTTCTTTTATATCTGGAGATCCGTAACTCCGATTGGGTTGAAACCTTCGCCCAGATATTTTTCCAAAAATTAGCTTTCTTGCGGCCAAAGTAGGGCATCAACCGCCTTACGAGGGGCCCACGAGGGTGGGGGCGCGCCTGCCTGTAGTGGCCATGGGCCCCACCCTCGTGGCCACCTCGGGCCCCATCTCGCATTGATTTTCTTCCCAAAAATCACAAATATTCCAAAATAATTCTCCGTCCATTTTTATCCTGTTTGGATTCCGTTTGGTATGGATATTCTGCGAAACCAAAAACATGCAACAGATAGGAACTCGCACTGGGCACTGGATCAATATGTTAGTCCCAAAAATAGTATAAAAAGTTGCCAAAAAGTATATGGAAGTTGTAGAATATTGGCATGGAACAATCAAAAATTATAGATACGACGGAGAAGTATCACTCCTCGTCATCTTCCTCACTTTGCAACCCCTTCTCCTTGTTCTCGACATTTAACTTGCCGGCATGTTTGAAGACCCAACAACTTCTGTTGGTATGATTAGCTGGCTTATCTGGGGTGCCATGTATCTGACATGGACGATCAAGTATGCGGTCCAAGTTGGATGAGCCCGGATTGTTCCTTTTAAATGGATTCTTCCATTGGCCGGACTTGGAGCCACTGAATCTGGCGTTGACCGCCGTGTCATCGGTATTATCACCGTTGCTTCGACGCTTGTGTGTGTTGCATTGGGGCTTGCCGTTGCTATTTCTGACTTCAGACGTGCCAGGTTTGCTTGCATTATTATTGCTACGGGCTATCCAGCTATCCTTGCCCGCGCAAAAGCGGGTCATGAGTGCCGTAAGGGCTGCCATGGACTTTGGCTTTTCCTGGCCGAGGTGTCGGGCGAGCCATTCGTCGCGGATGCTGTGCTTAAAGGCCGCTAGGGCTTCAGCATCCGGACAGTTGACAATCTGGTTCTTTTTAGTTAAGAACCTAGTCCAAAATTTCCTGGCTAACTCTCAGGGCTGTTGAACTATGTGACTCAAGTCATCAGCATCCGAAGGTCGGACGTATGTACCTTGGAAGTTATCGCGGAAGGCGTCCTCCAAGTCTTCCCAGCTGCCAATGGAGTTTTCAGGCAGGTTGTTCAACCAGTGCTGAGCTGGTCCCTTGAGTTTTAGTGGGAGGTATTTGATGACGTGGAGATCATCACCGCGGGCCATGTGAATATGGAGAAGAAAATCTTCAATCCATACCGCGAGATCTGTTGTTCCATTGTATGATTCGATGTTCATGGGTTTAAACCCTTCGGGGAATTCATGCCCTATTACTTCATCAGTGAAGCAAAGGGGGTGTGTGGCGCCTCTCTATCGGGCCACCTCACGACGTAGCTCGGATGGAGTCCGTCTGCGGTATTCGGCCCGGGCATGATTAGGCTTGTCAAGTCCGAATAGATAGCCATCGTCGCACGTCGGGGCATTCCCCCGCGATCCGTAGATCGATTTCGTCTGTCCTGCTCTACTGTCCACATCCTGCCGCATGTCATATGTATATCCCTGAGTTGTTTTATCTCTGCCTTTACGGCGAGGTAGTACGGGCTGGTGTTCGGCTTGAGTTGCCGCCTTGTCCCGACCGCGTGGTGGTCGGTCAGCCGCACTGTGCGCTGATGGTGCGCCTCTTCATCGAATTGAGGTAGCAATTTGCGCTTCGGGTAACTTTTGGTTGGGTGCTCGAGGCCATATTCCTCGGCCGCTAGGACATTAGTCCATCTATCGTTGAGCAGATCTTGATCAGCATGAAGCTACTGTTGCTTCTTCTTTAGACTCCTTGCAGTGGCTATTAGCCGGCGCTTAAAGCGCTCCTGCTCGAGAGGTTCCTCGGGCACGATAAAATCCTCGTTGCCGAGGCTCACCTCGTCCTCGGAGAGTGGAAGATAAGTATTGTCCTCTGAGTCTTTGTTTACGGCCTGTTCATCAGGGCTGACTCGCCCATCTTCCGTTCGTCCTGTTCGGAAGTTGGCTCCACGGGGTCTTCATTGTCTTCGGCATCGTCTAGAGTATAATTTTCTCATGTACCATTATTGCTGTCTTTTCCACGGCGTGACTTAGAGCGGCGCCGCTGTCGTCGCGCTTTGGCTGTATCTCAGGAGGTTTATCTTCCACTGGGTCTTCTTTGTCGTCGTTGTTAACTTCTTTGGGTGTATCCACCATGTATACGTCGTACGAGGAGGTGGCCGTCTAGCGCCCAGTAAATGGCGGGTTTTGGGCCTGCTCCTCTTCTGCATCGTCATCCATACTGTCGATGTCTTCGAAGCCTTAATCGAGCATGTCGGTTAAATCTTCGACAGTGGGTATTAAGTGGGAGGTGGGTGGGAAGCGAAATTCCCCGTCATCAGCCCCCAGTTCAAACCGGATATAATTCGACTATGAGTCCCCCGCTAAGGAGAGGATTTTTAATGAGTTTAGCGCATCGCCTAAAGGTGAGTGCCGGAAGATGTCTACGGAGCTGAATTCGATGATCGGCGCCTTCATACGTCTCCAACATATCTATAATTTTTGATTGTTCCATGCTATTATATTATCAACCTTGGATGTTTTATATGCATTTATATGATTTCATATGATTTTTGGGACTAACCTATTAACCTAGAGCCAGTGCCAGTTTCTGTTTTTCCTTGTTTTTGAGTATCGCAGAAAATGAAAACCAAACAGAGTTCAATTGACCTGAAATTTCACGGAGCTTATTTTTGGACCAGAAGAAGCCCACGGAGCATCGAAGATGGACTAGGGGAGTCCCGAGGCCACCACGAGGGTGGGGGCGTGCCCTACCCCCTGGGCGCGCCCCCTGCCTCGTGGCCGCCTCAGGGACCCCCTGACTTGTTCCCGACGCCAACACCTCTTATATATACCCAAACATCGAGAACATAACCTAGATCGGGAATTTCGCCGCCGCAAGCCTCCGTAGCCACCGAAAACCAATCTAGACCCGTTCGAGCACCCTGCCGGAGGGGGGAATCCCTCTCCGGTGGCCATCTTCATCATCCCGGCGCTCTCCATGACGAGGAGGGAGTAGTTCACCCTTGGGGTTGAGGGTATGTATGAGTAGCTATGTGTTTGATCTATCTCTCCCGTGTTCTTGATTTGGCACGATCTTGATGTATCACGAGCTTTGCTACTATAGTTGGATCTTATGATTTTTCTCCCCCTCTACTCTCTTGTAATAGATTGAGTTTTCCCTTTGAAGTTATCTTATCGGATTGAGTCTTTAAGGATTTGAGAACACTTCATGTATGTCTTGCATGTGCTTATCTGTGGTGACAATGGGATATCATGTGATCCACTTGATGTATGTTTTGGTGATCAACTTGCGGGTTCTGTGACCTTGTGAACTTATGCATAGGGGTTGGCACACATTTTCGTCTTAACTCTTCGGTAGAAACTTTGGGGCATTAGGGTTTTAATTGATTGAATAGATGAATCTAAGATTGTGTGATTCATATCGTATAATCATACCCACGGATACTTGAGGTGACATTAGGGTTTTAATTGATTTGTGTCTTAAGGTGTTATTCTAGTACGAACTCTAGGATAGATTGAACAGAAAGAATAGCTTCGTATTATTTTACTACGGACTTGTGAATAGATCGATCAGAAAGGATAACTTTGAGGTGGTTTCGTACCCTACAATAATATCTTCGTTGTTCTCAGCTATTAGTGACTTTCACTACAAGAAATATGTCAACTAGTGACCTTCTCTCAATGACCCTGGAAGAATTGGTCATAGATCTATGACCATTTGAGACCAATTGGTCAAAAGCTGTTCGGGGGGCTCCAAACCCTAAACCATTGCGACCATTTTGGTCAGAAAGGTCGTAATTTCCTTACACGAAATGGTCATAAAGCAAATAGCGCTAGTCCGCTACCTTATTTCTAGTTGTTAACGACCAATATAGATGGTCATAGCCTTGTAAATTGTGGTGGGTGGCGATGACTAGGCGCCATCTCATCAGTTTTGCCTATGTGTCATGTCCATGTGTCAATTTTTGCCCTAGGTTGTGAAGCAACCTATATTTCTGTTATTCCAAAAATTCCCAAAAAATTCTCATAAATTGTTTGGATCATATCTTCATCAAATATGTCAAAAAACCTTCCTTGCCTAGTTCAAAAATAATTCAACAATATTCATTTTCCTATTCTGTTCAGAGCAGCACTTTGTGAAGGAAGTACCACTTTGGCATGTCCAAATAGTATCCATTTTCTACCGGGCTTTCCTATGCCCAAATAACCATCCTACACCAAATGCCAGCTCAATCCATTCATTATTTTGAGCCCAGCTTCAACATTCGTATTTATGTCTAGTGTGGTACTTTGCAAAGCAAGTACCACCTAGGCTCCTCCTTTTGAGCTGAAAATTTGTGAAGACGATCTTGTTATTAACTGATCATCCTCGGCCAAAACTCATGCCCATTAGCCATGTACATTTCCCGTACCGCTAATCAAACACTTGGCTGCTAATTCATGTTTGAGCATCGATCGGTCGCCTCATGAGAATCTTATGTTGTAATTTTCTTCCTAGCACGTACCTGGGGAGTGCCCAACCCACTAGACATGCCTAGGCCGCCCAGAACACATGGCAACGCCACGGTCACGCGGTGACCACGCGGCGGGCATGCGAGTTTACGCGCTCTAGAGTTGGGGCCCTCGGCCACCGCCCAAACCTCGACGTATCACCACCAAACCATGTATTTATGATTAAATAGGTACTTATGTAACTAGAAATGATTTTTGGAAAAAAATAAATATAAAGTATGAGGCAGCTACAGTTCAAATTTTACCCACTTCCAGCTGAATCGGCGGAAATTTGTCTTTTTCACGAGAGGTGGATCAAAACTTTTTACACCCAACCATTTTGTCAGTTGTGAATTAAATATGTCCTAGTATTTTAGAAAATTGATTTGGTCCAATTTTGCAACAATTATTTGGGAGGTCCTTCACAAAAAAAACCTCCTTTTGGGCACTCGAAAAATGGAAAATGATTTTTTCGTCCAAAGAAAATGAAAACTTCCTTAGGCAACATTGTTTGCCATTCCAATATGCACCCTTGTGCACAATATGAGATCATTTGAACAAACTATGCCATGAATGTGGCCATAAGATTGATCATTTTGGCTTGAAAGCCATTGATCTCCACACGTGATAGCTCGTTTTTTAGAACACTTTTTTAAAATAATTGTCATATTACAGGTTTGTTATTTTTCTTGGGAACTTGGCCACATATAATGACACAATGCGAAGGTTTCCCAATTTTTTGATTTTTTGAATTTTTTATGCCCGTTTCAAAATGCGGTCAAAACGGCGGGAATGACCGTTCCTAGCTAGTGGTTGAATGTTGGAATCTTTTTGGCATTTCTCTGATTAAATAGGTACTTATGTAACTAGAAATGATTTTTGGAAAAAATAAATAGCAAACTATGAGGCAGCTGCAGTTTAAATTTTACCCGCTTCCAACTGAATCAGCGGAAATTTGTCTTTTTCACGAGAGGTGGATCAAAACTTTTTACACCCAACCATTTTGTCAATTGTGAATTAAATATGTCCTAGTATTTTAGAAAATTGATTTGGTCCAATTTTGCAACAATTATTTGGGAGGTCCTTCACAAAAAAACCTCCTTTTGGGCACTCGAAAAATGGAAAATGGTTTTTTCGTCCAAAGAAAATGAAAACTTCATTAGGCAACATTTTTTGCCATTCCAATATGCACCCTTGTGCACAATATGAGATCATTTGAACAAACTATGCCATGAATGTGGCCATAAGATTGATCATTTTGGCTTGAAAGCCATTGATCTCCACACGTGATAGCTCGTTTTTGAGAACACTTTTTTAAAATAATTGTCGTATTACAAGTTTGTTATTTTTCCTGGGAACTTGGCCACATATAATGACACAATGCGAAGGTTTCCCAATTTGTTGATTTTTTTTGAATTTTTTATGCCCGTTTCAAAATGCGGTCAAAACGGCGGGAATGACCGTTCCTAGCTAGTTGTTGAATCTTGGAATTTTTTGGCGTTTCTCTTATTAAATAGGTACTTATGTATCCAGAAATGATTTTTGGAAAAAATAAATAGCAAACTATGAGGCAGGTGCAGTTCAAATTTGACCCACTTTCAACTGAATCGGCGGAAATTTGTCTTTTTCATGAGAGGTGGATCAAAACTTTTTACACCCAACCATTTTGTCAATTGTGAATTAAATATGTCCTAGTATTTTAGAAAATTGATTTGGTCCAATTTTGCAACAATTATTTGGAAGGTCCTTCACAAAAAAACCTCCTTTTAGGCACTCGAAAAATGGAAAATGGTTTTTTTGTCCAAAGAAAATGAAAACTTCATTAGGCAACATTGTTTGCCATTCCAATATCCACCCTTTTGCACAATATGAGATCATTTGAACAAACTATGCCATGAATGTGGCCACAAGATTGATCATTTGGCTTGAAAACCATTGATCTCCACACGTGATACTCGTTTCTGAGAACACTTTTTTAAAATAATTGCCGTATTAAAAGTTTGTTATTTTTACTGGGAACTTGGCCACATATAATGACACAATGCGAAGGTTTCCCAATTTTTTGATTTTTTTTGAATTTTTTATGCCCGTTTCAAAATGCGGTCAAAACGGCGGGAATGACCGTTCCTAGCTAGTGGTTGAATCTTGGAATTTTTTGGCGTTTCTCTGATTAAATAGGTACTTATGTAACTAGAAATGATTTTTTTGGAAAAAATAAATAGCAAACTGTGAGGCAGCTGCAGTTCAAATTTGACCCACTTCGAGCTGAATCGGTGGAAATTTGTCTTTTTCACGAGAGGTGGATCAAAACTTTTTACACCCAACCATTTTGTCAACTGTGCATTAAATATGTCCTAGTGTTTTAGAAAAATGATTTGGTCCAATTTTGCAACAATTATTTGGGAGGTCCTTCACAAAAAAACCTCCTTTTGGGCACTCGAAAAATGGAAAATGGTTTTTTCGTCCAAAGAAAATGAAAACTTCATTAGGCAACATTGTTTGCCATTCCAATATGCACCCTTTTGCACAATATGAGATCATTTGAACAAACTATGCCATGAATGTGGCCATAAGATTGATCATTTGGCTTGAAAGCCATTGATCTCCACACGTGATAGCTCGTTTTTTAGAACACTTTTTTAAAATAATTGCCGTATTATAAGTTTGTTATTTTTACTAGGAACTTGGCCACATATAATGACACAATGCGAAGGTTTCCCAATTTTTTGATTTTTTTGAATTTTTTATGCCCATTTCAAAATGCGGCCAAAACGGTGGGAATGACCGTTCCTAGCTAGTGGTTGAATCTTGGAATTTTTTTGGTGTTTCTCTGATTAAATAGGTACTTATGTACCTAGAAATGATTGTTGGAAAAAAATAAATAGCAAACTATGAGGCAGCTGCAGTTCAAATTTGACCCGCTTCCAGCTGAATCGGCGGAAATTTGTCTTTTTCACGAGAGGTGGATCATAACTTTTTACACCCAACCATTTGGTCAATTTTATATTAAATATGGCCTAGTATTTTAGGAAAATGATTTGGTATAATTTTGCAACAAATATATGATAGGTCCTTCACAAAAAAACTTATTTTGGGCACTCGAAAAATGAAAAATGAAATTTCCGTGCAAAGAAAATGAAAACTTCCTTAAGCAAAATTGTTTGCCATTGCAAGATGCACCCTTGTGCAATTATTTGGTAGCTTCTTCTTCACAAAAAAATCATTTTGGACACTAAAAAATGAAAAATAAAATGCTGACATGACTTTACATTTTATTTTTATTTGCCACGACCAATTTTGGATGGTCATAACGTCTAATTTTAGATGGTCATAACGCCATACACACGTACTCCGTTCTGATTGGGCCATAGCCATCTCATGCGGATCATGCATCAAACACCGTTGGATGCTCATGGATCCAACGGTAGCCCTTTCCCCCTCACCTCTCATGCACACCACAGCCCAAACCCTAGCTCACATCACACCCCTTCCCTCATCGCACCCCTCCTCCCCCCATCTCCTCGCCGCCACCGCCACCTCCCGATCCAATCTCTCCCCGCCGCCTCCCGATCCAACCTCCCACCCACTGCTGACCTCGCCGTCCCTCCCTCCCCTCACCATATCTCCCTCGTCTCTCCCTCTCCCCCGCACCACTCCTCGCCTACTACATCAACCAGATGGGCCAGACGCTGCGCCTCGTCCGCCCGCCCGTGCTCTGGGTCGTCGTCGAGGCCAGCAAGCCCTCCCCGGAAGCCGCCCTCGCGCTGCACCGCACCGCCGTCATGCACCGCTACGCCGGCTGCTGCGACGGCCTCAACGCCTCCCCCGCAGTCGACTTCCGCCCGCACCAGCTCAACGCCGACCTCGAGGTCGTCGAGAACCACCTCCTCAATGGCGTAGTCTACTTCGCCGACGAGGAGGGCATCTACTCCCTGCCACTCTTTGACCGCCTCCGCCAGATTAGGTATCTCCCCCTCCACTCCGCCGCCCCGCTTCATCTCCGTCGTGATCCGGTGCCGCTGACCACCCCCGCGTCTCTGTCGCCCGCCATCTAAGCAACGATGCCCACTCGTCCTCTGCGTCGCCCCTCCCCGCACGCACCTGGGCCGCCTCCCCGTACGAGGCCCAGCAGCCCTCTGTTGGATTCGGTTTTCAAACTGAACATTTTGGTGTGGTGCCCTGTATCAAGAATTCGATCTGAAACTTCTAAAACTGAAGGATCGAACAGGAGCCTGTAGTTGACAGACTAGTATTCCCTTGTCAAATGCTTACTCCATTTTACTAGATTCAGTTATACCCTGCAATTTTTTTACAAAGGTTATACCCTGCAGTTTAGCTCTGTGTTATGAGGTATTGACCATCTGTGTGTTGATATTGATGTATCCGATAGTTCACTTGCAGCAAATCTTGCATCAATTAGGGATTCTTCAATTGAACTTCTCTTTCATTGTACCACCAAATACTAAAGTTTTGCTATGTGTTTTTGTCTATATAGAATTGCATTGATTCCCTCTTATTTCAGTAGTTACATGGCTTGAGGTCTCTGTATTCTTTTGAATAGGATGTACTATTCTATGCAAAAGATCTGATTTGCACAAACATAGTTATCTGCATGTGCTTCCTGACTTGGTATTTTGTTATATCTTGTTGGTTGAATGTATGGTGGTTCCAGTACAGTGGTAGTATATTCAGGTTTGGTGTGTTGTTGTGAGGTTAATCCCTCCGGAAAACATTCTTTGAGAATTTTGTAATGCCTCCTTTGGGGTGTTGATACACTATTGTGCAAGTTCTATTGTATGTGAGTTTATTTTGTTACTGCAAAGCATTGATACAATATGTCATTTGCAGGGAGCTCGCTCTGCATCCGAGTCTCAGTCATCCTGCACAGCAAGGAGCCGGACCAAGGGAGCAAGCAGCGCTGCTGGTTCCTTGAGACATGTGCATGTGTGGAGTAATTTTGCTTAGAGTATTTAACAAGATTGTGACGAATGTCACCGACACAACTTATATAGTTTGGTCTTCGTCTGATTTAGTTATTGCATCTTGTGTTCCTATAGTATACTAACAAATGCCTCGCTGTGAGTTGTTGGCTGTTTTCATTCTAGTCTGAATATGATCATGTATCCTGTAGAATTGGATTTCTCTGGCTGTTCCGTAAACTGAATTTGGTTCAGTTAAAAACTGCACTACCTGACAGTTTTGGGCAGCGAGCTTCTAACTGAAAAACAAGTTTGTTATGCTCATAATTTCAAGTTGTCCTCTACATATGAGCTGTAAAGCATGTTCTAAGGTTTCCGTAGAGTACTCGTTTGCTTCGTTTGGATGTATGGTTTGAGAGCAGCCGTCTATTTAGTTTGCTGTCTAGAAATATAGTACGGTTTAATGTCGGTGGCGGTCTTGTCTTAGATAGATTCTGTAGTGTATTAATCTCACTGGGTAGAGTGGCCTACTTGCACATATAGTACAGTTTAATGTCGACATTATCATCATCAGGTCCCTGTTCCCTCTATTCTCTCCTGCCTTGTGATGTTAGTCTGTGTGCGCTCACTAGTATTGTTAGATCATGTAAGTTGAATCGATGGTAGTGGTAGTAGAGTAGTATTTTTCTTCAGGTGAACCTGTTATAACTGACCATATCAGCACTAGTATCACATTTAGATTTAAAATGCTGACTGGAAATGTGTGTACTCGGTATTAGTCATGTAGCATGGTCAGATTTAGAGACTCAACCCGTTTCTTCTTTTGTTCCTACAAGACGATTCAGCTTAACTTTAAAAAGTAACAGTAAATTTGGATACTGCCACACACAAGATGTGGGGGAACGTAGCAGAAATTCAAAATTTTCTACGCATCACCAAGATCAATCTATGGAGTAATCTAGCAACGAGGGAAGGAGAGTGCATCTACATACCCTTGTAGATCGCAAAGCGGAAGCGTTCAAGTGAACGGGGTTGATGGAGTCGTACTCGTCGTGATCCAAATCACCGATGATCCTAGTGCCGAACGGACGGCACCTCCGTGTTCAACACACGTACAGCCCGGTGACGTCTCCTACGCCTTGATCCAGCAAGGGGAGAAGGAGAGGTTGGGGAAGACTCCATCTAGCAGCAGCACGACGGCGTGGTGGTGGTGGTGGAGGAGCGCAGGACTCTAACAGGGCTTCGCCAAGCACTATGAGAGACGAGGAAGGAGAGAGGTAGGGCTGCGCCAACAGGGAGAGCAAATCACACGTGATGGGCAGCCCCATACCTCAAGTATATATAGGGGGAGGGGAGGGGCTGTGCCCCCACCTAGGTTTCCACCCCTAGGGGTGGCGGCCAGCCCTATATCCCATCTAGGGGGCGGCCAAGGGGGGAAGAGAGGGGGGGCGCACCACTAGGTGGGCCTTAGGCTCATCTGAGCCTAGGGTTTCCCCCTTTTCCCTTCTCTCTTCGCCTTCGGCCCTGGTGGGGGGGCGCACCAGCCCACCTGGGGCTGGTACCCTCTCACACTTGGCCCAAGCAGCCCTTTGGGGCAGGTAGCCCCACCTGGTGGACCCCCGGGACCCTCCCGGTGGTCCTGGTACGTTACCGATAGCACCTGAAACTTTTCCGGTGACCAAAACAGGACTTCCCATATATAAATCTTTACCTTCAGACCATTCTGGAACTCCTCGTGACGTCCGGGATCTCATCCGGGACTCCGAACAACATTCGGTAACCACATACAAACTTCCTTTATAACTCTAGCGTCATCGAACCTTAAGTGTGTAGACCCTACGGGTTCGGGAACCATGCAGACATGACCGAGACACCTCTCCGGCCAATAACCACCAGCGGGATCTGGATACCCATGTTGGCTCCCACATGTTCCATGATGATCTCATCGGATGAACCACGATGTCAAGGATTCAATCAATCCCGTATGCAATTCCCTTTGTCTAGCGGTACGATACTTGCCCGAGATTCGATCGTCGGTATCCCGATACCTTGTTCAATCTCGTTACCGGCAAGTCTCTTTACTCGTTCCGTAACACATCATCCCGTGATCAACCCCTTGGTCACATTGTGCACATTATGATGTTGTCCTACCGAGTGGGCCCAGAGATACCTCTCCGTTTACACAGAGTGACAAATCCCAGTATCGATTCGTGCCAACCCAACAGACACTTTCGGAGATACCTGTAGTGTACCTTTATAGCCACCCAGTTACGTTGTGACGTTTGGTACACCCAAAGCACTCCTACAGTATCCGGGAGTTGCACAATCTCATGGTCTAAGGAAATGATACTTGACATTAGAAAAGCTTTACCATACGAACTACACGATCTTTGTGCTAGGCTTAGGATTGGGTCTTGTCCATCACATCATTCTTCTAATGATGTGATCCCGTTATCAACGACATCCAATGTCCATGGTCAGGAAACCGTAACCATCTATTGATCAACGAGCTAGTCAATTAGATTCTTACTAGGGACATGGTGTTGTCTATGTATCCACACATGTACCTGAGTTTCCTATCAATACAATTCTAGCATGGATAATAAACGATTATCATGAACAAGGAAATATAATAATAACCAATTTATTATTGCCTCTAGGGCATATTTCCAATAGTCTCCCACTTGCACTAGAGTCAATAATCTAGTTCACATCACCATGTGATTAACACTCACAGGTCACATCGCCATGTGACCAACATCCAAGAGTCTACTAGACTCAATGATCTAGTTCACATCACTATGTGATAAACACTCAAAGAGTTCTGGGTTTGATCATGTTATGCTTGTGAGAGAGGTTGTAGTCAACGGGTCTTGCCATATTCAGATCCCTATGTATTTCGCAAAACTTTATATCATAGATGTTGCTACCACGTTCCACTTGGAGCTATTCCAAATTATTGCTCCATTATACGTATCCGGTATCTCTAGTCAGAGCTATCCGGATAGGTGTTAAGGTTGCATCGACGTAACTCTTTATGTCGAACTCTTTATCACCTCCATAACCGAGAAACATTTCCTTATTCCTCTAAGGATAATTTTGACTGCTATCTAGTGATCCAGTCCTAGATCACCTTTGTACCTTCTTGCCAGACATGTGGCAAGGCACACATCAGGTGTGGTACTCAGCATGGCATACTGTATAGAGCCTATGACAAGAGCATAGGGGACAACCTTCGTCCTTCCTCTTTCTTCTGCCGTGGTCAATCTTTGAGTCTTACTCAACTTCACACCATACAACTCAGGTAAGAACCCCTTCTTTGACTGGTCTATTTTGAACTCCTTCAAAAACATGTCAAGGTGTGCGTTCTTTGAAAGTATCATCAGACGTCTTGATCTATTTCTATAGATCTTGATGCCCAATATGTAAGCAGCTTTATCCAGGTCTTCCTTTGAAAATCACTCTTCAAACAAACCGTTTATGCTTTCCAGAAACTCTACATTATTTTGGATCAACAATATGTCATCCACATATACTTATCAGAAATGTTGTAGTGCTCCCGCTCACTTTCTTGTAAATACAAGTTTCTAACAAACATTGTATAAACCTAAAAGCTTTGATTACTCCATCAAAGCATATATTCCGATTCTGAGATGCTTGCTCTAGTCCATAGAAGGATCGCTGGAGCCAGCATACCTTTTAGCATCCTTAGGATCGACAAAACCTTTTATTGTATCACATACAACTTTTTCTTACGAAAACTGGTAAGAAAACTTGTTTTGACATCCATCTGTGAGATTTCATAATCGAAAAACACAGCTAATGCTAAAATGATTCCGACGGACTTAAGCATCGCTACGGGTGAGAAATTCTCATTGTAGTCAACTCCTTGAACTTGTGAAAAGACTCTTTCCCACAAGTCGAGCTTCATCGAAGGTAACATTACCGCCCACGTCCGTCTTCTTCTCAAAGATCCATTTATCTCGATGGCTTGCCGATCAACGGGCAAGTCCACCAAAGTCCATACATGGATCCTATCTCGGATTTCATGGCTTCTAACCATTTGTCGGAATACGGGCCCACCATCGCTTCTCCATAGCTCGTAGGTTCATTGTTGTCTAACAACATGATATCTAAGACAGGATTACCGTACCACTCAGGAGTAGTACATATCCTTGTCGACCTACGAGGTTCGATAGCAACTTGATCCGAAGCTTCATGATCACTATCATTAACTTCCTCTTCAACAGACGTAGGCACCACAGAAAACATCTTTCTGTGTTGCATCACTCTCTGGTTGAAGTGAAGGTTCGACAACTTCATAAAGTTATATCTTCCTCCCACTCAATTCTTTCGAGAGAAACTCCTTATCGAGAAAGGACCCATTCTTAGCGACAAACAATTTGCCCTCGGATCTGAGATAGAAGGTGTACCCAACTGTCACCTTTGGGTATCCTATGAAGATGTGTTTGTCCGCTTTGGGTTTGAGCTTCTCCGGCTGAATCCTTAAGCATCGCAGCCCCAAACATTAAGAAACGACAACTTTGGTTTCTTGCCAAACCAATGTTCATACGACGTCGTCTCAACGGACTTAGATGGTGTCCTATCTAAAGTGAATGCAGCTGTCTCTAACGCATAACCTCAAAATGAAAACGGTAGATTGGTAAGAGACATCATAGATCGCACCATATCTCATAGGGTTCGATTACGATGTCCGGACACACCATTACCTTGTGGTGTTCCAGGTGGCTTCAACTGTGAAACAATTCCACAATGTCTTAAGTGATTGCCAAACTCATAACTCAGAAAATCCCCTTTTGATCAGATCGTAGGAACATGATCTTATTGTTATCATGATTCTTAACTTCACTCTGAAATCACTTGAACTTTTCAAACATTTCAGACTTGTGCTTCATTAAGTAAATATACCTATATCTACTCAAATCGTCAGTGAAGATGAGAAAATAGCGATATCCACCGCACGCTTCAATTCTCATTGGATCACACGCATCAGCATGTATGATTTCCAACAAGTCACTTGCCCGTTTCATTGTACCTAAAACGGGGTCTTAGTCATCCTGCCCATGAGGCATGGCTCGCATGTGTCAAGCGATTCAAAATCAAGTGACTCCAAACATCCATCGACATGAAGTTTCTTCATGCATCTTACGCCAATATGACCTAAGCGGCAGTGCCACAAGAAAGTGGTACTATCTACATCTTTTGGCGTGAACATGTGTATTACCACGACCGAGATTCAATGAACCATTCCCATAGGGTGCATGACCATGAAAGGTATTATTCATGTAAACAGAATAACCATTATTCTCTAATTTAAATGAATAACCATATTGCAATGAACATGATCTAATCATATTCATGCTCAACGTAGACACTTGATAACATTTATCTAGGTTCAATACTAATCCCGAAGGCAGATGGAGCATGCGATGGTGATCTCATCAACTTTGGAAACACTTCCAACACACATCGTCACCTCGCCCTTAGCTAGTCTCCGTTTAGTCCGTAGCTTTTGCTTCAAGTCACCAGTAATAGCAACTGAATCGGTATCCAATACCCAGGTGCTACCAGGAGTACTAGTGAGGTACACATTAATAACACGTATAAATTTTGTTGAAGTTGCCAGCCTTCTTATCTACCATGCATTTGGGATAATTCCGCTACCAGTGACCGTTCCCTTTACAATAGAAGCACTTAGTCTCGGGTTTGGGTTCAACCTTGGGTTCCTTCACTGGAGCGGCAACTGGTTTGCCATCCATGAAGTTTCCCTTCTAGCCCTTGCCCTTCTTGAAACCAGTGGTCTTGTTAAACCATCAACACTTGATGCTCCTTCTTGATTTCTACCTTTTGCGGTCTTAAGCACCGCGAACAGCTCCGGGATCAACTCCATCCCTTGCATGTCATAGTTCATCACGAAGATCTAGTAGCTTAGTGATAGTGGCTAGAGAACTCTATCAATCACTATCTTATCTGGAAGTTTAACTCCCATTGCTTTAAGTGATTGTAGCACCCAGACACTCTGAGCACATGCTCACTAGCTGAGCTATTCTCCTCCATCTTGCTGGCAAAAGAACTTGTCAGAGGTCTCACACCTCTCAACACGGGCATGAGCCTGAAATCCCAATTTCAGCTCTTGGAACATCTCATATGTTCTATGGCGTTCAAAACGTCATTGGAATCCCGATTCTAAGTTGTAAAGTATGGTGCACTAAACTATCAAGTAGTCATCAGGATGTGTCTGTCAGGTGTTCACAACATCCACAAATGACGTTGTAGGGGTTTGCACATCGAGCGGTGCATCAAAGACATAAGCCTTCTGTGTAGCAGTGAGGACACTCCTCGGACTACGGACCTAGTCCGCATCATTGCTTACAATATCTTTCAACTTAATATTTCTCTAGGAACGTATTGAAACAGGGAGCTACAACGTGAGCTATTTATCTACAACATATTTGCAAAGACAATTTAGACTATGTTCATGATAATTGAGTTCATTTAATGAACTCCCACTCAGATAGACATCCCTCTAGTCATCTAAGTGAAACATGATCCGAGTCAACTAGGCCGTGTCCGATCATCACGTGAGACGGACTAGTCAACATCGGTGAACATCTTCATGTTGATCGTATCTTCTATACGACTCATGCTCGACCTTTCGGTCTTCCGTGTTCCGAGGCCATGTCTATACATGCTAGGCTCGTCAAGTCAACCTAAGTGTTTTTGCTGTGTAAATCTGGCTTACACCCGTTGTATTCGAACGTTAGAATCTATCACACCCGATCATCATGTGGTGCTTCAAAACAACGAACCTTCGCAACGGTGCACAGTTAGGGGGAACACCTTTCTTGAAATTTTAGTGAGGGATCATCTTATTTAAGCTACCATCGTTCTAAGCAAGTAAGATGTAAAACATGATAAACATCACATGCAATCAAATAGTGACATGATATGGCCAATATCATTTTGCTCCTTTTGATCTCCATCTTTGGGGCTCCATGATCATCGTTTTCACCGGCACGACACCATGATCTCCATCATCGTGTCTTCTTGAAGTTGTCTCGTCATCTATTACTTCTACTACTATGGCTAACACTTTAGCAATAAAGTAAAGTAATTACATGACGTTTATGTTGACACGCAGGTCATAAATAAATAAATACAACTCTTATGGCTCCTGCCGGTTGTCATACTCATCGACATGCAAGTCGTGATTCCTATTACAAGAACATGATCAATCTCATACATCACATATATCATTCATCACATCCTTTTGGCCATATCACATCACAAGGCATATGCTGCAAAAACAAGTTAGACGTCCTCTAATTGTTGTTGCAAGTTTTTACATGGCTGCTATAGGTTTCTAGCAAGAACGTTTCTTACCTACGCCAAAACCACAACGTGATATGCCAATTTCTATTTACCCTTCATAAGGACCCTTTTCATCGAATCTGATCCGACTAAAGTGGGAGAGACAGACACCCGCTAGCCACCTTATGCAACTAGTGCATGTCAGTCGGTGGAACCAGTCTCACGTAAGAGTACGTGTAAGGTCGGTCCGGGCCGCTTCATCCCACGATGCCGCCGAATCAAGATAAGACTAGTAACGACAAGTAAATTTACAAAATCAACGCCCACAATTGCTTTGTGTTCTACTCGTGCATAGAAACTACGCATAGACCTAGCTCATGATGCCACTGTTGGGGAACGTAGCAGAAATTCAAAATTTTCTACGCATCACCAAGATCAATCTATGGAGTAATCTAGCAACGAGGGAAGGAGAGTGCATCTACATACCCTTGTAGATCGCAAAGCGGAAGCGTTCAAGTGAACGGGGTTGATGGAGTCGTACTCGTCGTGATCCAAATCACCGATGATCCTAGTGCCGAACAGACGGCACCTCCGTGTTCAACACACGTACAGCCCGGTGATGTCTCCTACGCCTTGATCCAGCAAGGGGAGAAGGAGAGGTTGGGGAAGACTCCATCCAGCAGTAGCACGACGGCGTGGTGGTGGTGGAGGAGCGCGGGACTCCAGCAGGGATTCGCCAAGCACTACGAGAGACGAGGAAGGAGAGAGGTAGGGCTGCGCCAACAGGAAGAGCAAATCACACGTGATGGGCAGCCCCATACCTCAAGTATATATAGGGGAAGGGGAGGGGCTGCACCCCCACCTAGGTTTCCACCCCTAGGGGTGGCGGCCAGCCCTATATCCCATCTAGGGGGGCGGCCAAGGGGGGAGAGAGGGGGGGCACCACTAGGTGGGCCTTAGGCCCATCTGAGCCTAGGGTTTCCCCCTTTTCCCTTCTCTCTTCGCCTTGGGCCCTGGTGGGGGGTGCACCAGCCCACCTGGGGCTGGTCCCCTCTCACACTTGGCCCACGCAGCCCTCTAGGGCAGGTAGCCCCACCTGGTGGACCCCCGGGACCCTCCCGGTGGTCCCGGTACGTTACCGATAGCACCCGAAACTTTTCCGGTGACCAAAACAGGACTTCTCATATATAAATCTTTACCTCCGGACCATTCCGGAACTCCTCGTGACGTCCGGGATCTCATCCGGGACTCCGAACAACATTCGGTAACCACATACAAACTTCCTTTATAACCCTAGTGTCATCGAACCTTAAGTGTGTAGACCCTACGGGTTCGGGAACCATGCAGACATGACCGAGACACCTCTCCAGCCAATAACCACCAGCGGGATCTGGATACCCATGTTGGCTCCCACATGTTCCACGATGATCTCATCGGATGAACCACGATGTCGAGGATTCGATCAATCTCGTATGCAATTCCCTTTGTCTAGCGGTACGATACTTGCCCGAGATTCGATCGTCGGTATCCCGATACCTTGTTCAACCTCGTTACCGGCAAGTCTCTTTACTTGTTCCGTAACACATCATCCCGTGATCAACCCCTTGGTCACATTGTGTACATTATGATGATGTCCTACCAAGTGGGCCCAGAGATACCTCTCCGTTTACACGGAGTGACAAATCCCAGTCTCGATTTGTGCCAACCCAACAGACACTTTTGGAGATACCTGTAGTGTACCTTTATAGCCACCCAGTTACGTTGTGACGTTTGGTACACCCAAAGCACTCCTACGGTATCCGGGAGTTGCACAATCTCATGGTCTAAGGAAATGATACTTGACATTAGAAAAGCTTTAGCATACGAACTACACGATCTTTGTTCTAGGCTTAGGATTGGGTCTTGTCCATCACATCATTCTCCTAATGATGTGATCCCGTTATCAACGACATCCAATGTCCATGGTCAGGAAACCGTAACCATCTATTGATCAACGAGCTAGTCAACTAGAGGCTTGCTAGGGACATGGTGTTGTCTATGTATCCACACATGTATCTGAGTTTCCTATCAATACAATTCTAGCATGGATAATAAACGATTATCATGAACAAGGAAATATAATAATAACCAATTTATTATTGCCTCTAGGGCATATTTCCAACACAAGAGAAGACTGTTACAACGATAGTATGTGCTACATTTGATCCCGGGTTGTATAACATATCTGTTACTGCAGGTCACCCATCCTTGAGGAGCATAAGGAGGGACGCATCTAGCTGGCCCTCAAGGGCCTGCTCTGCTCCTCTTCTTTCTTGAACATCGGTAACTCCAGGTTCCCGGGCTTCCAAGGTGCGCCAACACACCGCCGCCATGCCTCCTCTGCTCTCTGGGCTCGGACCAATCGCTCGACCCTTCAGGTACGCACGTCTCCTGCTATTATCTCAACCCTGTGAGTGCCAACTTGCCTCTTGCCTGCCAAGAGTGTTGACAGAATTGCTTCTGATACATGTATGTGTGTGCTTGTGTGCAGCACAAGCCCTGCAGCAGCCGACGTGGGTTCAGGTGTCCCCTCCCCTGATGTCTATAAATCTACCATGCTCTGCTAATTCTATGCGAGCACTGTTAGGCGTCCATTTGTATTTGCAAATTAGCAGCAGCTTGCAGAATATGTGCCGTCCAAAGCGTTGCCTTAATATGATATGCGTATCATTAGCTGGTATCCATATGGAGATAGTTTAGCGGAGGAAGAGATAAACACCTATGTTTCTTGGTCCGTGAAATTGCATTGGAGAGATGGGTCTATTATATATAGGCAATACATTACACTAGTTGAATTTGACCACGCACCAACTCCAACAAGTGATACATGCATGCTAATTGTTATTAGCTTCAAAACCTAGTAAATGCCTTCTTGCACTAGGTACACCCTTGAACTTTTGTCCTTTACAACCTGATCGATGTACAATCTGTTTGCTTGAAAGTAATTTTAGTTGATTCTTTGATGGAGCGCTAAGACTATGCATGGAACATTAATTTTTATTATCTAAAACTATCGCCGTGTGATATGCAGGTGCCTAGTTTGTTTTTATTAGTTTTTATTATATAAAGTACCTCCCTGGAACATTGTTTGTCACCTTGTTTCCACTGATATGCAGGATATTGTTTGTTGCTTATGCTTTTCTGATCGACAGTATCAGGCAGTAACACATTAATTAGTATCTTGGTTACTTGAAATCAAATCCATGATTTTGTTATGTACTGTTTGCTCACAGTTAAGTACAAGTTAACCTTTCATGTTAAGGCAAACCTGAGAACACTTGCTTGTGAGAACCAACTGGACTTCTTAGATATATCCAAGTGAAGATGTATTGTTACTATGGCAGTGAATTTTATCTATGTGAGATTAGAATTTGAGTGCCATCATTCATCTTATGGTATCTTGTTCTCTATGATAACTGTTGACTTGCAAGATACAATGTTGATTTACTATATATACCCGCACAACAAGTATATGGTGTTGTCTTATGGTTATGCTGCCTATGTCACCGATATTTAACTCTGCTATCTCATTTTGTCTTTATTATAAGCTTGGCTAACCTTGTAGATGTTGTCCTTCGTTCATCTACAGGACACCATCATGCATATGTTTATTCGGTTTGAACTTTGCATATGTTTTTTTGGTTTGAACTTTGCATATGTTTATTTAGTTTGAACTCTGCATGACATGAAGTAATTGTTTCTAGTGTTTTTCTCAAGTTTTTTCACTGTCACTTGATATATACTTAGCTTGTACTTGAAGATGTGGTTTAATAATGGTGATTTTGTTCTACTTGGATGCATTGGTACCCCCCCCCATCATAGAGTGCACGGATGCAATGGTGGCAAGAAGATGATGGTCATGTGCATCATCAAGCACAACATGGTGATAATCTACCTCCTCACAAATGCTAACTAAATCCAGATCAACGTTGTCATCCACATGTGTCTCTCTCGGTTCCCTTTATTCTCTCCTGTGTTTGTGATGTTAGTGTATGTGCTTTGACTAGTAATGTTAGATCTTGCCTATTGAATGGATGGTCGTGGTAGTAGAATGGCATTGTTGTTTTAGGTGCAATGTGTTGCGGTGAGGTTACAGGACCTGCACTTCATGCATATTCACAGTCTCTATTTTCTTGTATGAATAAAAAAGCATGGTACTAGCTGGATTTGTGTTATCATTCTATATACAAAACTGTTCTTTTTTGAATGGAATGTTGATAATATATTGGTTCTATTTGTTCTGATTCTTCTCAGCTTATTCATGTAACAGGGTGGACGGCATGTTGCTGTTCTGTTAGCCTAGTTCTGAATGATCGCTATCGAAGGAGCTCCATGCTGAAGAAGAAAACACTTGTAGAGCTTATGAAGTATCTAGTTTTTACCCTATAGAGCTTGTAATTGTGATTTCCATACCTGTAGTGCTTGTATCGTTATTCCACTTGTAGAGCTTGTAAATTTTGTGTTAAGAGTATTACGTGTTATTTGGAGAGTAGGAGCTGCATGAATCTGGTTGATATAATTTGAAGTATTACATGTGTTTTCTGTCAGTGCAATTTGAATACTGCCAATTTAAATACCAGTTATTTATTTACTGTTAAATTGAAATATGAATAATATGACCCTGGCAGCTGGGACCCATGTGACAAGTGGACCCCTTTTTATATAAAAGAAAAAAATAAAAACTGTTGAGAAAAAGGGCCCAGCCCAGAAATAAAAAGGCTAAAATGTGGGCTTGGCCCATGTAGTCAACCAAATTAATAGGGAAAAAATATTCTAAAAAGGCTGAATTGTTGGGCTAGGCCCATGTAGAACACCGAATTGGACTGGGCTGATTCTTGTGCCACATCAGATTGCCACGTCGGATGCCTACATGGCCTGAGGAGGCTGCTAGTGACCAAAACAAAATAGTAGGCATATTTTGGTCGTAAACGTCTACGACCTTCTCACAGAGAAGGTCGTTAATTTCAGTTTACGACCGCCAGCTTTTGACCTTCTGGTTTTGGTCATAGAAAGGTCGCAAATGAAAAACTGTGACCTTTTAGAGACCAATAGTGAAGGTCACAAGTTGACATATTTCTTGTAGTGTTTGGAATGACTCTTTGTTGCATGTTGAGGGATAGTTATATGATCCAATTATGTTATTATTGTTGAGAGAACTTGCACTACTGAAAGTATGAACCCTAAGCCTTGTTTCCTACCATTGCAATACCGTTTACGCTCACTTTTATCACTTGCTACCTTGCTGTTTTTATATTTTCATATTACAAATACCCATATCTACCATCCATATTGCACTTTTATCATCATCTCTTCGCTGAACTAGTGGACCTATACAATTTACCATTGTATTGGGTGTGTTGGGGACACGAGAGACTCTTTGTTATTTGGTTGCAGGGTTGTTTGAGAGAGATCATCTTCAACCTACGCCTCCCACGGATTGATAAACCTTAGGTCGTCCACTTGAGGGAAATTTGCTACTGCCCTACAAACCTCTGCACTTGGAGGCCCAACAACGTCTACAAGAAGAAGGTTGTGTAGTAGACATCATGCCTGATCAGGCTCGACGGACATGGATGCACGTAGTTCGAAACCAGTGGCCGGAGACGAATCCGGGGTTCCGGTGACGCAGATCCCGCTCGAGGCTGGGTCTGTGTGCGGCTCCAACGCCGCTGAGTCTGCGGCTTCCATGGCGGGGTTGAGCTTCCCGTCTGCGAATGGCGCAATCTGCTCCGGATCTAGGGCCGGAGCACTTACAGGCGCTATCTCCTGGGTATGGTCCGATGATAGATTTAGGTCATGTTCATCATGGTGGCAGGGAGCGGCTGCCGTGGGATCAAATCCGTCGAAGAACAAGTCTCCGCGGATATCGACGACGTAGTTCAAGCTTCCAAACTTGACCCGACGGCCAGGGGCGTAGCTGTCGGTCTGCTCTAGATGGCCAAGTGAGTTGGCCCGCAGTGCGAAGCCGCCGAATACGAAGATCTGGACAGAGAGAAAGAACTTCCCCCGGGCAGTGTTGTTGTAGATGATGGATGGAGCCATCGAATCTTCTAACGATGACACAATGGACCTCTCAATGAAAGCACCAATGTCGGTGTCAAAACTAGCGGATCTCGGGTAGGGGGTCCCGAACTGTGCGTCTAAGGTTGATGGTAACAGGAGACAGGGGACACGATGTTTACCTAGGTTCGGGCCCTCTCTACGGAGGTAATACCCTACTTCCTGCTTGATTGATCTTGATGAATATGAGTATGACAAGAGTTGATCTACTACGAAGTCTAGCCTATATGATTATGATTGCCTCTACAGACTAAACCCTCCAGTTTATATAAACACCGGAGGGGACACGGGTTGTACAAAGTCGGTTACAGAGAAAGGAATCTTCATATCCGAATACCAAGCTTGCCATTCACGCCAAGGAGAGTCCCATCCGGACACGGGAGAGAGTCTTCGGTCTTGTATCTTCATAGCCCATCAGTCCGGCCCATGTCCAACAGGCCGGACGCCTGAGGACCCCTTAGTCCAGGACTCCCTTAGGCGCCCCCCTGCCTTGTGGGCCTCCCGTGACTCCCCTGACCTAATTCTTCGTCCTATATATTCACATATATTCCCGAACCTCTAGAAGCATCCACGAAAACACTTTTTCACCGCCGCAACCTTCTGTTCCCGTGAGATCCCATCTAGGAACCTTTTCCGGCATCCTGTCGGAGGGGGATTTGATCATGGAGGGCATCTACATCAACTCTATTGCCCTTTCGATGAAGCGTGAGTAGTTTACCTCAGACCTACAGGTCCATAGCTAGTAGCTAGATGGATTCTTCTCTCTCTTTGATTCTCAATACCATGTTCTCCTCGATGTTCTTGGAGATCTATCCGATGTAATCTTCTTTTGCGGTGTGTTTGTCGAGATCCGATGAATTGTGGATTTATGATCAGCTTATCTATGAATATTATTTGAATCTTCTCTGAATTCTTCTATGCATGATTTTATATCTTTGTAATTCTCTTGGAACTATCGGTTTGGTTTGGCCAACTAGATTTGTTTTTCTTGCAATGGGAGAAGTGCTGAGCTTTGGATTCAATCTTGCGGTGTCATTTCCCAGTGACAATAGGGGCAGCAAGGCACGTGTTGTATTGTTGCCATCGAGGATAAAAAGATGGGGTTTACATCATATTGCTTGAGTTTATTCCTCTACATCATGTCATCTTACTTAATGCGCTACTTTGTTCATCATGAACTTAATACTCTAGATGCAGGCAGGAGTCGGTCGATGTGTGGAGTAATAGTAGTAGATGCAGTATCGTTTTGTCTACTTGACACGGACGTGATGCCTATATTTCATAATCATTTCTTTAGATATCGTTACAACTTTGCGCTTTTCTATCAATTGCTCGACGGTAATTTGTTCATCCACCGTGTTATTTGCTATCTTGAGAGAAGCCTCTAGTGAAACCTATGGCCCCCAGGTCTATTTTCCATCATATTAGTTTTCGATCTACTATTTTGCAATCTTTTACTTTCCGATCTATAAACCAAAAAACCCCAAAATATTTACTTTATCTTTTATTTAGTTTCATCTATCTCTATCAAATCTCACTTTTGCAAGTGACCGTGTATGGATTGACAACCCCTTTATCACGTTGGGTACAAGTTGTTTGATTGTTTGTGCAGGTATTGGTGATTTGTGCATTGTCTCCTACTAGATTGATACCTTGGTTCTCTAACTGAGGGAAATACTTATCTCTACTTTCCTGCATCACCCTTTCCTCTTCAAGGGAAAAACCAACACAAGCTCAAGAAGTAGCAGGAAGAATTTCTGGCACCATTGTCGGGGAGATCTATGCCAAGTCAAGACATACCAAGTACCCATCATAAACTCTCATCTCTTGCATTACATTGCTGGTAGATTTACTAAAGGGGTTGAGGTGGGCAATAAGCATGTTATAGAGAGTAGTCAATTTGAAGGGAAAAGACATAAGTAGTAGAGATTTTTTATACTCCCTCCGATTGGGTTTATAAATCAGACACTGATTTTTAGGTCTTCAATTTGACTAAGAAAATATTATTATATTTCATAGAAATTTCTTTCGAAGGTGTTCCAGGATCATGACAACTCAATAACCACACCCTCTTTCCTATGCATCAATAAAAGAAAGTAACGAACCTAGAACATGACCAAGAAGGCAAGAATTAATCCATTGGCACTAAAAATGTAAAGGAAACTAAAACTGGAAAGGAAACTACAACCTCTTACCCAATTCATTGCAAAGTGAAGTAGTAGGCTTGCTAAGTGTGAATCACCTGAGAGATAAGTGGGAAACTCTTTTGTCGTAGCAACCTCCATTGCTAATACCCTAATGACATGCCCTCAATCAAACCGATTGCGGCATGTCGAATGGACCGGCGAAGGTCACCGTCGAATCCACTGGTGGTGTGCCCCGTTCGAGGAAGAGCACACATTGGGCCCTGACACCAATGAGCCCTCGCCGGCTGTTGCCGCCACATTCAAGGTCTCCTTGCACATAGGCCATGGTTGGGGGCTCTCTATTCGGATCAATCACATACATGGTAGCTTGAAAGAAATTGTAGCTCTGGAGGAGATGAGGGAAGGAGAGGGTGATTTATGACGTGGCTGGATGCGAGTGGAAGATGAGTTTAGCAACCGTCCCCTGTGGTTCAACCATCATCGTCGATATGTTCATCTGAGGAGAGGCGAGAGGGACAAGGGGGGAAACTATGGTGAAAGGGCCAGTTTCACTTGTGGGAGGGGCCGGGGGAGTGAGCAAAACATTTATAGGGCGAGGTAAGTGGAGCAATCCTAGGATGAGTCAACAAGTTTCAGAGAAAATAAGTTGAGATTTCAATTGCTCTCGTTCATCTCGTGCTTTGAACCAATGTGTAGCAATCATCCAAAAACAGACTATTCATGTCCCTCCAAGGGATAGACGATATACTAAGCACACTTTTGGTCATCATTCAACCAATCAATAGTTTATTCTTTGGCCTCGCAAAATATGATCGTGCCAAATTTTGGCATTAAACTAATCATTGCCCCTATACAGTATGCTGCAGGTGAGCAAGCAAACACGAGCTCTTCAACAACATCCTGCTACCCCTGGAACAAACCTTCGTCGGGATGGTCTATGTTAAATGTGGACGGCCACGTTGCGACGAAAGCATTGGAGGAGCAGGCATGGTGTTAAGGAACGACACAGGAGCCATCATTTTCTCAGTGTGTCATTTTGTTCGCTCATGCAGATCCCCAATGGAGGCGTAAATTCAGCGTGTCTCGAGGATACGTCCCTGACGCTGAAGCAAACGAACATGTCGTTGATCAATGAACTAGATTGCAAGGAAGGAGTTGATGCTCTCTCAGGTAGGAGTATCAACAGATCTTCGTTGGCTGGTATGATGGAGAATACGAAGAGTCTCCTGCATGGGATCCAACGACATTGCTTTGTCCACGCTTGAAGATGAGCGCATGGCGTTGCACACTGCATGCTCAGCTGGGACGTTGCTCCCAACACACGGCACTCTGGTTAGCTGCTATGCCAGATGGTTTATGTAAAATCTGTGAAAACGAGTGTAACATTATTTCTTAATTAATACAAGCCCATATCACATGCAAAAAACCAATAATTGCCCCTACCTCATATCTTAAAGGCATGTATATTGGTTGATAAGATTATCTTATTTTAAACCTAACACATAATCTAGAGTAGTAAATAAAAATATGATGTAGGAGTACAATGATTATCTCATAATCTTATCTCTAATAATTAGTAAAAATGTGGTGAGTTAACTGGGCAATTCTCTTTTGCTTAATTAATTGACGAGGCCAATCTTTTACCCCCGTTTTAAAGGAAATAAATGGGATGAGACATTGTTGCAATGTTGCTAAGAAATCATTTCCTATTTAAGAGAAGACAAATCTTTTCTTCTGATCTCTCTTTCTCCACCTCATAAGATATTTTACATGACACTCTTAAGATAACCCATCTCTTCTGGCCATGTGGAGCGAGAGGCGCGAAGGGTAGAGATCGGGGGTGTTTTTTTTTTGGTGTTTTTTTTCTTGGTAAAGGCGAAATGAAAACCAGTCCATAGAACAACATTCGTTGACTAAGCTTGACAGGCCTGCACATACGGCCCAAACAGCCTTCGATCGATCGTCCCAGTGACAACCACCGAACCCCAAGAAAAGTACGGTCGTTATGCCCAGCTCCAACCATCGTTCACCCCCAATGCCACCTTCACCTCTCCCCACCGCCGGCGTCCGGCGACCGCCGCTTGCCGGCCTACCGGTGATGGGTCGCGCATCCACTTGATGGATCCGTCGGCGGCAGGACCTGCGCCACCACGGGCCGCCCCGGGCAGAGGGGCGGACCCAGCGGAGCAGCGCAGGCGGTGGTGCGGGATCACAGTCCGCGGGGCCCTCGTGATGCTCTTCCCCATCGCCGTGTCATTCCTCTTCTCCTTTCTCTTCGGCATCGCTGGCCTCCTCCTCGGCGGGCTCTCCTCCAACGCGTCCGTCTCCATGCCCTCCACCTGCCGCATCCTCTCTACCGGTCGGCCACTGTACCTTCCCTTCCGTCTCTTCCCTCCCGATTTACCCCCATGCTGTTTCCCGAGCTTAGGAATCTAACCGGGTGCTCAAGTTAGCTGTTTTGGTGTTTAGCGTTTAGAGCTTACTGCAAATTTTGTGATGTATATTCCATTTATGCACTTTACCATCTGCTCCACGAAGTCTAAGAGCTGCTTACGTATTCCCCACTTGGTGTGTCACTGTGTGGATTTCGATGCGCTAATGCGCTATCACTTGGGGTGTGTGTTGGATGCTGATTACACTGTGGCTCAGCTAGTGAGCTTAGGATGTGATTAGTTTTCCCTTTCGGTTTGGACCGAGCTGCGTTGATCTTTAGCTTGATGCGGTTGCTGGCGCATTGTAGGCCTGGACATTCGGTCATCTAAGGTTTGCGAGCTTGGACTGTTGAAACTATAAAGCTAAGCATGTATTTTACCCCTCGAGTAATCGAAGATTCCGCTGCCATGATGACTATTACTGGGCTTCAGTTTTTGAGGTGAGAATTTATATTGTGATTCTACTTTGGTGTTTGTTTCTCTTAGTGGAGCAGCTCAAAATGTTGTTAAAGCTGCTGGTTGGTTGTTTCACTTGCTTTATCTTTTTGTACCAGCACAGTGACATTTTATACATCATGTATTAACTACTTTTTCGCTATTCTCACATTCAGCTCCTCTAGATTTGGGCTGTCTAATGCTTCTAACTGATAATGATATCTGCAGACCTTTCATGCTTTGTACGTGCTATCAACTCCCACATAAGGCAATAAATGATGAACAATTCTAGCTGTAGTTTCTAGTTTGTTGATAAAGAACGTATAAAAAAAGACATGACATATTTACATTTCGAACATCAGCTTGCGATCGTGCACGTATTTCAGTTTACATTAGTATTCACAAGGATTACTGTATGTGTTTAATTAATTAATGGGTGGGGATATAGGTATCCAGAATTTAGGAGGAGAAAGGCCATGTGTGTGCAAAACAAAATTACATAAGAAGATCATGATACTAAAATGCAGTATTTCATTTCTATTCCAAGTTAATTTCACTTGCTGAAGTTGCTTAAAACCTTCCAAATTTATCATAACATACAAAGAAGATCATAAACATGTTCAATTCCCACATACCTCATAAGAAAATGACTTGTCAGCAGCAGACCATCGTTTTAGGTAGCTAATAAAGAAAGAAAACAGCAGGTGTTAACTCAACAAATCAAAGGATCACCTGATAGGTCGGACAAGTACTTGTTTTGACTGCAAAATACTGCTCAAAGCTAACTCAACATAGCAACAAATGTGGGCATCGTAGGCTTACGTTAGTGCCTAAGAGACTCAGGAGGCTGATACTCTTTGTTGTAAGCCGGGCATCAAAAATGTACTTCTCAGCACGGTAGAAAAATTGATGGGCAGAACCTACCATAGGTAACAGAAGCAAATGAGCAAACATCTAGAGTTACTCAGATGATCAATCAGCACCTTATTGAGCAAGCTGGGGTCCTTGAAAAGAAGACAGGATTACAGAAGAGCCTTACAAGTGCATTCATCTGATCTTGTGGATCTGCGATGGCATCACCATGTGTGCCGCAGCCTACGCCAGTCTCGCCTTTGCCTCGACGTGCATGACGGTTACAAACTCAACGGTACTGCCACCTCTCCTATCGCTCCCGTGTGGGACCCTTGCAGAGGGCTTGCTGTCGGTGCCGGTAACGCTGATGGCTAGGACGGCATGCCGTGCTAGGACAGCGTCTCCGTTGGCAGGTTCGCCGTCGTGTTCTCTGATAGGGGCGGCTACTCCCACACCGGTGACCCCAACCGAGGCATCAAGGGGAGGCAGGAGGCAGCGACGAGACAAGGTGCGGACGGCTCGTCGTGGCAGAGAATGTGGGCCGTGGGGGCGGGGCTGGGAGGCGATTTTTCTCAGTGGAGAGATGGAAGTGGGGGCAAGGGGGGAGAGATGGGGCGTGCCCGCATGGGATGTGTGGGTGCATGGCTGACGGATTGGTGGTTGTCACCCTTTTCCCGGGTTTTTTCCCCGTTCTTTTCTTCTTTTTGTTTTTTCTGCACTGGACGGGGAGGGAAGGATGAGTAACCATTACGACGGCAAACTCCCCTTTAATAGTACAGATTAGGTATTCTCACATTCAGCTCCTCTAGATTTGGGCTGTTTAATGCTTTTACTGATAATGATATATACAGATCTTTGATGCTTTCTATGTGCTCTCAACTCCCAAATAAGGCAATAAATGATGAACAATTCTAGCTGTAGTTTCTAGTTTGTTCATAAAGTCCTGTAAATAAAGACACGCCATATTTACATTTCGAACATTAGCTTGTGGTCGTGCACTGCACACTGCACAGCCTGCCCGCAGTCTTTCGGTTTACTAGTATCAGTATTCACAAGTATTACTATATGTGTTTAGTTAATTAGTTTTTCTCACTTGTGTTGTGGATGGATACTCTAGGTTGAATACACAAAATATTTTTCTGGTCAAACATCTTATGCAATGGCAGAAGCTCCAAAAGAGGCTCTTCCTCACAATTGCCGGCCTGATTTTGGTGCTGTATGGTCAACAGCAGCAAAGCTCAAGGTACACTACTATGGAACATCTAGTTCACATGAGAAATACATAATGTTCTCTCCAGTGGTTTTTTGAATCTTCAGTTGTTTGCATGCCCTTTGCGTATATCATGTTTAGTTATCAAGAGGTCATCATTTTATTATCGTCTTCTCTTGTAGGTCAATGAATCATACAAGTGCAGGTACACACTGGGGAGCACCAAAGCTGACATTTATTCAGACAAGCTATTCAATTGCACTGCTGAGGATCCTTCAATAATTGAAATGCTGAAAAGGATTTTTGTACTGTGAGTATATATGCCCTCTAATTTTCTACCTGCTGCATGGGCATCGCCTTAACTTCTCATAATGTGATAACATCATGTTAATCCACATATCCTTCACCAGAAGTCGATAGCCAAAACCACTCATTGCTCTTATTTGCTCTGGTAATCTGACTAGCTCTAGTGCTTTATGCTTATCAATTGGCTTTGTTTCTTATGCTTGGGTTGTATTGTTGCATCACCACTTTATGTCAAGCTGTAAACACTAGGAACTTAACAACCTTTTGGTTGGTAAAAGGGTCACTTTTTTTCCTTCACTTCTTATAATGGTCATTTATCTTAAATATATCAACATTTCCTTCTGTTTAACTTGAGACTGAAATCTGACAGGTTTTCAAAGTTCTGCAAGTCAAAAGATTTCAGTTCGTGGTGGATGCTTGGATATGCGGCAGCAGGGGTTGTGGCGGGCATGCTGAGCTCTATACTCATCACCGTAGCAGTAAGAATCCTCCGAGGAGTGTTCCTTGCTGCCGCCAGGCGGGCTGTGAGCAACCATAGCATCAGGGTGTTTGCTTACCGTTTCAAGCGGGCGTGCCTTCTTGTTGCATATATATCTTTCGTTGGCTGGATCACCTTGCAGTACAGCAAAATGGTTGGGCTGAAGGAGCTTGTGCTGGACTTCAAACTCTTGGAGAGGTTCTTGTAAAATGTAAACGGGCTTCGGCAGTGTATATCAAATAAGCCGATCCCCTTGTGCGATGTAACTTATCATGCTGTGCTTCGATATGCGGCCGCCCATGAACAGGTGGATGAATCATGGGTGGCTGCAGTTGGCATGGAGTAACTCCCACGTGTTGTAACCTGCAGTGCATGTTGGAAATATGAGCAATTTACCGAATGATTTTATTAACAGAAATACTAGATAAAGCATGACTAATATAGTAGAGATAAAATAAGTCATGCGTTCTGACGGAGAGAAGGAAAATAGCTTCTGCATATATGAACCGTAGCTTATCATATCTATAGCAGACAGTAGAACTAGTTGCATATATGAGGTAGAACCTAACATATTTAGGGCAAGTACTAGTATGAGAAACTGTGGCAGGATATCTAACAGAAAGAAGAACACATACGGGACAGCAGCAGCAGTAGCACTGGACTTAGGGTCGGTGTCCTCGCCAGCCATGTCGTCGAGGAGGTTGTCGACGTTGGGGAAGAAGTCGTCGTCGGGGAAGTAGCCGTCGGAGTCCGGGGCGTCCGTGACGAAGGAGTCAGTCAGTAGTCGCGCAGAGCGCTCCTCAAAAATCTTATCACCCTTCTCCCGTACAGGACTCAAAGAGGTGCGGTTTCGGAGGCCTACTGTCCCGACCTGCGGTGCATGCCGCAAGCCGGGATGAGGAAGACAGCAGTAGCTCAGAGATTGGAACCGGTGGCGAGAGGAAGGAGAAGTTCTGGTGCCTCTCTCTGAGAGGAGCGACCTCCCTTTTATAGGCACAAGAGAAGGAGGCGAGAGGCTGCACCGGGAGCTGAAGGGAACGCGGGAGATGAAACAAACAGACAACGGCCGAAGGGTGCAGCGTTCGTATTCAATATCCACTACAGCAAAAACTTTCCAGCTCCAGAGTGACCTTTCGTATACCCGTAGTGCATGGCAAAAATTTAGACATCGGCTCGGCTCATTCCCGCAACCCGCGGCGCGTCGTGACGAGACATGGCGTGGCGTGGCGTGGCGTGGCGTGGTGAGGCGGGCGGCGGAGGAGGAGCGCGCGTGGATATCCCTCTTGTTCTCATGCTCGTACAAGTGGGGAAAGAACCTCCCCTATAAGGAGGTCCAACTCCCACTAAACTAGCAATGTGGGACTAAACTTTAGTAGTATTCCTTGCCTTGCACAAATGGGCTAAGTGGGCCTCTAGGATTTATTAGGAATTTCTGAAATAGTTATTGGGTTGCCCAAAATGGACTAAATTCCAGCAATCCCCCACCAGATCCCAGAGGCACACATTGTCGGGTGGTAGGTGCGACATATGCCAACGGGTGGCTTATCATTGTGGGAGCCAGTAAAACATCGCCGGTGCCTGGAAACGGGATGAGGCGAAGACATGCACGCCGGCGAATCTTACCCAGCTTCGGGGCTCTCCGTGGAGATAACACCCCTACTGCTGCTCCGCGGGGTCTCCGCATGATCACTAGATGAACAAGTAGCTACACGATGCTCCTTGAGCTGTTTGGCGAGAGGAGGAAGAAGGGCTCTGCTTGCTCTCTTCTCCTCCCTACGTGGTGTCTAAAACTAGCAGGGATCCATCCTTTGCATGGGTGTCCTGGGGGGTTTATATAGGCCTACCCCCCAGGGGTACAATGGTAACCCGGCTGGGCATGGGGCCCAGTCGTCTGTGTCTTCGCTCTCCGGCTTCTACGCCGGCTACTGGGGCCCGCCGGCTACCGGCTCCTTGATCGACAGGCAGGCCCCACTGTCTAGGGCCTTGTCGGTGGCTGGTTACTGTTGCTCAATCTTGGTGACGAGGGCTTCGCCGAGGTAAGCGTGGCTACAGTGCTGCCGTCCGCCGGGTGACCACTGTAGCCTCACCGCGTCTTGTCTTCTTAATGGGGCGTCTCCTTCGAGGGGGTGGCAAGCCGGCTGGAGAGAGCCAGCTCTGTCTTAGGCCGACTGGGGGAGGCCAGGCCGCCTTCGGGTGTCTCTCTGCCCGAAGGGGCCCACCGCCCGTGGGCCGTACTGGTAGCCCGTCGTGGATGACATCAGGGTCAACGTGGCAACAGTGCCGCGTCGGACGGGTCATGGCCATCCGTACGGCGCACCGTGCCAGGCGCGCTCCGGGATTCAGGGGTGGCAGGCTTCACTGTAGCCACGCCCCGTCACATCGCCGTTATGTGGATGCAGACTTCGAGGGTACGGTCTTGACCGCTTTATGGGAGCCGGCTCCTTGGAGTCGGCCTTCTCGCAGCCGGCTCCTCGGAGTCGGCCCTCCCGTGGCTTTCTTCATGAGGGCTGAAGTCGGGCCGCCTTCCAATAGCCGGCCTGGGAGACAGCCGGCTAGGGGAAGGCGGCCCCATGTCTTGGATTCTTGAGAGCCGGATCGGCTCGTAATTTTTTCAGAAAGGCCAGGGGGAGCCGGCTAGGCTACCCGTGGTCACTTACTCCGACAGTAGTCCCCGAAGCTGAGCGAGCTTCGAGGCTGATAAAGGGACGAGAAGCTTGGTCAGCTTCCTATCCTGAGGGGTCGGCTTTGCTTGTGCGCGCCGTCTTCGGAAAAGCTCCGTTTCTCGTAGGCGGGAACGCGGGCCATGTGGCGAGGAAATCCTGCCAACGCACGTGCGCGACGGGACGCCGCCGCAGGCCCGGGCCCGCCACTCATAGGCCTCGGTCCGAGCACGGATCTTCCGCGGCCCACATGGACCGCTCGCCTTCCCGCGGCGGTTTTATTCTACCATCAAGGCACAATAATCGCGGGACGTGGGGGAGTGGGCGCAGTTGATCCCCACGTTCCCCCACGCCGCGCCTCCTCGGCTCCGCCGTGCGGTCTATAAGTAGGAGGAGGAGGGGGAGCGGCAGAGGCTCGCGCGCTCTCCCTCACTCCGCCCCTTCTCGCCCTCCTTCTTCTTCTCTTACCCGTAGCAGCTCTTTGTCGCGTCGTTCCGCCGTCGCTTCGTTCCACCGCCGCATCGTCTTGCTTCTCGCCGCGCTGCCCCATGGCGCTGTCAAGCTCGTGGGATGGCTCCAACGTCCATGAGGACCACGTCGAGTTCCTCCGCCAGATGCGACGCCTGCCCGGCGAGAACTACGTTCGGGTTCGTCTAGCGCCGGAGAAGGAGATTTCGCCGGCACCGGAGGAGGGCGAGCGGGTGATCTTCCGCTCGCACTGCCTGCGCGGCTTCAGCCTTCCGGTGAGCGGGTTCCTCCGAGCCTTCCTCGAATTCTACAACCTCCAGCCGCATCACCTCACGCCCAACGCGGTGATGCTACTGTCGGCCTTCGTCACGCTGTGCGAAGGCTTCCTTGGGGTCCTCCCCACGCTCGAGCTCTGGGCGGAATTCTTCCAGAGCAAACTCGGCACCGTCGTCGCGGGCGTGCCTGCCCCCTGCGGAGCCTATATTGCCATGAGGCGGTCGGGCGAGAACAACCCGTTCCCGCCCATCCCGCTGATCCAGTCGGTGAAGCTCTGGCAGAAGTCATACTTTTACGTGAAGAATGTCACGCAGCAAGGCGACTACGTCAACCTGCCGGCTTATGAAGCCGGCCCGCCGGCTGGGAGGCGACCTTCGTGGAGCTACCAGGCCAGGTCGTTGTCTCAGGCCGGGAACGCAGCCGTCTCCCGGCTTCGAGTGATGATCCAGTCGGAGGGCCTGACCGGAGCCGACTTGGTGGCCGCCTTCGTGGAGCGCCGGGTTCTTCTCCTCCAAAGCTGGCCTCACATGGTTTGTCAGATGAGCGGCCGCTTCGACCCAAGCCGGCTGAGCACCAGGGAGATGCCTCATGCGGAGGTCTCCTACATGGTGAACTATATCTCCAACTGCAAGCTCGCCGAGGATTGGCGGTACGGCAAGGGGCCGTACTCTCGCGCCAACCCTCCGCCCGTCGTAAGTTTTTTTGGTAGCCGGCCTCTGATCAGTCGGTTTGCCCCTAGCAGAACCCTCTCCTTCCGCCGACGACTGGGGCCGCAGGGGTAGAGCGCCATCTCGTCCCTAACCGCACGGTGGACGACGCTGACGACCCGGACTTGGGAGCGGCCGCCATGGAAGACGCCATCGTGGGGGAAAGCGACGAGGTCGGAGGCGCGGGGCTCACGGTCGGCTTCGAGGACTGGCCGGATGATGCCGAGGTCGAAGTCGCCCCGCGCCGCCAGCCGGCGCCTGATCATCAAGGCGCGAGCTCGTCCGCCACGCCGGCTGCTGGCGGCGGCGCCCAGAAGCGCCGGGTCGTGTCGATCCTCTTCGGCAGCCGACCAAAGAAGTCCAAGGCTTCCACAGCGGCGACCAAGCGAGATGAGGCGGCCGCGAAGGCGGCCCGCTTCCGCAAGGCGGTGAAGCAGCCGTAGGCGATCTCAGCGTAAGTCGTCGAATGCTTGGATACATATTTTTTGTTGTTCTTCTTTTCGATTGAAAACTCTTCTAAACCTTTCTTTGCTCGCCGGACAGGGCGCCGCTTTCCCTTGAGCGGGGTCCGGGCGGCTCCGTAGTTGGGCCGACTGGAGGGTCTTCAGGCTCCCGCCGCGTGGATCCCCGCGCCGACCTCAGGGAGGCCACGGAGCGGAACGCACGAGAGGTGCGGGAGGAGCGGGAGGCGGCGGAGCAAAGGGCCGCCCAGGCGACGAAGGAGCAGGCCGATGCAGCAGCCAAGGCCCGGGCGGAGGTGGCAGCTGTGGAGACGGAGGCGGAGGCTTCGCACAACCAACCTCCGCTGCTAGCCATTCCCCTCCGCGTCGTGGCCCCCAACATTCTTGTGCCTCCGCTGAAGGAGGTCGACCAAGAACCGCCGGTGATGGAGCGGAGGGAGGACTCCGTGATCTTCGTGGAGAGGGCGCCGCCGGCAGCGCCAACCGGAGCGGGCCAAGGCGGCCAGTCGGCTGCGGCGCCAGAGCAGCCGGCTGGGGGTGAGCCAGAAGCAGGAGCCGGCCTCGAGGTGCAGCCGGCAATGCGCCAGCGCGCAGGGGGAGGCACCACTGCGCCGGAGCCGCATCGAGCTACGGGTGCCAGCCAGACGGTGGAGGCCTTGGAGGCGGCCAGCACCGGCACGTCCGAGTGGACTCCCAGCGGCGGGATGGGCAAGCTGAATGTGGCGGCCCAAGAGGTTCGGAACCGGCTTCAGGCCCAAGCCGCCTCGCTGCAGAAATACACCCAGGAGTTCCTTGCGACGCGGGCCGTCATCCGGGTGAGTCTTCTATCTTTGGTTGCTTTGTTCTCTTGATTTCTTCCGTGGGGGCGTGTCAGCGCACCCACTGGGTGTAGTCCTCGAGATTCGGGTCGACTGTTGAGCAGTCGGGTCGGATCTTCCTTGACGACTACCTTATTCTCGCCTCCTGTCTAATCTTCCAGGAGTATCATAACCTCCACGCTGCCGCCTTCAACTCCCAGGCTCAGGAGCTGGGTCGGAGAACCGAAGACCTGATCAGCAGCCGGAGTACGTACTTGGTTTCGTTCATCTCCTGTGGGGGCGCGTCAGCGCACCCACTAGGTGTAGTCCCCGAGATTCGGGCCGACTGCTGAGCAGTCGGGTCGGATCTTTCCTGACGACTTCACCTTACTGGTTTTTCTTTTGTCTTTCGTGCTCGCAGAAGCCAATGCCGACTTAAGGGGGCAGCTCAGCAAGGCGCAGGCCGCCCTTCGTGCCAAGGAAACCGAGTACGATGCCTTGGTCCTAGAGCGTGACCGCCTGGCCAAGAAGCTGGCTGACCAAGAGGAGAGCCACAAGGCGGCTCTGAAGAAGGCGCGGGATAACGAAGCCGCCCTGAAGGCCGAGTTCGAGACTGAAGCGGCGGGCTGGGCTGAGACCAGGCAAGCGCTGAATGAAGGCTTCGGCCATACTGAGGATTTGATCGACGGTAAGCCGCCTTCCTCGCTCCTTGCCTGTCCCTTGCTGCCTGACTTGTGTTCTGACTTGAGCTGTTTTTTATTCTCTATGCAGACTACTTTCCTGGCTACTCCGTCTTCGCCGCCCAAACCATCGAGGCCCATCGCGAAGCGCGCCGGCAGGCGGGGGCTGAAGTTGCACTGGACGCGAGTCGGTCGCTCGAAGAGCAACTCTTGGCGGCCCAAGCGCGGCTGCAGCCGGCTCATCGTATGCTCCGCCGCCTCCAGCGCGCCGGAGCGCAGGTGTTGGCCGCCCTCTGGCCAAGCGAGACGATTCCCCGCACCCCGAGTCGGACTGCCGACTGGCTGGAGGTTGCGGTTGGCCGCTTCGAGGCCTGGAAGGCGTCGGCGGCCCGGCTTGGAGCTGGGCGGGCGCTGGAGTTCGTCCGAGCTTGGTATCCGGGGCTGAACCTGGACCAGCTGCGCACCTGGCGGCTGGAGGCCGACAAGAGCTAGCGGAGGTGCAACCGGCTATCGCTCAGCGCGCATCGACAATTGCCGAGTGTACTGACATCAGCGTCTTCGCTCCCGAGATTAATGATGACGGCGTTGCCCAGCCGGAGGAGTGGTTCGGGCTGGACCCGGCGGCGGGTGAAGACTCGGCAGAAGAGATCGCCTCTAGCGACGAAGGCAAAGATGACGAAGGAGAGGAAAGCGAAGACGTCGAGCCAGCCGGTGGAATAGCTAGCCAGCCTCAGCCTGACCGTGCCTCCAGCAACGAGGCGCGCGCAAGCGCGCCTTCTGCGGGAGGCGGTGATCATGCCGAGGTTCGCCAGCCGGCCACTCCTCCAGCCGGCACTGCCGTCTCCACCAACCGGCCCGGCTCGTCAGTCGCTCCGCCGGCTTAATCTGTCGTCCTTGTTTTTTCCTGCTTGTTGCCTTCTGAACAATTTTATTAAGCTTCCGCAGTTCCACCCACTGGGGGTGTATCCAAACTATGTTGAATGCTGGCCTTTTGAAGGTCTTTTATGTAAATATTATCGTGTGCATGTTTGGTTTCCATTCACGTATGCCTTTTATCCTTAGGTTGTTTCCTTTGCCGCCTTCCCCTTCTGGGAAGGCAAGTACTCGAGCTTTCTTAGATTGGAGGGAGGTGAATGGAAGCCGGTCGGCCGGCTACTCTGGTAGCCGGTCGGCGGTGGGAGAAAAACTAGCTTTTGTTATATTAGTCTGTTAGTCCCTAGCCGTTTTTCGTGTGGGCACCCGTTCCTTCCCTTAACTCTTGCCAGCCGGACAGCCGGTTCTTCGAACTGCGACTTTTGGCAAGAGAAGGCTTGGGAGCCGGCACACTACTTGTCTGACTGCGGGTAGGACTTCTAATATAACTCCAGGCGGCCAGTCCCCGGGCCGACTAGTCGAACCCGGTGCCGGACGGAAAAAAGTGAATGCAATGACAAGGCCATAAGCATGATACTTTTCATTTATAGATAAAAGATGGTAGTCCCCGAGCTCTCCTCGGGGGCCCTATTGTCTCGTACTTAGTACAAAAGTTAGCGTGATACATACTGCATTTCAGCTGTAAAACCTTCGGAGGAGGTTGGCGTTCCATGGTCGTTCTGACTCCTTGCCGGAGTCGTCTCTCTTTCATGCCTTCGGCTTCTGCGCGTCGATCAGGTAGTAGGAGTCGTTGCCTAAGGCTCTGCTGATGACGAAGGGGCCCTCCCAAGGGGCCGAGAGCTTGTGTTGGCCGGCTGTTCGCTGGATCAGCCGGAGCACAAGATCGCCCTCTTGGAAGGATCTTGGCTGGACCTTCCGGCTGTGGTAGCAGCGCAGGCCCTGCTGATAGATGGCGGACCGGCTAAGGGCTAACAGCCGGCTTTCTTCCAGCAGGTCCACGCCGTCTTCTCGTGCTTCCTTGGCCTCCGTGTACATGGTTACTCGAGGCGAGTCGAACTCGATGTCAGTTGGGATGACCGCCTCGGCACCATACACGAGGAAGAAAGGGGTGAAGCCGGTTGACTTGTTTGGTGTAGTGCGCAGACTCCAGAGGACAGCCAGCAGCTCATCGAGCCAACAGTCGGCTGAACGCTCCAGTGGTACGATCAGTCGGGGCTTGATGCCGGAAAGGATGAGGCCGTTGGCTCGCTCGACTTGGCCGTTTGACTGCGGGTGGGCGACAGATGCTAGATCCAACCGGATGCCTTGCGTCGCGCAGAAACGTGCCAAGGCTCCCTTGGTGAAATTTGTGCCATTGTCGGTGATGATGCTGTGTGGCACGCCGTACCGAGTTGTTATATCTGCGATAAATGTGACGGCAGTCGGCCCATTCAGCTTCTTGATCGGCTTTGCTTCAATCCATTTGGTGAATTTGTCCACGGTGACAAGCAGATGTGTCATGCCGCCGCGCGCCATCTTGAATGGGCCCACCATGTCCAGTCCCCAAACGGCGAAGGGCCAAGTGAGGGGAATGGTCTTGAGTGCTGAAGCCGGCATGTGTTGCTTGGAGCTGAAGAGTTGGCACCCTTTGCAATGTTTAACTAACTCCTTAGCGTCATCCAAAGCAGTCGGCCAAAAGAAACTGTGGCGGAAGTGAAAGTGCGTTATATCGACTAGAGGGGGGGTGAATAGGCGATTTTTATGAAAGTCTTCAAAACGTGGGAGTTATGAAGACAACCAGCGAAGATTATGCCTATTACTATGTAGCGGAAGTTAGATTACACTAGGCCAGCCATGGTCAAGTATTCAATAGAGTGAAAGAACAATGACAAACAGCTGTAGTGTAATAAGGATCAGGTAGGAAGAAGTTATGAAGCCAAACAGATCATACATTCACGTTGTGAAGACAAAAGATAAAGCAAGCATGCAATGGCTTCACAATGAGTAACAGTAAGAAAAGGAAGTGAAGATGAAACCAGTGACTCGTTGAAGACAATGATATGTTGGACCAGTTCCAGTTGCTGTGACAACTATACGTCTGGTTGGAGCGGCTAGGTATTTAAACCTTAGGACACACAGTCCCGGACACCCAGTCCTGAACACACAGTTCAGGACACCAAGTCCTCACCGTATTCTCCTTGAGCTAAGGTCACTTAGTCCTCGCCCAATCACTCTGGTAAGTCTTCAAGGTAGACTCCCAAACCTTCACAAACTTCGTTCACTGGCAATCCACAATGTCTCTTGGATGCTCTGAACGCGACGCCTAACCGTCTGGAGGATTCACAGTCCTCAAGTATAATAAGTCTTCAGATCACACAAACAAGAAGACTTAAGTGATGCCCAATTTACTCTGGCTCTGGGTGGTTAGGGCTTTTCTCCTCGCTAGGAATTTTCTCTCAAAGGCTTCGAGGTGGGTTGCTCTCAATCGACAAAAGTCATGCACTGAAATCTAAGCAGCCAACCGTTTATGGTTGTGGGGGTGGGCTATTTATAGCCACTTGGCAACCCGACCTGATTTGTCCGAAATGACCCTGGGTCACTAAGGAACTGACACATGTCTCAACGGTCTGATTTCGAACTCTCATGGCAACTTTACTTGGGCTACAAGCAAAGCTGACTTGTCCGGCTCTGGACAAGATTCGCTCTCATTGTCTTCACTCGAAGACATAGGTTTTTGATTTAGGCATCACTTCAGTCATTCTGACTGGTTCTCCTGGACCCCAGTTAACAGTACGGTGGTTCCTATGACTCAACACAAAAGAAAAAGAACTACGAAAGATCTAAGTCTTCGAGCTCCATAAGCTTCATAACGTGTCTTCTTTTGTCATAGTCTTCAATGTGAATATCTTCATATACCACCTTTGTCTTCAATGTCTTCATACATTTTTAGGGGTCATCTCTGGTAGTAAAACCGAATCAATGAGGGACTTCTACCTGTGTTTTCCTGCAATTCTCACAAACACATTAGTCCCTCAACTAGGTTTGTCGTCAATACTCCAAAACCAACTAGGGGTGGCACTAGATGCACTTACAATCTCCCCCTTTTTGGTGATTGATGACAAACTAGTTGAAGTTTTCAACGGGGAATATAATGTGCGAAGTTTGTAAAGGATAGGGAATTGTCTTCATAAGTTGCAAGGGCTCCCCCTGAAGATGTGCATATAAGTTAATTTGCTTTTGGAATGCAAATGCACATGGCAGGTTGTACTTGTGGAGATCCACTTCAGCTTATGATGACAATCCACTATGCATGTGAAAGTATATGAAGATAATGACATGCATAATGGAAAATGGACGTCTGCAGAATGAGATAAGTGCGGAATTTATCTTCGCAAACAAGTAGCAGACGACCATCGAGTTTTAGTGTTTACAACTCAAAGAACCAAATGAAGCAAAAACAAGAGTTGTAAACACGAAGCAAAATATAACAAAACATAAGGCACCCGCCCATATTGACCCGCTTGAAGACTATAAACATCATATGCTTCTCCCCCTTTTGTCAGTAATGACCAAAAAGGTTTGAAGACATAGAGTTTTCTACGCGTTCCCAGGCGCAGCAGGGTCGGTGGAGTTGTGTGGCGGTGCAGAGCTTGGAGGTGCTGAAGCAGGTGGCGGTGATGTAGCATCGTCGTCTTCATCAATGATTCTGGCAGTGACTGTGGCAGCAGATGAAGAAAACTCAGAGTCTTCAAGTGATGGTGTGTTGCGCATCACAGCCCTTCTAGGAGGTGTGGTGTCAAACTTGAAGCGCTCTGTGAAGCCATCCTCTTCAAGTTCAGCTTCAGTGCATATCATTGAGAGCCCTTTCCATGTACGACGGCACGTTTCATGTGTAATGAAAGCATTCTTGGTGGCTAGGTTTTGGAGACGATTGACATCCACCAAGAGGCTCTTCATCTGACGCTTTAGCCAGTCGTGATGCCTATCTTGCTTTTGGTGAAGGGCCACAAGAAGCTCTCGGTCATTGAGGACACGAGCACGCTTCTTGGGTCTTGGAGCATTTGTGCTGTCTGTGGCTTCAATAGATGCTGGTGCACGTGTAGTGCCAGCCAACGGATATACCCTGGATATGGCTTCAACACCTTCAACATTCTGCGTGAAGCTCTGGTGTTCTGCATTCTGAAGACTTATCGGTTGCTTGGCAGGCTCAGGATATATTGCTTCAGCAGAGGTATCCACATCTGGCAAGAAGATCCGATGGTTTCGGGTAGAGGGCTGATACGAGATCGCAGAGTGCAGTTTGATCAGCCTCATCACCCAAGGAGCATAGAACTTCAAACCAAATAATTCTGAGCCTGACGCTGCAAGTTGGCGTATGAAGAGATCCTGTGCGTTGAAGCATTTGCCATGCAGGATATAGAATATGAGAGTCTTCATTGCACCCTCAATCTTGGCATGTGGAGAGTGTCCCTTAATGGGCCAGAGAGTCCGCCGGATGATGTGATATATGGTCCTGGGTAGGTACTCAAGGTCTTCAACAAAGAACTCAGTTGGATAGGGTGCATCCTGAGGCAATGGCTTCATCATTGAGAGCATCTGACTCATATTTGGTTCAGGCCTCTGTAATATGCTCTCAATAGCTTCAGAATGTAGTTGACAGCCTTCCTCGAAGAATTCGCCAGGAGTGGGCAGGCCGGTGAGCTCAATGATATCAAATGCATTGGCTTCATGATGGACATTGCCGGTCATCCACTCCAGGACCCAAGTCTTCGGACCTCTGTTGTATCCTTTTATATGGAGGGTGGCATAGAACTGAAGCAGAAGCTCTTCATTCCAATGCTCTTCATCAGTCACAAACGGCAGCAGACCCACTTGCCTGAAGCAATCCAGTGCTTCCTCTAAGCAGGGCAGACCAGCAATGGCTTCAACCTCAAGGCGCTTGTGCGGGAAGATGCGACCTTGGTTGTATAGGATGCATGAATAATAGCTGCGCTGAGAATAGCTCTAGAACCTATCTGATACAATCCTTTCCCTTGAATAGGGGTTCTTGGAGCTATTGAAAAATGTATTGTCTGCCTTGAAGCTATTTATGTCAAAGGAGCCAGGTGCTGATGCAGGACCTGGGAACCTTGGAAGCCTTGGGACTGGCTTTTGGACATGAGGCATGTGCTCAATATGATAATCAAACTATGGACCTGCAGCAGACTCAGGAACAGAAGTGTCTGGCTCAGTAGCTTCGCTGTCCGCTGAAGCATTTGGTGGGGCGGGCTCCACATTGGCTTCAGTGTTTGTGGTGGCAGCCTCAACATTTTCTTCCTCCGCTTGTGTAGTTGGAGGGACAACCTCAGGCACGTTCTCCTGGAGAACTGCATCTTGATGGAGCGGGGGAGTGGGTTCTAGTGGTGCTTCTTCATTGTCTTCGGCTGATGCAGCCGGAATTTCTTCAGTATGGACTCGAGGCCTTGGACCTTTGCGAAGCCTACAGAATGCAGACGATGCTTGTGGGGTTGGAGTGGGCTGGGCCTCAAAGTCTTCTTCCTCCTGAGGGCGATCCTCCCATGACACATCTTGTGCCATTGGCGTCAGAGGACGACCAATGCTGATGAGTTCACTTGTTTCAAGCTGAGGAAGGGCTACATCATCTTGTACATTGTCTTGGTCACCAATGTCTTCAGTAGCTATGGGGTCGGCTGCTGGAATATCTTCAGCTTCAGGAGCCTCTGTGGGAGCAGGCTCATGAACTATCAGTCGTCTTTCTGCATTGGGGTGAATGACAGAGAGGGGTTCAACCATCAAAAGCTCTGTGGGAGCAGCCCGAGCTTTCTTGATCTTGCGCTTCTTCTTGGTTGGGTCAGAAGGAGAGGCTGCAGACTGTTTCCTCTTTCTAGCTTCAGCCTCTGCATTCCGTGTCTTCTTGAGCTCAGAAGCGGTTGACCGGCTCTTTGGCTTCGAGCCAGTTGTGGCGGTGGGGAAGATAATCGGAACAGCTTCTTGCCTTGGTGCCTCTGGTTCATTCACAGCAGGCTGCTTCTTCTTCTTTGCGGCCATCTTGGGGTCGATGCCAGGACGCCCAAGTGCCTTGCGCTTCTCGGCCTCATTGTAGGCCTGCACACATCGTTCTGCCAGAGACTTCATCCGCTCACGTGAGCCCTGAGCTTCAGCACGCTTCTTTAGAAAATTTTCCTTGAGCTCATGCAGCATGGTTTTGAAGCTCTTCACTTCCTGCACGCTGAGCCTGGCCATGTGCTTCTTGAACTGAGCCTTTTCATGATCAATTTTCTGCTTCAGCTCAACAATGCACTGAGCAATGGCCAATTCTGAAGCAATTGTGCCTTGGAAGGCGACGCTGAGGCCAACGGGCAGCTGCAGATCTTCGAAGCTGATGTCTGGTGAGGCAAACCATTCATCGATGAAGTTGTGGATGATGGCGACATCAAAGAGAGGCATATTGTTGAAGATTTCAGCTTCTTCTTTGCTTTTGATAAGCTACTCTAGAGCGTCATCTCCCGGATCTTCATCGCTTGATAGATCAATGGCTTCGCTGCGCAGAATGGCAGCAGCAGTGAGCTCTTTGCCTGTTTGTTGTTGGGGCTCCTTTTCCTTCTGGGGCTTGGAGACGCGGGATACGTCTTCAGACTACACACTGACTTCAGGAGGTGCAGTTTTCAATGGCTTCGCCCTTGAGATTTTTGAGGCAGGGGCCGGCTTTGAAGCTTTTGGTTTCTTTGTCTGCTTTGGCTTCGGCACAGCAGGAGCTTCATCAGACTCAGGGTCAGCTGGAGGGTCATTTACGGCAGTCCCTTGGACTAAGATGTGGGTGATCAGGCCTTCAAGATTGGCAAACGAACCGATGACATTGGGTTCGGCGTCGCGTGTGCCATCTGCCCTTGGTGCGGAGGGACCAGGGTTGAAGTCTAACCCAAATTTCTTCTTATTCAGCTTCGCTGATTGTTGGGCAAACTGAAAGTTGCGCTTGAAGAGATTGTCATCACGGCACCAGAGGAGTGACGATGGATGCGCATCATCAGGCTGTGGTCCTCGGACCATGCATGGGTAGAAGCCTTGAGCAATGGCTTCATCTCTGGTCTTGGGTACGAGATTCTTGTATAAGATGTCCCCCCATGGCTTCTTGATGGCACATTTCTCAGCATACTCCTGAGTGACGAAGCGGTATTTGAACCACTGTTCTGCCCAATAGCGTCGAATCCATTGGATTCGGGTCTTGCGCTGCCCATAGCTCTCTTCTGGATCTGTTTTGTACATTTCTGCCAAATCTTCAGGCAGATCTTTGGAAGTTCCTTCACGTCTCTGTCTGCCCCCCTTCCTTGCTGCTGCTTCTGAAGCCATATACTTTAACTTGAAAGGCTTTAAAACTTTCAAAGGCTTCAAAGGCTTTCTTTTGCTGGACCAACAGGAACTGGCTTCAGGAGAGTTTATGTGATGCTGTAGGAATTCTGCAAATGAATGCAGACTATGAGAACCGAAGGATTCTCCCACGGACATGTACCTGTGACAGCATTAAGGTGCAAGGGAAGGGGAAGAGGTCATATGCATTCTCAGAAGGTTTTGAAGATTAATCAGTTTAGAAGACATTGACCTCATCGTGCGAAGACATTCACTCATAGATAAGAAGTTGGTTCCAGATTTGTACGAACCCACAGATCAGTACAAGTGAGGAATCTAACTACTTTATGAAGCACAAGTGAATATACTAGGCATGTTATGAGATGCAGATTGAGAGATCTAACGTGTGTGAAGACAAACTTCTTATGGTAGAAAGTGACAGAACCATAGGATCAGAAGGGGCTGTAAAAAGAAGTTTTATTTACCACACTTAGAACTGCTAGACGGAGTGGGAGTTGATGCCGAGCAGTTCAGTCCTCCGTGCCCTAACTTGGCGACAGAAAACACCTACGGCGACGGCGGAGAGGACGATGTCCGCGGTCAGCGTGAGGACGGCGTTGGAGAGGTTGCGGCAGCGAAGCGCTTCGTCTCCGGCGTCATCGAGTGCTAGCGGTGGCGCTAGGGTTCGTGAGAGGGTGGAAGAAGGAGATAATGACCATGGTAAGTGTGAATTTATAGGCTCAGGGGCGGCACTGTGCTATTACACAGGTGCCCCTGGCGGTTCGCATCTGAGGAACGTGTAGCCAGTTAGTGGAAGTTTGGGGTTTGTTCCACGTCCCACGCACGCCTAAATTGTCGGGCGGTCGTTCCTGCTTCTCCGGATTTTATGTGGAGGAATGAGCATTGAAAACGGACTTTATGGTTGTCTCTGTATCTTCTGCTGACAAGGACGCAGTGAAGACATTCAACAGTTTCAATAGAATGCATATGACTTGGAGAGATAGAATTTGAGATAGAAAGCATAGAGAGATTAGGGTCCGATCACATTCACTTAGTTCAAGAGATTCAACCAAGAAGACATAGCTATAAGTGAATGCTGTAGAGGACAGAACACTAGTATATATATCTATATAATCAACGTAGTGAAGATAAACATGAAGACATGTTGAGTTCGAAGCCAAACCAAATGTGAAGATATTTCAAGGTAACGCCATGAGTGAAACACTTCAAAATTGAACGTTTGGTGGTGGCGTTACCCACCGTATAGGAAGTATTAGACCCAGACACGGCGCACAATTATCGTGGCGCTCCAAAGTCAAATTCCACATTAATGTATTCACACTTAGAATGTATGTCTTCATTGATTGAAGATATACTTTACTTTGTGTGTTGCACATCTAAGTCATCATATGCATAAGTGTTAGGATGTGTGCCTGATCACATGACATTTGAGGATTCCAGGATATTTAGCTCACACCGTAACTTGCAAAACCTCTTCTCATCCAAGGGCTTGGTGAAGATATCTGCTAATTGTTCTTCAGTGTTGACGTGTATGATATCAATGTCTTCCTTCACAACATGATCTCTGAGAAAGTGATGACGAATTTCAATGTGCTTTGTCTTCGAGTGCTGAACTGGGTTGTTGGCAATCTTGATGGCGCTTTCGTTATCGCAGTAAAGTGGCACTTGCTTCAGATGAATGCCATAGTCCTTGAGTGTTTGCTTCATCCACAGAAGCTGAGCGCAGCAAGATCTAGCAGCAATGTATTCAGATTCAGCAGTGGAGAGAGATACACAGTTCTGCTTCTTTGAAGACCAACATACAAGTGATCTTCCCAGAAAGTGACATGTGCCTGATGTAGACTTGCGATCAACCTTGTCACCAGCATAATCAGCATCCGAAAATCCAACCAAATCAAACTCTGAGCCCTTTGGATACCATAATCCTTGAGTTGGGGTGTGAGCCAAATATCGAAGAATTCGCTTCACAACTAAGTGATGCGACTCCTTTGGTGCCGATTGAAATCGAGCACACATGCAAACACTAAGCATAATATCTGGCCTAGATGCACATAAATAAAGCAAAGAACCAATCATGGAGCGGTATACCTTTTGATCGAACTCTTTACCATTGTCGTCAGGACCTAGATGATGTTTGGCTGGCATTGGTGTTGTGAAGCCTTTGCAGTCTTGCATACCGAACTTCTTCAGGCAATCTTTGAGATACTTCTCTTGAGATATGAAGATGCCATTGCGTTGTTGTCGTATTTGAAGGCCAAGGAAGAACTTCAGCTCCCCCATCATGGACATCTGATATTGCTCTTGCATCATATATCCAAACTCTTCACTGTACTTCTGATTTGTGCAGCCAAAGATAATGTCATCCACATATATTTGGCACACAAACAGTTCACCATCATATGTCTTCGTGAAAAGAGTGGGATCCAGGGAACCGGGTATGAAGCCTTTGCTCTTCAGGAAGTACTTGAGTGTGTCATACCAGGCCCTAGGGGCTTGTTTGAGGCCATACAGTGCCTTGTTGAGCTTGTATACCATGTCAGGATGTTTTGGATTTTCAAAGCCAGGCGGTTGTGCAACATACACTTCTTCTTCAATCTTGCCATTGAGAAAGGCACTTTTCACATCCATTTGATATAGAAGTATGTTATGATGATTTGCATAGGCCAGCAGTATGCTTATGGCTTCAAGCCTAGCCACAGGAGCAAATGTTTCATCGAAGTCAATGCCCTCCACTTGAGTATATCCTTGAGCAACGAGACAAGCTTTGTTTCTGACAACTTGACCATGCTCATCTTGTTTGTTGCGGTATATCCATTTGGTGCCTATTATGTTGTGCTTCCGTGGATCAGGACGCTTGACCAGTTCCCATACATTATTCAGTTCAAATTGTTGAAGCTCTTCTTGCATAGCTTGAATCCATTCAGGTTCCATGAAGGCTTCTTCAACTTTCTTGAGTTCTGATATTGATACGAATGCGAAGTGCCCACAGAAATTTGCTAGCTGAGTTGCCCTTGAACGAGTGAGTGAACCAGGTGCATTGATGCTGTCAATTATTCTGTCAATCTGCACTTCATTGGCAACACGAGGATGTATAGGGCGAAGACTTTGCTCTTGCTGATCTGTGTTGTTGTTGGGAGGAATGTCTTCAGGCTGAGCAATGTCTTCATGTTGATCAGGTGCTGAGATGATAAGTTCTTCTTCAGGATGAGCTTCAGAAGGTATAATCTCTCCAGTTCCCATAAGCTTGATTGATTCATTAGCTGGAATTTCATCTAGCACATTTGGCAGTTGCTCTCTTTGTGAACCATTTGTCTCATCGAACCGCACATCCACTGTTTCAACCACTTTGTAATGAAAGAGATTGAAGACTCTGTAGGAGTATGAATACTTTCCATATCCAAGCATAAAGCCCTCATGTGCTTTTGGTGCAAACTTTGAGGTGTGGTGTGGGTCCTTGATCCAGCACCTTGCTCCAAATACTCTGAAGTAACTGACATTTGGCTTCTTGCCAGTTAGGAGTTCATAAGATGTCTTGTTCAGAAGCTTGTGAAGATAAACACGATTGATTGTATGGCATGCAGTGTCAATGGCTTCTGTCCAGAATTTTCTTGGAGTCTTGTATTCATCTAGCATTGTTCTGGCCATCTCAATGAGTGTTCTGTTCTTGCGTTCGACGACGCCATTCTGCTGTGGCGTGTATGGAGCTAAGAATTCATGTGTGATGCCCAAGGTATCAAGATATGTATCAAGGCCAGTGTTCTTGAATTCAGTGCCATTGTCACTTCTGATGTGCTTTATCTTGGCGCCAAAATTGTTCATTACTCGATTGGCGAAGCGTCTGAAGACATCCTGCACTTCAGTCTTGTAAAGGATTATGTGCACCCAAGTATATCTAGAGTAATCATCAACAATGACAAAGCCATAGAGGCAAGCAGTAGTAGCAAAGGTTGAGTAGTGAGTGGGACCGAAAAGATCCATGTGGAGCAGTTCGAAGGGTTGAGTAGTAGTCATGATTGTCTTCGAAGGATGTTTTGCCCTTGTCATCTTCCCTGCTTCACAGGCACCGCATAAGTGATCTTTCTTGAACTTGACGCCCTCGATGCCTATGACATGCTTCTTCTTCGCAAGGGTGTGGAGGTTCCTCATGCCAGCATGTCCAAGCCTCTGATGCCAAAGCCAGCATTCTGAAGCTTTTGCAAGAAGACATACTGCAAGTTGTGGCCCTGCTGAGAAATCTACCACATACAAATCATCCTTTCGGTACCCTTCAAACACTAGAGACTTGTCAGATTCCATTAGTACTAGGCAGCGATATTTTCCAAACATTACGATCATGTTCAAATCGCAAAGCATTGAGATAGACATTAAGTTGAAGCCAAGGGATTCAACAAGCATGACTTTATCCATGTGTTGATCCTTTGAGATTGCAACTCTACCTAGACCCAATACCTTACTTTTACCAGTGTCAACAAATGTGATGTGGCTCTTGTCGGATGGACGTAAGGTTGAGTCCATAAGAAGGCTTCTTTTGCCAGTCATGTGATTTGTACACCCACTGTCAATAATCCATTCTGAAGACTTTGAAGTCACTGGTGTCGTACCCTACAGTGCAGTTAGGGGGATAGGCTTCACGAAGAGAATTGTGAAGCAAAAACATTTGACGAACCAGTGGGTTATGAAAACTTAGATCCAGATTTGGACTAATAGGGAGAGTAGCATGCGATTCAGGAACGAAGTACATAATGATGCCATTCGGGCATTTTATCTTGTGCCCTACAAGATTTTTAAGGTCCCCAGCAATAGTATCAGAAGATTTTGTTTTTCTGCTGGAGACCTTTCCCTGCAAAAGAGAGTTAAGCTTTCTTAACCACCCACATCTTCAAGGTTGGCTTAGAAGCAATAAGTCTAAGTGCAGCATCTGAGAATTTTGGCTTTGAAGCCTTAGCAAACAGTCTAGCAGGTGGACAATAATACTCATAGGAATAGGCAGAATAATTTTTGGTCATATGAACATGACGATTCGAAGAACCGCTCTCATATTCATATGCCTGAGTATGGTTTCCCTACAAAACATTTGCGTTAGTGTGACTCAGGTGAGTCCACTTTTTGTATGAAGCCTTTGGACCATATGAAGCCTTTGGTCTGAGGTTTGTCTTCTTCAAGTGAGGTGTCATGAAGACATTCACAGGAAGATTTTCCAGACACTTTTTCGGAACCCAGATCTTCTTCATAGGCGGCCCATTCCTGCAGTTAGTACCAATGTACCTAGCAAACACTTCACCATTCTGATTCTTAAACAGTTTATAGTTTGCATCAAAGGATTCATCAATGATAATGGGGTTAGCACAAGTGAAGCCAGATAAATTGGATGGATCTGCTGAAAGTTCCTTTGCAGCAACCCATGTGGTTTTGGGGTACTGCTCAGGTTTCCAGTAAGAGCCATCTGCATTTATTTTCCTCACGAACCCAACACCCTCTTTCCTAGGGTTTCGGTTCAGAATCTGCTTCTTGAGGACATCACATAATGTCTGATGTCCTTTAAGACTTTTGTACATCCCTGTTTCAAGCAATGTCTTCAACCTAGCATTCTCATCAGCAATAGCAGTGGTATCCTCAGTAGAGGGGTTAGTTACCACATCAACAGTTGAAGATATTGCAACAGCAGTAGCAGTGGAACATTCAGCAACAGAAGTAGCATTATCACGCTCAATGCATTTAAGACATGGTGGTTCAAATCCTTCCTGAGCGGGACTGATCTGTTCGGCGCGAAGTGACTCGTTTTCCTTTTGAAGATCTTCATGAGCCGCTCTCAATTTCTCAAGTTCTTGCTTCCTTTGAAGATAGTCATAGGAAAGCTTTTCATGAGTTGTTGAGAGAGTATCAAGACGATCTTCAAGTTCCTGATACTTAACGTGAAGGTTTTTTATGTCTTCAATTAAGGATTCAGATCGAGTCATTTCAGCACCCAACAGATCATCGCTTCTGTCTAACAGTTTTTGAATGTGTTCCATAGCTTTCTGTTGTTCAGTTGCAATTTTAGCAAGTGTTTTGTAGCTGGGTTTTGTATCACAGTCAGAGTCATCGTCACTAGATGTTTGATAGCGAGTAGTGCATGTGTTTACCTTGGCACCGCGTGCCATGAAGCAGTAGGTAGGAGTGGAGTCGTTCTTGTCATTTGCGTCGGTGTCGGTGATGCAGTCATTGTCTTCAGTGTTGAAGATGGACTTGGCGACGTATGCTGTAGCCAGACTCGCAATGCCAGAATCAGACTCCTCCTCAGACTCCACCTCTGCCTCCTCAGATGCGGACTCCTCCTCTGAATCCATCTCCTTGCCAACAAACGCACGTGCCTTGCCAGATGAGCTCTTCTTGTGTGATGAAGACTTTGAGGAAGACTTGGAAGAAGACTTTGAGTATCTCTTCTTCTTCTTGTCGTCAGAATCATATTCCTTGCTCTTCTTCTTCCTTCTGTTCTCATTGTCCCACTGTGGACACTCAGAGATGAAGTGTCCGGTTTTCTTGCACTTGTGACATGTTTTCTTCTTGTAGTCATGAGCAGAAGCTTCATCATTCCTTGAGCTCGATCGTGAAGATTTTCTGAAGCCTTTCTTCTTGGTGAATTTTTGGAACTTCTTCACTAGCATTGCAAGTTCTCTTCCAATGTCTTCAGGATCATCAGAACTGCAGTCAGATTCTTCTTCAGATGAGGAAACAGCTTTTGCCTTCAAGGCACGAGTTCGCCCATAGTTTGGACCGTAGATATCTCTTTTCTCAGAAAGCTGAAACTCATGTGTGTTGAGCCTCTCAAGTATGTCAGACGGATCGAGTGTCTTGAAATCAGGACGTTCTTGAATCATCAGGGCCAGGATGTCAAACGAACTATCAAGTGATCTCAGCAACGTCTTGACGATTTCATGTTTGGTGATCTCAGTGGCGCCGAGGGCTTGAAGCTTATTTGTGATGTCAGTGAGCCGGTCAAATGTGTGTTGGACATTCTCATTGTCATTTCGCTTGAAGCGGTTGAAGAGGTTGCGAAGAACACTGATTCTTTGATCTCTCTGGGTTGAGACGCCTTCATTGACCTTGGAGAGCCAGTCCCAGACCAGCTTGGATGTCTTCAAGGCACTCACACGGCCATACTGTCCTTTTGTCAGATGACCACAGATGATATTTTTGGCAACAGAGTCCAGTTGAGTGAACTTCTTGACATCAGCAGCAGTGACACCTTCTCTAGCCTTGGGAACGCCTTCTTGACATACCATAGGTCGATGTCAATAGCTTCAAGATGCATGCGCATCTTATTCTTCCAGTAGGGATATTCAGTTCCATCGAAGACGGGGCAAGCAGCGGAGACTTTGATTATCCCTGCAGTCGACATAGCTAAAACTCCAGGTGGTTAAACCGAATCACACATAACAAGGGAGCACCTTGCTCTGATACCAATTGAAAGTGCGTTATATCGACTAGAGGGGGGGTGAATAGGCGATTTTTATGAAAGTCTTCAAAACGTGGGAGTTATGAAGACAACCAGCGAAGATTATGCCTATTACTATGCAGCGGAAGTTAGATTACACTAGGCCAGCCATGGTCAAGTATTCAATAGAGTGAAAGCACAATGACAAACATCTGTAGTGTAATAAGGATCAGGTAGGAAGAAGTTATGAAGCCAAACAGATCATACATTCATGTTGTGAAGACAAAAGATAAAGCAAGCATGCAATGGCTTCACAATGAGTAACAGTAAGAAAAGGAAGTGAAGATGAAACCAGTGACTCGTTGAAGACAATGATATGTTGGACCAGTTCCAGTTGCTGTGACAACTATACGTCTGGTTGGAGCGGCTAGGTATTTAAACCTTAGGACACACAGTCCCGGACACCCAGTCCTGAACACACAGTTCAGGACACCAAGTCCTCACCGTATTCTCCTTGAGCTAAGGTCACTTAGTCCTCGCCCAATCACTCTGGTAAGTCTTCAAGGTAGACTCCCAAACCTTCACAAACTTCGTTCACTGGCAATCCACAATGTCTCTTGGATGCTCTGAACGCGACGCCTAACCGTCTGGAGGATTCACAGTCCTCAAATATAATAAGTCTTCAGATCACACAAACAAGAAGACTTAAGTGATGCCCAATTTACTCTGGCTCTGGGTGGTTAGGGCTTTTCTCCTCGCTAGGAATTTTCTCTCAAAGGCTTCGAGGTGGGTTGCTCTCAATCGACAAAAGTCATGCACTGAAATCTGAGCAGCCAACCGTTTATGGTTGTGGGGGTGGGCTATTTATAGCCACTTGGCAACCTAACCTGATTTGTCCGAAATGACCCTGGGTCACTAAGGAACTGACACGTGTCTCAACGGTCAGATTTCGAACTCTCATGGCAACTTTACTTGGGCTACAAGCAAAGCTGACTTGTCCGGCTCTGGACAAGATTCGCTCTCATTGTCTTCACTCGAAGACATAGGTTTTTGATTTAGGCATCACTTCAGTCATTCTGACTGGTTCTCCTGGACCCCAGTTAACAGTACGGTGGTTCCTATGACTCAACACAAAAGAAAAAGAACTACGAAAGATCTAAGTCTTCGAGCTCCATAAGCTTCATAACGTGTCTTCTTTTGTCATAGTCTTCAATGTGAATATCTTCATATACCACCTTTGTCTTCAATGTCTTCATACATTTTTAGGGGTCATCTCTGGTAGTAAAACCGAATCAATGAGGGACTTCTACCTGTGTTTTCCTGCAATTCTCACAAACACATTAGTCCCTCAACTAGGTTTGTTGTCAATACTCCAAAACCAACTAGGGGTGGCACTAGATGCACTTACAGGAAGGCTTTGGCGACGAGTGATCTTGAGGCCGCATGGTGGCCGCATTCTCCTTGGTGGATGTCTCTGAGGATTGCAATGCCCTTCTCTTGCTCGACGCATCGCTAGAGGACTCCAGTGACACTGCGCTTGACGAGCTCTCTGTTGACGATTGTGTATGCTCCGGCTCGGCGTTGGACTTGTCTTGCCTCTACTTCGTCAGTCGGCAGATCTTGGTTTATTAGGAAGTTGAGGATGGATTGAGCCCATGACGGAGCTGCGACTTCTTCTATTGCCAAAACGGCTACTGCGACCAGGGCGGGCGGGCTGGGCGGTGAAATGTTGGAGTCGGCCGCCGCCTGTTGTGTTGGTGTAGTCTCCGGGCCGACTACCGCAGTCCCCGAGCCGGGTGAGGCAGTCCCCGGGTCGGGCATAACTACGGAAGTCCCCGAGCCGCCTGCTGATTCCCCCTGGCCGACTATCGAAGTCCCCGGGCCACCTGCTTGGTTCTTCGAGCCGGACCCGGCCGTGTCGGGGTCAGGCGGCACGAAGATGGAATCGGACTCTGGAGATGGCTTGATAGACGGCTTGAGGAGGCGTTGTAGAGAGACGCCGGTTGGTATTGCTTGCCGGGTGGAGCCTATTCGAGCCAGAGCGTCAGCTGGCTCGTTGTCGGCTCGCGGTACGTGGAGGAACTCGCATCCTTCAAAATACCCACTGATCTGCTGAACGAGGAAGCGGTAGCTTGCCATATTTGCGTCCTTGGCGTCCCAGTCGCCGGATGATTGCTGGACCACCAAGTCTGAGTCGCCATAACATAGGATCTGGCGAATGCCGAGCTCTTTGGCAAGCCGGAGCCCGTGTATGAGCGCCTCGTACTCGGCTACATTGTTGGAGGCGGCAAAGTGGATTTGCAGCGTGTATCTGAGCTTGTCGCCTTTGGGAGAGGTGAGGACGATACCGGCTCCCAAGCCGGTGCGCATCTTGGACCCATCGAAGTGCATGCGCCAATGAGTGGAGTCGGGAGCCGGCGGCAGGTACTGGGTCTCGGCCCAGTCGACGAGGAAGTCGGCCAGTGCTTGGGATTTGATGGCGGTGCGAGGCTGGTAGAAGATCGTGTAAGGGGCCAGCTCGATGGCCCATTTCGCCACCCGGCCGGATGCATCCCGGCTGCCTATGATCTCGGCCAGCGGGGCGGTGCATACAACCGTGATGGGATGCTCTTGGAAGTAGGACTTCAGCTTCTTGGCGGCGAAGTACACGCCGTAGCACATCTTCTGGTAGTGCGGGTAGTTCTGCTTCGAGGTAGACAGCACCTCGCTCAAATAGTACACCGGCCTCTGGACCGGCTGGGCTCGGCCTTCTTCTGGGCGTTGGACTACGATGACGGTGCTGACCACCCGGCTGGTTGCGGCAATGTAGAGGAGCATGGGCTCTTTCCCAGTCGGCGCCGCCAGGACTGGCGGTGTGGCCAGCATCTTCTTCAGCTCGTGGAAAGCTTGGTCAGCTTGGTCATTCCACTCAAAGTGAGTGGTCTTCTTCATGAGGCGGTAGAGGGGGAGAGCTTTCTCTCCGAGCCGGCTGATGAAGCGGTTTAGGGAGGCCAAGCACCCGGTGAACTTCTGGATGTCTCGAAGCTTGGTGGGAATCGCCATTATCTCAATGGCCTTGATCTTTACTGGGTTGCATTCGATGCCGCATTCGGAGACCAGGAAGCCTAGGAGCTGGCCGGCTAGTACTCCGAACACGCATTTCTCGGGGTTAAGCTTGATTTGGAACCGGCGTAGGTTCTAAAAAGTTTCCTTGAGGTCTTCCAGCAAGGTGTCGCGCTTCTCCGTCTTCACCACAGTGTCGTCTATGTAGACGTGGGCATTTCTGCCGAGTTGCTTGAGGAGGCACTTCTTCATGCAACGCTAAAAAGTGGCACCGGCATTTCTCAAGCCAAATGTCATAGTCAGGTAGCAGAAGGCTCCGAATGGCGTGATGAAGGCGGTCTTCAGGTGGTATACCGGATCTAACTTTATCTGGTGATACCCTGAGTAAGCATCCAAGAAACTCAAAAGCTCGCATCCGGCCGTGGAGTCTATCACTTGGTCAATCCTTGGCAGGGCAAAGGGATCTTTGGGGCAGGCCTTGTTGAGGCTCGTGTAGTCTATACACATGCGCCACTTGTTGTTCTTCTTTAGCACGAGGACCGGGTTGGCGAGCCACTCTAGAAAGAAAACTTCCATAATGAAGCTGGCTGCCAGAAGCCGGGCTATCTCCTGTCCCACAATCCTGCGTTTCTCCTCCGACAGTCGGCGGAGGGGTTGTTTGACTGGCTTTGCGTCTTCTCGGACGTGTAGTTTGTGATCGGCGAATTCCTTCGGAACGCCCGGCATGTCCTTGGGGGACCATGCAAAGATGTCCCGATTCTCAAAAAGGAAATCGGCGAGCTCGCCTTCCTATTTGCTGTTTAGGTTTGCCCCGATGATGGCAAACCTCTCTGGGTGCTCGGGGTCAAGAGGTATCTTCTTCGTCTCCTTGGCCGGCTGGAAAGATCCTTGAGCATCATGCTCCTTGGGATCGGGGGACAAGGCTGACTGCTTGCCGGCTATGGCCACGACTCGGTCCAACATCTTCTTTTCTTCGGCAATCACAAGGGACTCGGCCAGCCGGCTGCTGGCTGCTGCACACTCAGAGGACTTCTTGTAATCGCCGGCTACGGTGATGACGCCTTTGGTGCTTGGTATCTTCATCTTGAGGTATGCATAGTGGGGAACTGCCATGAATTTGGCCAAGGCAGGTCGGCCAAGCAATGCATGGTAAGGGCTCTCCAGGTCCACCACTTCAAACCAGATCGCTTCCCGGCGGAAATGCTCCTTGTCCCCAAAAAGTACATCAATCTTGATCTTGCCAATGGGGGCGCAGGACAGGCCGGGTACGATGCCATGGAACATTGTCCGAGTAGGCATGAGTTGCTTTGTCTTGACGTTCAGCTTCTCCAGGGTGTCGCGGTACAAGATGTTGATGCTGCTCCCGCCGTCTATCAACACACAGGAGAAGCGGGCGGCGCGTCTGTCCGTTGCAAGGGTGGCATCCAGAACCAACGCATAAGAGCCGGGAGATGGCATCACCTCTGGGTGGTCAGCCCGGCTCCAGCTGATAGGTTTTTCTGACCAGTGCATGTGCTCGACGGGGTTGGCAGCAACCATGCTGACTTCCTGGTTCTCTCGGCGTTTGCTGCGCCGGTCTTCGGGCTGGCTTGTAAAGACGATATAGGCGGCATGCTCATCGGGGAACTCATCATGCACGGTTCCGACTGCGGGCCGAGCGGCCGGCGGCGGCGGAACCGGAGGCGGCGGGCCGGCAGGCGGAGGCGGTGCGAGCCCTTCGCCTTTGGAGATTCGGGTGAGCCAATGGCACTTCCGGGTTGTGTGGTTGGACGGCTTCGCGCCGCTGTGGAACTTGCACAGGGCGTCGAGAGTTTGCTCGTAGGAGAAGGCCGGCTGCCAAGCCGGCCTGCCGCCCTTGGGTTTCTTGGGCGCGGGCCGCCCTTCGGGCGGCACATCTTCAACTGTGGCCACCTGCCGACTGGCGGGAGGCGGCGCGGGGCCCTTGCGCTTGTGGTCGTTCGAGTGTGGGCGTCGGCCGGAATCCTCAGCCGGCGTCTTGGGCGCCGGGTTGAGTACTTTTCCGGACGCGTCTACCCGGAGCTCAGTCTTCATTGAGGAGTCGGTGGTGGCGTACTTGTCCGCTATGTCCAGAAGCTCGTCGAGGGTAGTCGGCTCGTCGTAGAGAAGTTTGTGCTTGAGGAGGGTGCCTTCTCGGCACCCGGCTGTGAAGTATTCTAATGCTTGCACCTCGTGCACCCCTTCGCAAGAGTTGCGGAGCTCGGCCCAACGTGTGAGGTAGTCGCAAGTTGACTCGCCGAGGCCTTGTACGCACAAGGAGAGTTGTCTGGGCTTGAGAGCCCGCTTGTAGGTGCTGGTGAAGTTGCGGACGAAAGCTTCTGTGAAATCTAGCCAGCTGTTGATGTTGTGTGGTTTGAGGCTGTTGAGCCAGGTCCGCGCCGTGCCTTGCAGCATGAGGGGCACGTACTTCGCGGCAACGCGCCGGTTGCCGTTGGCTATGCTAACCGCCGTGGAGTAGTCGATCAACCAATCTTCCGGCTTCACGGAGCCGTTGTACTTGGGCGTGTCTCTTGGGAGCGAGAACCCTTTGGGGAAGGGCTCGTCGCGGATGCGAGGGCCGAAGCAAGGCGGACCGACATCGTCTTCTTCTTCCAGCGCCAGGGATCGCGCCAGGCGGTCGATCCGATGGCGGGCGTCGTTTTCGCTGACTCCTTCGCGGCGACCTAGTCTGCCGCTGAGAGTCGGATGCGCCACAGGCGGAGGGGTGGGATATCTCTCTCCACAGGGCCGAGGCGGAGGCGGGTTGCCCCGCCACTCCACGGCCCGAGGGTGGCCTTCTGCGTCTCGCTCGATGGAGATCCGGGTTTGGCTTCGGCTGGCAGCCGGCTCTTTCTCGCGCCGCGCGCGGTCTCTACCCGCAGTCGGCGTCCGAGACGTCGCGCGTGATCTCGGCGTGGGGGAGGGATTTCCGCGTGGGCGTCGGCTTCGTGCCGCTGCGGGACTGCATTGATCAGCTGCTGGATGCGTCGGGTCATGTGGGGGAGTTCTTCAGCCCCCAGTCCATCTAGCTCGTCTATGGCCGCCTGGGCGGCACGCAGGTTCTCGAGTGGAGTGGCGTAGACTGGGCGGTCGACTCCTAACGTGTCGGCAACGACAGCACCGTGCTGTCTGACAACGCTGACCCGGCTGGGCCCGCCTGGGGGCGGCGTGCCAAAGGCGGCGCGGTCGGCCTCACGTCGGTGGGCCTCAGCAAGGCGTCTCATGGAAACCAACTTCCGGCCCTCCACAAGGAGGGAGAGGCGGCGAGCCTCCAGTGCTTCAGCGTCGGCGTCGGCCGGGAGGGGGATGGACAAGTCGTGGACCGCCGCGTGCGGGGCGTCGTGGGCACTCTCGTCAGCAGCGCCGTCGTGGCCGATGACCATCACCTCGGTGGTGACAGCGTCGCAGCCATTGGCTCGGGGAAGCGGGTCGTTGTAGATCGTGACGTTGGTGGGGAAGGTGTCGAATGAGTCCGTGTCGGAGTCGACAGGCATCGGATCGGTGGAGCCAACCGACTCCAAGTCCACAGCAGGCTCGCCGGAGACATGGAGCCGGCCGAGGAGGTTGACGAGGTGGTCGGTGCCCGCGTCAGAGGCGAGCTCGTCGGAGATGAGGGTCTTGTCGAGGAGATCAACGAGGCTGCTCGCTGCGCAGGCGTTGGTGACGCCTTGTAGCGCGTCGTGGCAAGCGCCATCGGGCGTGCCGGGCTGGCTACGCTCGCGGGGGAGGAAGAGGGTTCCCGTCCAGAACAAGTCTCCAGACGACGGTGCACCTGGCCCCATGGTGGGCGCCAAATATCGGGTGGTAGGTGCGACATATGCCAAAGGGTGGCTTATCATTGTGGGAGCCAGTAAAACATCGTCAGTGCCTGGAAACGGGATGAGGCGAAGACATGCACGCCGGCGAATCTTACCCAGCTTCGGGGCTCTCCGTGGAGATAACACCCCTACTACTGCTCCGCGGGGTCTCCGCATGATCACTAGATGAACAAGTAGCTACACAATGCTCCTTGAGCTGTTTGGCGAGAGGAGGAAGAAGGGCTCTGCTTGCTCTCTTCTCCTCCCTATGTGGTGTCTAAAACTAGCAGGGATCCATCCTTTGCATGGGTGTCCCAGGGGGTTTATATAGGCCTACCCCCCGGGGGTACAATGGTAATCCGGCTGGGCGTGGGGCCCAGCCGTATGTGTCTTCGCTCTCCGGCTTCTGCGCCGGCTGCTGGAGCCCGCCGGCTACCGGCTCCTTGGTCGATAGGCAGGCCCCACTGTCTAGGGCCTTGTCGATGGCTGGTTACTGTTGCTCAATCTTGGTGACGAGGGCTTCGCCGAGGTAAGCGTGGCTACAGTGCTGCCGTCCGGCGGGTGACCACTGTAGCCTCACCGCGTCTTGTCTTCTTAATGGGGCGTCTCCTTCGAGGGGGTGGCAAGCCGGCTAGAGAGAGCCGGCTCCGTCTTGGGCCGACTGGGGGAGGCCAGGCCGCCTTCGGGTGTCTCTCTGCCCGAAGGGGCCCACCGCCCGTGGGCCGTACTGGTAGCCCGTCGTGGATGACATCAGGATCAACGTGGCAACAGTGTCGCGCCGGACGGGTCATGGCCACCCGTACGGCGCACTGTGCCAGTCGCGCTCCGGGATTCGGGGGTGGCAGGCTTCACTGTAGCCACGCCCCATCACATCGCTGTTATGTGGATGCAGACTTCGAGGGTACGGTCTTGACCGCTTTATGGGAGCCGGCTCCTTGGAGTCGGCCTTCTCGCAGCCGGCTCCTCGGAGCCGGCCCTCCCGCGGCTTTCTTCATGAGGGCTGAAGTCGGGCCGCCTTCCAATAGCCGGCCTGGGAGACAGCCGGCCAGGGGAAGGCGGCCCCATGTCTTGGATTCTTGAGAGCCGGATCGGCTCGTAATTTTTTCAGAAAGGCCAGGGGGAGCCGGCTAGGCTACCCGTGGTCACTTACTCCGAGACACATAAATTTGCCTTTGGTTCCAAAACATTGTTTTATATACCGGTACTGCAGTGGAGACTGTTAAGTTGAACTTTCACCTAGAACTCTATGCTACACTAGTAAGCAACTTGAACAGTGGACTGGGCCTTGAACTGCAAATTTTCTACGAATCTAGATTCACATAAAGCCTTGATCGATACGTGGCTACCGTGGGTCTTCCCCGCGGGTGGAGCTTATGCGTCATACTCCGAGACCTTTCATGAGTTTACTAGAGAGAACCCTACTCTCATAGATTGCAACGTTTAACAATCAGACTCATATAGGTGCGTTCTTCAAAAGATGTTCTGCAGGACAACATCTCTGCTTCAAAGAGCCACTTAGAACACATTAAGATATACATCAACCTGCCATGCAGATTAGGAGAGTATTGCATCTTTATGGAGTGGTATTTTAACAGCAAGGGTACTCTCCTCCCAGTTGACCAACAGCTTGTCTTCCACATCTAATTCACGGGATCTCCGATCACAAAGAATAGGTTACCACTGTGAACAACTCATATTGTGGGTCTCATACCCATCTCCCTTGATGCATTATCTATCACATTACGTGATAGACCCTTAGTAAAAGGATCTGCCAGATTTTTAGACATTTGGATATAATCCAATGCAATAACTCTAGAGTTTCTCATTTTTCTGACAGACTTTAACCTTCTCTGAACGTGTCTTGATGACTTCATGTTATCCTTTGAGCTGCTCACTTTCGTGATCACAGTTTGATTGTCGCAGTTCATAAGAATACCCGGTACGGGTTTCTCAACAACTGGCAAGTCATTCAAGAGCCGGCAAAGCCAATCTTCTTCGACCGTAGCTGTATCTAGTGTTGTGAGTTCTGCTTCCATTGTTGACCTCGTTAAGATGGTCTGCTTACAAGACTTCCAAGAAACAGCGCCACCTCCATGAGTGAATACATAACCACTCGTGGCCTTTATCTCATCAGCATCTGAGATCCAGTTTGAGTCACTATACCCTTCAAGCACCTTTGGGTGCCCAGTGTAGTGAATTCCATAATTTGCAGTGCCTTTCAAATAACGCAAAACTCTCTCTAGAGCTTTCCAATGCACATCTCCTGGTTTTGAGACAAACCGACTCAATTTGCTAATAGCAAAAGAGATGTTAGGTCTTGTAGCACTTGCTAAGTACATAAGCTAGCCAATAATCTGAGAATATTTCAATTGATCTCTAGCAATTCTTTGATTCTTTCGAAGTAACACACTCGCATCATATGGTGTTGGAGAGGGCTTGCAGTCACTATAGCCAAAGCGACTCAAGATCTTTTCCACATAGTGAGATTGAAGCAATGTAATCCCACCATCATCGTCTCTCAACAACTTGATGTTTAGAATGACATCAGCCACTCCTAGATCCTTCATCTCAAAACAACGAGATAGGAAATCCTTGACCTCCTTAATAACATTCAGATTTGTTCCGAAAATTAGTATGTCATCAACATACAAGCACAGGATAACTCCCTCGCCCCCACCATGGCGATAGTACACACATTTGTCAGCTTCGTTCACAACAAAGCCTGCAGCTGTTAAAGTTCTTTCAAACTTCTCATGCCACTGTTTGGGTGCTTGCTTAAGTCCGTACAAAGACTTCAGCAACTTGCACACTTTCCCTTCCTGACCATCTAGTACAAACCCATCTGGTTGTTCCATATAAATTTCCTCGTCCAACTCTCCATTTAGGAAAGCATTCTTAACATCCATTTGATGAACGAGAAGACCATGCGAGGCAGCTAGTGAAAGTAGAACTCAAATAGTGGTCAGTCGAGCCACAGGTGAGTAAGTATCAAAGAAGTCTTCACCTTCCTTTTGGGTATAACCCTTAGCCACGAGCCGAGCCTTGTACTTCTCAATAGTACCATCAGGCCTAAGCTTCTTCTTGAATACCCATTTGCATCCTATAGGTTTGCACCCATAAGGACGATCAGTTATCTCCCAGGTTTCATTCGCCAAGATGGAATCCATCTCGCTACGAACCGCTTCCTTCCAGTAGTCAGCATCTTCAGATGCATAGGCCTCTGAAATAGAACTGGGAGTGTCATCTATGAGATACACAAGAAAATCATCACCAAAGGACTTTGCAATCCTTTGTCTCTTGCTCCTAGTAGGAACTTCATTGTTCTCCTCCACAGGACTTTCAAAGTGTTCTATCGAAATGGCAGGTTTGGTAATTGTAACTGGTTCCTGATTCGATGAACTAGGCATCTCCTGATTAGATGAGGTAGTCATATCCTTCATGGGAAAGATATCTTCAAAGAAAGTCGCATCATTCGACTCCATGATCGTACCGACATGCATTTCAGGTACCTCAGATTTTACAACCAAGAATCTATAGCCAATGCAATGAAAAGCATATCCCAGGAAAACGCAATCCACAGTCTTTGGTCCAAGCTTCCGCTTCTTTGAAATTGGAGCATTGACTTTCGCCAAACAACCCCATGTTCGCAGATAAGAGAGTTTTAACCTTTTCTTCTCCCATTCCTCGAATGGAGTTATCTCTTTGTTCTTTGTGGGGACTCGGTTCAGGACATGACATGCTGTCAATATCGCCTCCCCCCACCATGCCTTGGAGAGACCCGATGTATCTAACATGGCGTTAACCAAATCAGTTAGAGTACGGTTCTTTCTTTCGGCCACCCCATTTGACTGAGGTGAGTAGGGAGGAGTCCTCTCATGGATTATACCATGTTTCGCACAAAAAGCATCAAACTCATTGGAAAAATACTCTCCACCACGGTCGGACCTAAGCCTCTTGATTTTTCGATCAAGTTGGTTTTTCACTTCAGCTTTATAGATCTTGAAAAAGTTCAAAGCCTCATCCTTAGATTTCAGAAGATACACACGGCAGTATCTAGTGGAGTCATCAATTAACGTCATGAAATATTTCTTTCCACCTTTTGTCAACACACCATTCATTTCACATAGATCTGAATGTATGAGCTCTAGTGGTGCAAGATTTCTTATTTCCGCAGTCGTGTGAGACTTACGAGGTTGCTTAGCTTGCACACACACTTGACACTTAGATCCCTTGACGGTGGTGAAACTAGGGATTAAGTTCAACTTCGCTAGTCGCGACATGCAACCAAAGTTAACATGACAAAGACGTGAATGCCACACATTGGATTCACTATTGTTGCAAATATGATTAACAACTTTATTGCAAACGTCTGATAAGGATAAACGAAACAAGCCTCCTGACTCTTAGCCTTTACCAACAAATGTTCCATACTTGGATTTTACAAATTTATTTGACTCAAAGACAAGCTTGTAGCCATCTCTACACAGAAGAGATCCGCTAACAAGATTTTTATTGACGGAGGGGACATAATGCACGTTCTTCAGCCGCACGATCTTCCCCGAAGTAAACTTCAGATCGACCGTGCCAACACCATGAACAGAAGCACTTGAACCGTTGCCCATCAGCACGGTTGAAGTCCATGCGGTCTGATAAGACGAAAACATGGAAATATCACCGCATACATGCACATTAGCACCCGTGTCAATCAACCAGTCAGGAGAATGACATACTAAAAGAATAGTGGGAAATATACCATACCCAGCATTCTTCATGTCAGTGTCTCCAATGACAACATTAGCGGTCTTGCCGCCTTTCCCAGGATGACGCTTGTCATAGTGATTAGGGCAACTAGGAGCCCAATGATCCGGATCCCCACACACATGACAAGCACCTTTCTTCTTGCCATTCTTCTTCTTGAAGTTCGTGTGTTGCACAGCCTTGTTCTTCCCATCAAACTTTGCTTTTCCATCAAACTTGCCCTTGTTCTTGAACTTGTGGGGCTGGAAGTTCTGCTTCTGTACCACATTGGCACTAGATCCTCCCTCAATACCTCGAGCACGTGTGTCCTTTGCTCTCGCCATTTCTTCCACATCAGGAGTGCCAATGAGATCCGGGACGGAAAACTCCTGCCTCTTATGCTTCAGCAAGGTAGCAAAGTTCCTCCATGAAGGAGGAAGCTTAGTGATGATACCTCCGGCAACAAACTTGTCCGGTAGCATACAACTGAAGTGCTCAAGTTCTCTAGCAAATGACTGTATCTCATGAGCTTGCTCAACCACGGAGCGCTCTTCAGTCATCCTGTAATCATAGAATTGCTCCATGATGTACAGCTCAGTGCCAGCATCCGAGACCCCAAACTTGGCCTCGAGTGCATCCCACATATCTTTTCCATTATCAATTGATGCATAAGCATCAACTATGTTCTCACCAAGAACACTCAAGAGAGCAGCCTTAAACAGAGTATCCATTTTCTGAAAAGCTTGTGCCTGTTGAGCATCAAGCTCTCCTTCAGGTTTGCCGAGAGTGGCGTCATAGCAACTCATGGTTTGAAACCATAAGACTACTCTCACGCGCCACCTCTTATAGTGGATACCCTCAAACACAGGAGGTCTCATCGAAGCAGCAAAACCACTCGAGGTAAATTGCCTATAATAAGGTTTTTGGATTGTTGGAAATATGAGCAATTTACCGAATGATTTTATTAACAGAAATACTAGATAAAGCATGACTAATATAGTAGAGATAAACTAAGTCATGCGTTCTGACAGAGAGAAGGAAAATAGCTTCTGCATATATGAACTGTAGCTTATCATATCTGTAGCAGACAGTAGAACTAGTTGCATATATGAGGTAGAACCTAACATATTTAGGGCAAGTACTAGTATGAGAAACTGTGGCAGGATATCTAATAGAAAGCAGAACACATACGGGACAGCAGCAGCAGTAGCACTGGACTTGGGGTCGGTGTCCTCGCGACGTCGGGGAAGAAGTCGTCGTCGGGGAAGTAGCCGTCGGAGTCTGGGGCGTCCGTGACGAAGGAGTCAGTCAGTAGTCACGCAGAGCGCTCCCCAAAAACCTTATCACCCTTCTCCCGTACAAGACTCAAAGAGGTGCGGTTTCGGAGGCCTACTGTCCCGACCTGCGGTGCACGCCGCAAGCCAGGATGAGGAAGACAGCAGCAGCTCAGAGATTGGAACCGGTGGCGAGAGGAAGGAGAAGTTCTGGTGCCTCTCTCTGAGAGGAGCGACCTTCCTTTTATAGGCGCAAGAGAAGGAGGCGAGAGGCTACGCCGGGAGCTGAAGGGAATGCGGGAGATGAAACGAATAGACAGCGGCCGAAGGGTGCAGCGTTCATATTCAATATCCACTACAACAAAAACTTTCCAGCTCCCGAGTGACCTTTCGTATACCCGTAGTGCATGGCAAAAATTTAGACATCGGCTCGGCTCATTCCCGTAGTGCGGCGCGTCGTGACGAGACGTGGCGAGGCGGACGGCGGAGGAGGAGCGCGTGGATATCCCTCTTGTTCTCATGCTCGTACAAGTGGGGAAAGAACCTCCCTTATAAGGAGGTCCAACTCCCACTAAACTAGCAATGTGGGACTAAACTTTAGTAGTATTCCTTGCCTTGCACAAATGGGCTAAGTGGGCCTCTAGGATTTATTAGGAATTTCTGAAATAGTTATTGGGCTGCCCAAAATGGACTAAATTCCAGCAGTGCAACGTGTGTATCATCAGGGCCGGCCCTGAGGGGGGGGGGCAGGGGGGCGGCCGCCCCAGGCCTCCAATGTCCAGGGGCCCCCATCTAGGTACGTACGTAGGCCTACGATGAGCGCATGTCGCGCAGTCGGCTAGCCCACACCCGAAGCCGTCGAAGCTGCGCTGGGTTGGCAATCAATCACCCTACGCAGCTTGGTAGCCCATGCACGAGCACATCCACTCCTTCGGTGAGGGCCCTATAGTCATAGGCTCGTACGAGTTGATTGCATGACGCCCGTTCAGTTTCCTAATTCCCATCTAAAAAGAAGTTCTGAGATCCGATTGCGAGTTCACGTCTTCGAGTATCCCCCAACCACGATCATGATCTCTGGATGCGAACGCGAGTCGCTGTTTCACGGATGAACTCTATTCTTCCACCTCTACTCCAGGCCAGTGCCAGATTGCGCCATCATCCAGACATCGCCGAGCGCATGCCGTGGACGCATATACAGATCGCGTCATCGCCGAGCGCCGGATCGGACAATCACCGGCAGCGATTCAGCCGATCCAAGGTATTATCATATTCATGATTTTAAACCGCAGCAGAAACAACCGCGGTTGCGCACAATGGCCGCTAAAAAATTGCACTGCGGTGATTTTCATGCAGGCCAAAATCGCGGGAGATCACCGGCGATTGCAGGAGATCATGCTGATTTAGGCTAAAATTTTGGTGCAAATTTGGCTGCCGCAATTTCCTTTCTCTGACAATTTTAATAGGTGATCATTATCACTTTGTTTATTGCTAATTAAGTAATTTATCTTCGTCAACATGATGCATGCATGGTTTTTACTGTTAAACTTTTGATGCAAATTTGTTTATTTTCAGCATTGTGTGTATAAATTGTATTTCATATCAATATTGCTTTTTAAATTTATGATAAAAAATACATACAACAATATTACTATAATTGTTATGTTGCTTACATTAAGGCCCATATATCCCCACACAAACTATATATACTAAGGGCCCCCAATCTTTACTTTCGCCCCGGGCCCCTAAAATCTCAGGACCGGCCCTGTGTATCATCCTAATGACAGTTGGGCGGGGGGGCTTGGAAATGTGGTCTAACTTTCTGGCTCTGAATGCAGATCATGGTTAAGGTCCTCTTGGATTCGCTCGAATTTTTCTCTGAATCAAAGAGGCCCCAGCGAGTCACCCTGGGCATAAAAACTGAAGACAGAAAAACGAACCTGAAAAGACTGAGACTGAACCTGAAAAGACCAAACTAGAAAAGACCGAATAAAAACGGTCAGCACAAACAAAAGACCGAAGTCATTATGGTCTGTTGGGTCCTTCTGTCTCAAAGACCGAATAGCCCGTAAAGACCGAATTATAAAGCCCATACACAAGAGTTGACTAGTCAACCAGACAGAGACTTGCATGGCAAGCGGTTGATTCCGTTTAGATTAGGCAACGGCTGTTGGGAATATGCCCTAGAGGCAATAATAAATGGTTATTATTATATTTCCTTGTTCATGATAATTTTCTATTGTTCATGCTATAATTGTGTTATCCGGAAATCGTAATACATGTGTGAATATATAGACCACAACATGTCCCTAGTAAGCCTCTAGTTGACTAGCTCGTTGATCAATAGATGGTTACGGTTTCCTGACCATGGACATTGGATGTCATTGATAACGGGATCACATCATTAGGAGAATGATGTGATGGACAAGACCCAATCCTAAGAATAGCACAAGATCATGTAGTTCGTTTGCTCGAGCTTTTCTAAGTGTCAAGTATCATTTCCTTAGACCATGAGATTGTGCAACTCCCGGATACCATGGGAGTGCTTTGGGTGTGCCAAACGTCATAATGTAACTGGGTGGATATAAATGTACACAACAGGTATCTCCGAAAGTGTCTGTTGGGTTGGCATGAATTGAGACTGGGATTTGTCACTCCGTATGACGGAGAGGTATCTCCGGGCCCACTCGATAATGCATCATCATAATGAGCTCAGTGTGACTAAGTAGTTGGTCACGGGATGATGCGTTACGGAACGAGTAAAGTGACTTGCCGGTAACGAGATTGAACAAGATATTGGGATACCGATGATCGAATCTCGGGCAAGTAACGTACCGATTGACAAAGGGAATTGAATACGGGATTGATTGAATCCTCGACATCGTGGTTCATCCGATGAGATCATCGTGGAATATGTGGGAGCCAACATGGTTATCCAGATCCCGCTGTTGGTTATTGGCCGGAGAGTTGTCTTGGTCATGTCTGCATGGTTCCCGAACCCGTAGGGTCTACACACTTAAGGTTCGGTAACGCTAGGGTTGTAGAGATATTAGTATGCGGTAACCCGAAAGTTGTTCGGAGTCCTGGATGAGATCCCGGACGTCAGGAGGAGTTCCGGAATGGTCCATAGGTAAAGATTTATATATAGGAAGACTAGTTTCGGCCACCGGGAAAGTTTTGGGGGTCATCGGTATTGTACCGGGACCACTGGAAGGGTCCCGGGGGTCCACCGGGTGGGGCCACCTATCCCGGAGGGCCCCATGGGCTGAAGTGGGAAGGGAACCAGCCCCTGGTGGGCTGGTGCGCCCCCCTTGGGCCTCCCCTTGCGCCTAGGGTTGGAAACCCTAGGGGTGGGGGGGTGCCTCCACTTGGCTTGGGGGGCCAAGCCACCCCTTGGCTGTCGCCCCCCCCCCCATCTAGATGGGATCTAGAGGGGCCGGCACCCCCCCTGGCCCCTATATATAGTGGAGGGGAGGGAGGGCAGCCGCACCCAAGTTCCTGGCGCCTCCCTCTCCCTCCGTGACACCTCTCCCTCTCGTTGGTGCTTGGCGAAGCCCTGCCGAGATCCCGCTGTTTCCACCACCACGCCATCATGCTGCTGGATCTCCATCAACCTCTCCTCTCCCCTTGCTGGATCAAGAAGGAGGAGACGTCTCTCCCAGCCGTACGTGTGTTGAACGCGGAGGTGCCGTCCGTTCGGCGCTCGGTCATCGGTGATTTGGATCACGACGAGTACGACTCCATCAACCCCGTTCTCTTGAACGCTTCCGCTCAAGATCTACAAGGGTATGTAGATGCACTCCTCTTCCCCTCGTTGCTAGATGACTCCATAGATTGATCTTGGTGATGCGTAGAATTTTTTAAAATTTCTGCTACGTTTCCCAACAGTGGCATCATGAGCTAGGTATATGTGTAGTTTCTATGCACGAGTAGAACACAAGTTGTTGTGGGCGTTGATTTTGTCAATTTACTTGCCGTTACTAGTCTTATCTTGATTCGGCGGCATCGTGGGATGAAGCGGCACGGACCGACCTTACACGTATGCTTACGTGAGACTGGTTCCACCGACTGACATGCACTAGTTGCATAAGGTGGCTAGCGGGTGTCTGTCTCTTCCACTTTAGTCGGATCGGATTTGATGAAAAGGGTCCTTATGAAGGGTAAATAGAAATTGATATATCACGTTGTGGTTTTCGCGTAGGTAAGAAACGTTCTTGCTAGAAACCTATAGCGGCCACGTAAAAACTTGCAACAACAATTAGAGGACGTCTAACTTGTTTTTGCAGCATATGCCGTGTGATGTGATATGGCCAAAAGGATGTGATGAATGATATATGTGATGTATGAGATTGATCATGTTCTTGTAATAGGAATCACGACTTGCATGTCGATGAGTATGACAACCGGCATGAGCCATAGGAGTTGTCTTAATTTATTTATGACTTGCATGTCAACATAAACGTCATGTAATTAGTTTACTTTATCGCTAACCGTTAGCCATAGTAGTAGAAGTAATAGTTGACGAGACAACTTCATGAAGACACGATGATGGAGATCATGGTGTCATGCCGGTGACGACGATGATCATGGTGCCCCGAAGATGGAGATCAAAAGGAGCAAAATGATATTGGCCATATCATGTCACTATTTGATTGCATGTGATGTTTATCATGTTTTACATCTTATTTGCTTAGAATAACGGTAGCATAAATAAGATGATACCTCACAATAATTTCAAGAAAGTCTTCCCCCCTAACTGTGCACCGTTGCTAAGGTCCGTTGTTCCGAAGCACCACGTGATGATCGGGTGTGATAGGTTCTAATGTTCGCATACAACGGGTGTAAGCCAGATTTACACACGCAATACACTTAGGTTGACTTGACGAGCCTAGCATGTACAGACATGGCCTCGGAACATGGAAGACCGAAAGGTCGAACATGAGTCGTATAGAAGATACGATCAACATGAAAATGTTCACCGATGATGACTAGTCCGTCTCACGTGATGATCGGACACGGCCTAGTTGACTCGGATCATGTATCACTTAGATGACTAGAGGGATGCCTATCTGAGCGGGAGTTCATTAATAATTTGATTAGATGAACTTAATTATCATGAACATAGTCTAAAATCTTTGCAATATGTCTTGTAGATCAAATGGCCCACGCTAATGTTGTCCTCAACTTCAACACGTTCCTATAGAAAACCAAGCTGAAAGACGATGGTAGCAACTATACGGACTGGGTCCGGAACTTGAGGATCATCCTCATAGCTGCCAAGAAAGCATATGTCCTTGAAGCACCGCTAGGTGAAGCGCCACCCCCAGCAAACCAAGACGTTATGAACGCTTGGTAGTCCCGTGTTGATGATTACTCCCTGGTTCAGTGCGGCATGCTTTACAGCTTAGAACCGGGGCTCCAGAAGCGTTTTGAGCAACACAGAGCATATGAGATGTTCCAAGAGCTGAAAATGGTTTTCCAAGCTCATGCCCGGGTCGAGAGATATGAAGTCTCCGACAAGTTCTATAGTTGTAAGATGGAGGAGAATAGTTCTGTCAGCGAGCACATACTCAAAATGTCTGGGTTGCACAACCGCTTGTCTCAGCTGGGAGTTAATCTCCCGGATGATGCGGTCATTGACAGAATCCTTCAGTCGCTCCCACCTAGCTACAAGAGCTTTGTGATGAACTTCAATATGCAGGGGATGGAAAAGACCATTCCTGAGGTATATTCGATGCTGAAATCAGCGGAGGTGGAAATCAAAAAGGAACATCAAGTGTTGATGGTGAATAAAACCACTAAGTTCAAGAAAGGCAAGGGTAAAAGAACTTCAAGAAGGACGACAAGGGGGTTGTCGCGCCCGGTAAGCAAGCTGTCGGGAAGAAGCCAAAGAATGGACCCAAGCCCAAGACTGAGTGTTTTTATTTCAAGGAAAGTGGTCACTGGAAGCGGAACTGCCCCACGTACTTACCGGACAAGAAGACCGGCAACACCAAAGGTATATTTGATATACATTTTATTGATGTGTACCTTACCAGTACTCGTAGTAGCACCTGGGTATTTGATACCGGTGCGGTTGCTCATATTTGTAACTCAAAACAGGAGCTGCGGAATAAGCGGAGACTGGCGAAGGACGAGGTGACGATGCGCGTCGGGAATGGTTCCAAGGTCGATGTGATCGCCGTAGGCACGCTACCTCTACATTTACCTACGGGATTAGTTTTAAACATCAATAATGTTATTTAGTGCCAACTTTGAGCATGAACATTGTATCAGGATCTCGTTTAATACGAGATGGCTACTCATTTAAATCCGAGAATAATGGTTGTTCTATTTATATGAGAGAGATGTTTTATGGTCATGCCCCGCTGGTCAATGGTTTATTCTTATTTAATCTCGAACGTGATGTTACACATATTCATAGTGTGAATACCAAAAGATGTAAGGTTGATAATCATAGTCCCACATACTTGTGGCACTGCTGCCTTGGTCACATTGGTGTCAAACGCATGAAGAAACTCCATGCAGATGGACTTTTGGAGTCTCTTGATTATGAATCATTTGACACGTGCGAACCATGCCTCATGGGCAAAATGACCAAGACTCCATTCTCTGAAACAATGGAGCGAGCAACCAACTTATTGGAAATCATACATACTGATGTGTGTGGTCCAATGAGTGTTGAGGCTCGCGGTGGCTATCGTTATGTTCTCACCCTCACTGATGACTTGAGTAGATATGGGTATGTCTACTTAATGAAACACAAGTCTGAGACCTTTGAAAAGTTCAAGGAATTTCAGAGTGAGGTTGAGAATCAACGTGACAGGAAAATCAAGTTCTTGCGATCAGATCGTGGGGGAGAATATTTGAGTCACGAATTTGGCACGCACTTAAGGAAATGTGGAATAGTTTCACAACTCACGCCGCCTGGAACACCTCAGCGTAATGGTGTGTCCGAACATCGTAATCGCACTCTATTGGATATGGTGCGATCTATGATGTCTCTTACCGATCTACCGCTGTCATTTTGGGACTATGCTTTAGAGACTGCCGCATTCACTTTAAATAGGGATCCGTCGAAATCCCTTGAGACGACACCGTATGAATTATGGTTTGGAAAGAAACATAAGCTGTCGTTTCTAAAAGTTTGGGGATGCGATGCTTATGTGAAGAAACTTCAACCTGAAAAGCTCGAACCCAAATCGGAAAAATGTGTCTTCATAGGATACCCTAAAGAAACTATTGGGTATACCTTCTACCTCAGATCCGAAGGCAAGATCTTTGTTGCCAAGAATGGATCCTTTCTAGAGAAGGAGTTTCTCTCGAAAGAAGTAAGTGGGAGGAAAGTAGAACTTGATGAAGTATTGCCTCTTGAACCGGAGAGTGGCGCAGCTCAGGAAAATGTTCCTGAGGTGCCTGCACCGACTAGAGAGGAAGTTAATGATGATGATCATGAAACTTCAGATCAAGTTGCTACTGAACTTCGTAGGTCCACAAGGACACATTCCACACCAGAGTGGTACGGCAAACCCTGTCCTAGAAATCATGTTGTTAGAAAATGGTGAACCTTCGAACTATGAAGAAGCGATGGCAGGCCCAAATTCCGACAAATGGCTGGAAGCCATGAAATGCGACATAGGATCCATGTATGAAAACGAAGTATGGACTTTAACTAACTTGCCTGATGATCGGCGAGCCATAGAAAATAAATGGATCTTTAAGAAGAAGACAGACGCGGATGGTAATGTGACCATCTATAAAGCTCGGCTTGTCGCTAAGTGTTATCGACAAGTTCAAGGGGTTGACTACGATGAGACTTTCTCACCCGTAGCGAAGCTGAAGTCCGTCCGAATCATGTTAGCAATCGCCGCATTCTATGATTATGAGATATGGCAAATGGACGTCAAAACGGCATTCCTTAATGGTTTCCTTTAGGAAGAATTGTATATGATGCAGCTGGAAGGTTTTGTCGAACCTAAGAATGCTGACAAGGTGTGCAAGCTCCAACGCTCAATCTATGGGCTGGTGCAAGCATCTCGGAGTTGGAACATTCGTTTTGATGAGATGATCAAAGTGTTTGGGTATACACAGACTTATGGAGAAGCCTGCGTTTACAAGAAAGTGAGTGGGAGCTCTGTAGCATTTCTCATATTGTATGTGGATGACATACTATTGATGGGAAATGATATAGAATTCTTGGAAAGCATAAAGGCCTACTTGAACAAGTGTTTTTCAATGAAGGATCTTGGAGAAGCTGCTTACGTATTAGGCATCAAGATCTATAGAGATAGATCAAGACGCCTCATTGGTCTTTCACAGAGTACGTACCTTGACAAGATATTGAAGAAGTTCAATATGGATCAGTCAAAGAAGGGGTTCTTGCCTGTGTTGCAAGGTACGAGATTGAGCACGGCTCAATGCCCGACCACGGCAGAAGATAGAGAAAAGATGAGTGTCATCCCCTATGCCTCGGCCATAGGGTTTATCATGTATGCCATGTTGTGTACCAGACCTAATGTAAACCTTGCCGTAAGTTTGGTAGGAAGGTATCAAAGTAATCCCGGCATGGAACACTGGACAGCGGTCAAGAATATCCTGAAGTACCTGAAAAGGACTAAGGATATGTTTCTCGTTTATGGAGGTGACGAAGAGCTCGTCGTAAAGGGTTACGTCGATGCTAGCTTCGACAGATCTGGATGACACCAAGTCACAAACCGGATACGTGTATATTTTGAATGGTGGGGCGGTCAGCTAGTGCAGTTGCAAGCAAAGCATCGTGGCGGGATCTACATGTGAAGCGGAGTACATGGCAGCCTCGGAGGCAGCACAAGAAGCAATCTGGGTGAAGGAGTTCATTACCGACCTAGGAGTTATTCCCAATGCGTCGGGCCCGATGACTCTCTTCTATGACAACACTCGAGCTATTACCCTTGCCAAGGAGCCCAGGTTTCACAGGAAGACCAGGCATATCAAGTGTCGCTTCAACTCCATACGTGAAAATGTTCAAAATGGAGACATAGATATTTGTAAAGTGCATACGGACCTCAATGTCGCAGATCAGTTGACTAAACCTCTCCCTCGAGCAAAACACGATCAACACTAGAACTCTATGGGCGTTCGATTCATCACAATGTAACTAGATTATTGACTCTAGTGCAAGTGGGAGACTGTTGGAAATATGCCCTAGAGGCAATAATAAAATGGTTATTATTATATTTCCTTGTTCATGATAATTGTCTATTGTTCATGCTATAATTGTGTTATCCGGAAATCGTAATACATGTGTGAATATATAGACCACAACATGTCCCTAGTAAGCCTCTAGTTGACTAGCTCGTTGATCAATAGATGGTTATGGTTTCCTGACCATGGACATTGGATGTCATTGATAACGGGATCACATCATTAGGAGAATGATGTGATGAACAAGACCCAATCCTAAGCATAGCACACGATCGTGTAGTTCGTTTGCTAGGGCTTTTCTAAGTGTCAAGTATCATTTCCTTAGACCATGAGATTGTGCAACTCCCGGATACCGTGGGAGTGCTTTGGGTGTGCCAAACGTCACAATGTAACTGGGTGGCTATAAAGGTACACTACAGGTATCTCCGAAAGTGTCTGTTGGGTTGGCATGAATCGAGACTGGATTTGTCACTCCGTATGACGGACAGGTATCTTTGGGCCCACTCGGTAATGCATCATCATAATGAGCTCAGTGTGACTAAGTAGTTGGTCACGAAATGATGTGTTGCGGAACGAGTAAAGTGACTTGCCGGTAATGAGATTGAACAAGGTATTGGGATACCGATGATCGAATCTCGGGCAAGTAACGTATCGATTGACAAAGGAAATTGAATACGGGATTGATTGAATCCTCAGCATCGTGGTTCATCCGATGAGATCATCGTGGAATATGTGGGAGCCAACATGGTTATCCAGATCCCGTTGTTGGTTATTCGCCGGAGAGTTATCTCGGTCATGTCTGCATGGTTCCCGAACCCGTAGGGTCTACACACTTAAGGTTCGGTAATGCTAGGGTTGTAGAGATATTAGTATGCGGTAACCCAAAAGTTGTTCGGAGTCCCGGATGAGATCCCGGACGTCACGAGGAGTTCCGGAATGGTTCGAAGGTAAAGATTTATATATAGGAAGACCAGTTTCGACCACCGAGAAAGTTTCGGGGGTCACCGGTATTGTACCAGGACCACCGGAAGGGTCCTGGGGGTCCACCGGGTGGGGCCACCTATCCCGGAGGGCCCCATGGGCTGAAGTGGGAAGGGAACCAGCCCCTGGTGGGCTGGTGCGCCCCCCTTGGGCCTCCCCCTGCGCCTAGGGTTGGAAACCCTAGGGGTGGGGGCGCCTCCACTTGGCTTGGGGGCCAAGCCACCCCTTGGCCGCCGCCCCCCATCTAGATGGGATCTAGAGGGGCCGGCGCCCCCTTGGCACCTATATATAGTGGAGGGGAGGGAGGGCAGCCGCACCCAAGTCCCTGGCGCCTCCCTCTTCCTCCGTGACACCTCTCCCTCTCGTTGGTGCTTGGCGAAGCCCTGCCGAGATCCCGCTGTTTCCAGCACCACGCCGTCGTGCTGCTGGATCTCCATCAACCTCTCCTCTTCCCTTGCTGGATCAAAAAGGAGGAGACGTCTCTCCCAACCGTACGTGTGTTGAACGCGGAGGTGTCGTCCGTTCGGCGCTCGGTCATCGGTGATTTGGATCACGACGAGTACGACTCCATCAACCCCGTTCTCTTGAACGCTTCCGCTCGCGATCTATAAGGGTATGTAGATGCACTCCTCTTCCCCTCGTTGCTAGATGACTCCATAGATTGATCTTGGTGATGCGTAGAAAATTTTTAAATTTCTGCTACGTTCCCCAACAACGGCTGCACTGCGCTGCCGCTCTGCCTCGGAATGAAAAAAGTCCAAAACAAACCTTGAATTGGTAGGCGAAAGCTAAATCAAATCCCAAATTCTCAATCCCTGAAATCAGCACACCAAACTTTATAATTCTGGTCTAGTTTAAACCTTGAAAGGAGTTGCCTGGTATTTGCTGAATTTGGCCGGCCCAGTGGCGCAGTCGCTCGCGCGCGCACTGGTCTTTTTTTCTTTTATGTTTTCTTTTTCATTTTTCATTTTTACACATGTCTAATTTTTCTCAGTACCCGATTTACATTTTAAACGCACAAATTAATTTTTTATAAACTTTTGATATTTTCAAATACATTATGGACATTTTAAAATTAATGTTTCAAAACTTTTTTGAATACATGGTAAAATTTTTAGAAATACATATTTTACATTTTCTTAATGACAATACACATTTTACAAAACTACACGAACACTCATCATTTTTAAATTCACATATACTTTTTTCTATTACATGTCACGTATATTCTATTAAGGTTATGACACATTTTTGTACAACACGCAAACATTTTCTTTACATTGTACACATATTTTTTTTAAAGCCCCAAACACATTTTCTAAAACTCGTGAACATTCTTGAAATGTTACAATTTTCTGAAAGTCGCTTTATGTCTGGTGGGCCGGCCCAGTCGATTCCGCAACCAACAATCCAAAACATTTTTTTTGCGGGTGAACAATCCAAAACATTTTTTAAAAACATTATTTACGAAATTCCAAAAACATATTTTAAAAATGTAACACAAAATCTGAAAAAAAAATCATAGCATCTGAAAAACTGTTGGTATTCTGAACATTTTTTGACAAATGTGATTTTTTTGAACTCGCGAACATTTTTTTTAAATGTAAATAGAATTTTAAAATTCCACACAGTTCCTGAAAAACACAAAATGAATTGAATTTGCGCCAACAATAGAAAATAGGAACATTTTTTTAACTTCTGAACAATTTTAGAAATGTGCGAACATTTTTTAAACTTCACAAATTCTTGTTGTCTTATAGTGGGCGGGCCCAGATTCTTGTCCGTGAGAGTAGCTGGTTATCTCGGCCGGGATTATACTATTCCCAGTTTGCCAGACAGGTTTAGGATTCAAAATAGACCGGGATTGCAAGTTCAGAGTACTAATTTCTAGGATTCAAAGTTCGAAGTTTGATTTAGTTTTTGTCCACAACTTCAAGGTTTATTTTAAACTTTTTCCACCGCGCGCCGGCCGAGCCCGCCGCACTACTGCATTATTGTGTGGTAGGTACAACTGTGTCAAATTAAATATGCTCACCTTTCTAAATTGAAGTACTCTGCTAGCAGCCCCTCGTGCACAAAAAATAGTACTAGTATGTGTAACAACATAAAAGACTATTTTTATTTTGAACCGAACCACACAAGAATTGGATCATCCATGACAGTTAGCTGTTGGGCGAGTGCGCACATGTCTTTTTTTTCTCCTTCTCTATCCAGGGAGCGTGCGCACATGTTGTCTAGTAAGGCCAACTCCACCACGCGACCCTAAACGGATGTCTGTTTTATTCGGATTTTGTCCATTTGGGTAGGGCAATAGGGTCGTGTCCGGCTGTATCCTGGGATCCGGTGGCCGTGCACCCAACGCCCGGCCGCATCCTGTCCGCGTATTTTTTTTCTTTGCAAGCCCTTATACTTTTTTTCATCATTCATTCTTGGTACATGGGAATACATCACCAAATTTTGACTAGAAAAGTAAGACCAAAGAAAACAAAAACCACAAGAATACATTTTAGAAGATATCCAACTTCCATAACTGCTCCTGTAAGTTGGATTAGTGCCTTCTCGATGCATTCATTGTTGATCTGCGGAGGAGCCGCCTCCATCTTGCGTGTTTCTTTCTTCTTCCAGTCTAAAGAAGTAGAGGTTGCTTCCTCGCATCTAGTCTCGTGTCGAGCCTCTAATCTAGCAACAAGTGCACTTGTCTCATCTACAGCCTCTATGCTAGCTAAAAGTGCACGGACATCTACTAAATTGCACTCTATCAATATATCGATGTACTCTTCTTCCTAATACCAAAACTTGCATCCATTCTACACAACAAAATTTGAAGTTAGCACAACTAGTCAAATCTAGAGCACAAACCGAAGCTAAAAAGAACACATACCCCATCGTTTAAGAACTTGATGAACACCCATCCGGGATGTTTCGGCATTGTAGACACGCGGGGCACGACCATCTTTAGGCAGTGGTCGCACTTAATGAGCGGCAACGGTGCGCCGACGAGCTTTTAGGCTAGCACCGAGCCCAGCCGACCGCCATTCGTGTAGCTGACGGCGGACCACCGACGGTGTAGATCCGAGCGGCTAGAGGAGGTGCCACTGCCTACATGTGGCCTTGCGGCCCTGCCATGGCCTTTCGCCCCGGTGCCCGGCCAGTCCATGGCGTGGCGCGGCCTCCCACAGCCGGGCGAGTTTAAGACCGACCGGATCCGCCCCAAATCCGACCGGCGGGTGCGAAAAATAGGTGGTCGTGGTTGGGTAGCTCGGGGGCGCCGAGAGGAAGGGGCTGGGCAAGCGCGCGTCCGAGCTGCACAGCTATAATGGCAACAGTGGATGGCGGCGGCGGCGAGGGAAGAGCAGGGAAGAGTGGAGAAGAATGGAGGGTGTGCATTCGAAGAGAGGGAGGGGACAGATAGAAAAAGGCGCCCATGTACCATCGACAGGTGGGCCAGGGGAGGACACGCGCAGACGGCCCGCGCATCCGCGTGCTGTCCGTTTCACCTCAAAAGCGGCGCAAACTTGGGCCGGGATGAGTCGGAAGTGGACAAAAAATGGACAAAAGTTCGTTTGCGCCCACGCGCTGAACCGTCTGGTTCGTTCGTTTTACCTCAAAAAGACGCGCGCGGATAGGATAGGGTCGCGCCGTGGAGTTGGCCTGACATTTCCGGGAAGCACCGAGCCCTGCCGTGCGGGCCGAGATGTTGGGGAACGTAGTAATTTCAAAAATTTCCTACGCACACGCAAGATCATGGTGATGCATAGCAACGAGAGGGGAGAGTGTTGCCTACGTACCCTCGTAGACCGACAGCGGAAGCGTTATGACAACGCGGTTGATGTAGTCGTACGTCTTCACGGCCCGACCGATCAAGCACCGAAACTACGGCACCTCCGAGTTCTAGCACACGTTCAGCTCGATGACGATCCCCGGACTCCGATCCAGCAAAGTGTCGGGGAAGAGTTTCGTCAGCACGACGGCGTGATGATGATCTTGATGTTCTATCGTCGCAGGGCTTCGCCTAAGCACCGCTACAATATTATCGAGGATTATGGTGGAGGGGGGCACCGCACACGGCTAAGAGAACGATCATGAAGATCAAAGGTGCCCCCCTGCCCCCGTATATAAAGGAGCAAGGGGGGAGGAGGCCGGCCCTAGGAGAGGCGCTCCAGGTGTGGAGTCCTACTAGGACTCCCTAGTCCTAGTAGGATTCCTCCTCCCATATGGAATAGGAAAAGAGGAAGGGAAAAGGAGAAGGAAGGTAGGGGGCGCCCCCCTTCCCTAGTCCAATTCGGACCAGACTAAGGGGAGGGGTGCAGCCACCCTTGAGGCCCTTTTCCTTCTTTCCCGTATGGCCCAATAAGGCCCAATACGTATTCCCGTAACTCTCCGGTACTCCAAAAAATACCCGAATCACTCGGAACCTTTCCGATGTCCGAATATAGTCGTCCAATATATCGATCTTTACGTCTCGACCATTTCGAGACTCCTTGTCATGTCCCCGATCTCATCCGGGACTCCGAACTCCTTCGGTACATCAAAACTCATAAACTCATAATATAACTGTCATCGAAACCTTAAGCGTGCGGACCCTACGGGTTCGAGAACAATGTAGACATGACCAAGACACGTCTCCGGTCAATAACCAATAGCGGAACCTGGATGCTCATATTGGCTCCCACATATTCTACGAAGATCTTTATCGGTCAGACCGCATAACAACATACGTTGTTCCCTTTGTCATCGGTATGTTACTTGCCCGAGATTCGATCGTCGGTATCTCAATACCTAGTTCAATCTCGTTACCGGCAAGTCTCTTTACTCGTTCCGTAATACATCATCCTACAACTAACTCATTAGTTGCAATGCTTGCAAGGCTTAAGTGATGTGCATTACCGAGAGGGCCTAGAGATACCTCTCCGACAATCGGAGTGACAAATCCTAATCTCGAAATACGCCAACCCAACATGTACCTTTGGAGACACCTGTAGAGCTCCTTTATAATCACCTAGTTACGTTGTGACGTTTGGTAGCACACAAAGTGTTCCTCCGGCAAACGGGAGTTGCATAATCTCATAGTCATAGGAACATGTATAAGTCATGAAGAAAGCAATAGCAACGTACTAAACGATTGGGTGCTAAGCTAATGGAACAGGTCATGTCAATCACATCATTCTTCTAATGATGTGATCCCGTTAATTAAATAACAACTCTTTTGTTTATGGTTAGGAAACATAACCATCTTTGATTAACGAGCTAGTCAAGTAGAGGCATACTAGTGACACTCTGTTTGTCTATGTATTCACACATGTATTATGTTTCCGGTTAATACAATTCTAGCATGAATAATAAACATTTATCATGATATAAGGAAATAAATAATAACTTTATTATTGCCTCTAGGACATATTTCCTTCACGAGACGTTCCCGACACGTGAGTTCCCCTATAAAACCATCTCCAGCAGGACGTTTCCTGTCATCAGTCAGTTTACCAGATCAACACCAACAGAAATCACTTCCCAGCCACCAAGACCTCCCATTCGATCCGGTCCCAACATAAATACCCCCAAAGCTTTTCGACCAGTTTATTAGTTGTTCAAAAGCCACCATCATGAGCTCACGGATGGCCGGAGCCAGCTACTGCGCCACCTGGGCCCCCGCCTCTTCGCCGCCACCGAGCCGGCGTCCAGACTCGCCGCGAGCGCGAGGGGCATCATGCCCACCACCGCGAGGATCTTCCCCGCGCGGATGGCCAGCACTGCCGCAGGCCCGCATGCCAAACAAGAAGAAGCCACTGGAAAGCCCCAGGGCGCAACAACGCCGGAGCAGAACAAGAAGGCCGTGCCGAGCTACTGGGGCATCAAGCCGCGGAAGCTCGTCGAGGACGACGGCACGGAGTGGTCGTGGTTCTCCTTCAGGCCGTGGGACACGTACCGGCCGGACACGTCCATGGACGTGGCCAAGCACCACGAGCCGAGGGCGATGGCGGACAAGGTGGCGTAACTCATCGTGCGGACGCTGTGCGCGGGTAGCGACCTCTTCTTCCAGCGCCGGCACGCCAGCCACATGCTGCTGCTGGAGACGGTCGCGGCGGTGCCACCCATGGTGGGCGGCGTGCTGCTGCACCTGCGCTCGCTCCGCCGCTTCGAGCACAACGGCGGCTGGATCCGCGCGCTCATGGAGGAGGCCCAGAACGAGCGCATGCATCTCATGACCTTCATGGAGGTGACGCAGCCCTTGTGGTGCGAGCGCGCGCTCGTGCTCCCCACCCAGGGTGTCTTTTTCAACGCCTACTTCATCGGGTACCTCGTCTCCCCCAAGTTCGCGCACCGCTTCGTCGGCTACCTCGAGGAGGAGGCCGTACACTGACCTCGAGGCCGGCTTGATCGAGAACACGCCTGCCCCGGCCATCGCCATCGACTACTGGCGCCTCCCCGCCGCCGCCAGGCTCAAGGACGACGTCATTGCCATGCGCGCCGATGAGGCGCATCATCGCGACGCCAACCACTACGCATCAGACATCCATTACCAGGGAATGACGCTGAATCAGACGCCTGCGCCGCTCAGCTACCACTGATCAGTTCAACGGAACACAGATCGATGACTGCTCAGTCCACCGCTGTCACCTACTACCACTGTCGCCATTGTTTGTCCCGTTAATTTGAGATGGATTGTTGCGCGATATTATCACTTGACAATAATATTTATTCGACAGCATGCCAATACAGAGTAATACATATTCAACGGAAGTGTAATATGTATTCAGTTTTGCCAGGTTGGTGTGTACGTGACTTATACTATGATCCTTATTATATAAACTAGATGATACCCCACGCCTTGCTGCGGCATTCATAGTGCAAACAATTGGGACTGAATATTAATAAATATAATTCAAACATAATATCAATATAATGGAAGTACATGTAGATATACATTAGCATACCATATAAGGTCTAACTATACATAACATTAGAATGACTTACAATTAGAGGAAAAAGGTATACATGCAGAAATGTTCTCATTTAGAAAAAAGAACATAAGGCATTAAGCTCTTACTTGAGTTACAAATACATGCATATATTTCATATGCAACTACTTATGCTGATCCACTGAATAATAGATAAACCAATTTGTTGAGAAAATCGAATCATTACCACAAGTTAAAGAGTAATGGAGACAAAGCCTTTCGATCTGGTTTTGGTTTAGTAGCTTCACCAAACAGCACGTTGTATCTTAACCAAGCAACATGAATCTGAAAAGAAGATGAATAAATGATTGTGTACCATGACATCTATATATAGAATAACAGCCGGTCACTGGGAACAGCAAAAGAAACAGTTAAAAACTCACAATTCTACCAAACTAAGCCATGAATATGGTTAGCAAACAAAGAAAACAATAGAAAACACTGAAATTGGGTCAGAATGTCTACTTTCAGCTAAATGCACCAACTTGCTTGCTTGCTATATCTATGACCACACCACGTGAATGTAAGTTGACCCAGCAGTACTGTCTGACTCCGTGGATACCAAGAACATGTAGCTTCTTTCACCTTGTAACGCCCCAAGACCGGAGCTTCAGTTGCCTTCCATGTTTCCGGGTTTCGTCGTGTGATTTGTTTGGTTCATCGTTTTCATCTTTGCATCATGTCATCATGTCTTTAATCTTTGCATCTCAAATCAAATAATTAAATCGTATGGATTTTCAGTCCATTTAAACCAAGGGAGTTCACTTGGTGATTTCTCTATATAACATATCCTCCTAATAATTATGGAGCTATTATTAAATATTCTATTCTTTTGGAATTAACCATTGACACACTTGCAAATAAATCCCAATGCCTTTGTTATCTCAATTCTTGATCTCCGACTTGTCCTCATATTCTTTTCTCGTTTTATCGAGGCTCTTCCTAAATGTTCAACATTTTTGGGAACTTCGGATCCCTACTCCTTTCAAACGAGTTGAATTAAATTCAAATACATTTGAATTTAATCTTTCAATCTTGGCCATTTCTATTTTCGCGGAAAGAGCACATTTTTGTGAATCCGGGGAAATTATCCCCATGCTCCAATTCTGTCCCTAACCCTCTCTTCTTTTTTTTCACTAATGTTTTTTGCTGCTAAAGAAATATGAGAGGGAGGGAGAGGTCTGCCAGGCCGGCCTGCTTCCCCACTTCTCTCTAGGGCCCATGCCTAGGCCCAACCACCCGCCGGCTCCAAGGCCATCTCCCGCAGCCCACTGCTCTAACCCTAGCCGTTCGCTCCCTTCCCCCCGATCCACCTCGCGCCGCCAGAGGCCAGACCCCGCTCGATCCCCTCGCCCTCTCCCCATCGAACCCTTTCTCTCGTTCCCTCCTCCTCCCATCCGTTTTTCTCAGCGCCGCCACCACACGCATCGAGCTCCAGGAGAGCGCCCGCGCCTCCCGATCCGTGCCCCTCCTCCCTCTGCTGCCTAGATCCCGCGCCGGTCCCTCCTTCCATCGCACCCGACCCTCTCCCTCTCGTCTCCTAGCACCGCCGCACGCTTCGCACCAGGGAGAGGAGCTCCCGTGCTCGACGCCGCCGCTTGGAGTGTCTCCATCGCCGACTCCCTCCGTCTCTGGTTCCGAGTGGCCTCGCTGCCTCGCCAACAGGAGCAGCAGCAGACCGTGGCGCACCACCTCCTGCCGCCGCTGCTGCCGTTCCCCTGCCATGGCGCCTTGAGCTCCTCTGTTCCTGTACCCGAGGCCCCGAGCTCCTCCAGCTCGACCTGCTGCCGGCACTCACCGTCCTCTACGAGCAGCCAAGCCCCTCCATGGCCGCGCCCCCTGCAGCTGAGGCCCATGGACGCCATTGCCCGCTGCTGCCCTCCTCCTTCTACTGTGCGTTGCCGCTGTCCAAGACCAGCAGGCCACCGCAGCGCCATTTTTGCCTCCTCGTCAGCGCCCTGCTTCGCTGGAGCCCAGCGCCATCACCTCCCCTGCCGGTTGCATGGACGCCAAGATACCCTTTGTTTTGCCAAGACGCGACAACCAGGAACGCCCAAGGACGACTCCGTGGAATTCGCCAAGTTCCATCATCGATAACTGTTTTGGATACGCCAAGACCGAACCCCTCAAGTACCCTTTTGGATGCATCAAGTACCACGACGACCATCGACATGTATCCCTACACCGCACCGTAACGCCGAGTACCTCGCCGCGGTAACCGGGATCACCCCACCATCTTGCTTTACTCGCTCATGCCCTATCTTTTCACCGGCATCTCAATCGAGTTACCGGAACCGGATCGTCGCCGTGGCACCCCTTTTCTTCCCACCACGGTGACAAATGCTTCATAATGCTCTTGTCAACTTTTAATAAAATTGCATAAACTTGCACATGTCATCCACATTATGTTAACAACATCAAGAATGTTTAAAATTGTTGTTTGCATTAATTTGCTAAATGCATATGGGGATTTACCAGAATTGTTGTCCGTTGCTTCTGACCTCATTTAAACTTGCTTAGTTAGGTAGTTTTATTATACTTCACCCTCTTGCCATGTTAATCAACATTTAATCTTGTTGGGTACATAAACAAGAGAGAACTAAATAAGTCATGTGGTGTTTTCTTCAATATGCAACTCCATTGCATATTGAGCTTCACTTAAGTTGTAGTGTTGTTTGTTGCACTTTGCCGTGCCATGCCATGTATCATTAAACCGGACATGCATCATACTTGGTTGTGCATCATGCCATGTCCATGTGTTGTTTATTTACTATGTTGTGTGCTTCTTTCCGGTGTTGCTTCTTCGGGTTGGTTCCGTTAACGTCGCGTTTGTGAGGAACTGTTCGACTACGTCCGTTTGTCTTCTTCATGGACTCGTTCTTCTTCCTTGCGGGATTTCAGGCAAGACGACCATACCCTCGAAATTACTTCTATCTTTTCTTGCTAGTTACTTGCTCTTTTTCTATGCCTATGCTGCGATACCTATCACTTGCTTATCATGCCTCCCATATTGTTGAACCAAGCCTCTAACCCACCTTGTCCTAGCAAACCGTTGTTTGGCTATGTTACCGCTTTGCTCAGCCCCTCTTATAGCGTTGTTAGTTGCAGGTGAAGATTGGAGTTTGTTTCATGTTGGAACATGGATATGTTGTTGGGATATCACAATATCTCTTATTTAATTAATGCATCTATATACTTGGTAAAGGGTGGAAGGCTCGGCCTTATGCCTGGTGTTTTGTTCCACTCTTGCCGCCCTATTTTCCGTCATATCGGTGTTATGTTCCCGGATTTTGCGTTCTTTACGCGGTTGGGTTATAATGGGAACCCCTTGACAGTTCGCCTTGAATAAAACTCCTCCAGCAAGGCCCAACATTGGTTTTACCATTTGCCACCTAGCCTTTTTTCTTTCCCTTGGGTCGCCGGCTCAAGGGTCATCTTTATTAAACCCCCGGGCTAGTGCTTCTCTAAGTGTTGGTCCAACCCAGAGCACCGTGCGGGGCCATCCCTTGGCAACTTGGGTTACGTTGGATCCCGTACGCTTAGCTTATCCGGTGTGCCCTGAGAACAAGATATGTGCAGCTCCTATCGGGATTTGTCGGCACAGCGGGTGGTCTTGCTGGACATGTTTTACCATTGTCGAGGATGTCTTGTAACATGGATGCCGAGCCTGATCGGATTGTCTTGGGAGAAGGAATATCCTTCGTTGACCGTGAGAGCTTTTGATGGGCTAAGTTGGGACACCCCTGCAGGGATTTGAACTTTCGAAAGCCGTGCCCGCGGTTATGGGCAGATGGGAATTTGTTAATGTCCGGTTGTAGAAAACCTGAAGTTGATCTTAATTAAAATACATCAACCGCGTGTGTAACCGTGATGGTCTCTTCTCGGCGGAGTCCGGGAAGTGAACACGGTGTTGGAGTAATGCTTGACGTAGGTTGTTCTAGGATCACTTCTTGATCAAAGTTTCTCGACCGTGCTTTGCCTTCTCTTCTCGCTCTCATTTGCGTATGTTAGCCACCATATATGCTAGTCGCTTGCTGCAGCTCCACCTCATACCTTTTACCCTACCTATAAGCTTAAATAGTCTTGATCGCGAGGTGTGAGATTGCTGAGTCACCGTGACTCACAGATACTTCCAAAGCCAGTTTGCAGGTGCTCGATGATATCATGCAGGTGACGCAACCAAGCTCAAGAGGAGCTTGATGAAGATCGTGTTCGTTAGGTTGTCCCATTTCCAGTTGATCAGTAGTGGAGCCCAGTTGGGACGATCGAGGATCTGTGTAGCATTTGGGGTAGTCTTCTTTTATTTTGGTTCCGTAGTCGGACCTTGTCTGTATCTGGATGATGTAATGCTTTATTTATGTATTGTGTGAAGTGGCGATTGTAAGCCAACTATGTATCTCTTTCCCTTATGTATTACATGGGTTGTGTGAAGATTACCTCACTTGCGACATTGCTTACAATGCGGTTATGCCTCTAAGTCGTGCTTCGACACGTGGGAGATATAGCTGCATCGTGGGCGTTACACACCTGCATATTCATAATCAAATATCTTAGACCTCCCGTAAAGTAAGTGAGGGAGTCCTGGATTAGAGGGCCTCCGGACAGCCGGACTATATCCTTTGGCCGGACTGTTGGACTATGAAGATACAAGATTGAAGACTTCGTCTCGTGTATGGATGGGACTCTACTTGGCGTGGAAGGCAAGCTAGGCAATACGGATATGTATATCTCCTCCTTTGTAACCGACCTTGTGTAACGCTAGCCCTTTCCGGTGTCTATATAAACCGGAGGGTTTTAGTTTGTAGGACAACATACAATCATACCATAGGCTAGCTTCTAGGGTTTAGCCTCTCCGATCTCGTGGTAGATCAACTCTTGTAATACTCATATCATCAAGAATAAATCAAGCAGGACATAGGGTTTTACCTCCATCAAGAGGGCCTGAACCTGGGTAAAACATCGTGTCCCCTGCCTCCTGTTACCATCCGCCTTAGACGCATAGTTCGGGACCCCCTACCCGAGATCCGCCGGTTTTGACACCGACATTGGTGCTTTCATTGAGAGTTCCTCTGTGTCGTCGCCGTTAGGCTTGATGGCTCCTGCGATCATCGATTGTGATGCAGTCCAGGGTGAGACTTTTCTCCCCGGACAGATCTTTGTGTTCGGCGGCTTCGCACTGCGGGCCAACTCGCTTGGCCATCTGGAGCAGATCGAAAGTTACGCCCCTGGCCACCAGGTCAGGTTTGGAAGCTTAAACTACACGGCCGACATCTGTGGAGACTTGATCTTCGACGGATTCGAGCCCATGCCTTGTGCGCCTTGCGGTCACGATGAGTACGATTTAGCTCTATCATCGGGCCGTATTCAGGAGATCGCACCGGCAGCCGCTCCGAGCCTCAATTCGGAGCCAGTTGCGCCATCCATGGACGGGTGGATGGACCCCGTCACGGAGGCCGTACCCTCAGCGGTGATTGAGCCGAATATCGACCTTACCCTTCACGAGAGCCGTGTTGCCAAACTGCCGGATCCTTCTCCGGCCACGGACTCCAAACAGCCTGTGCCCGTTCCTATCGAATCCGATTGGGCGCCGATCTTGGAGTTTACCTCCGCGGATATTTTTCAACACTCACCTTTCGGTGACATACTGATCTCATTAAGGTCTCTCTCCTTGTCAGGAGGATCCTGGCCGAACTACGTCCGACAGGATTGGGATGCGGATGACGAAGAAATTCGCCGCCCACCCACCACCCACTTAGTAGCCACTGTCGATGACTTAACCGACATGCTCGACTTCGACTGCGAAGACATCGATGGTATGGACGACGATGCGGGAGTCGAAGAGGAACCACTGCCCACAGGGCACTGGATAGCCACCTCATCATATGATATATACATGGTGGACACACCCAAAGAAGGCAATGTCGATGAGACAACAGAGGATGACCCCTCCAAGAAGCAATCCAAGCGCCGGCGTCAGCGGCGCCGCTCTAAGTCCCGCCAAGGCAAAAGTGGTGATACCGGCACCGGAGATAATAGCACTCCGGACAGTGCCGAAGACAACAACAATCCCCTCCAGCAAGATTTAGAGCAGGAGGATGGAGGAGCCAGCCCTCCTGAGAGAGCGACAGATGGAGAGGCGGAGGATGATAATTACATGCCCCCCTCCGAAGACGAGGCAAGCCTCGGCGATGACGAATTCGCCGTGCCAGAGGATCTCGTCGAACAAGAGCGCTTCAAGCGCAGGCTTATAGCCACGACAAATAGCCTTAAGAAAAAGCAGCAGCAGCTTCAAGCTGATCAAGATCTGCTAGCTGACAGATGGACTGAAGTCCTGGCGGCCGAGGAGTATAAACTCGAACGCCCCTCCAAGAGTTACCCAAAGTGCAGGTTGCTACCCCGACTGGAGGAGGAAGCACCGAAACCTACATCCCCGGCGTATGACGCGGCTGATCGGCCACCTCGTGGCCGCGACAGAGAGACATTCCAGCCAAAAGCTCAGCTCGCACCCCGACGTCATTCAAATAAAAAGGCATGGGGAAATACGCCAGACCTGCGAGATGTATTGGAGGACAAAGAAAAACATGCAAGATCAATCTACGGATCACGAGGGCGCGCCACTATGCGAGACGATAATCGTCACGCCGGATACAGTAAAAGTAAGTCCGCCCGGGCCAAACACAGCGGGCAAGACCCAGCTGCGTCGTGATATAGCCCAGTACAGAGGCGCCACACACCCCTTATGCTTCACAGATGAAGTAATGGATCATCAAATCCCAGAGGGTTTCAAACCCGTAAATATAGAATCATACAACAGCACAACAGATCCTGCGGTATGGATCGATGAGCGTGCTTTCCTATTTCAGATCCAGATTAGTACTGATGCTGAACTGTTTAGATGAATCACCAGGAACGAAATCAACTAGTTTAGTCTTATCAGCCGATTTAAACTTCAAGACCAGATCATGCTCTGTAGTTGTCTTTTTCAAAGAAGTCATATCCACTGAATCAACATTGTCCTTATAAAACTTTAACTCCTTTGTTGCACAAACCGACTCAGCATAAGCTGCATCACTCTCTTCACACTCCAAAGCTATCTTCCAGCTCCCATGTACTGTGATGGTTCCCTTGTGACCCGGCATCTTGAGCTGCAGATAAACATAACATGGCCTGGCCATGAACTTAGCATAAGTCGTCCGTCCAAACAGAGCATGATAAGGGCTCTTGATTTTCACCACTTTAAAGGTCAAGGTTTCTGATCTAGAGTCATGATCATCTCCAAACGCAACTTCCAAAGCTATCTTACCAACTGGGCATGCCGACTTACCAGGCACCACACCATGGAAAACAATGTTCGATGGTTTAAGATTTTTATCTGTGAACCCCATGCGACGGAAAGTCTCACAATAGAGAATATTGATGCTGTTCCCTTCGTCCATGAGTACCTTGGTGAATTTATACCCTCCAACCTGAGGTGCAACCACCAATGCCAGGTGACCCGGATTATCAACCCGGGGTAGGTGATCTTCCCGACTCCATAGGATGTTCTGCTCAGACCAGCGCAAATAACGGGGAACTGACGGTTCAACGGAGTTCACCGCCCTCTTATGAAGCTTCTGGTCGTGCTTACATAAGCTAGTGGTGAAGACATGCTACTATCCACTATTCAACTGCTTCGGATTGCTCTGATAACCCGACTGTTGCTGCTGTTGACTCCCCTAATTATTCTGCTAATTGTAACCACCTTGGTTGCCATGACCGCCTTGATTTCCTTGGAACCCGGAGTTAGAGCCGCCTCCACCATAACATGGTCCATGAAAACCGGATCCTAAACAGCCACCCGGCCCATGACTGTCTTGGAAAAGATTCCAATTTTTGAACTCCTTCATAATGAAGCAATCCTTCCAGAGGTGCCCAGACAGCCTCTCTCGCATCCCGTGTCTTGGGCAGGGCTGATTTAACAGCTGCTCAAGATTAATGCCTGACCCTCCAGTCTGAGGGGGCGGTTTACCCTTACGACGCTGACCATTATTCTGTGTATTGGTGTTAGCCACAAAGTCAAAACTATTATCAGCCTTGCGCTTACCGTTGCCTCCCTGGTTCGCCGGGTTATGCTGCCGCCCCTTGGTGTTGCTTCTCTTCTTTCCCTTTCCTGACTTTTCGTTATCAGACTCGGGGTCCTTGGTACCATCAGAGTCAGCATACTTAACCAGAGCCGTCATGAGTGTCCCCATGTCATTGCAGTGGTGCTTGAGCCACCCCAATTTCTGCTTCAGGGGCGTGAAACGACATTTGCTTTCCAACATTAAGACTGTTGAACGGTATTGATGCGATCCGACGAGTGCAAAATTGTTGAGACCCGGCGCACCCAATCAGTCGTCGATTCACCTTCTTCTTGGACACAGGCGGCTAAATCCACAATTGACATGGGCTGCTTGCATGTGTCTTTAAAATTCTGGATAAACCGGGCCTTTAACTCGGCCTAGGACCCAATGGAGTTGGCCGGGAGCCCCTTTAACCAAGTACGGGCCGTCCCTTCCAACATCAGGGGGAAATACTTAGTACACGCAACTTCGCTAACATCCAGCAATTCCATGGCCATCTCATAACTCTCAATCCATGCCTCGGGAGGTAAGTCAGCTGTGTAGTTAGGCACTTTGCGAGGACCTTTGAAATCCTTGGGAAGACGCTCATTATGTATGGCTGGCACTAAACATGGCAAGCCCAAATTCTTAAAGGTTACACCTGGCTCTGAAGGTGTTGAACGAACCGGAGTAGGTTGACGGGCCGCATACTGAGCCGCCAGCTCGGCCTCCCGACGTGCTCTACCTTGATCCACTATGTTCTGAGCATCAACACCTCCACCCGCCGGGTTATGTCCGCGTGGCGGGTTATGATTCCGTCCACTGCTTAACACAGTCGGCTCATCGATACGCCTACTATAACTCCGGCTTGGGCGAGGGGTGGAATGAATTCTGTCACGGCTGTAAGAATAAGCCTGCTGCTGAACCAAAGCTGTCTGAAGGAGCTCTCTAGCCCTCCGTGTTTCAACCAGCGTTGGAAACTCACCTTCAACCGGGAGAGCCGCCAATCATGACGCTGCAGCGACCATGTTATCCAAAGGGTTAGAATAATGACTCGGTGGCGTCGATACGTGCTGCGGCGGGTTATTGTTCTAGCAAGGAGGGTCGGTCGTGCGCGGCTGAACCGGCATACCTGTCCCAGGCGCTTCAACCCGGTTTATCACTGCCGGATTACTGGTTCCTGCCCCTGGCGTGTTAAAGAGATTTCTTGCTTCGTAAACCGAGGGCAGGCGAGTCTGATGCCTCCTCCTCATGACGTTGTTCGAAGCGTTCTGATCTAGCATGAGCCAATAAGACTCTAACTGAATCCGCTGTACTTGAGCATCCAAAGTGGCCCGCTCCTCGGCCATCTTAGCGCCTTCTGCATTTAGCTCCTCCTTGGCCCGTGCTATCTCGTCGCACAACCTAGCGACCACCGCGTTATGCTGATCCTGATCCGCCGGGTTAACCACTGCTATTAACAATGCTGTCAGCTTATCCAATAAATAGGTTAAGACCTGAGCTGGCGGGCGCACAGGGCCTCCTGCCCTGGCAGCCGCTGCTGTTGCTGACCCAGAAATTAGTTCTGCCGCCGTCAAGGAGTGCTGTACGAGCTATCTACCGGCCATGAAGATTGCAACCCGGTTCGGCGGCTCACGGGGGTCCGGAATACTATCGACATCGGAACAGCCCCCAAGCTGGCCATCTTGCAGTTGGTACAATGACTCGGTCTCACCGGTGGATGACTCGCCATCTGAATAGACAACCTTCTCGCCGTTAGATACCAATTCAGATTCCGCACTGTTAATGAATCCCACGAAGGCACGCTTCATGGCGGGCTGAACTCGGGCAGGTCTTACACGCTGAGCTGTCTCGATGATGTCGGTGCAGATGTCCGGCTCAGGGCCCGATTCACCGATCTTGCCAATGAAGACGTGAATTCCGCCGAAGGGGCCCCGGTATCCGTACTCGATTGATCCGGATTTGGGGCCCCAGCCTGCGTCATCGATGTAGAGCTTGCCGCGATGACTCTTGGTCATCCGGCCCACAGCGTGCGATAGCCCCATGGTGGGCGCCAACTATCATGGAATTGTCATGGCAGATGTCCTAGTGTGAGGACTTAGTCATGGAGCCCTCACAACGAAGTTAGCTTAAAGGGGTTAAACAGGACAAAGGACACAAGGAGTTTATACTGGTTCGGCCCCTTGCGGTGAAGGTAAAGGCCTAATCCAGTTGAGGTGGTATTACTAAGGTTTTGATGTCCAGGGAGCGAATACGCTTGACCCGGCTCTCGATATGTTGTTTTCTTGTCCCCAAACTCCCGCCGGGTTGTCCCTTTATATACACAGGTTGATGCCCCGCGGTTCACAGAATCCCGGCCGGCTCATAAACGTGTCCGGCTCGGTATCTACTCTTTCCTATCTTACAATACAAGTCATACGCCTATGGAGGTTTATGTCTATGGGCCCTAACCCACCTCTGGGCTTTGGGCCTTCTTATTAAGTCTCCTCCGTAAGTCGCCATCTTCTATGTCTTCACGGGCTTTAATACTGGTAATCATCATGAGCATAATCCGGCCCCTCCTGGGCGGTTTATACTCAATAGTTATATCCCCAACAGGTCTCATGCAAGAAATAGGAATGAATTTCAAACACCAGGGCACTGTTGATTGCCGGCAAAACATTGAGATGCCTGGTTTTTAAATTCTAGTAAATCCAAAACTTGTCGGAAATTCATGAAACTTGGCATGCTTTCATGGAGCGACATCAATATGCGATGGTAAAATTGTTGTCCCGTTTGGGGCAGGTTTGGGTATATGCTTCTCACAAACCAGAGCTTCTCACAACAAGCATGATGGTTTTGGTAGGGAACGTCCCACCTTTGGGGATGAAACAATATCCATTGCCTCTTATTACTTCCAAGATTTTTCTCGTGTCAACATAGAACAACATGAGTGTTGTGTCAAATTTTGAGATTTTTTGGGGTTCGTTTGTACATTTTATGCATTAACTGAGTTTTCAATGCATTTATGTGCATAATTCAAATTTGAACTACATGCACATGCTCCAGTTCATATAAATTGGTTAGAAATCAAATCCGTGTCCTTGGGTGCATGCTTAGGTCCCATGCAAGAAATGGGAATGAATTTCAAACACCAGGGCACCGTTGATTGCCAGCAAAACATTGAGATGCCTGGTTTTTAAATTCTAGTAAATCCAAAACTCGTCTGAAATTCATGAAACTTTTGCATGCTTTCATGGAGCGGCATCAACATGCCGTGGTAAAAATTTTGTCCCGTTTGGGGTAGGTTTGGGTATATGCTTCTCACAAACTAGAACTTCTCACAACAAGCATGCTGGTTTCGGTAGGGAACGCCCCACCTTTGGGGACGAAACGATATCCATTGCCTCTTATTGCTTCCAAAATTTTTCTCGTGTCAACATAGAACAACAGGAGTGTTGTGTCAATTTTTGTAATTTTTCGGGGTTCGTTTGGACATTCTTATGCATTAACTGAGTTTTCAATGCATTTATGTGCATAATTCAAATTTGAACTACATGCACATGCTCCAGTGCATATAAATTGGTTGAAAAATCAAATCTGTGTCCTTGGGTGCATGCTTAGGTCCCATGCAAGAAATGGGAATGAATTTCAAACACCAGGGCACCGTTGATTGCCAACAAAACATTGAGATGCCTGGTTTCTAAATTCTAGTAAATCCAAAACTCGTCTGAAATTCATGAAACTTGGTATGCTTTCATGGAGCGGCATCAACATGCCGTGGTAATTTTTTTGTCCCCTTTGGGGCAGGTTTGGGTATATGCTTCTCACAAACCAGAGCTTCTCACAACATGCATGATGGTTTCGGTAGGGAACGTCCCACCTTTGGGGACGAAACAATATCCATTGCCTCTTATTGCTTCCAAAATTTTTCTCGTGTCAACATAGAACAACAGGAGTGTTGTGTCAATTTTTGTGATTTTTCGGGGTTCGTTTGGACATTTTTATGCACTAACTGAGTTTTCAATGTGTTTATGTGCATAATTCAAATTTGAACTACATGCACATGCTCCAGTGCATATAAATTGGTTGAAAATCAAATCTGTGTCCTTGGGTGCATGCTTAGGTCCCATGCAAGAAATGGGAATGAATTTAAAACGCCAGGGCACCGTTGATTGCCTGCAAAACATTGAGATGCCTGGTTTTTAAATTCTAGTAAATCCAAAACTCGTTTGAAATTCATGAAACTTGGCATGCTATCATGGAATGGCACCCAACATGATGTGGTATTTTTCGTGTCCATTTTGAGAGAAGGCGCACTCGAATAATGACAGCCAACAAATGCATTTTGAAAAAATAGGTGTGCTCGTCCTCGAGTAGGTAAATGATAAAAAAGATAATTTTTGATGTGGAATGCTACCTAGCATAATCTTGATCATGTAATCTAATCATGGCATGAATATTAAGACACGAGTGATTCAAAGCAATAGTCTATCATTTGACATTAAGACAATAATACTTCAAGCATACTAATAAAGCAATCATGTCTTTTCAAAATAACATGGCCAAAGAAAGTTATCCCTACAAAATCATATGGTCTGGCTATGCTCCATCTTCACCGCACAAAGCATTCAAATCATGCACAACACCGATGACAAGCCAAGCAATTGTTTTGTACTTTTGACGTTCTCAAACCTTTTCAACTTTCACGCAATACATGAACGTGAGCCATGGACATAGCACTATAGGTGGAATAGAATATGATGGTGGAGGTTGTGTGGAGAAGACAAAAAGGAGAAAGTCTCACATCGACGCGGCTAATCAACGGGCTATGGAGATGCCCATCAATTGATGTCAATGTGAGGAGTAGGGATTGCCATGCAATGGATGCACTAAGAGCTATAAGTGTATGAAGCTCAGACTGAAAACTAAGTGGGTGTGCATCCAACTTGCTTGCTCATGAAGACCTCGGGCATTTGAGGAAGCCCATCATCGGAATATACAAGCCAAGTTCTATAATGAAAATTCCCACTAGTATATGGAAGTGATAACTCAAGAGACTCTCTATATGAAGAACATGGTGCTACTCTGAAACACAAGTGTGGTAAGAGGATAGTAACATTGCCCCTTCTCTCTTTTTCTCTCATTTTTTTTATTTTTTTGGTGGGCTTGTTTGGCCTCTTTTTTTTATTTGGGCTTGTTTGGCCTCTTTTATTTTTTTAAAGTCCGGAGTCTAAAGCCGACTTGTGGGGGAATCATAGTCTCCATCATCCTTTCCTCACTGGGGCAACGCTCTAATAATGATGATCATCACACTTTTATTTACTTAGAACTCAATATTACAACTCAATGTCTAGAACAAAGACATGACTCTATATGAATGCCTCCGGCGGTGTACCGGGATGTGCAATGATCTAGCGTAGCAATGAAATCAAAAAACGGACAAGCCATGAAAACATCATGTTAGCTATCTTACGATCATGCAAAGCAATATGACAATGATGCTCAAGTCATGTATATGATGATGATGGAAGTTGCATGGCAATATATCTCGGAATGGCTATGGAAATGCCATGATAGGTAGGTATGGTGGCTGTTTTGAGGAAGATATAAGGTGGCTTATGTGTGATAGAGCGTATCGTATCACGGGGTTTGGATGCACCGGCGAAGTTTGCACCAACTCTCGAGGTGAGAAAGGGCAATGCACGGTACCGAAGAGGCTAGCAATGATGGAAGGGTGAGAGTGCATATAATCCATGGACTCAACATTAGTCGTAAAGAACTCACATACTTATTGCAAAAATCTATTAGTCATCGAAACAAAGTACTACGCGCATGCTCCTAGGGGGATAGATTGGTAGGAAAAGACCATCGCTCGTCCCCGACCGCCACTCATAAGGAAGACAATCAATAAATACCTCATGCTCCGACTTCATCACACAACGGTTCATCATATGTGCATGCTACGGGAATCACAAACGTCAACACAAGTATTTCTACAATCCACAACTACCCACTAGCATGACTCTAATATCACCATCTTTATATCGAAAACTATTGCAAGGAATCAAACATATCATATTCAGTGATCTACAAGTTTTTGTAGGATTTTATGACTAACCATGTGAATGACCAATTCCTGTCATCTCTCTAAATAGATATAAGTGAAGCAAGAGAGTTTAATTATTTCTACAAAATATATGCCCACGCTCTAAAAAATATAAGTGAAGCAAAAGAGCATTCTACAAATGGCGGTTTTCTATGTGAAGAGAAACAGGCAGTTCAAACTTCAAATGATATAAGCGAAGCACATGAAGCATTCTATAAAGCCGTACTCAAAAGATATAAGTGAAGTGCAATGAGCATTCTATAAATCAGCCAAGGGCTATCTCATACTAGCATGGTGCATAAAAGAAAAATGAAAACTAAATGCAAAATATGCTCCAAGATTTGCACATATCGCATGAACAAAATGAATCCGAAAACATACCGATACTTGTTGAAGAAAGATGGGATGCCTTCCGGGGCATCCCCAAGCTTAGACGCTTGAGTCTCCTTGAATATTTACTCGGGGTGCCTTGGTAATCCCCAAGCTTGAGCTCTTGCCTCTCTTCCTTCTTCTCACATCGAGACCTCCTCGATCCTCAAACACTTCATCCACACAAAACATCAACAAAAAACTCGGCAAGATCCGTTAGTATAATAAAGCAAATCACTACTCTAAGTACTGTTGCAAACCAATTGATATTTTGTATTGGAATTTTAGCTACTGTAATATAACTTTGCCATGGCTTAATCCACTGATATAAATCGATAGTTTCATCGAAACAAGCAAACTATGCATCAAAACAGAATCTGTCTAAAACAGAACAGTCTGTAATAATCTGAACATTAACCATATTTCTGGTACTTGAAAAATTCTGAAACAATTAGGAAAAATAAAAAAAATTATATATAAAGACATCACGAAAAGAATCAGAATCATTTGACGTTCCAGTAAAAAATGAAAAATCGCGCACTATAGCCAAAGTTTCTGTCTTGCACCGTACAAACCAACAAGCATTGTAAACATTCTAAAGGCAAAACTTGGCACATTATTTTTATTTTTAAACCTTATAAAGGCACACAACAGAAATAAATGACTCCATAAAACTTCCAGGTTGTCTCCCTGACAATGCTTTCTTTAAAGCCATTAAGCTAGGCATATAGTGCTCAAGTAATGAATCCACCCGGATCCCAAGGTATATCAAAGCCAATTTTAATTAACAATGATTTGTAATTTAGTAGTGAGCACAAAGTAACATATATCATGCAACAACGAAGTCTAACTCTCTTCCTATGCATTGGCATGTCATAAAAGAACAATTCATGCACACAAGGTAAAGGCCAATGCATAGTATAAACAGTTTCTTGCAATTTTTTTGTGCTGGAAACATAAAGAGGCGGAGATTTAGTTCCTCTCTCACAATAATTGCAAGTAGGAGCAGCAAGCACATGCATATTATATTCATCAAAATCATCATGTGTAATAGTAAAACGCAACCCATCAATATAATCCTTAACAAGGGTGAACTTGTCCGATATAGTGTAGTTGGGAGAATTCAAAAAGATAATAGGACTATCATGTGTGGGTGCATTAGCAACAATTTCATGTTTAACATAAGGAACTATAGAAAGTTCATCTCCATAAGCATAATTCATATTGGCATCTTGGCCACAAGCATAGCAGCATCATCAAAAAGGGATATTTCAAAAGAATCAACGGGATCATAATGATTATCATAGCAATCATCCTTCGGTAAGCACGAAGGGAAATCAAACAATGTATGAGTTGAAGAGTTACTCTCATTAGAAGGTTGGCACGGTTGATCAATCCGATCTTCCTCCTTTTGTTCTTTGCTCTCCTCCTCATCTTTTTTCATCCAATGAGCTCACATTTTTAGTAATTTCTTCTTCCATAGTTTCCTGCAAAATATTAGTCTCCTCTTGGACAGCGGAGACTTTCTCAATAAATTCATCAATATCGGAATTGTATTCATAATTCTCATAGCAATATTTCAATATAGCAAAAATTTCAGGCCTATAAACATCATCATCAAAAGCTTCATACTTTTCAAACAAAGATTCAATTTCATAAGCACCCTTAAAAGCAACAAATTCTTCAATTTGTTCAACATCATAGTAATCATATATACCATTAGCATAAGAAGCTAAGGTTTCATTATCATTAAATTTGCATGAAAAGGGAAGGTGTGGAACCTTCATCCTAGAGCAACAAGTATAATCATATCTCAAGCATAGTTGCCTAGCATACCACTTCAACATATGAATTTGATCCCATAATAGTTTCCCCTTTTGAGTCAAGCGATAATCCCTAAAGTATTCACGTTGGTCCAACGTGTCTCCCATTACATAATTGAATGGTGTTTACTCAGGATTATCAAAGTAGTACATAATATCTGTCACATAACGAGCATCAAGGGTTTTAGGAGGTTCCCCATCTCCATGAGTAGCAAGTACACCTAATTTTTTTTGGTATTTCCTGTTCCATATCCATAACTAAAGATAAAGAACAACTAAGAACAGCAAATAAAAATTACTTAGTGATAAAGCAAACAAGCACACACAAGAATATTCACCCCACGCTATGACTCCCCGGCAACGGCGCCAGAAAAAAGGTCTTGATAACTCACAAGTATAGGGGATCAATTGTAGCCTCTTTCGATAACTAAGAGTGTCGAACCCAACAAGGAGCTAAAGGTAGAACAAATACTCCCTCAAGTTATATCGACCACTGATACAACTCTACGCACGCTTAACGTTCGCTTTACCTAGAACAAGTATGAAACTAGAAGTACTTTGTAGGTGTTTTTGGATAGGTTTGCAAGAATATAAAGAGCACATAAATAAAAGGTAGGGGCTTCTTAGATAAAGACACAACTAAATTAGTTTTAGTAAGGAGCTTTTTGTTACGAGAAAGTTATTTGTCCCTAGGCAAACGATAACTAGACCGGTAATCATTATTGCAATTTTATTTGAGGGGGAGGCATAAGCTAACATACTTTCTCTAATTGAATCATATGCACTTATGTTTGGAACTCTAGCAAGCATCCGCAACTACTAAAGATCATTAAGGTAAAACTCAACCATAGCATTAAAGCATCAAGTCCTCTTTATCCCATACGCAAACAAACTACTTACTCGGGTCTGTGCTTCTGTCACTCACGCCACCCACCATAAGCAAATCATAAACATATTGCAAACTCTACAGCGGGATCCCTCACGCTTGCGCGACATGGAGAGCACCATAGGACAACACCAATAATAAAACATGCAACTCAAACCAATCACGATCATCAATTAACCCATAGGACAAAACGAATCTACTCAAAGATCATAGGATAGTCATACATCATTGGGAAATAATATATAGCGTTGAGCACCATGTTTAAGTAGAGATTACAATGGGTAAAAGAAGGGTTACACCGCTGCATAGAGGGGGGAAGAGTTGGTGATGATGGCGGTGAAGTTGTTGGTGAAGATTGCAGTGATGATGATGGCCCCCGGTAGCACTCCAGCGCCACCGGAAGCGAGGGGGAGAGAGCCCCTTCCTTCTTATTCTTCTTCCTTGACCTTCTCCCTAGATGGGAGAAGGGTTTCCCCTTTGGTCCATGGTCTCCATGGCGCGGGAGGGGCGAGAGCCCCTCCGAGATTGGATATGTCTCTCTGTCTCTCTCTGTTTCCGCGTTCCAGGTTCTGGCCCTTCACCGTTTCTTAAATTCCCGAAGATCCTTAACTCTGATTGAGCTGAATTTTGGGCACGATCTATATCCGGAAATTAGCTTTCTTGTGGCGAAAGAAGGGCTCCAACTGCCTTAAGGGGTGGCCACAAGGGTCCAGGGCACGCCTGACCCCCTGGGGCGTGCCCCCTGCCTCGTGGCCCCCTCGGGCATCGTATCACGTTGATTCTTCTTCCCAAAAATCACATATATTCCAAAAAAATATCCATCAGTTTTTATTCTGTTTGGACTCCGTTTGATATGGATTTTCTACGAAACATAAAACATGCAACAAACAGGAACTGGCACTGGGCACTGGATCAATATGTTAGTCCCAAAAATAGTATAAAAAGTTGCCAAAAGTATATGAAAGTTGTATAATATTGGCATGGAACAATCAAAAATTATAGATACGACGGAGACATATCAAGCTGCCACTTTAATATCTCAAACATTTGTATAATTCAAACCGTGTGCGTTCTGTTAACCATTCAAGTGTCACGACGTGTCTTGGTTTTAATGGCTATAGGAGGTGCCGTGCGGACAGCTGCATGACCTTGACTGAATGGGAGGCGTGCGAGCGCAGTCCGGTGCGCAGGCTGACCGAGAGGAGTGCAAGCTGTCCTCGAATGCGCATGCTCATCGGGAAATGTGTGAGCTGTACACCGCGCAAGCTCACTAGGAAGCGAGCCCTTTGACTTCCATTGCCGCCCGCCTTCCTCTCCATGCGTGCGCCCCCTCAGCCGCATGGGACGCCGCCATTGAACGCTACCTCTCAGTGCCACCAGCTGCCGTCCTCCCGCCCCCCGCCCGTCGACCCCGGGACGACATGATGCAAAGTGAGAGTTGATGTCTACTACGCAACCATCTTCTTGTAGACGTTGTTGGTCCTCCAAGTGCAGAGGTTTGTAGGATAGTAGCAAATTTCCCTCAAGTGGATGACCTAAGGTTTATCAATCCGCCGGAGGCATAGGATGAAGATGGTCTCTCTCAAACAACCCTGCAACCAAATAACAAAGAGTCTCTTGTGTCCCCAACACGCCCAATACAATGGCAAATTGTATAGGTGCACTAGTTTGGCGAAGAGATGGTGATACAAGTGCAATATGGATGGTAGATATTGGTTTTTGTAATCTGTAAATATAAAAAGAGCAAGGTAACTAATGATAAGTGAACACAAACGGTATTAAAATGCTTCGAAACAAGGCCTAGGGTTCATACTTTCACTAGTGCAGGTGATAACCCACAAGTATAGGGGATCGTAACAGTTTTCGAGGGTAGAGCATTCAATCCAAATTTATTGATTCGACAGAAGGGGAGCCCTAGAATATTCTCAAGTATTAGCGGCTGAGTTGTCAATTCAACCACACCTCGATAACTTAATATCTATAGCAAAGTATTTAGTAGCAAAGTAATATATAGTAACGGTAACAATGGGAAAAGTAACAGTAGCAGTTTTGGTTTTATAGTGATTGTAACAATAACAACAGAAAAGTAAATAAGCGAAGAACAATATATGAAAAGCTCGTAGGCATTGGATCGGTGATGGAGAATTATGTCGGATGCAATTCCTCATGTAAAAGTTATAACCTAGGGTGATACAGAACTAGCTCCAGTTCATCAATGTAATGTAGGCATGTATTCTGAATATAGTCATACGTGCTTATGGAAAAGAACTTGCACGACATCTTTTGTCCTACCCTCCCGTGGCAGCAGGGTCCTATTGGAAACTAAGGGTTATTAAGGCCTCCTTTTAATAGAGTACCAAACCAAAGCATTAACACTTAGTGCATACATGAACTCCTCAAACTACGGTCATCACCGGTAAGTATCCCGATTATTGTCACTTCGGGGTTAAGGAATCATAACACATAATAGGTGACTATAGACTTGCAAGATAGGATCAAGAACTCACATATATTCATGAAAACATAATAGGTTCAGATCTGAAATCATGGCACTCGGGCCCTAGTGACAAGCAGTAAGCATAGCAAAGTCATAGCAACATCAAGCTCAGAACATAGTGGATACTAGGGATCAAGCTGTCACAAAACTAACTCGATTACATGATAAATCTCATCCAACCCATCACTGTCCAGCAAGCCTACGATGAAATTACTCACGCACGGCGGTGAGCATCATGAAATTGGTGATGGAGGAAGGTTGATGATGACGATGGCGATGGATTCCCCTCTTCGGAGCCCCGAACGGACTCCAGATCAGCCCCCAAGAGAGTTTAGGGCTGGGTGGCAGATCCGTATCGTAAAACATGATAAATCCTTCCCTTTGATTTTTTTCTTCCCGAACACGAAGATATGGAGTTGGAGTTGAGGTCGGTGGAGCACCAGGGGGCCCACGACGCAGGGGGCGCACCCAGGGGGTAGGCGTGCCCCCACCTTTGTGGACAGGGTGTGGGCCCCCTGGCCTTGATTCTTTCGCCAGTATTTTTTATTAATTCCAAAAATAATCTTTGTTGATTTTCAGGTCATCTCGAGAACTTTTATTTCTGCACAAAAAAAACACCATGGCAATTCTGCTGAAAACAGCATCAGTCCGGGTTAGTTCCATTCAAATCATGTAAGTTAGAGTCCAAAACAAGGGCAAAAGTGTTTGGAAAAGTAGATACGACGAAGACGTATCAACTCCCCCAAGCTTAAACCTTTGCTTTGTCCTCAAGCAATTCAGTTTACAAACTGAAAGTGATAAAGAAAAACTTTCACAAACTCTGTTTGCTCTTGTTGTTCCAAATACGTAAAGCCAGCATTCAAGATTTCAGCAAAGATTATGAACTAACCATATTCAGAATAACATTTAGGTCTCACATTTACTCATATCAATGGAATAATCAACTAGCAAGCAATAATAATATATCTCGGATGACAACACTTTCTCAAAACAATCATAATATGATATAACAAGATGGTATCTCGCTAGCCCTTTCTGAGACCGCAAAACATAAATGCAGAGCACCTCTGAAGATCAAGGACTGACTGGAAATTGTAATTCATAGTAAAAGAGATCCAGTCATAGTCATACTCAATATAAATTAATAGTAATGAATGCAAATGACAGCGGTGCTCTCCAACTGGTGCTTTTTAATAAGAGGATGATGACTCAACATAAGAGTAAATAGATAGGCCCTTCGCAGAGGGAAGCAGGGATTTGTAGAGGTGTCAAAGCTCGGTTTTGAAATAGAGATACATAATATTTTGAGCAGTATACTTTCATTGTCAACATAACAACCGATAGATTTTGATATCTTCCATGCTACACACATTATAGGTGGTTCCCAAGCATAATGATAAAGTTTATACTCCCCCACCACCAACAAGCATCAATCCATGGCTTGCCCGAAACAACGGGTGCCTCCAACTAACAACAATCCCGAGGGAGTTTTGTTTCCAATTATTTTGATTTGATTTGCTTAAATCATAGGACTGGAAATCCCAGTGACCAGCCATTTTCTCGTGAATGAGGAGCGGAGTCCACTCCTCTTGAGAATAACCCGCCTAGCATGGAAGTTACAGACAACCCTTGTTGATACATGAGCTATTCGAGCATAAAAAAAGAATTTCATTTGATGGTTTAGAGTTTGGCACATACAAATTTACTTGGAACGGCAGGTAGATACCGCATATAGGTAGGTGATACGTCTCTGTCGTATCTACTTTTCCAAACACTTTTGCCCTTGTTTTGGACTCTAACTTGCATGATTTGAATGGAACTAACCCGGACTAACGCTGTTTTCAGCAGAATTGCTATGGTGTTATTTATGTGCAGAAACAAAAGTTCTCGAAATGACCTGAAACTTCACGGAACATCTATTCGGAAAATATAAAAAATCCTTGCAAAAGATGAAGACCAGGGGGCCCACCACCTGTCCACGAGGGTGGGGGGCGCGCCTGCCCCCTAGGGCGCGCCCCCTACCTCGTGGCCCCCCTGGAACTCCTCCGACCTCAACTGCAACTCTATATATTTGGTTTCGGGGAGAAAAAAATTAGAGGGAAGGATTCATCGCGTTTTACGATACGGAGCCTCTGCCAAGCCCTAAAACCTCTCGGGAGGGCTGATCTGGAGTCCGTTCGGGGCTCCGGAGAGGGGAATCCATCGCCATCATCATCATCAACCATCCTCCATCACCAATTTATGATGCTCACCGTCGTGCGTGAGTAATTCCATCGTAGGCTTGCTAGACAGTGATGGGTTGGATGAGATCTATCATGTAATCGAGTTAGTTTTGTTAGGGTTTGATCCCTAGTATCCACTATGTTCTGAGATTGATGTTGCTATGACTTTGCTATGCTTAATGCTTGTCACTAGGGCCCGAGTGCCATGATTTCAGATCTGAACCTATTATGTTTTCCTGAATATATGAGAGTTCTTGATCCTATCTTGCAAGTCTATAGTCACCTATTATGTGTTATGATCCGTTAACCCCGAAGTGACAATAATAGGGATACTTACCGGTGATGACCGTAGTTTGAGGAGTTCATGTATTCACTATGTGTTAATGCTTTGGTCCGGTACTCTATTAAAAGGAGGCCTCAATATCCCTTAGTTTCCGCTAGGACCCCGCTGCCACGGGAGGGTAGGACAAAAGATGTCATGCAAGTTCTTTTCCATAAGCACGTATGACTATATTCAGAATACATGCCTACATTACATTGATGAATTGGAGCTAGTTCTGTGTCACCCTAGGTTATGACTGTTACATGATGAACCGCATCCAGCATAATTCTCCATCACCGATCCATTGCCTACGAGCTTTCCATATATTGTTCTTCGCTTATTTACTTTTCCGTTGCTATTATTACAATCACTACAAAATACCAAAAACACTACTTTTGCTAATGTTACCTTTTGCTACCGTTACCACTACTATCATATTACTTTGCTACTAAATACTTTGCTGCAGATATTAAGTTTCCAGGTGTGGTTGAATTGACAACTCAGCTGCTAATACTTGAGAATATTCTTTGGCTCCCCTTGTGTCGAATCAATAAATTTGGGTTGAATACTCTACCCTCGAAAACTGTTGCGATCCCCTATACTTGTGGGTTATCAAGACTATTTTCTGGCGCCGTTGCCGGGGAGCATAGCTCTATTCTTTGAGTTACTTGGGATTTATATCTGCTTATCATTGTGAAGAACTTGAGAGATCCAATAAACAAGATTTATCCCTCAACTACGAGGGGAGGTAAGGAACTGCCATCTAGCTCTGCACTTGATTCACCTTCTGTTTTGAGTAAGCTTGCGACACCTAAACCTGCTTCTGCTATTCATTCTGATAAGTCGCATGTTATTGATTATGCCACTTCTGCTATGCATGATACTTATGATGAAACTACTTCTATGCTTGATACTACTGTGCCACTTGGTGAATTTCTTGATGAACGACTTGCTAGGGTTAGAGAGAATGAAAATATTGAATCCGATAATATTGATGAAAGTGATGATGAAGACTCACCTGTTATTCCCGAGGGTTATATTTTTTAAAAAGAAGCTGCTCTAGCTATTTTAGCTTGCAAAGATAGATACAAACTTAAGAGGTTATTAGCTAAATGGAATAAGCAATCTCTAAATGCTAGGATGAAACCTGACCCTGCTTTTGCTACTTCACCTATCTTTGTTACTGATAAGGATTATGAATTCTCTGTTGATCGTGATATAATTACTTTGGTTGAATCTAATCCTTTTCATGGCCATGAATTTGAAACTGTTGTGGCACATCTTACTAAATTAAATGATATAGCCACCATGTTCACTAATGATGAGAGAACTCGCTACTTTTATATCCTTAAAATATTTCCATTCTCATTAAAGGGTGATGCTAAGATATGGTTTAATTCTCTTGATCCTGGTTGTGTGCGTAGTCCCCAGGATATGATTTATTACTTCTCTGCTAAATATTTCCCTGCTCATAAGAAACAAGCTGCTTTAAGGGATATATATAATTTTGTGCAAATTGAAGAAGAGAGTCTCCCACAAGCTTGGGGGAGGCTTCTCCAATTACTTAATGCTTTGCCTGATCATCCTCTTAAGAAAAAATTAAATACTTGATATCTTTTATAATGGACTAACCGATGCTTCCATAGATTACCTGGATACTTGTGCTAGTTCTGTTTTCAGGGAAAGAACGCCAGATGAAGCTGAAATTCTATTGAATAATATGTTGACAAATGAAAATAATTGGACACTTCCCGAACATATTCCTAAACCAACTCTGAAGAAGAGGGGTGTTCTATTTCTCAGTCCTGAAGATATGCAAGAGGCAAAGAAATCTATGAAAGAAAAATGTATTAAAGCTGAAGATGTTAAGAATTTACCTCCTATTGAAGAAATACATGGTCTTAATTTACTGCCTGATGAAGAAATACATGATCTTGATAACCCGACACAGGTAGTAAAGGTAAATTCTCTCTATAGATATGATAAAGCTGAAATCCCATTTACTAAATTTCCCAGCCCATGCTTAGATGAGTTTGATAAATTTATGGCTAAGCAAGAAGACTTTAATGCTTATTTTGGTAGACAATTGAAATACAATTCAAATATGCTTGAACACTTGGGTGATTATATGGCTAATGTCAAAGGTGAACTTAAACTTATTAGTAAACATGCTTCTATGGTTACCACTCAAGTAGAACAAGTACTTAAAGCTCAAAATGATTTGCTCAATGAATTGAATAGTAAGAATAATGATAATGCTGTTAGAGTGGCTACTAGAACTGGTAGAATGACTCAGGAACCTTTGTATCCTGAAGGCCACCCTAAGAGAATTGAGCAAGATTCTCAGAGAAATAATGTAGATGCACCTAGTCCTTCTAATAGGAAGAAAAAGAAAAAATGATAGGACTTTGCATGTTTCTAGTGAACCTATTACTGAAACACCTGAGAATCCAAATGATATTTCTATTTCTGATGCTGAAACACAATCTGGTAATGAACCTGAAATTAGCGATAATGTTAATGATAGTGTTCATGATGATGCTCAACCTAGTAATGATAATGATATAGAAATTGAACCTGCTGTTGATCTTGATAACCCACAATCAAAGAATCAACATTATGATAAGAAAGACTTTGTTGCTAAGAAACATGGTAAAGAAAGAGAACCATGGGTTTAGAAACCCATGCCTTTTCCTCCCAAACCATCCAAGAAAAAGGATGATGAAGATTTTGCACGCTTTGCTGAAATGATTAGACCTATCTTTTTGCGTATGCGATTAACTGATATGCTCCAAATGAATCCTTATGCTAAGCATATGAAAGATATTGTTACAAATAAAAGGAAGATACCAGAAGCTGAAATTTCCACCATGCTTGCTAATTATACTTTTAAGGGTGGAATACCAAAGAAACTTGGAGATCCAGGAGTACCTACTATACCATGCTCCATTAAAAGAAATTATGTTAAAACTGCTTTATGTGATCTTGGAGCCGGTGTTAGTGTTATGCCTCTCTCTTTATATCGTAGACTTGATTTGAATAAGTTGACACCTACTGAAATATCTTTGCAAATGGCTGATAAATCAACTGCTATACCTATCAGTATTTGTGAGGATGTGCCTGTTGTAGTTGCAAACGTTACTATTTTAACGGACTTTGTTATTCATGATATTCCCGAGGACGATAGTATGTCTATTATTCTTGGAAGACCCTTTTTGAATACTGCAGGGGATGTTATTGATTGCACCAAAGGCAATGTCACTTTTCATGTTAATGGTAATGAGCATACGGTACAATTTCCGAGGAAACAACCTCAAGTTCATAGTATCAACTCTATTGGAAAAATTCCATCGATTATATTTGGAGGTTTTGAATTTCCTCTTCCTACTGTCAAGAAGAAATATGATATTCTTATTATTGGGGATGTGCATATCCCCATTGAGGTAACATAGTGTTATTCGAAATTTCTCCGGTTCCATGTTATTTGGAATGAGTTCGTTAACAAGACTTGATCAACCTTGTTACTGGATTGCTTTTGATGAGCATGAGATGGATGAAACTAGAAGGCACAACCTTCTGTACCCTACTTTTACTTTCTGTTATTTACATTAAATAAAATAAAAATAATATTTTCTGTCTGTTATCTGAATTATCCGTGCAATATAAAAATACCCCGAAAATAAAAGTTCTCCAAATGCCATGAAATTTAAATATGATTTTTTTCTGGAATATTTGAGAATATTTGGAACTGAGAACACAGCAGGAGGAGCTGGGACCTGGCCACGAGGGTCAGGGGCGCGCCCTACCCCCTGGGTGCGCCCCCTACCTCGTGGGCCCACGGTGGCCCTCCTCCACTTATCCTTGCACCCACACACTCCTTCTTCCTCCCACAAACACGAATATCCAGCTCAAGCACGAGTTCTAGCTCATTTTGCTGCCATTTTCGATCTCCTTGCTCAAAGCACCTCTCACAAAACTGCTTGGGGAGATTGTTCCTTGGTATGTGACTTCTCCATTGGTCCAATTAGTTTTTGTTCTAGTGCTTTATTCATTGCAAATTTGTGCTGCCTAGGTGACCATGTTCTTGAGCTTGCATGTCAAATTTATATGGTTCCAAGTAGTTTTGATGCATGCTATAAGCTCTAGGCACTTGTAGGAGTAGTTGCTATCAATATTATTGAGTTTGGCTTACTTTTATTTTGAAGTTACTAAAAATTCCAGAATTTTTTTAGAGAAATAAATATGCTTAGGAAAATGTACCAAGGTGGTTCTTCAAGGAAGCAAGGACCCAGGCTTGCAATGCGTGATGCTGATGAAGAGCCACCAAGAGACGCTCCAGTGCGTCCTTGTGAATGGCCTTCGAAAAACTTTATGGATCGAGCGGGAATTAAGGAAGAATTTAACACATATTTGTGTAACGCTGATCTTGTGAGCTTCGAGGAAGAGAAGTGCAGCCAGTATCACTATCTCACTAGTTCCTCTGTGAGGAGGTTTGAATTTTCATCTTCACGTAATTCTCCAACTGTCCTGTTTGATCTTTATGAAAAATCTTATACTATGGACTTAGAGGATTTTACCACTGCTTGCAAACTTCCACAATGGGGTAGTGCTAGTGAACCCCGCAAATCTGAATTTAGAAATTTTCTTGCTAGCATAACTGTGGGGGAATCTAGAGATATAACACAAGCTACCATAGGGAGCATTCACTTTCCTGCTATACATTATTTTGCTCTCTTCATAGGTAGGTGCATAAATGGTAAAGATGAATCATGTCATATGTGTGTCCCTGACCTCGGTATTCTTAGGAGTGCTGTGTTAGGAGACAAATCCTATAATTTGGGAGCCATTGTTGCACGTAGGTTGCATAATAATAGATTTAACCGAGATTTCTTCGGTGGAATTTATGCAACCCGCTTAGCTGATTTTCTCGGTGTAACCATACGTGAGGATGGTATTGAATTGCCTCCTGTTTACCTAGATTTTAATGCTATGGTTCACCACCAGTTTGTTGAGAGGAGTGAATCACCTCTCCAGTATCGACTAATCTTTGACAGACGGCGTGTTGTCCATATTACTCTCCCTGCTCCTGCCTTCTTTGATTATCAGGCAAAAGGAAGATATGTTATTACCAGAGAGGAGGCAGATGAGTATGAGAGGAGAGCGGAGGCCGCTCGTCGCCACGCTGCAGCTTAGGAGGCGATATCCGCTGCATCTCAGTACAACCCCAACTATTATTATGGATATCCGCTAGGCCAGCCATGGCCATAGACCAACTTAGGCCAAAAGCCTAAGCTTGGGGGAGTACGTATTTCTCACCGACATTACATTTATGTTCACACACTCATTGATAGATGTCGGTGCTCATACTTTTTCATTGTATCATCCATGCTAGTTTATTTTCCTTTTTATGCTTTCTTCTTGTGTGTTTAATAAACCTTAAGAAAAACCAAAAAAAAATTAGTTGTAGCTTTTAGTTAGTTTACTTTCCATGCTTGTAGTAGTAATTAAAAAGAAAACCCAAAAAGATTTCCTATTCTTCTTTTGCTTGTTGGGAGCTTTCCCGTGTAAATAGTTTTATTTCTTTTCTTTTCTTTGGGGGTCGATAGGAGAAGACCATAATTAAATTGTTGAAGTGGCTCTTATATGCATTATTGTTGATCTGACAAAAGAGCCCATATTGCCTCGTCTTCTCTTTTTTATTGAATGCTTGCAGATTCTAGCTTAGTCCAATGTGCACGCACTATTATTATTATTCACATCGTTCAGTTGTGCAAGTGAAAGGCAATTATGATGATATATGATGGACTTATTGATATGAGAAAAGCTGGTATGAACTCGACCTCTTTTGTTTTTGTAAATATGATTAGTTCATCATTCCTGATTCAGCCTATTATGAATAAACATGTTTGCAATGACAACTAGAGATCATAGTTTCTTGTGCCATGCTTGATTAGCTGGGAGCTTATAATGGTTTACCTTGCGTGCCAACATGCTATTAAAATAGTTGTGATGTGGTATGATAGGGTGGTATCCTCCTCTGAATGATTTAAGTGACTTGACTTGGCGCATGTTCATGCATGTAGTTGAAACAAAATCAACATAGCCATCACGATATTTATGTTCATGGTGGATTATATCCTACTCATGCTTGCATTCAGTGTTGATTAATTTTAATGCATGTTCATGACTGTTGTCGCTCTCTAGCTGGTCGCTTCCCAGTCTTTTGCTAGCCTTCACCTGTACTAAGCGAGAATACTGCTTGTGCATCCAACTCCATAAACCCCAAAGTTATTCCATATGAGTCCGCCATACCTACCTGTATACGGTATCTACCTGCCGTTCCAAGTAAATTTGTATGTGCCAAACTCTAAACCTTCAAATAAATATCCTGTTTTGTATGCTTGAATAGCTCATGTATCAACTAGGGTTGTCTGTATCTTCCATGTTAGGCGGGTTATTCTCAAGAGGAGTGGACTCCGCTCCTCACTCACGAGAAAGTGGCTGGTCACCGGGATGCCCAGTCCCATGCTTTATGCAAACTAAATCAAAATAATTGCAAACAAAACTCCCCCTGGGACTCTTGTTAGTTGGAGGCACTCGTTGTTTCGAGCAAGCCATGGATTGATGCTTGTTGGTGGAGGGGAGTATAAACTTTACCATTCTGTTTGGGAACCGCCTATAATGTGTGTAGCATGGAAGATATCGCCATCTCTTGGTTGTTGTCGTGGAATTGTCACGGCAGATGTCCTTAGTGTCAGGACTTAGTCGCGAGGCCAACGCATCTATGTGGTAGCTTGAGAGGGGTTGAGCGGGATGAGGGACGCGATGTTTTACCCAGGTTCGTCCCCTCACGGTGGAGGTAAAAGCCTACATCCTGCTTCATTGATATTGATGATGATGATCACGGTTACAAGAGTGCTCTATCTCGAGAGCTATTGTCTAAACCTAACTTGTCCAACTTGTGGAACTTGTCCATCTTGTCCCCTTTTGGGGAGCCCTGCTCCTCCTTATATATGTTGGAGGGGCGGGTTACATGTGGAGTCCTAGTAGGATTAGGACTAGTCTATCTCTAATCCAAACCAGATACAAGTCCAGGTCTTAACTCCTTGTAAGGTAATATTCCTCCTGCCTTCCTCTTAAACCGGCCCACCGTTAAACGTGAACCGGCCTTCTGGGTCTTGGGCCTTGTCATCTGTCTGTCCCGCATGCCGGATCACCAGTGAGTCATAATGACCAGGTGGGTTGCTTGTAAACCGCCAGGTCAGGGTGGGTCACCGGTGACTCGCCAAGTGTCAGCGGGGTCTTCAGATAAACCGCCAAGTCCTGGCCGGGTTAACTTCCGGCCGGTTTACACTGCGGGGTATATCCCCGACATTAGCCCCCAAGTTTAGCTTGGATTTATTCATGGTAAACTTATACTGCAAAATAACACAAGAACAAATTTAACAGGTTATGCTCCGGGTTAAGAATTTTTGTAAACCGGTACCTGATCATCCTTAAGTCCTTGTTATTTCCTCCTTCTGGGAAATTCAGGTCAACAGACTAGCTTCATAATCAATTTGCTGACATTGGTTTGTCACCGAGATATATTGTGAAGAATAACTCCTTTGACTTAGCTCCCAAAGTGCCGGTTTAAGAAATATGGGTCTGAAAATACTTATCTGATATTCAGCCGGTTTGAAGATGTAAAACTTGCCGGTTTAATATTACCAAAATGTCCGATTTATAAATATTGATGGCACCGGGTCATAATTGTTGTCGACACCGGGTCATGTAATTGATCTTCCTGATTTGCTCAAAACTGATAAAATGAAGATATTCCTCCTTTATATGCATAATACTTGTAGCCCCCAAGTCTTAAGAGGAGAACATAGTGATAACTTAAGACTTGCTCCAATAAGTGTTTCAACCTTGAAGAAATCCGGTTTGTTCATCTCAATCATATAAACCGAGTACTCCATATATGTAGCCCCCAAGTGCCGGGTTGTCATGCTTGCAGCAACCTGGGACTTGTAATTGCTTATAAAAACTTTAATCAGTCTAGCCCCCAAGGGTCGGGTCATTATGCAATAATGAGCAGGGAGTTTGTAATATAATCATGTAGTTTTTAGCAGTAATGTGTAGCCCCCAAGGGCCGGTTCAGTAAGATAATATTGAGCTGGGACTTTATATATACTTCATTGAAAATAACATCATATGATGTAACTCCCATCATGAGGCTTGAACCCACGTCCACAAGGTTAAGAGCTTTGTGCTTTACCAACTGAGCAGTGGATCCTTTAATAATAGATGAAAACGTGTGTACCTTGAATTGTTGACAGGAGCAATTGGTAGCCCCCAAGTGTCATGGTGCATGCTTGCAGTGACATGAGACTTGCATATTTGATATAACTTCAACTTGAATAATGTAGTCCCCAAGTGCCGGGTCGTAAGCCTGCAGCGACTCGGGACTATTCCTTCAATTGTAGAATGAATCATATCCTTTGATAAAATAATAGCCATTGCGCTAAAGCGACTTCGAAAACTCAATAATACCGGTTATTAATAACCATAAAAATTCAGCCATGTTGGCTATTCAAGATAATATAATTCGGTGAAAACCTTATTCATTCAATATCATAATGAAAATTCAGCCAAGTTTGGCTATTTGAATAATATAACCCAATGATTTGTAAGTGCATAATTCCAATGGCGCAATCCAAATATATATATATACTGGCGACTTATAGTCCAAAAGCCAGGCCGGCTTAACAAACCTGTTTCTGCATACAACAAGTTTAAAGTGTCCTGGCGGTTTACCGCCGGACGGGTCATAATGCCCAACATATAACTCGGGTTTATAACCAAGGCTGTACTTAAGAATAATCAAATATGAAATATATCATACCTGTCACATTGAATCACATTGTTGGTTTTACCAACTTTTTGTAGTAAGGGTGATAACCCAAATCTTGAGTGCTGATAACTCCTTCCATATTGTGCCGGTTTATGATAAAACCGTGCTGGGCTGTGATAAACACTGGATTAACCATATATAATACTGGTGACTTGTAGTCAAACCAGACCGGGCTGATAGACTCCGGACTATAACTTGATCGTGTACTGACAACTTGTAGTTGAAAGCCGAGCCGGTTTGATAAACACCGGTTTACTCCATAATAGGATGGTAACAGAAAATCAAACCGGGCAGATAGTCTCCGGATTAAGATTTGACCATGTCCCGTCCATTTGTAATTGACAGTCGAACCGGTTTAAGAAATGTCGGTTTAAAAACGCAACAAAAAGAGAGAAATATCTATCAAAGAAAATTGTGAAGCAAAGGCAATGATAAAACCGTTTGCAAAAAGAGGCTTATTTGAGCTGATCAGATGGCGTTACCATGGTCGGACACGACCAAGCTCCCGATAGGTGTAGCTATGGTTCAAGTCAGCCAGGTCGCCAAATGAAACCGTGGCATTTATGCCGATCAAGTGGCATGGCAATGGTTCGGGTTCGACCAAGCCCCCAAGTGATTCTGTGGCCTTAGGCCGATCAAGAGGCATGACTAGTTCAGACGTGACCAAGTCCCCAAGTGATCTGGTGGCTCTCGCCCACAAGAGGCGTGACTATGGTTCAGACATGACCACAAGTCCCGAAGTGATGTTGTGGCTTTACGCCTATCAAAAGGTGTTGCTATGTTTCGGATACGACCAAGCCCCCAAGTGATCAATAATATGATAAGCCAATAAGGCAGGATACCCATGTTTGAACTGCGCATCATGGCAGCAGGTCCTCTTTGGCAATTTTTAACTTTTTGCAAGAGATAAATTCTTCTTGAACCGGGATCTTGAACCGGATATTGAGAGCTTCAAAACTTTGTGGGAGACATCTTTCCCTTGAACCGGATTTTAAACCGGAATCTTCATTTTCAGCTGGAAATTTTCTGACGGCCTTTAAACTCAAACTTGCGAGAGGTTAATTCCTTTTTGAACCGGACATTGTTAAACCGGATTTGAGCGCTTTAGAGCTTTGTGGGAGAACAGATTTCCCTTGAACCAGACTGTAAACCGGATATTTGAGAGCTGCAGTCAGACTGACTTCCCTTGAGCCGGATTTTAAACCGGAATCCTTTCTGATGACCCGGATCTTCTTCATTGAACCGGGATTTTGTAACTGTCATATACTTTCTAAACCGGAAATTTTCTGACGGCCTTTAAACTTTCATCAATATAACAGTAGCCTCCGGGACCGGGTTATCCTTTCCTCCATCATCCCGGGGTTCTTAAATTTGCTAAAACTGGCAAGGTTCGCTGAGTCATGTCTTCGTAGCCCCTGAGTCTCAAAGGTGACTCGAGGAGTTGGCTTGAGACTCTCCATATTTGACCGTGATATAAACCGGCATAACTTGTATATCATTGGCGTTGATAGCACGATGTGAATCCATAAAAGGTTGAGGTGACTGCGGCGGGTTGTAAATGATCCCATATGAGCCGTGTCAGCAACTCGGCCAATGGTTCCTTCCAACTGGTGATTTGAAGTTAATCAAAACTATAGTGGCGGCGATTTGTGCGCCCAATAACCAGCTCATGCAGACAGGTGCGGCCCGGTATGTTGATGTAGACCAGGCCGCGAGAGACAGACGACATAGATGGCCGCAACTTCAGAGACGGCACAGCCAGATGAGTCGGCCGCGACGTAGTAAGTCGGCGCGGACGGGAGTGTTGGAAATATGCCCTAGAGGCAATAATAAATTGATTATTATTATATTTCCTTGTTCATGATAATCGTTTATTATCCATGCTAGAATTGTATTGATAGGAAACTCAGATACATGTGTGGATACATAGACAACACCATGTCCCTAGTAAGCCTCTAGTTGACTAGCTCGTTGATCAATAGATGGTTACGGTTTCCTGACCATGGACATTGGATGTCGTTGATAACGGGATCACATCATTAGGAGAATGATGTGATGGACAAGACCCAATCCTAAACATAGCACTAGATCGTGTAGTTCGTATGCTAAAGCTTTTCTAATGTCAAGTATCATTTCCTTAGACCATGAGATTGTGCAACTCTCGGATACCGTAGGAGTGCTTTGGGTGTGCCAAACGTCACAACGTAACTGGGTGGCTATAAAGGTACACTACGGGTATCTCCGAAAGTGTCTGTTGGGTTGGCACGAATCGAGACTGGGATTTGTCACTCCGTGTGACGGAGAGGTATCTTTGGGCCCACTCGGTAGGACATCATCATAATGTGCACAATGTGACCAAGGAGTTGATCACGGGATGATGTGTTACAGAACGAGTAAAGAGACTTGCCGGTAATGAGATTGAACAAGGTATCGGGATACCGACGATCGAATCTCAGGCAAGTATCGTACCGATAGACAAAGGGAATTGTATACGGGATTGATTAAGTCCTTGACATCGTGGATCATCCGATGAGATCATCGTGGAACATGTGGGAGCCAACATGGGTATCCAGATCCCGCTATTGGTTATTGACCGGAGAACGTCTCGGTCATGTCTGCATGTCTCCCGAACCCGTAGGGTCTACACACTTAAGGTTCGATGGCGCTAGGGTTATAAAGGAAGTTTGTATGTGGTTACCGAATGTTGTTCGGAGTCCCGGATGAGATCCCGGACGTCACGAGGAGTTCCGGAATGGTCCGGAGGTAAAGATTTATATATGGTAAGTCCTGTTTTGGTCACCGAACAAGTTTCGGGGTCACCGGTATTGTACCGGGACCACCGGAAAGGTCCCGAGGGTCCACCGGGTGGGGCCACCTGCCCCGGGGGGCCACATGGGCTGTAAGGGGGTGCGCCTTGGCCTATATGGGCCAAGGGCACCAGCCCCAAGAGGCCCATGCGCGAAGGGATAAGGAAAGGAAGAGTCCTAAAGGGGGAAGGCACCTCCGAGGTGCCTTGGGGAGGATGGACTCCTCCCTAGCCGCACCCTTCCTTGGAGGAAGGGCCAAGGCTGCGCCCCCCTCTCCCTTTCCCCTATATATATGTGTGGGGGTGGGAGGGCAGCCATACATTTGACTTTGGTGCAGCCCTCCCCTCTCCCAAGTCCTTCTCCTCTCCCGTGGTGCTTGGCAAAGCCCTGCAGGATTGCCACGCTCCTCCACCACCACCACGCCGTTGTGCTGATGCTGGATGGAGTCTTCCTCAACCTCTCCCTCTCTCTTTGCTGGATCAAGGCATGGGAGACGTCACCGGGCTGTACGTGTGTTGAACGCGGAGGTGCCATGCGTTCGGCACTTGGTCATCGTTGATTTGGATCACGACGAGTACGACTCCATCAACCCCGTTCACTTGAACGCTTCCGCTTAGCGATCTACAAGGGTATGTAGATGCACTCTCCTTCCCCTCGTTGCTAGTTTCTCCATAGATAGATCTTGGTGACACGTAGGAAAATTTTGAATTTCTGCTACGTTCCCCAACAGTGGCATCATGAGCTAGGTCTATGCGTAGTTTCTATGCACGAGTAGAACACAAAGTAGTTGTGGGCGTTGATTTTGTTCGATATGCTTACCGTTACTAGTCCAATCTTGATTCGGCGGCATTGTGGGATGAAGCGGCCCGGACCGACCTTACACGTACTCTTACGTGAGACCGATTCCACCGACAAACCTGCACTAGTTGCATAAGGTGGCTGGCGGGTGTCTGTCTCTCCCACTTTAGTCGGATCGGATTCGATGAAAAGGTCCTTATGAAGGGTAAATAGCAATTGGCATATCACGTTGTGGTTTTGCGTAGGTAAGAAACGTTCTTGCTAGAAACCCATAGCAGCCACATAAAACATGCAAACAACAATTAGAGGACGTCTAACTTATTTTTGCAGGGTATGCTATGTGATGTGATATGGCCGAAGGATGTGATGAATGATATATGTGATGTATGATATGATCATGTTCTTGTAATAGGAATCACGACTTGCATGTCGATGAGTATGACAACCGGCAGGAGCCATAGGAGTTGTCTTAATTTATTTATGACCTGCATGTCAACATAAACGTCATGTAATTACTTTACTTTATTGCTAACCGTTAGCTGTAGTAGTAGAAGTAATAGTTGGCGAGACAACTTCATGGAGACACAATGATGGAGATCATGATGATGGAGATCATGGTGTCATGCCGGTGACAATGATGATCATGGAGCCCCGAAGATGGAGATCAAAAGGAGCAATATGATATTGGCCATATCATGTCACTATTTGATTGCATGTGATGTTTATCATGTTTATACATCTTATTTGCTTAGAACGACGGTAGTAAATAAGATGATCCCTCATAATAATTTCAAGAAAGTGTTCCCCCTAACTGTGCACCGTTGCGACAGTTCGTTGTTTCGAAGCACCACGTGATGATCGGGTGTTAGATTCTAACGTTCACATACAACGGGTGTAAGACAGATTTACACATGCAAACACTTAGGTTGACTTGACGAGCCTAGCATGTACAGACATGGCCTCGGAACACAGAAGACCGAAAGGTCGAGCATGAGTCATATAGAAGATACGATCAACATGAAGATGTTCACCGAGGTTGACTAGTCCGTCTCACGTGATGATCGGACACGGCCTAGTTGACTCGGATCATGTAATCACTTAGATGACTAGAGGGATGTCTATCTGAGTGGGAGTTCATAAGATGAACTTAATTATCCTGAACATAGTCAAAAGGATTTTGCAAATTATGTCGTAGCTCGCGCTTTAGTTCTACTGTTTAGATATGTTCCTAGAGAAAAAATTTAGTTGAAAGTTGATAGTAGCAATTATGTGGACTAGGTCCGTAAACTGAGGATTGTCCTCATTGCTTCATAGAAGGCTTATGTCCTTAATGCACCGCTCAATGTGCTGAACCTCGAACATCGTCTGTGGATGTTGTGAACATCTGACATACACGTTTTGATGACTACATGATAGTTCAGTGCGTAATGCTAAATGGTTTAGAATTGAGGCACCAAAGACGTTTTTGAAACATCGCAGAACATATGAGATGTTCCAAGGACTAAAATTGGGATTTCAGGCTCGTGCCCACGTCAAGAGGTATAAGACCTCCGACGATTTTCTGAGCCTGCAAACTAAGGGAGAAAAGCTCAATTGTTGAGCTTGTGCTCAGACTGTCTGAGTACAACAATCATTTGAATCAAGTGGGAGTTGATCTTCTAGATGAGTTAGTGATGTTTCTCCAAAGTCATTGCCACCAAGCAGCTAGAGCTTCGTGATGAACTATAATACATCAGGGACATATATGATGATCCTTGAGATATTTGCGATGTTTGACACCACAAAAGTAGAAATCAAGAAGGAGCATCAATTGTTGATGGTTGGTGAAACCACTAGTTTCAAGAAGGGCAAGGGCATGAAGGGATACTTCATGAAACGACAATTCAGCTGCTGCTCTAGTGAAGAAACCCAAAGGTTGAACCCAAACCCGAGACTAAGTGCTTCTGTAATAAGGGGAACAGCCACTGGAGCAGAATTACCCTAGATACTTGGTAGATAAGAAGGCTGGCAAGGTTGATAGAAGTATATTGGATGTATTATGTTAATGTGTACTTTACTAGTACTCCTAGTAGCACCAGGGTATTAGATACCGGTTCGGTTGCTAAGTGTTAGTAACTCGAAATAAAAGCTACGGAATAAACGGAGACTAGCTAAAGGTGAGATGACGATATGTGTTGGAAGTATTTCCAAGGTTGATCAAATATCGTACGCTCCCTCTACCATCGAGATTGGTGTTTGCGTTGAGCATAGACATAATTGGATTATGTCTATCGCAATACGGTTATTCATTTAAAGAGAATAATGGTTACTCTGTTTATTTGAATAATACCTTCAATGGTCTCACACCTGAAATGAATGGCTTATTGAATCTCGATCATAGTGATACACATGTTCATGCCAAAAGATAGTAATGATAGTACCACCTACTTGTGGCACTGCCACGTAAGTCATATCGGTATAAAACGCATGAAGAAGCTCCATGTTGATGGATCTTTGGGCTCACTCATTTTTGAAAAGTTTGAGACATGCGAACCATGTCTATTGGTGTATATGCATGAAGAAACTCCATGCAAATGGACCGTTTGGACTCACTTGATTTTGAATCACTTGAGACATGCAAATCATACCACATGGGCAAGATGACTGAAAGCCTCATTTTCAGTAAAATGGAACTAGAGAGAAACTTGTTGGAAGTAATACATTTTGATGTGTGCAGTCCAATGAGTGCTGAGGCATGTAGTGGATATCGTTATGTTCTTACTTCACAGATGATTTGAGTAGATATTGAGTATATTTACTTGATGAATCACGAGTCTAGATTATTGAAAGGTTCAAGTAATTTCAGGGTGAAGTTGAAAGATCGTCGTGACAAGAGGATAAAATATATATGATATGATCATAGAGATGAATATCTGAATTACGAGTTTGGCACAGAATTAAGACATTGTGGAAATTGTTTCACAACTAATACAACCTGGAACACCATAGTGTGATGGTGTGTCCGAACATCATAACTGTACCCTATTGGATATGATGCATACCATGATGTCTCTTATCGAATTACCACGATAGTTCATGGGTTAGGCATTAGAGATAACCACATTCACTTTAAATAAGGCACCACGTAATTCCGATGAGATGACACCGTATGAACTATGGTTTAGAGAAACCTAAGCTGTCATTTCTTAAAAGTTTGGGGCTGCGATGCTTATGCGAAAAAAGTTTCAGGCTGATAAGCTCGAACCCAGAGCGGATAAATGCATCTTCATAGGGCACCCAAAAACAGTTGGGTATACTTCCTGTCTCAGATTCGAAAGCAATAAGGGATTGTTTCTAGAATCGGGTCCTTTCTCGAGGAAAAGTTTCTCTCGAAAGAATTGAGTGGGAGGATGGTGGAGACTTGATGAGGTTATTGAACCGTCTCTTCAACTAGTGTGTGGCAGGGCACAGGAAGTTGTTCCTGTGGCACCTACACCAATTGAAGTGGAAGCTTATGATAGTGATCATGAAACTTCAGATCAAGTCACTGCCAAACCTCGTAGGTCGACAAGGATGCGTACTACTTCAAAGTGGTATGTAACCCTGTCTTGGAAGTCATGTTGCTAGACAACAATGAACCTACGAGCCATGGAGAAGCGATGGTGGGCCCGGATTCCGATAAATGGCTCGAGGCCATAAAATCCGAGATAGGATCCATGTATAAAAACAAAGTGTAGACTTTGGAAGAACTACTTGATGGTCGTAAGGCTGTTAGGTACATATGGATTTTAAAAGGAAGACGGACAATGATGGTAAATGTCACCATTAAGAAAGCTCGACTTGTCGTTAAGATGTTTCCCGACAACTTCAAGGAGTTGACTACGATGAGACTTTCTCACTCGTAGCCTGCTAAGAGTCTGTTAGAATTATATTAGCGATTACTGCATTATTTATGAAATCTTGCAGATAGGATGTCGAAACATTGTTTCCTCGACGATTTTCTTGAGGAAAGGTCGTATGTGATACAACCGGAAGGTTTTGTCAATCCTGAAAGATGCTAATAAGTATGCAAAGCTCCAGTAATCTTTCTAAGGACTGGAGTAAGCATCTCGGAGTTGGAATGTACGCTTTGATGAGATGATCAAAGATTTTGGGTTTATACAAAGTTTATGAGAAACTTGTATTTCCAAAGAAGTGAGTGGGAGCACTATAGAATTTCTGATGAGTATATGTTGTTGACATATTATGGATCAGAAATGACGTAGGATTTCTGGAAAGCATATAGGGTTATTTGAAAGTGTTTTTCAATGGAAGGCCTGAATTAAGCTACTTGAACATTGAGCATCAAGATCTATGAGGATAGATCAAAACGCTTAATGGTACTTTCAAATGAGCACATACCTTGACATGATCTTGAAGGTGTTCAAGATGGATCAGTCAAAGAAGGAGTTCTTTCCTGAGTGGTAAGGTATGAAGTTAAGACTTAAAGCTCAACCACGGCAGAATAGAGAGAAAGGACAAAGGTCGTCCCCTATGCTCAAGACATAGGCTCTACAGTATGCTATGCTGTGTACCGCACCTGAAATGTGCCTTGCCATGAGTCAGTCAAGGGGTACAAGAGTGATCCAAGAATGGATCACAAGACAACAGTCAAAGTTATCCTTAGTAACTAGTGGACTAAGGAATTTTCTCGATTATGGAGGTGTTAAAAGAGTTCGTCGTAAAGGGTTACGTCGATGCAAGCTTAACACCTATCCGGATAACTCTGAGTAGAGATACCGGATACGTATAATGGAGCAACAATTTAGAATAGCTCCAAGTAGAATAGTTATTTGGAATGGCTCCAAATGTAGCGTAGTAGTTGCATCTAGGAGATGACATAGAGATTTGTAAAGCACACACGGATCTGAAAGGTTCAGACCCATTGACTATAACCTCTCTCACAAGCATAACATGATCAAACCCAAAACTCATCGAGTGTTAATCACATGGTAAATGTGAACTAGATTATTGACTCTAGTAAACTCTTTGGGTGTTAGTCACATGGGGATGTGACCTTGAGTGTTAATCACATATCGATGTGAACTAGATTATTGACTCTAGTGCAAATGGGAGACTGTTGGAAATATACCCTAGAGGCAATAATAAATTGATTATTATTATATTTCCTTGTTCATGATAATCGTTTATTATCCATGCTAGAATTGTATTGATAGGAAACTCAGATACATGTGTGGATACATAGACAACACCATGTCCCTAGTAAGCCTCTAGTTGACTAGCTCGTTGATTAATAGATGGTTACGGTTTCCTGACCATGGACATTAGATGTCGTTGATAACGGGATCACATCATTAGGAGAATGATGTGATGGACAAGACCCAATCCTAAGCATAGCACTAGATCGTGTAGTTCGTATGCTAAAGCTTTTCTAATGTCAAGTATCATTTCCTTAGACCATGAGATTGTGCAACTCTCGGATACCGTAGGAGTGCTTTGGGTGTGCCAAACATCACAACGTAACTGGGTGGCTATAAAGGTACACTACGGGTATCTCCGAAAGTGTCTGTTGGGTTGGCACGAATCGAGACTGGGATTTGTCACTCCGTGTGACGGAGAGGTATCTCTGGGCCCACTCGGTAGGACATCATCATAATGTGCACAATGTGACCAAGGAGTTGATCACGGGATGATGTGTTACGGAACGAGTAAAGAGACTTGCCGGTAACGAGATTGAACAAGGTATCGGGATACCGACGATCGAATCTCGGGCAAGTATCGTACCGATAGACAAAGGGAATTGTATACGAGATTGATTAAGTCCTTGACATCGTGGTTCATCCGATGAGATCATCATGGAACATGTGGGAGCCAACATGGGTATCCAGATCCCACTATTGGTTATTGACCGGAGAACGTCTCGGTCATGTCTGCATGTCTCCCGAACCCGTAGGGTCTACACACTTAAGGTTCGATGATGCTAGGGTTATAAAGGAAGTTTGTATGTGGTTAACGAATGTTGTTCGGAGTCCCGGATGAGATCCCGGACGTCACGAGGAGTTCCGGAATGGTTCGGAGGTAAAGATTTATATATGGTAAGTCCTGTTTTGGCACCGGACAAGTTTCGGGGTCACCGGTATTGTACCGGGACCACCGGAAGGGTCCCGAGGGTCCACCGGGTGGGGCCACCTGCCTCGGGGGGCCACATGGGCTGTAAGGGGGTGCGCCTTGGCCTATATGGGCCAAGGGCACCAGCCCCAAGAGGCCCATGCGCCAAGGGATAAGGAAAGGAAGAGTCCTAAAGGGGGAAGGCACCTCCGAGGTGCCTTGGGGAGGAGGGACTCCTCCCTAGCCGCACCCTTCCTTGGAGGAAGGTCCAAGGCTGCGCCCCCCCTCTCCCTTGCCCCTATATATATGTGTGGGGGTGGGAGGGCAGCCATACCTTTGCCTTTGGTGCAGCCCTCCCCTCTCCCAAGTCCTTCTCCTCTCCCGTGGTGCTTGGCGAAGCCCTGCAGGATTGCCATGCTCCTCCACCACCACCACGCTGTTGTGCTGCTGCTGGATGGAGTCTTCCTCAACCTCTCCCTCTCTCCTTGCTGGATCAAGGCATGGGAGACGTCACCGGGCTGTACGTGTGTTGAACGCGGAGGTGCCGTGCGTTCGGCACTTGGTCAACGGTGATTTGGATCACGACGAGTACGACTCCATCAACCCCATTCACTTGAACGCTTCCGCTTAGCGATCTACAACGGTATGTAGATGCACTCTCCTTCCCCTCGTTGCTAGTTTCTCCATAGATAGATCTTGGTGACACATAGGAAAATTTTGAATTTCTGCTACGTTCCCCAACAGGGAGAGTCGGCCGCGGGAGTTGTAAACCGGCGCGGACGGAGAGCCACCTGCGGGTATTGTGAACCGGCGCGGACGGGGAGTTACCTGCGGGCATTGTAAGCCGGTGTAGATGGAGAACCGGCCGCGTGTTGATATAAACCGGACCACAGGCGGTTTGCGCGCGTCCGTTGAGCAGTGCGGAATGGTCAAAAGCCAGTATATAATGACGCCAGTGCGCGCTCCATATGCATGGTGTAACACCAATGTTGTGGCGAATAATTGTCCTGCATATAAAAATATGCAAAACCAACATAATTGTTCTTTTTACAAAAACAATATATGTCAAAAATAGACTTAGATAGATGTCACTTGATTTGTTCGGACGACGGATGATCCGTTTATCGCGACCGAGGCGTCTGAGGCAAACCAGCGACTCAATATAGTTCCGTCGACTCAGGCAGTCCAGCGACTTAATATAACCCCGGCGGCTCCAAGCGGCAAGGGCGGCTCAGACAGATGAACCAGCCACAGCGTTGTAAGCCGGCGCGGACGGGCGAGTCAATCTCAGTCACAGTAAGTCAGTGCAGACACACGAATCAGCTGCAGGTACGGACGGATGTAATCCGAACAGCGGGGTAATGATTTGCACATGTACCCATCAAGCATCATGGCACGGACAAGCACTAGTGCAAAAGTAATGTTTACGCGCATCCCTTATGCGACCCCTTTTTGTAAGGAATAATGGTCCTGCGGAAAAGGATCATTGACCAGAGTAATTGTTCTTAAACAATTTAATATGTACTGATGAAATATAAAGAAAGGATAGCACCTGATATTATTTGTCAGATGAACGTGGATACTAGGGATCAAAAACATAATCTGATGTAGCCCTAGCACCGTAGCCCATGTTCCTTTACCCACTACCGCGTTGATTTTCACGTGCAGATACGGCAGTGCAGATATGGTAGTCGGTTTAAGATGAGGGGCATCCGCAAGGGCGCACCAGCGGGTCAACGTCCAAGGCAAACTTGGCGGGTCAGGGCGCAGTTGCGGCTACAGCGGAGGCAAAGACCGCATCGGAGACTAACCCGAGTTCCTGTCTCCGGGTCGTACTAGTTGCTTTGACCAATCCTCTTTTTTTGACTGGGTATATGATGATTGACATTTCCATGGTTGCCCTTCACGTGTAGAACAGCGGCCACAGCCAATGGATTTTTCTTCTCGGGAACTTGGTCATATAGTTGCTTGTAATGACAGCAGTAAGGCGGTATCTCAGTAGATCACATGGCGTGGAGTAGCAGCTTTAGCTTGGAATAGCAGCACGGACGGCCGATGACATCAACCCGTGATTGATTGTCTTGAGATGGAATCAGTTTGGACTAGCACTTCCCTCTCGTCTTGGTGGTTCAATCTTGTCTTCCCATAAAAAATAATAACAATGAAACGCTTTTGGCTTTGCCTGCCATCGCTGCTGTAGAATTTCCTTGGGACTTGTAGCGACGCAGTCGAAATTGCTTTTGACTCGGACTCGGTGGATCTCTGGTGCGTGCGGTGGTCGCATAACACGTAACCCTAAAAAATCGCTTGCTCATAATTTTGTGTATGCTCAAACAGCCGGCTGTTAATTGACGATGTAGATCCGAACATGCCGGTTCTTTATGAACTTCTCGATCCCTGGGAGAGATCCCTTCAAGAACTCAACACCACCGTGCGCGAGCCCCACAGTGGGCGCCAGCTGTCGTGGAATTGTCACAGCAGATGTCCTTAGTGTCAGGACTTAGTCGCGAGGCCAACGCATCTATGTGGTAGCTTGAGAGGGGTTGAGCGGGACGAGGGACGCGATGTTTTACCCAGGTTCGGCCCCTCACGGTGGAGGTAAAAGCCTACATCCTGCTTCATTGATATTGATGATGATGATCACGGTTACAAGAGTGCTCTATCTCGAGAGCTATTGTCTAAACCTAACTTGTCCAACTTGTGGAACTTGTCCATCTTGTCCCCTTTTGGGGAGCCCTGCTCCTCCTTATATATGTTGGAGGGGCGGGTTACATGTGGAGTCCTAGTAGGATTAGGACTAGTCTATCTCTAATCCAAACCGGATACAAGTCCAGGTCTTAACTCCTTGTAAGGTAATATTCCTCCTGCCTTCCTCTTAAACCGGCCCACCATTAAACGTGAACCGGCCTTCTGGGTCTTGGGCCTTGTCATCTGTCTGTCCTGCATGCCGGATCACCAGTGAGTCATAATGACCAGGTGGGTTGGTTGTAAACCGCCAGGTCAGGGCGGGTCGCCGGTGACTCGCCAAGTGTCAGCGGGGTCTTCAGATAAACCGCCAAGTCCTGGCCGGGTTAACTTCCGGCCGGTTTACACCGCGGGGTATATCCCCGACAGTTGTTATGTTGACAATGAAAGTATACCGCTCAAAATATTATTCATATCTATTTCAAAACCGAGCTCTGGCACCTCTACAAATCCCTGCTTCCCTCTGCGAAGGGCCTATCTATTTACTTTTATGTTGAGTCATCATCCTCTTATTAAAAAGCACCAGTTGGAGAGCACCGATGTCATTTGCATTCATTACTGTTAGTTTACATTGAGTATGACTTGACTGGATCTCTTTTACCAAGAATTACAATGTCTAGTCAGTCCTTGATCTTTAAAGGTGCTCTGCATTTATGTTTTGCGGTCTCAAAAAGGGCTAGCGAGATACCATCTTGTCATATCATATTATGATTGTTTTGAGAAAGTGTTGTCATCCGAGATTTATTATTATTGCTCGCTAGTTGATTATGCCATTGATATGAGTAAACTTGAGACCTAAGCGTTATTGTGAATGTGGTTAGTTCATAATCTTTGCTGAAAACTTGAATGCTGGCTTTACATATTTACAACAACAAGAGCACATCGAGTTTGTAAAAGTTTTTCTTTATCACTTTCAGTTTATCAACTGAATTGCTTGAGGACAAGCAAAGGTTTAAGCTTGGGGGAGTTGATACGTCTCCGTCGTATCTACTTTTCCAAACACTTTTGCCCTTGTTTTGGACTCTAACTTGCATGATTTGAATGGAACTAACCCAGACTGACGCTGTTTTCAGCAGAATTGCCATGGTGTTATTTATGTGCAGAAACATAAATTCTTGGAATGACCTGAAACTTCACGGAACATCTATTCAGAAAATATAAAAAATCCTTGCAAAAGATGAAGACCAGGGGGCCCACCACCTATCCACGAGGGTGGGGGCGTGCCTGCCCCCTAGGACGTGCCCCCTACCTCGTGGGCCCCCTGGAACTCCTCCGACCTGAACTCTAACTCTATATATTTGGTTTCGGGCAGAAAAAATCAGAGAGAAGGATTCATCGCGTTTTACGATACGGAGCCGCCTCCAAGCCCTAAAACCTCTCGGGAGGGCTGATCTGGAGTCCGTTCGGGGCTTCGGAGAGGGGAATCCGTCCCCATCGTCATGATCAACCATCCTCCATCACCAATTTCATGATGCTCACCGCCATGCGTGAGTAATTCCATCGTAGGCTTGCTGGACGGTGATGGGTTTGATGAGATCTATCATGTAATCACGTTAGTTTTGTTAGGGTTTGATCCCTAGTATCCACTATGTTCTGAGATTGATGTTGCTATGACTTTGCTATGCTTAATGCTTGTCACTAGGTCCCGAGTGCCATGATTTCAGATCTGAACATATTATGTTTTCATCAATATATGAGATTTCTTGTTCCTATCTTGCAAGTCTATAGTCACCTATTATGTGTTATGATCCGTTAACCCCGAAGTGACAATAATCGGGATACTTACCGGTGATGACCGTAGTTTGAGGAGTTCATGTATTCACTATGTGTTAATGCTTTGGTCTGGTACTCTATTAAAAGGAGGCCTTAATATCCCTTAGTTTCCGCTAGGACCACGCTGCCACGGGAGGGTAGGACAAAAGATGTCATGCAAGTTCTTTTCCATAAGCACGTATGACTATATTAGGAATACATGCCTCATTACATTGATGAATTGGAGCTAGTTCTATGTCACCCTAGGTTATGACTGTTACATGATGAACCGCATCCGGCATAATTCTCCATCACTGATCCATTGCCTACGAGTGAGGGAGTCCTGGATTAGGGGGTCTCCGGACTTCCGTACTATGTCCTTTGGCCAGACTGCTAGATTATGAAGATACAAGATTGAAGACTTCGTCTCGTGTCCGGATGGGACTCTACTTGGCGTGGAAGGCAAGCTAGGCAATACGGATATGTATATCTCCTCCTTTGTAACCGACCTTGTGTAACCCTAGCCCTTTCCGGTGTCTATATAAACCGGAGGGTTTTAGTCCGTAGGACAACATACAATCATACCATAGGCTAGCTTCTAGGGTTTAGCCTCTTCGATCTTGTGATAGATCAACTCTTGTAATACTCATATCATCAAGAATAAATCAAGCAGGACATAGGGTTTTACCTCCATCAAGAGGGCCCGAACCTGGGTAAAACATCATGTGCCCTGCCTCCTGTTACCATCCGCCTTAGACGCACAGTTCGGGACCCCCTACCCGAGATCCGCCGGTTTTGACACCGACATTGGTGCTTTCATTGAGAGTTCCTCTGTGTCATCGCCGTTAGGCTTGATGGCTCCTACTATCATCGATAGCGATGCAGTCCAGGGTGAGGCTTTTCTCCTCAGACAGATCTTTGTGTTCGGCGGCTTCGCACTGCGGGCCAACTCGCTTGGCCATCTGGAGCAGATCGAAAGTTACGGCCCTGGCCACCAGGTCAGGTTTGGAAGCTTAAACTACACGACCGGTATCCGCAGAGACTTGATCTTCGACGGATTCGAGCCTTTGCCTTGTGCGCCACGTGGTCACGATGAGTACGATTTAGCTCTACCATCAGACAGTGCTCAGGAGATCGCACCGGCAGCCACTCCGACCCTTAATTTGGAGCCAGTTGCGCCTCCCATGAACGGGTGGATAGACCCCGCCATAGAGGCCGTATGCCCAACGACGATCGAGCCGAATATCAACCTTACCCTTCACGAGAGTCGTGTTGTTAAACTGCCAGATACTTCTCCAGCCACGGACTCCGAACCGCCTGCGTCCGTTCCTAGCGAATCCGATTGGGCGCCGATCATGGAGTTTACCTTCGCGGATATTTTTCAGCACTCTCCCTTTGGCGACATACTGAACTCATTAAGGTCTCTCTCCTTGTCAGGAGGATCCTGGCCGAACTATGTCCGACAGGATTGGGATGCGGATGACGAAGAAATTCGCTGCCCACCCACCACCCACTTAGTAGCCATTGGTGACGATTTAACCGACATGATCGACTTCGACTCCGAAGACATCGACGGTATGGATGACGATGCGGGAGACGAAGAGGAACCACAGCCCACAGGGCATTGGACAGCCACCTCATCATACGATATATACATGGTGGACACACCCAAAGAAGGTAATGGCGACGAGACAATAGAGGATGACCCCTCCAAGAAGCAACCCAAGCGCCGATGTCAGCAGCGCCGCTCTAAGTCCCGCTAAAGCAAAAGTGGTGATACCGGCACAGGAGATAATAACACTCCGGATAGTGCCGAAGATGGCAACAATCCCCTCCAGCACGATTTAGTACAGGAGGATGGAAAGGCCAGCCCTCCAAAGAGAGTGGCAGATGGAGAGGCGGAGGATGATAATTACATGCCCCCCTCCGAAGACGAGGCAAGCCTCGACGATGCCGAATTCGTCGTGCCAGAGGATCGCGTCGAACAAGAGCGCTTCAAGCGCCGGCTTATAGCCACGGCAAATAGCCTTAAGAAAAAGCAGCAGCAGCTTCAAGCTGATCAAGATCTGCTAGCTGACAGATGGACTGAAGTCCTCGCGGCCGAGGAATATAAACTCAAATGCCCCTCCAAGAGTTACCCAAAATGCAGATTGCTACCTCGACTGGAGGAAGAAGCGTATGACGCAGCTGATCGGCCACCTCGTGGCCGCGATAGAGAGGCATTCCAGCCAAAATCTCAGCCTGCACCCCGACGCCATTCAAATAAAAAGGCATGGGGAAATATGCCAGACCTGCGAGACGTATTGGAGGACAAAGCAAAACATGCAAGATCGATCTACGGATCACGAGGGTGCACCACTATGCGAGACGACAATCATCACGCCAGATACAGTAAAAGTAGGACCGGCCGGGCCGAACACAGCGGGCAAGACTCATTCGAGCTTCGCCGCGACATAGCCCAGTACAGAGGCGCCGCACACCCCTATGCTTCACAGACGAAGTAATGGATCGTCAAATCCCAGAGGGTTTCAAACCCATAAATATTGAATCATACGATGGCACAACAGATCCTGCGGTATGGATCGAGGATTTCCTCCTCCACATCCACATGGCCCGTGGTGACGACTTACACGCCATCAACCCACTAAAGCTCAAAGGACCAGCGCGACATTGGCTTAACAGCTTACCAGCAGAGTCCATTAGCTGTTGGGAAGATCTGGAGGCCGCATTCCTCGACAACTTTCAGGGCACTTATGTGCAACCACCAGATGCCGATGACTTGAGCCACATAATTCAGCAGCCAGAAGAATCGGCCAGGCAATTCTGGACTCGGTTCCTAACAAAGAAAAATCAAATCGTTGACTGTCCGGATGCAGAGACCTTAGCAGCTTTTAAACACAACATCCGCGACGAGTGGCTAGCCCGGCACCTTGGTCAGGAAAAGCCGAAATCTATGACAGCCCTCACGACACTCATGACCCGCTTTTGTGCGGGAGAAGACAGCTGGCTGGCTCACAGTAATAACATATCAAAGAACCATGGTACTTCGGACACCATGGACGGCAATAGTAGGTCACATCGCAAAAAAAATAAGCGCCGCATTAACAGCGACAATACCGAGGATACGGCAGTCAATGTCGGATTCAAAGGCTCTAAACCCGGTCAGCGGAAAAAGCCATTTAAAAGAAGCACTCCGGGTCCGTCCAGTTTGGACCGCATACTCGATCGCTCGTGTCAAATACATGGCACCCCCGACAAGCCAGCCAACCACACCAATAGGGATTGTTGGGTATTCAAGCAGGCCGGCAAGTTAATTGCTAAAAACAAAGATAAGGGGCCACATAGCGATGACGAGGAAGAGCCCCGGCAGCCGAACACCGGAGGACAGAAGAGGTTCCCCCCACAAGTGCGGATGGTGAACATGATATATGCAACCCACATCGCCAAGAGGGAGCGGAAGCGTGCGCTCAGGGACGTATATGCGTTGGAGCCAGTCGCCCCAAAGTTCAACCCATGGTCCTCCTGTCCAATCACCTTCGATCGCAGGGACCATCCCACTAGTATCCGTCATGGCGGATTTGCCGCACTGGTCCTAGACCCAATCATCGACGGATTTCACCTCAGTCGAGTCCTTATGGATGGCGGCAGCAGCCTGAACCTGCTTTACCAGGACACAGTGTGCAAAATGGGTATAGACCCCTCAAGGATCAAACCCACAAAAACGACCTTTAAAGGCGTCATTCCAGGTGTAGAGGCCCATTGCACATGTTCAATTACACTGGAAGTGGTCTTCGGATCCCCGGATAACTTCTGAAGCGAAGAATTAATCTTCGATATAGTCCCATTCCGCAGTGGCTATCATGCACTGCTCGGGCGAACCGCATTTGCAAGATTCAATGCGGTACCGCATTATGCATACCTCAAGCTCAAGATGCCAGGACCTCAGGGGGTCATCACAGTTAATGGAAACACAGAGCGCTCTCTTCGCACGGAGGAGCACACTGCGACCCTCGCAGCAGAAGCACAAAGCAGCCTCTCAAGGCAATCCACCAGTTCGGCGTTTCAATACCCGTACATCTTCAAGCGCGCTCGGAGTAATCGGCAACTAGACTGCCCGGCACGATCTGAGCTCGCGTAGCAATGCGGCCCCCACCCCGGCCCAAGCCAAACGGCGAAATTCGTGCCACGCGTACATAATTACGCATTAAAAATACCATGGGCACAGGCGGGGAGGGGGGAACAACTATGGCACGCCCCAATACGCGTCTTAAACCGCACTAGGGGCTTCCCGCTTTGTTATTTTTCTCTTTCAGGACTTTAATCTCTGGAAACCCTATCGGTGAAAGTGCGTTATATCGACTAGGGGGTGGGGGTGAATAGGCGATTTTTATGAAATTCTTCACTGAGGAATTTGCCGGTGAGGAAATTCCTTAGCGAAGAACTACTAGCAGCGGAATGAGTACTCAAAAGTAAACATAACAGAATACAAGCATAGTCATCATGATGAAATGAAGATAGGCACAGAGTACAGAAGTGTAAGCATAGGATAACACAGGATGAAGACAAACAAACTGAAGAAATTGAGAAAGTCTTCAGTCAAAGTCTTCAAACACAGATATGAACAAGCACACAACACAGTTATGAGGAAATGAAAGAGTTGAGGAAATAGAACCAGTAAGCTTGGTGAAGACAATGATTTGGTAGACCAGTTCCAACTGCTGTCTCAGTTGTACGTCTGGCTGGAGCGGCTGAGTATTTAAACTCGAGGACACACAGTCCCGGACACCCAGTCCTGAACACGCAGCTCAGGACACCCAGTCCTCACCGTATTCTCCTTGAACTAAGGTCACACAGACCTCGTCCAATCACTCGTGGTAAGTCTTCAGGTGACTTCCGAACCTTCACAAACTTGGTCACTCGGCGATCCACAATTCCTCTTGGATGCTCTAGACAATGACAGCTAACTGTCTGGAAGAAGCACAGTCTTCAAAGGTAACAAGCGTTGGATCCACGCAGGATCAATCTCTTCAGTGATGCTCAATCACTTGGGGTTTGTAGGTGTTTGGGTTTTGGGTTTTTCCTCACTTGATGATTTTCTCTCAAAGTCCTCGGAGGATGGGTTGCTCTCAAATGACAAGTGTCAGTTTCTCTCGGAGCAGCCAACCAACTAGTGGTTGTAGGGGGCGGCTATTTATAGCCTAGGGAGCAGCCCGACATGATAAGACATAAATGCCCTTCAATGATATGACCGTTAGGTGGATAGATATTTTGGGACAGCTGGCGCATAGCACAGCAACGGTCGGAATTTTGAGTAGCAAAATCCTCAGGGCTATCATGTTCCTCACTGTGTAGGCAATCCGCACTGGCGAATTCCTAACTCCTCAGTCAGGACAAATTCCTTAGAGACCAGAAGAACTTCGTCTCTGTCACTGAAGAAATTGACTGAACTGTATAAGATTTCCAATGGCTTCTCTCAAAGGGATTGGTAGGTGTAGGATTTTGAGTTGAGCATCACTTGGAAATTTTTCCTTAGTATTTCCTCGACCCCCTTTAACAGTACGGTGTTTCCTATGACTCAAAAAGAGAAAATGAAACTATGAAAACAAAAGTCTTCACGCTTCATGTTCCTCGAACAAATACCAAGTCTTCAAGGTCACACCAATTGCTTCACTTTCAAAGTCTTCAGAAAGTCTTCAGTGATCCAAAGTCTTCAGTCGAAGAACTTCATTTTTAGGGGTCAACTTTCTCTGTAAATATCAAGCTCCTCATAGACTTATAGACCTGTGTACACTCACAAATGCATTAGTCCCTTAACCTATAAGTCTTCAATACACCAAAATCACTAAGGGGCACCAGATGCACTTACAATCTCCCCCTTTTTGGTGATTGATGACAATATAGATTATGTTTTCAACGGGGATAAACATATGAAGTGTAACTATTGATATTGAGGAATTTGATTGCAAGATATAGAGGAACTCCCCCTGAAGATGTGCATAGCGAGGAATTTGCTTTTGAAGCAATGCACACTTGAAGAGTTGAATCATGGAGATCTCCCCCTATATCTTGTAATTCATTCACGCATTTGACATATCACAGTGAAGAACTTGAAATGCATGATGAAATATGGTGACTGATGTAATTCATCATGCATGCATTAGCATATATGAAGAATCATATCAAAAGTATCAGAGCACCATCGGGTTTAAGTTTACAACTCGATCCAATAAAGTCTCAGAAGAATGAGAGTTGTAACTTAAGAAAAAAACGCCCATATAGAAAGACCCGCTTGAATACTAACTCAAAATTCTCCCCCTTTGTCATCAAATGACCAAAAGGATCGAATATGAGGACTAAAGCCCCTGAAGAATATCAAGTTGATGAAGGAGTGCCACCGCTGTTGGGGTCGTTTGTCGTAGTAGGGCCTGCCGCAGTGTCGTCCAAGTCTTCATTTTCATTAGTGTCTCGCGATGAAGAATATGAGCTGGCCACCAGAGAAGGAACCTTGACCTTCTTGAATTTCTTCGGGGGAGGTGCAGACCAGTCAAAGTCTTCTTTGAGACCCATTTTCTTCAAATCTTCTTCACCATACAGATGTGACATGATTGCCTAGGTGCGACCGAAGACTTGATGGAGGTAGTAGTGGTTTTTCTTCACTGCATTGTGTGCGGTAGTCATGTTGTGAAGAAGTGAACCAAGCTGATGCTTAACCCATTTGTGATTTCGATCCACCTTCTGGTGAAGACTAAGCAGAAGTTCACGGCCAGTCATCATGCGCAGAGCAGTGGCTTGAGGAGTGGACTTGGGTGCATTGGCAGAGTCATGTGTGGCAGAGTCATCATTGGTGGAATAAGATGCATCTTTGCGAAACTGACCATCCAATGGATGAATGCCTTCATCTATTACAGCTGGTGCCTTGCCCTTTCCATCAACTGAGGAATATGTCTGCTTGAGGACTTCAATTGGGGGCAAGTAGCTGAGGTGATTCTGGAAATCAGCTTTGTAGTTGAGTGAAGACCTTGTCCTGAGGAATCTCATAATCCAAGGTGCATAAGGCTTCAGCTCAAACGGAGACAGTGCAACATTTGCCATAGTCCTCATGAAGAAATCGTGATAATTGACAGGAATGCCATGAACAATGTTGAATACCAGATTCTGCATGATGCCAACAATTTCCTCATCAGATGAGTCGTGGCCTTTGATAGGACTGATTGTCGTCGTAAGAATACGATAGACAGTTCTGGGCACGTACACCAATTCCTTCACGAGGAATTTGGTTCTTGGTGCTTGAATTGGCTTCAAAGGTTTCATCAGCACCTGCATGTAATGATGTGTGAGCTCAGGTTCACTATAGATGCAACGAGCTTCTTCAAGGGGAGGACTGAGTGGTACAGGAGCAATTCAGAGGCTGGTGCAGTGTAGTGAGTGTATTCATACATCCAGTCCAGCACCCATGAATTCACATCTTCAACATCTCCGGTGATGTGCAGCATTGCATAGAATTGAAGAATCAGTTCTTCATTCCAATCGCAGATGTCAGAGCAAAAGTTTAGCAGTCCAGCATCATGAAGAACACTAAGGACTGGTGCGAATCATGACAGAGATTCCATATCCACGTGAGGAATATGCTCATGATAGAAGATCTTCTCCTTGTTGAACAACACTGAGGAATAGAAATTTGCTTGACTAGCAGTCCAGAAACGCCTCTTCCTAATGCGAGAAGAGTTATATGGGTTGTAATCTTCAAAGAATACGTGCTCGCCGAAGAAATCATCAGCTTGAACTTTTGCTTGCGTGAGAATGGATCCTTTGGCTTCGGCAGAGGAGTGTCAGTGAGTTGCATCACGACCTCAGGAATCTAAGTCACAGGTTCTTCAGGCTGAGGAATTTCTGGTTCCTCCTCAGTGGCAGTCCGCGTCGTTGGTTGTTCAGCAGCAGCAGTTTCTTCAGCGCTAGTGGCTGGAATTTCCTCATGGACAGATGCAGTGGGATGAGTGGGATGAGTTTCTTCAGAGCCCATTTGTACAGTTTGTGTGGGGGATTGAGGAGTTTGCTGTAGAGGGGTGGACATTGGAGAGTTTGGATGCTGACTTTCCCAGAATTCATCACTGATTACGGGTGTGGAGCAGCCAACGTCCACATCTTCATCTTCCATTTCTTCAACGCCAGCCTCTTCAGCTGTGAACTAAGGCATAGGCGAGGAGATGATAGGTGTTGAAGGGATCGCATCCACTTCAATTTCTTCATCCAATGGTTCAGACGAAGCAGCAAAAGGAGTTTCTTCATTAGATCCGCTGGGGATCACATATTCTTCATCAAAAGGAACAAGGTCCTTTGATGGCCTCGTTGAGATGGGAACATCATCAATCGGATTTGCAAATGAACTTGTCATAGGCTTCATTTTCTTTGGAGCTGAAGAATCTGAAGCAACTGATGCTTTCCATTTCTTCACTACAGCACGCTCTGCAGCCTTGGTCTTCTTCACATCTGATGCAGATGGAAGGATTGGTGTTGAAGTTGGTGCAGGAGCAGCTGAGGAATCTGGTTAATGTTCTTCAGGCACAACTGATGCAGTTTCCATGAGTTCTTCAGTTTCTTCAGGTGCACCACTAGTGGGTGCCCTGGCAATTTCTTCAGTGGCTGGAATGCAGTCATCAGCCCTGGAACTCACATTTTCTTCAGCAGCCTGATTTTCATCAGCGGTGCTGGCATGTTCTTCAGTCGGCTGAGCAAATGCTTCAGCCTGAGGAATTTCCTGTTGCGTTGGGGCTGCAACATTGGAAGTGAAGTTATCCGCAAGTTTCACAAAACGAACCTTGGCTCCAAGCCAATCAGTGCGATACGCGTCAAAGTCATCACCGATTTTTTGATCTCAGTCTGAATAATGACAAGTTCTTCAGTTGTCATAGAGACAACGTTTTTCTTTAGATAACGCTCTTTCTTGTACTGCGCTTTCTTGATCTGTCTGGCCTTCTCAAATTTCCACTTTTCTTCTTGAATGAAGTGGGTCAGCATGTGACTTTGGCCAGGAGTCAGCTTGAAATCAGGCATGGTAGTGTTGGGGTCCTTGTGCCAGACATCAATGTAGTCGAGGATCAACTTGGGATCGAAAAGCAGTGGCACCTCTGATCCTTTGGCTCTAGCGGCCCTGACTTGCCTGTCTCTGATGATTTATGCAAGTTCATCATCATCAGCTTCGTCTTCTTCAGACGGTACTTGGAAAGCGACTTGTTTCTTTTGAGGACTTGGGCGAGGACCTCGTCCAGCAGTGGCCTTTGTCTTGAGTAGTGAGGGGCCAGCTGAGGAACTTGGTGCAGCTGAGGAACTAGCTGAGACACCTGAGGCAATGGACATGCCTGCAGTCCTTTGGCACGAGGCGAGATGCACAGGTTCTGAGGATTTAGTCGGAACAGCTGAGGGCTTAGGCGGAGGAGCTGAGGACTTTGGAGGAACAGGAGCAGCATGAGGAATTGGCCGTGAGGGCTTTGAGGATTCTAGCCGTGAGGGCATTGTTGGTGAAGCACTTGGCTTGCGCGCAGGCTTCTTTGACATAGCCTTGTTTGGCTTGACAGCAAAGGCCTTAGCAGAGGCAGCAGCAACAACAGAGTCTTCATTGAATTTCTCACTGCTTCTTTGGCTTGCTTAGCCAACTTGGCTTGACGCTTGGCCCATTCATCAGGATAGTCCTCACCGCGCTTGAGGCTGGTGGGATCAGCAATTTGGCCAGGTGCCAATGGAGCTCTTGGGCATGGAGGATTGAGTGCGAATTTCTTCATATACTTAGGAGTGACATATCTGTACTCCCTCCATTCTCTTGCCCATCTCCTCTCTTTCTTCTGAATGTGCACTTTGCGCTCATTCTTGGTTTCCTCAATAGGTGTGCAGTACCCAGCATATATTTCATCAGGGATCTCAAACGTTGTATTGACCTCAGGCCTCTTTCCTCCCTTCTGTGGCTTCTTACCGTCAGCCATTTTCTTCAGTTGAGGAATTTGAACAATTGAATTCTCTGAAGAAGTATGCAACTTTTCTTCGAGGAACGCTGCAAATGAGTTAAGTTGATGAGAACCTAGTGATTCAGCAGCTGACATGTGTACCTGTGAACAGAGTATAGTTGCGAGGAATTTGGAGAGGTCATATGCGTTCTCAGAGGGTTTTTCAAAAGAACAAGTTTGAGGAATTTGACCAGATGAGTCTTGAAGAATTTCACTAAGCGTTGTTTGTCTTAGGTTCCAGAGTTGTATAGATCGAAGATCCGCACAATTGAGGAATCTTGAAGAAAAATGATGCTTAGAGAAACGAATCAAGAATAGATGACTTGTGAGGTGTTTAGTGTGTGAAACTATGAAGAAAATCACCTTTGAAGATTTTGAAGATAATCATTCGAATCAATGAGGGTAGTAAAAGTAACTTTTAATTACCCTGGACAAAGAACACGACGAACTAGAGTAAGGAGATGTGAAGTTCGTCTGTGCAGATCTTCCACGCCCTAACTTGGCGGAGTGAAGATTTCCGCGGTCGACGCGAGTACGTCGGTGACGAGGTCGAGGCAGTGAAGCTCTTCCTCACCGGCAGCGATGAAGTAGCGGTGGCGCTAGGGTTTGAGAAGCTCGAGATGGAGAGAGAGGTCGAGCGGAGTAAAAGAAGTGAGGAAGGGGCGGAGGGGTATTTATAGCCACGGTGAAAAACTGCTCGCCCGAAGAAATTGGACGAACGTGCCCCTGACCCTTCTCATTCGCTTGACATGTGTCACCCACGTACTGAGAGGTGGAGATCATGTGCGATCGTGGGTGAGTGGATAAGTATAACATGGGATGCGAAACGGTTTGAGCGGCAAAGCCGAAAATTTTGATAAGATAGGTTTTAAAGTTCCGTTTGCAATTTCTTCAGCTGACAAGGACACAGTGAAGATTTTGAACAAGTTTCAAATAGAACGCACATGAACAATTTGTGAATAGATTGGGTTAAGTATAGCATAGAGGGGGAAGGGTCCGATCACATTCACTTAGCAGAAAAACCAACTTGAAGAATTAGCAATAAGTGATTGTTGTAGAGGACATAAACTTATATATATATATATATATATATATATATATATATATGTATATATATATATATAGTCAATGAAGAAAAACGACGGAAGCAGTGAAGACAATGCAAAGTTGAAGAATATGAATAATTGAGGAATTTCAACCTTTGGTGGTGTCGTGACCCACCGTATAAGAATGATGATTTCAGACACCACGTACAATTATCGTAGAGTTCTGAGAATCAAATTCTTCATTAATTTCTTCACACTAAGAGTGTTGTTCTTCATTGAATTGAAGAAAAACATTTCTTCATGTGTTGCACATCTAAGTCATCAATTTTGCATAAGTGTTAGGATGACTATCCTTTTCAAAGAACATTCAAAGATTCTAGGATATTTAGCTCACACCGCAACTTGCTAAATCTCTTCTCATCCAAGAGCTTTGTGAAGATATCGGCTAGCTGTTCTTCAGTCTTCACATGCTCAATAGAAATGTCGCCCTTCAACACATGATCATGAAGAAAATGATGACGAATCTGAATGTGCTTTGTCTTTGAGTGCTGAACTGGGTTGTGAGCAATCTTGATGGCACTCTCATTGTCACAGAAGAGAGGCACATTCTTCATGTTGACGCCGTAGTCCTTGAGAGTTTGCTTCATCCATAGCAGTTGAGCACAGCAAGAACCAACGGCAATGTACTCAGCTTCAGCAGTAGATAGTGATACGCAGTTCTGTTTCTTCGAGGACCAACACACCAAAGATCGTCCGAGGAAATGACATGTACCAGATGTTGACTTGCGGTCCACACGATCACCAGCATAGTCAGAGTCAGAATATCCAATGAGATCAAAAGCCGAGCCCTTGGGGTACCATAATCCAAGTGTTGGTGTGTGAGCTAAATATCGAAGAATATGCTTCACAACCTTATGGTGTGATTCCTTCGGTGTAGCTTGAAATCGGGCACACATGCAAACACTAAGCATTATATCTAGCCTAGATGCACATAAGTACAATAAAGAACCAATCATGGAGCGGTATACCTTATGATCGAAGTCAATACCATTTTCATCAGTGCACAGATGGCCGTTTGTGGGCATAGGAATTTTGACGCCTTTGCAATCTTGCATGCCGAATTTTCTCAGTACATCCTTGAGGTATTTCTCCTAAGATATGAATATGACATTGCGTTGTTGACGAATTTGAAGACCTAAGAAGAATTTCAACTCTCCCATCATAGACATTTGATATTCTTCACTCATCATATAGGCAAATTCATCATTATAACGTTGGTCAGTACATCCAAAGATAATATCATCAACATATCTTTGGCACACAAACAATTCACCATCATAAGATTTAGTGAAAAGAGTAGGGTCGAGTGAACCGGGTTTGAAGCCTTTCGTCATGAGGAATTCCTTCAAAGTATCATACCACGCCCGTGGGGCCTGCTTGAGGCCATAGAGGGCCTTGTTGAGTCTGAAGACTTTGTTAGGATTCTTTGGATCTTCAAAACCTGGGGGTTGAGCAACATATACTTCTTTCTCAAGCTTACCATTGAGGAATGCACTTTTCACATCCATTTGATATAAAGTGATATCATGATGGTTAGCATAAGCAAGTAATATGCCAATAGCCTCAAGTCTAGCAACAAGTGCAAAAGTTTCATCGAAATCATTTCCTTCAACCTGTGTGTAGCCTTGAGCTACAAGCCGTGCCTTATTCCTCACCACAAGGCTATTTTCATCTTGCTTGTTGTAGTAGATCCACTTTGTGCCGATGATATTGTGCTTGCGAGGATCTCGACGTTTGACCAGTTCCCAGACATTGTTGAGCTCGAACTGATGTAATTCTTCTTGCATGGCCTGAATCCACTCAGGCTCCAGAAATGCTTCATCTACCTTAGTGGGCTCTGTAATAGAGACAAAAGCATAGTGCCCACAAAAGTTAGATAAATGTGAAGCTTTTGAGCGTGTGAGAGGACCTGGCGCTTTGATGTCATTGATGATCTTTTCAACTTGCACTTCTTTTGCAATGCGAGGATGAGCTGGTTGCCGTTGAAGAATTTGATCAGCATTTTCTTCAGCACCATTTTCTTCAGCCTTTTCTCCAGGTGCATTAGCTCGACGTTCTTCATGTTCTGGAATGAATTCTTCAGCAGATTCTTTAGTGGGAATGACATCCTTAGTAGCCTTGAACTTGATAGTTTCCTCAGGTGCTGGTTCATCTATCACAGTAGGTAGGTGCTCTCTTTGCAAGCCATTAGTTCATCGAACCGCACATCTACAGTTTCAACAACCTTGTGAAGAACGTTGTTGAAGACTCTATAGGTGTGCGAGTCCTTTGCGTAACCAAGCATAAAACCTTCATGTGCTTTCGGTGCAAATTTTGAGTTGTGATGAGGATCTCTAATCCAACATTTAGCACTGAAGACTTTGAAATAACTTACATTGGGTTTCTTATCAGTGAGGAGTTCATATGTAGTTTTCTTAAAGAATTTGTGAAGATATAGTTTGTTGATGATGTGGCAGTATCAATTGCCTCAGTCCAGAACCGACGAGGCATTTTGTATTCATCAAGCATAGTGCGAGCCATCTCAGCAAGAGTCCTGTTCTTACGCTCCACGACGCTGTTCTGCTGAGGAGTATAAGGAGCAGATAACTCATGAGTAATACCAAGTTCATCAAGATAGTCATTGAGACCAGAATTCTTGAACTCAATGCCATTTTCACTTCTGATGTGCTTGATCTTCACACCAAAGTTGGTTGAAGCCCTCGAGGAAAATCGTTTGAAGACTTCCTGCACTTCATGTTTGTAAGTAACAAGGTGTACCCATGTGTAACGAAAGTAATCATCAAGAATAACAAAGCCATATTGAGATGCTTCATTTGAAATAGCAGAATAATGATTAGGACCAAAGAGATCCATGTGAAGCAATTCAAATGGGCGAGTGGTGGTCATGATAGTCTTCGCTGGATGCTTGGCCTTCGTCATCTTCCCAGCTTCACAGGCTCCGCATAGGTGATCCTTGAGGAATTTGACATTTTCGATGCTAATGACATGCTTCTTCTTCGCAAGCGTGTGCAAATTCCTCATGCCTGCATGACCAAGTCGTCGATGCCAGAGCCAGCCTTCTGAAGCTTTTGCAAGTAAGCACACGGCTGGTTGTGGTCCTGTAGAGAAATCAACAATATACAGGTCTCCTCTCCTAAAGCCTTCGAAGACTTTGGAATTGTCAGCTTCCATAACCACAACACAACGGTACTTGCCAAAGACAACAACCATATCAAGATCACAAAGCATTGAGACAGAGATAAGGTTGTATCCTAAGGACTCAACAAGCATGACTTTGTCCATGTGTCGATCCTTTGTGATCGCAACCTTACCTAGACCCAATACTTGACTTTTGGCTTTGTCAGCAAAGATGATATGCTTCAGATGCGACGGAGATAATGGAGCATTCATCAATAGATTCTTGTCACCAGTCATGTGGTTTGTACATCCACTATCAAGGACCCACTCAGTGGCTTTGGGTTGATCATCCTGCAGATGAATTAGTGCAGCTTACAAACTCATATACTTCATCAGTGAAGAATATGACATCAATTCATCAGATCAATTTCATCAAGCAAAAGAACAGATAAAGCAATACGAGGACGTGAGAAATGAAAGTTCATTTCTTCATGATTAGCCTGTGTCCTATCAGGCATGCTCAGGTCTCCAGCAAATTCTTCAGACGATTACGTACGTCTAGAGACCTAACCCTGCAGAAGAGATTAGTTCTTTTTCTTCACCACCCACATCTGAAGGGGTGGCAAAGAATTCATCATTCTGCGAGCTCCATACGAGAAGGATGGTATAGAAGCCAGTCCATTTCGTTTCACATAAGAGGGGTTAGAATAAGCATAAGAGTAAGTAGAGAAATTCCTCGAGGACTTATGGACATAATAATTTGAAGAATAATGCACATATCCATAATCCTTAGATCTTTCCTGCGAAACAGACGGGTTAGCACGATGATGTTCATATGAGGACTTTGATCCTTTTGAGGAATATGATCCATGTGAGGAGTTTGGTCTGTATGAGGACTTGGATCCATATGAAGAATTTGATCCATATGAAGAATTTTATCTGGGGTTCCTATTCTTCACAGGAGGCGTCATGATGACATTCACCTGAAGATTTTCAAGGCATCTTTTGGGAACCCAGATTTTCTTCATAGGGGAGCCATTCCTGCAGTTAGTGCCAACATATCTAGCAAATACTTCACCATTCTGATTTTTGAACAGTTTATAGTTGGAGTCAATTGACTCATCATTAGAATGAGGAGATTCACATGCAAATCCAGATAAGTTAGATGGATCAACTGGAGGTCCCTTTGCAGCAACCCATGTAGTTTTGGGGTACTGCTCAGGCTTCCAATATGTACCATCAGCATTGAGTTTCCTCTCAAAGGCAATACCCTCTTTCCTAGGGTTCCTGTTGAGGATCTGCTTTTTAAGCACATCACAAAGAGTCTGATGCCCTTTGAGGCTTTTGTACATGCCTATCATGTACAATTCCTTCAGCCCTTCATCGTCAGTGATACTAGCAATGTCCTCAGATGAGGAATTAGTGATAGCAGAGGCGTGTGAAGAATTTGAAACATTAGCAGCATTTGAACATTCAGGTGAAGAATTAGCAGATTCACGTTCAATGCACTTCAAGCATGGAGGAACAAATTCTTCCTGAGATGTGCTGATTTGTTGAGCAAGTAATGAATCGCGCTCCTTCTAAAGATCTTCATAACTCACTCTTAGCTTTTCAAGATCTTGCTTTCTTTGAATAAATTCATAAGAAAGCTTCTCATGATCAGACAAGAGAGTGTTATGATGACTTTGAAGATTGTCAAACCTAGTCTGAAATCTCTGAAGATTTTCAGTCAAGGCTTTAGTGCGATCCATTTCTTCACCCAACATATCATCACTTTTGTCTAGCATGTTTTGAACCTTTTCTAAATCCCTTTGTTGTTTTACAGCAATCTTAGCAAGTTTAGAATAGCTGGGCTTAAGATTTTCATCAGATTCATCCTCACTTGATTCAGATGAGGTATATTTGAGTACCTTGGCACCCTTTGCCATGAAGCAATAGGTGGGAGCGTAGTCATCATCCCCTTCATCAGCTTTGTTGGTGAGGTTATTTTCTTCAGTGTTGAAGATAGACTTGCTGACGAATGCAGTAGCGAGAGCTAGGCTCGCCACTCCGGATTCAGACTCCTCAGATGACTCCTCTTCCTCATTTTCTTTAGATTCAGCCTCAGAGTCCATTTCCTTGCCAATGAATGCCCTGGCCTTCTTGGAGCTGCTCTTCTTGTGATATGAAGGCCTTGAGGATTTTGATGATGAGGATTTTGTGAATTTCTTCTTTTTCGATTCCTTTTCCCATTGAGGAAAATCTTGAATGTAATGTCCATGCTTCTTGCATTTGTGGCAGAGCCTCCTCTTATAGTCACTGGATGAGGAATCACTACTCCTTGAGGGTCTTCCAAGGCGACCACGTCTTGAGAACTTTTGGAACTTCTTCACAAGCAGAGCCAGATCATGGCTTAGTTCTTCAGGATCACCAAGGCTGCTACCAGAGTCTTCATCTTCGGACTCAGATACTGCCTTGGCCTTCAGTGCACGTGTTCTGCCATAGCTTGAACCATAGAGATCTCTCTTTTCAGCAAGTTGGAACTCATGAGTATTTAGCCTTTCGAGAATATCAGTGGGATCAAGTGACTTGTAATCAGCACATTCTTGTATCATCAATGCCATAGTGTCAAATGAGGAATCAAGCGATCTCAGCAGTTTCTTCACCACCTCATGGTCGGTTCAGTGGCACCAAGTGCTTGAAGCTCATTTGAGATGTTAGTGAGGCGATCGAAGGTTTGTTGAACATTTTCATTGTCGAGTCTTTTGAAGCGGTTGAAGAGATTACGAAGAACATCAACTCGAGAGTCACACTAAGTTGAGACCCCTTCATTCACTTTGGACAACCTGTCCCAGATAAGCTTCACTGTCTCCAAAGCACTCACTCTGCCATACTGTCCTTTTCTCAGATGGCCATTGTCGGTATCAAAACCGGCGGATCTCGGGTAGGGGGTCCCGAACTGTGCGTCTAGGCCGGATGGTAACAGGAGGCAGGGAACACGATGTTTACCCAGGTTCGGGCCCTCTTGATGGAGGTAAAACCCTATGTCCTGCTTGATTAATATTGATGATATGGGTAGTACAAGAGTAGATCTACCACGAGATCAAGGAGGCTAAACCCTAGAAGCTAGCCTATGGTATGATTGTTGTATATGGATTTGATTGCCTACGGACTACAACCCTCCGGTTTATATAGACACCGGATAGGGTTAGGGTTACATAGAGTCGGTTACAATGGCAGGAGATCTTGAATATCCGCATCGCCAAGCTTGCCTTCCACGCCAAGGAAAGTCCCATCCGGACACGGGACGAAGTCTTCAATCTTGTATCTTCATAGTCCAGGAGTCCGGCTGAAGGTATAGTCCGGCTACCCGAACACCCCCTAATCCAGGACTCCCTCAGTAGCCCCTGAACCAGGCTTCAATGACGACGAGTCCGATGCGCAAATTGTCTTCGGCATTGCAAGGCGGGTTCCTCCTCCAAGTCCTTCATAGAAGATTGTAAACACCAAGAGTAGTGTCCGGCTCTGCAAAATAAGTTTCCACATATTGCCATAGAGAGAATAATATTGACACAAATCAAATCTACCGACGTATTCCGCAATGCGTCCTCACACTACGACCAAGTCGTTTACTCGAATCGTTTTTTACTTTTCCACCTCAGCATGTTTTGCGAGGCGGTTTCCTTGGCACGTCTTGTCAAAGCAGAGATCGTGTACCCCCTTTATGGGATTCTCATCAATACGGACGTGGATAACCCAATCGCGCCATTTATCACGGTGCTTGGGAGGCATGCGAGTTTTACCAGGCTGGTGGGGACGCATAACCGCATCCACTCATATAAGGGGATAAGGATCCACCTTTTTACCTACGCCTTCTTCCTCCTTTGCCTATCCATCTCCTACGCACTCGAGCTCCAGTGCCCAAGCCCGCACTTCCCACCTCAACCTTCTCCAGCAATGTCCGAAGCGGGAGGCAAGTGGATGGTCTCCTCCGTCACGGAGGGCCATGTCAAAAAGCTAAGGAAGGCCGGATACTTGTCCAAAGACATCGCGCACCGGCTTCCCGAGGAGGGGCAGCTTCTCCCCACCCCAAGGCCCCATGAGAGGGTAGTATTCCTTCCCCACTTCCTCTGCGGACTGGGTTTTCCACTCCACCCATTTGTCCGGGGGCTCATGTTTTACTATGGCCTGGATTTCCACGATCTGGCCCCGAACTTCGTCCTCAACATCTCGGCGTTTATCGTCATGTGCGAGGCTTTCCTCCGCATCCGCCCCCATTTCGGCCTCTGGCTCAAGACCTTCAACGTCAAGCCCAAGGTGGTGCGCGGCAGCCAGGCAGAGTGCGGAGGCGCCATGGCGGGCAAGATGGCCAACATCCTATGGCTCGAGGGCTCCTTCGTGGAGACCCTGAAGGGGTGGCAATCGTGGTGGTTTTACATCACCGAGCCGCGCGATCCGAAATGGATCATAGCCCCCAAGTTCCGATCCGGACCCCCCACGCGGCTTATGTCCTGGAAAGAGATGGGACTGTCATGGGGCGACGAAAAAGAGGTGACCGGACTGCAGACATGCATCCAATCCCTAGTGAGCAAGCCGATCAAGCTCGTCAATGTAGTCCAGGTTATGCTCGTCCGCCGGATCCTCCCGTGTCAACAACAGGTCTTTAATCTATGGGAGTTCGACCCGGCGCAGCACCAAACCCTTAACAGGCTCTTCGACACGACGTATGAAGACGTCTGGAAGGTTCTAACCAAAGGCGCCGAGGCTCCCACATCCGCTTCCGAGGACCACGGATACAGCTCGCAGCGTCATGCTAGCGAGGTAAGCTATTTTCACATTTTACAGGATGTTAAGTTTTTTCATAGTTTGACTCTATGCGGGATCTAAACTCCCTCACCTTTGACAGGCTTGGGAGGCGCAGTCCGGATCGATCAACTGTCTGGCTCCCTTGCCCGAAGACCCAGCCCCTGCTCTCCTAGTGAAGCTGCTGGTTCCGGCGCCTTATGTGGTGCCGGAGAAGAAGGCCAAGAAGAAGAAGGCCACGGGGACTCAAAAGAGTGCCCGTAATGTGGTGGTGTCGGACTCGTCATCCGACGAGTCCGAGACGCTCTCCTCCCGTGAGGACGAGGAGGAGAAAGAAGAAAACCCTCCCCCTCCAGTGGGGGGAGGAAAGAAAAGGAAGGCCGCCCCGACAGGGGAGGCTGAAGGGTCCAGGAAGAGGAAGACCCCTCCGCCGAACTACTCCCCCGACGCCGAAGAGGACAAAGAGGAGTGGCTAGATAGGGCCAAGCGTCCGGCGAAATCGTAAGTATTCGGATATCAGAGTAACTCATGACGTTCCTTTGTCGCATAGCTTTCCCTAATGTCGAACATAATTATGCAGCCCGCCCCGGGCCGAACTCAACGAGTCGTCGAGCGGCTCCCTGGATTCATCGGACGTGAACTCAGTTCCGCCTGCTGTCTCCCCCCGCACTGCGGACGACGCCGAAGTGGCGTCGCAACGAGCTCCGGGGCAGGAGGAGGTGGTCCTGGAGTAGCCGCAAGGCGACCTCCCGGACCCCAGGAGTAAAGGGGACAAGACCCCCCAGGGCTCCAAGTCCGGCTTTGTGCCGGACACCGCACCGGCATCTTCAACAGTTCCGGACTGCGGTAGGCGAACTCCTTCCAAGAGGAGCAGGCCTTCTGAGCCGGCGGCCTCCGTCCAACCGGAGGTGCCGGACAATCTGCTGGAGGTGCTTGACGGCGCCTCCATCGACGAGGAGCACCATACTATTATGAGTACGGTGATCCAGAAGGTTCAGTCCGCCAAGAGCGGACTGACTGAAGCTTGCGCTAGCCTTCTAACAGGCTTCGAGGTAAGTAAAATATGTAAAAATATTACCGCATAGACAGTAGCCCCTGATGCTCTATTTGGTGTTCGGAAAGAAAAGCCGAATAGAGGATCTATTAAATTTCATAAGAGTCTAACAACAAAGAGTCAATATGCGTATGCAGGCTTCGCTGCTAGCCACCGCCGCACTGACTGTGGAGGTGGGTGCCCTGAAACAGGGCCTCGAGTGGATCGAGCAAGAGCTCGGCCTTGCCAAGCGGCAGCTCGAGGAGAAGGAAGGTAAGAAAATACCTTACAGAAAAAGTGCCTATAAAAAGACGTGATTGCAAAAAATAACAGGATTGTACTGCTTATTGTAGGGGCCATGACTGAGGTAGCGACCCTCAAGCAGGCGCTATCCGAGGTCGAAAAGAAAGTGGCCACGAAGCGCACCGAGTGAGAGAAACTTGAGGCCCAGGTCGGTGAGGTGCAGCAAGAGCTTGAGGCTCTCATGAAAAAACATGAGAGTTTGGAGCTTGAGTCAAAGACGCAAGCATCTGAGCTCGCCGCGGCCCTGGAGACTGCCAAGTCTGCCAAGGCCGAAGCCCAAAAGGCCCTCCAAGAGTTGGAGGAGATGAAGAAGATTGCAGCGGGTAAGGCATTCTTTATGCAAAGCAGAAATATAAAAGTAAACTACTTGTTACTTACCCGAATCTGGAGCTCTCCAGGGGCATTCGCAGATCTTCCCCGCAGCATATCCGACGCTGCCGCATTCTATCGAGCTGAAGAGGGCAGCTCGACGGAGAAGGTGTTCTGGTGTCAGTATGCTGAGGCCGGACACCCTGTGCCCTTGAGCGACCAGCTGAAACAGCTGGCCGAGCTCCACAAGGCGGCCGAACAGGCCATGAAGGGCTTCATAGTTCGGCTGTGGCCCGGAGAGGCCCTGCCTGGGAGCTACTTCGGGCTAGTGCGGCGGCTGGTGGAGGCCTGTCCAAGGCTCGAGGTCATCAAGCGCTCCATCTGCATCGAAGGTGCCCGTAGGGCCCTTGCCCATGCAAAGGGTGCACTGGGGTAAGCTAGACGGTGAAAAGCTTGTGAGGGACGGGCCGCCGCCGAGGAAGGAGCATCGCAAGCCCGAGAACTATTATAAGGATGTTCTTGTGGGTGCCCACCTTGTGGCGGATGAATGAACCAAGGATGTAATTTTTGAATGAACTCGCTCGTGTTTATCCTGTGCGCTGAAAACTTGTTCATATGCTCTAAGCAATGCTTATTGAATTTAAAATATTATTTTCTGTGCGGCCATTTATCAAAAATTGAGAGATGGCCAGTCGTCGACTTCTGCCCCCATGCCACTAGTGCTGGGGTGTTCGGGATAAACCTGAGCGCTCTTTTTCCCATGGTTGGGTCCTTCGAGGGAGGCGCTCAGCACAACGAACCAGGCAATAGGACTATAATGCTTGAACACTCTCACTTAGCCATAGAACTTTATAATTTTAAATTTCGGCGAAGCCCCTAGTTTGGAAGACCGAGTTCGGGGCTCTATCCACGCCTTGGCCGGACGAAGCCAGCTCCTCGCTCGAAGCGGCATAAGTCTTTAGGGACTCAAAAAACCTCTCGAACAGCGACCGGTCTCTCGCCTCATCATGACAGTCAGTTTTAGCTTTCTCCACTGAGGTGCTTAACCCAGCTGAACCGGGGCACAATCGCAGTGGTTCTCCTAGTGCTACCTTAGACAATATAGCGGAACGTAAGGCACCAAAACATAGGAGCCGGGCAAACCCAACTATTGACCCAAATCATGATTCGGAGTCGATGTAGTGCTATAAGTTCGGGGTGCCGCACTTGTGAAAGTGTACGGACTTCTCACACCATAATGAGGGGTACTAAAGCCCCTGGCGTGTTTGCCGTACCTTGGTGTACGGGTGCGATCATGTCATTTAATAAACATATATATGAAAAGAGGATAATGCAAAAAATAGACAAAAAGCTATGCATTGTTTATAGAGAGGCTATTTATCAAAGCCGAACGATACAAGTAGTGCGATAAGCAAAAGATATTGGACTATTCAGTATGTCCGGACCAGGGGCAGGCCGCAGAATTGTATTTAAAACAGGTATACCGCTCGTAACAGAGACCACCTGGGAGTTCCATAATGCGGCATGGCTTGTCTGCCTCCCTGGATCTTGCATCGTGTGTGCGGCAGTCGAATTGCTGAACAGGTCGTCCGAAGTATGGAGTCCTGAAAGTAAGAAAAAATTAAAAAAAGAATCCGGCAGCCCCTAGTACGTTTTAAGCCGTATTTTGGGCGTGCCATTATTGTGCCCCTTCCCTTGTGCCCATGGTATTTCAAGGGCGTAGTTATGTACGCGAGGTACTGGTTTCGCTATGTCGCGAAAGCTAGGGTTGGGGCCGCATTGCTACGCTTGCTCAGAGTGTGCTAGGCGGTCCTGCTGTGGGTTACTCCGGGCGCGCTTGGCAGTGTCTGGCTTTTTAATGGCCGAACTAGAGAATTGCGTGAGAAGGCTACTTTGTACCTCCGCTGCGAGAGCCGCCGTATGCTCCTCCGTATGGAGGGAGCGTTCGGTGTTTCCGTTGACCGTAATTACTCCTCGAGGGCCTGGCATCTTGAGCTTGAGATATGCGTAGTGCAGCACCGCATTGAACTTTGCAAATGCGGTTCGTCCAAGCAGGGCGTGATAGCCACTGCGAAACGGGACTATATCGAAGATTAACTCTTCGCTTCAGAAATTGTCCGGGGATCCGAAGACCACGTCAAGTGTTACTGAGCCTGTACAGTTGGCTTCTACACCTGGTATAATGCCTTTAAAGGTCGTTCTTGTGGGCTTAATCCTTGAGGGATCTATGCCCATTTTCCGCACTGTATCCTGATAAACCAGGTTCAGGCTACTGCCGCTGTCCATGAGGACTCTTGTGAGGTGAAATCCGTCGATGATTGGGTCGAGAACCAATGCGGCAAAGCCGCCATGACGAATGCTAGTGGGATGGTCCCTTCGATCAAAAGTGATCGGGCAGGAGGACCATGGGTTGAACTTTGGGGCGACTGGCTCTATCGCGTATACGTCCCGTAGCGCACGCTTCCGCTCCCACTTGGGAATGTGGGTTGCGTATATCATGTTCACCGTCCGCACTTGTGGGGGAAAGCCCTTCTGTCCATTGTTGTTCGGCAGCTTGGGCCCCTCGTCGTCGCTGTGCAGCCCCTTGTCTCTGTTTTTGGCCCTTAACTTGCCTGCCTGCTTGAACACCCAACAATCCTTGTTAGTGTGATTGGTTGGCCTTTCGGGGGTGCCATGTATCTGGCACAAGCGATTGAGTATTCGGTCCAAACTGGACGGGCCCTGAGTATTCTTTTTGAATGGCTTTTTCCGCTGACCGGATTTATAGCCTTTGAATCCAGCATTGACTGTCGTGTCTTCATTGCTGTCGCTGTTAACGCAGTGTTTTTGCTTATTCCGACGTGTCCTACCACTTTTGTCCTTGGTATCTGAATTACCAGGGTTCTTTGATAAGTTGTTACTGTGAGCTAGCAAGCTGTCTTCTCCCACGCAAAAGCGGGTCATGAGTGTCGTGAGGGCTGCCATGGATTTCGGCTTTTCCTGTCCCAGGTGCCGGGCAAGCCACTCGTCGCGGATGTTATGCTTGAAGGCTGCTAGGGCGTCTGCGTCCGGACAGTCGACTATCTGGTTTTTCTTTGTTAGGAACCGTGTCCTAAATTGTCTGGCTGATTCCTCTGGCTGCTAAATTATGTGGCTTAAGTCATCGGCATCCGGTGGTCGCACGTAAGTGCCCTGGAAGTTGTCGAGGAATGCGGCTTCCAGGTCCTCCCAAGAACCGATTGAGTCTGTTGGCAAGCTATTAAGCCAATGTCGGGCCGGTCCTTTGAGTTTGAGCGGGAGGTATTTGATGGCGTGTAGATCATCGTCACGTGCCATGTGGATGTGAAGGAGATAATCCTCGATCCATACCGCCGGATCTGTTGTGCCATCGTATGATTCGCTGTTTACGGGTTTGAAACCCTCTGGGATTTTATGATCCATTACTTCATTCGTGAAGCATAGCGGGTGTGCGGCGCCTCTGTACTGGGCTATATCACGACGCAGCTCGGAAGAGCTATGTCTGTTGTGTTCGGCCCGGCCGGATTTGTTGTATCCGGAGTGAAGATCATTGTCACATGCTATAGGGCGCCTGCGCGATCCGTAGATCGATCTTGTTTGTCTTGCCTTATCCTCCAGTATGTCTCGCAGGTCGGGCGCATTTTCCCGTGCCTTAGTTGAGCGGCGTCGGGGCATGGCTTGGGTGGAGGGCCGAGAGGTTTCTCTGTCGCGGCCGCGAGGTGGCTGGTCTGCCATGTCATGCGCTGGTGATGTAGGTGCTTCCTCCTCTGATCGGGGTAGCGGCCTGCGCTTCGGGTAACTCTTGGAGGGGCGTTCGAGTTCGTACTCTTCGACCGCAAGGACTTCAGTCCATCTGTCAGCTAGCAAACCTTGGGCAGCTCTAAGCTGTTGTTGCTTTTTCTTGAGGCTGCTTGTCGTGGCTAAAAGCCTGCGTTTAAAACGCTCTTGTTCGGCGGGGTCTGATGGTATGACGAATTCGTCGTCATCGAGGCTTGCCTCGTCTTCGGAGGGAGGCGTATAGTTATCATCCTCGACCTCTCGGTCTGCCGCTTTCTCATGAGGGCTGGCTTCTCCATCTTCCTGTGCTGAATCTTGCTGAGGTGGGTGTTCTTCAGCACTATCCAGGGTCGTGTTATCTCCCGTGCCAGAATCACCGTTTTTGCTTTGGCGGGATTTAGAGCGGCGCCAATGACTCCGGCGCTTCGGCTATTTCTTGGGGGCGTCATCCCCCACTGTTCCATCGCCATCTCCATCTTTTGGAGTATCCACCATATATATGTCATATGACGAGGTGGCCTTCCAGCGCCCTATAGGTGCTGGTTCCTGTTCGTCTCCTACATCGTCGTCCATAGGTCGATGTCTTCGGAGTTGAAGTCAAGCATGTCGGTTAGATCGTCGACAGTGGCTACAAAGTGGGTGGTGGATGGGCTTTGAATTTCTCATCGTCCGTATCCCACCCTCGCTGACCATAGTCCGGCCAGGGCTCTCCTGATAAAGAGAGAGACTTAAGAGAATTCAGGATGTCGCCAAAAGGCGAATGTTGAAAGATGTCTGTGGCGGTGAACTCCATTATCGGCGCCCAATCGGATTCGATTGGCAGGGGCGCGGGGGGTTCGGATCCTCGGAGTCACGGGTCGTGCAGAGTGCGGGGCTGGAGTCCGGCTCGATCGCCTCTGAGATCGCAGCCCCTAAGGCAGCTTCCAACCGCTGATCCTCGGTCGGCGCAGTAGGCTCCGAATTAATGGTCGAAACCGATGCGTGTGCGGTCTCCAAGGCGCTGTTCGGCGACAGAGCTATATCATGCCCATCGAGACAGCGCGGCGCGCTTGGCTGTGGCTCGAATCCGTCAAATATCAAGTCCCCGTGGATTTCAGCCATGTAGTTTAGGCTTCCAAACCTGACCTAATGGCCAGGGGCGTAGCTTTCGATCTGCTCAAAGTGGCCGAGCGAATTGGCTCGCAGAGCGAAGATCTGTCCGGGGAGCAAAGTCTCACCCTGGACCGCATCGTTGTTGATGATCAAAGGAGCCATCGGGCCTAAAGGCGACGACATAGAGGAACCCTCAATGAAAGCACCAATGTCGGTGTCAAAACCGGCAGATCTCGGGTAGGGGGTCCCGAACTGTGCGTCTAGGCCAGATGGTAACAGGAGGCAGGGAACACGATGTTTAACCAGGTTCGGGCCCTCTTGATGGAGGTAAAACCCTACGTCCTGCTTGATTAATATTGATGATATGGGTAGTACAAGAGTAGATCTACCACGAGATCAAGGAGGCTAAACCCTAGAAGCTAGCCTATGGTATGATTGTTGTATATGGAGTTGATTGCCTATGGACTACAACCCTCCGATTTATATAGACACCGGATAGGGTTAGGGTTACATAGAGTCGGTTACAATGGTAGGAGATCTTGAATATCTGCATCGCCAAGCTTGCCTTCCACGCCAAGGAAAGTCCCATCCGGACACGGGACGAAGTCTTCAATCTTGTATCTTCATAGTCCAGGAGTCCGGCTGAAGGTATAGTCCGGCTACCCGAACACCCCCTAATCCAGGACTCCCTCAGCCACATATGATATTCTTCGCTTGAGAGTCGAGTTGCTTAAATCTCTTCACATCTGCAGCATTCAGAGAAGGTGTGACTGAGGGAACACCATTTTCCACAACATACCAGAGATCGTTATCAATTGCTTCAAGATGCATTCGCATCTTATTCTTCCAGCAGGGGTAGTCCGTCCCATCGAAGGTAGGACACCCAGCAGAGACCTTGATCATACCTGCAGTCGACATAACTAAAACTCCAGGCGGTTAAACCAAAATCACACAGAACAAGGGAGTACCTTGCTCTGATAGCAATTGAAAGTGCGTTATATCGACTAGAGGGGGGGGGGGTGAATAGGTGATTTTTATGAAATTCTTCACTGACGACTTTGCCGGTGAGGAAATTCCTTAGCGAAGAACTACTAGTAGCGGAATGAGTACTCAAAAGTAAACATAAAAGAATACAAGCATAGTCATCATGATGAAATGAAGATAGGCACAGAGTACAAAAGTGTAAGCACAGGATAACACAGGATGAAGACAAACAGACTGAAGAAATTGAACTGAGGAAATTGAGAAAGTCTTCAGTCAAAGTCTTCAAACACAGATATGAACAAGCACACAACACAATTATGAGGAAATGAAAGAGTTGAGGAAATAGAACCAGTAAGCTTGGTGAAAACAATGATTTGGTAGACCAGTTCCAACTGCTGTCTCAGTTGTACGTCTGGTTGGAGCGGTTGAGTATTTAAACTCGAGGACACACAGTCCCGGACACCCAGTCCTAAACACACAGCTCAGGACACCCAGTCCTCACCGTATTCTCCTTGAACTAAGGTCACACAGACCTCGTCCAATCACTCGTGGTAAGTCTTCAGGTGACTTCCGAACCTTCACAAACTTGGTCACTCGGCGATCCACAATTCCTCTTGGATGCTCTAGACCATGACGCCTAACCGTCTGGAAGAAGCACAGTCTTCAAAGGTAACAAGCGTCGGATCCATGCAGGATCAATCTCTTCAGTGATGCTCAATCACTTGGGGTTTGTAGGTGTTTGGGTTTTGGGTTTTTCCTCACTTGATGATTTTCTCTCAAAGTCCTCGGAGGATGGGTTGCTCTCAAATGACAAGTGTCAGTTTCTCTCGGAGCAGCCAACCAACTAGTGGTTGTAGGGGGCGGCTATTTATAGCCTAGGGAGCAGCCCGACATGATAAGACATAAATGCCCTTCAATGATATGACCGTTAGGTGGATAGATATTTTGGGATAGCTGGCGCATAGCACGGCAACGGTCGGAATTTTGAGTAGCAAAGTCCTGAGGGCTATCATGTTCCTCACTGTGTAGGCAATCCACACTGGCGAATTCCTAACTCCTCAGTCACGACAAATTCCTCAGAGACCAGAAGAGCTTCGTCTCTGTCACTGAAGAAATTGACTGAACTGTATGAGATTTCCAATGGCTTCACTCGAAGGGATTGGTAGGTGTAGGATTTTGAGTTGAGCATCACTTGGGAATTTTTCCTTTGTATTTCCTCGACCCCCTTTAACAGTACGGTGTTTCCTATGACTCAAAAAGAGAAAATGAAACTACAAAAACAAAGTCTTCACGCTTCATGTTCCTCGAACGAATACCAAGTCTTCAAGGTCACACCAATTTCTTCACTTTCAAAGTCTTCAGAAAGTCTTTAGTGATCCAAAGTCTTCAGTCGAAGAACTTCATTTTTAGGGGTCGACTTTCTCTATAAATATCAAGCTCCTCATAGACTTATAGACCTGTGTACACTCACAAATGCATTAGTCCCTTAACCTATAAGTCTTCAATACACCAAAATCACTAAGGGGCACTAGATGCACTTACAGTCGGGCAGCATGATTGCCGAACAAATGATGTGGCAACCAAGGAGGCAGAAAGCTACGTCACACCATGGAACTCCCAAGTGGATTACGATAACGAGTGAAATATTTGCTTTAATACTATTCCTCAGCTTGCCCTTGGAAGGGATATAGTCCTACTTTTTGCTTATCGCACTATCTGTATCATTCTGCTTTAACGCACCTTTTTGAATAAACAATGCATAACATTACGACTATTATTGCATTCTTGTTATATATATGTGTGTTCATTAATGACGCCTTGCAACCGTACACTTTGGTACGACCAATACACCAGGGGCTTAAGTACCCCACATTATGGTGTGAGAAGTCCGAACACTTTCACAAGTGCGGCACCCCGAACTTATAGCATTATATGCATCAGCTCCGAATCATGTCTTTGGTCAAATGTTGGGTTTGCCCGGTTCCTATGTTTTGGTACCTTACATTCCGCTCTATCGGCTAAGGTAGCACTAGGAGAACTACTGCGATTGTGCCCCGGTTCTGCTGGGCTAAGCACCTTAGTAGAGAAAGCTAAAACTGACTGTCATGATAAGGCGAGAGACTGGTCGCTGTTCGGCGAGGTTTCGAGTCCCTGAAGACTTATGCCGCTTAGAGCGAGGAGCTGGTCCTGTCCGGCTTAAAGGCGTGTATCGCGCCCTGAATTCGGCCTTTCGAATACTTGGGGCTTCGCCGAAATTTGAAATTATAGAATTCTACGGCTAAGTGAGAGTGATAAAGCATTATTAGTCCGGTTGCGTTGTTCGCTATACTGAGCACCTCCCTCGAAGGACCCAAAAATGGGAACAAGAGTGCTCAGGTTTATCCTGAAAACCCCAGCACTCGCGGCATGGGGGCAGAAGCCGAGGACTAGCCATCTCTCAGATTGGATAAATAGCCAAATAGAAGGTAATATTTTAAATTCAAACAAGCATTGCATAGCGCATATGAAACAAGTTTTCATCATACAGGATCACACGAGCAAATTTACTCAAATATTACATCCTTTGGCCCATTGCACCTTCACACGGGCGAAAGCCCGGCGTACACCTTCGATGCAGACGGACCGCTTGACGACTTCCAGCCGTGGGAAGGCATCCACAAGCCACCTCACCAGGCCGAAGTAGCTGTTCGGAAGGGTGTCGCCAGGCCACAGCCGGACTATAAAGCCCTTCATGGCCTGTTCCGCCGCCTTGTGTAGCTCGACCAGCTGCTTCAGCTGGTCGCTCATAGGCACCGGGTGTTTGGTCCTAGTATACTGAGACCAGAACAGCTTCTCTGTTGAGCTTCCTTCCTTGGCCTGGGCAAACTGTGCGGCATCTGACACGCTGCGGGGCAAATCTGCGAATGCTCCTGGAGAGCTCCGGATTCGGGTAAGTAATAGGTAATTTACTTTCACATGCTTGCTTTGCATATAGAATGCCTTACCCGCCGCTATTTTCTTCATCGCGTCAATCTCCTGGAGGGCCTTTTGAGCTTCGGCCTTGGCACTCTTTGCGCTCTCGAGGGCCGCGGCAAGCTCAGACTCTCGCGTCTTCGAGTCAAGCTCCAACGCCTAATGCTTCGTCACGAGAGCATGGAGCTCTTGCTGCACCTCGCCCACCCGAGCCTCTTGCCTTTCCCGCTTGGTGCGCTCCTTGGCCGCTTTATCTTCGGCCTCAGACAACGCTTGCTTTAGGGTCGCCACTTCGGTCGTGGCCCCTGGCAAATTTATGATGATCCTGTCATTTTGCAATCGCATTCTTTTTATACATATCCATAGACTAGGTACTACTTACCTTTGTTCTCCTCGAGCTGCCTCTTGGCAAGGCCGAGCTCGTCCTTGGACCCTTTGAGGTCCTGCTTCAGTGCGGCGACCTCCGCAGTCAGTGCGGCAGATGCCAGCAGCGAAGCCTGCATAAGCATATTGACATACTTATCTTAGACTCCTGCGATATTGTTTGATCCTCTGTTCGGCTTTTCTTTGTGAACACCGAACAGAGCATCAGGGGCTACTGTCTATGCGGTAATATTTTTCCTATATTTTAAACACTTACCTCAAAGCCTGTTAGAAGGCTGGCATAGGCTTCAGTCAATCCGCTCTTAGCGGACTGAACCTTCTGGACCACCACACTCATAATAGTACGGTGCTCCTCATCGATGGAAGCGCTGCGAAGCCCTCCCAGCAGATTGTCCGGCGCCTCTGGATCGACAGAGGTCACCGGCACAGGCGTCTTGCCCCTCTTGGAAGGAGGCCACATGCCCGAGTCCGGAACCACTAGAGGTTCCGGCGCGGTGTTCGGCTAAGGGCCAAACTCGGAGCCCTCAAGGGCCTTGTTCCCTCTGCTCCCGGAGTCCAGAAGGTCGCCTTGAGGCGCCTCCGGGACTGTCTCCCCTCGACCCAGTGCCTCTTGAGGCGATACCTCGGCATCATTCGCAGGGAAAGGGGAGGTGGCGGTCGGAAGTGGATCGCTAACCATATCCGACGAGCCCAGGGAGCCGTCCGACGATACATCGACACAGGCTCGTGGCGGCCTGCATAATCATATTCAGCGTTAGGGGAAGCAGTGCGACAAAGGAATGCTATGAGTTACTCTGGTATCCGAATACTTACGACTTCGCCAGGGGCTTGGCCCTGAGCAGCCACTCGTCTTCGCCTTCGGCGGCGGTGGTGGAACTGTCCGGAAGGAGAGTCCTTCCCTTCTTGGACCCTTCGGCCTGCCCAGTTGGGGCGACCTTCCTTTTCTTGTCTCCCCCAACTGAAGGGGGAGCATCTTCTTCTTCCTCCTCGCCTTCGGGGAAGGAGTGTGTCGCAGAGTTATCGAACGATGAGTCCGATGACGCCTGGCGTCGGGAACTCTTTCGAGTTCCCTTGGCCTTCTTGGTCTTTGCCGGTACCTTATAAGGTGCCGGAGTCAGCATCTCCGTAAGGAGAGCGTCCGCAGTGTCTTCGGGCAGAGGGGCCGGACAGTTAATCTACCCCGACATCTCCACCCAGTCCTGTCAAAGGCATGGAGATCAGACCCCGCGCATAATTAAGCTAGGGGAAATGAAATATCCTACTGGATGTATAGAACTCACCAAATGCGCTCGGCGCTTCGCGCTTAGCCCGCGGTCCTCGGTGAGGGAGGGAGGGACCTCGGCGCCCTTGAATAGAACCTTCCAGGCATCCTCGTGTGTTGTGTCGAAGAGCCTATTCAGAGTTTGGTGCTTGGCCGGGTCGAACTCCCACAAGTTGAAAGCCCGTCGTTGACATGGGAGGATCCGGCGGATGAGCATGACCTGGACTATGTTGACAAGTTTGAGCTTCTTGCTCACCATGTTTTGGATACATGTTTGGAGTCCGGTCAGCTCTACCGAACTACCCCAGGACAGGTCCTTCTCTTGCCAGGAGGTGAGCCGCGTGGGGATGCCAGATCGGAACTCGGGGCCGCTGCCCATTCGGGGTTACGCGGCTCGGTGGTATAGAACCACCCCGATTGCCACCCCTTTACGGTCTCCACGAAGGAGCCCTCGAGCCAGGTGACGTTGGGCATCTTGCCCAACATGGCGCCTCCGCACTCCGCCTGGCGGCCGCTCACCACCTTCAGCTTGACATTAAAGTTCTTCAGCCATAAGCCGAAGTGGGGCTGGATGCGGAGGAAGGCCTCGCACACGACGATAAACGCTGAGATATTGAGGATGAAGTTCGGGGCCAGCTCGTGGAAATCCAGGCCGTAGTAGAACATGACCCCCCGGACGAATGGGTGGAGAGGGAATCCCAGTCCATGGAGGAAATGGGTAAGGAACACTACCCTCTCATGGGGCCTGGGGGTGGAGATGAGCTGCCCCTCATCTGGGAGCTGGTGCGCGATGTTATTGGATAGGTATCCGGCTCTCCTCAGCTTCTTGATGTGTCCATCCATAATGGAGGAGACCATCAACCTGCCTCCTGCTCCGGACATGGTTGGAGAGGGTTGAGGTGGGAAGTGCGGACTTGGGCGCTGGAGCTCGAGTGTGCAAAAATGGATGAGCAACGGAGGAAGAAGGCGTGGATGAAAAGGTGAATCCTTATCCCTTTATATGGGCGGATGAAACTATGCGCCCCCACTAGCCTGGTAAAACTCGCTTATCCCCCAAGCGCCGTAATCGATGGCGCGGTTGGGTTACCCACGCCCGTATTGATGAGAATCCCGTAATTAGTGTTGGGTTTCATAGTAATTTCAAAAAATTTCCTACGCACACGCAAGATCATGGTGATGCATAGCAACGAGAGGGGGAGAGTGTGATCTACGTACCCTTGTAGATCGACAACGGAAGCGTTAACTTGGTTGATGTAGTCGTACGTCTTCACGGCCCGACCGATCAAGAACCGAAACTACGGCACCTCCGAGTTCTAGTACACGTTCAGCTCGATGACGATCCCCGGACTCTGATCCAGCAAAGTGTCAGGGAAGAGTTCCGTCAGCACGACGGCGTGGTGACGATCTTGATGTACTACTGTCGCAGGGCTTCGCCTAAGCACCACTACAATATTATCGAGGACTATGGTGGAAGGGGGCACCACACATGGCTAAGAATATGATCACGTGGATCAACTTGTGTGTCTAGGGGTGCCCCTTGCCTCCGTATATAAAGGATCCAAGGGGGGGTGCGGCCGGCCCTAGTAGGAGGCGCACAGGAGGAGTCCTACTCCTACCGAGTAGGACTCCCCTCCCTTTCCTTGTCCAAGTAGGAGAGGGGCAAGGAGAGAAGGAAAAAGGGGAGGCGCCGCCCCTCCCTCCTTGTCCAATTCGGACTAGGGGGAGATGGGGCGCGCGGCCTGCCCTGGCAGCCCTCCTCTTCTCCACTTTAGGCCCATGAGGCCCATAACCCCCCGGGGGGTTCCGGTAACCCCCCGGTGCTCCGGTTTTATCCGAAACTTCCCCGGAACACTTCCGGTGTCCGAATATAGCCGTCTAATATATCAATCTTTATGTCTCGACCATTTCGAGACTCCTCGTCATGTCCGTGATCACATCCGGGACTCCGAACTAACTTCGGTACATCAAAACTCATAAACTCATAATATAACTATCATCGAAACCTTAAGCGTGCGGACCCTACGGGTTCGAGAACAATGTAGACATGACCGATACACGTCTCCGGTCAATAACCAATAGCGGAACCTGGATGCTCATATTGGCTCCTACATATTCTACGAAGATCTTTTATCGGTCAGACCGCATAACAACATACGTTGTTCCCTTTGTCATCGGTATGTTACTTGCCCGAGATTCGATCGTCGGTATCCCATACCTAGTTCAATCTCGTTACCGGCAAGTCTCTTTACTCGTTCCGTAATACATCATCTCACAACTAACTCATTAGTTGCAATGCTTGCAAGGCTTATGTGATGTGTATTACCGAGAGGGCCCAGAGATACCTCTCCGACAATCGGGGTGACAAATCCTAATCTCGAAATACGCCAACCCAACATGTACCTTTGGAGACACCTGTAGAGCACCTTTATAATCACCCATTTACGTTGTGACGTTTGGTAGCACACAAAGTGTTTCTCCGGCAAACGGGAGTTGCATAATCTCATAGTCATAGGAACATGTATAAGTTATGAAGAAAGCAATAGCAACATACTAAACGATCGGGTGCTAAGCTAATGGAATGGGTCATGTCAATCAGATCATTCACCTAATGATGTGATCCCATTAATCAAATAACAACTCTTTGTTTATGGTTAGGAAACATAACCATCTTTGATTAATGAGCTAGTCAAGTAGAGGCATACTAGTGACACTCTATTTGTCTATGTATTCACACATGTATTATGTTTCCGGTTAATACAATTCTAGCATGAATAATAAACATTTATCATGATATAAGGAAATAAATAATAACTTTATTATTGCCTCTAGGGCATATTTCCTTCAGTCTCCCACTTGCACTAGAGTCAATAATCTAGATTACACAGTAATGATTCTAACACCCATGGAGCCTTGGTGCTGATCATGTTTTGCTCATGGAAGAGGCTTAGTCAACGGGTCTGCAACATTCAGATCCGTCTGTATCTTGCAAATCTTTATGTCTCCCACCTGGACTAGATCCCGGATGGAATTGAAGCGTCTTTTGATGTGCTTGGTTCTCTTGTGAAATCTGGATTCCTTTGCCAAGGCAATTGCACCAGTATTGTCACAAAAGATTTTCATTAGACCCGATGCACTAGGTATGACACCTAGATCGGATATGAACTCCTTCATCCAGACTCCTTCATTTGCTGCTTCTGAAGCAGCTATGTACTCCGCTTCACATGTAGATCCCGCTACAACGATTTGTTTAGAACTGCACCAACTGACAGCTCCACCGTTTAATGTAAACACGCATCCGGTTTGCGATTTAGAATCGCCCGGATCAGTGTCAAAGCTTGCATCAATGTAACCTTTTACGATGAGCTCTTTGTCACCTCCATATATGAGAAACGTATCCTTAGTCCTTTTCAGGTATTTCAGGATGTTCTTGACCGCTGTCCAGTGATCCACTCCTGGATCACTTTGGTACCTCCCTGCTAGACTTATAGCAAGGCACACATCAGGTCTGGTACACAGCATTGCATACATGATAGAGCCTATGGCTGAAGCATAGGGAACATCTTTCATTTTCTCTCTATCTTCTGCAGTGGTCGGGCATTGAGTCTTACTCAACTTCACACCTTGTAACACAGGCAAGAACCCTTTCTTTGCTTGATCCATTTTGAACTTCTTCAAAACTTTGTCAAGGTATGTGCTTTGTGAAAGTCCAATTAAGCGTCTTGATCTATCTCTATAGATCTTAATGCCTAATATGTAAGCAGCTTCACCGAGGTCTTTCATTGAAAAACTCTTATTCAAGTATCCCTTTATGCTATCCAGAAATTCTATATCATTTACAATTAGTAATATGTCATCCACATATAATATCAGAAATGCTACAGAGCTCCCACTCACTTTCTTGTAAATACAGGCTTCTCCAAAAGTCTGTATAAAACCAAATGCTTTGATCACACTATCAAAGCATTTATTCCAACTCCGAGAGGCTTGCACCAGTCCATAAATGGATCGCTAGAGCTTGCACACTTTGTTAGCTCCCTTTGGATCGACAAAACCTTCTGGTTGCATCATATACAACTCTTCTTCCAGAAATCCATTCAGGAATGCAGTTTTGACATCCATCTGCCAAATTTCATAATCATAAAATGCGGCAATTGCTAACATGATTCGGACAGACTTAAGCATCGCTACGGGTGAGAAGGTCTCATCGTAGTCAATCCCTTGAACTTGCCGAAAACCTTTTGCGACAAGTCGAGCTTTGTAGACAGTAATATTACCGTCAGCGTCAGTCTTCTTCTTGAAGATCCATTTATTCTCAATTGCTTGCCAATCATCGGGCAAGTCAACCAAAGTCCATACTTTGTTCTCATACATGGATCCCATCTCAGATTTCATGGCTTCAAGCCATTTTGCGGAATCTGGGCTCACCATCGCTTCTTCATAGTTTGTAGGTTCATCATGATCTAGTAGCATGACTTCCAGAACAAGATTACTATACCACTCTGGCGCGGATCTCACTCTGGTTGATCTACGAGGTTTAGTAGTATCTTGTTCTGAAGTTTCATGATCATCACCATTAGCTTCCTCACTAACTGGTGTAGGTGTCACTGAAACAATTTTCTGTGATGCACTACTTTCCAATAAGGGAGCAGGTACAGTTACCTCGTCAAGTTCTACTTTCCTCCCACTCACTTCTTTCGAGAGAAACTCCTTCTCTAGAAAGTTTCCGAATTTAGCAACAAAAGTCTTGCCTTCAGATCTGTGATAGAAGGTGTATCCAATAGTTTCCTTTGGATATCCTATGAAGACACATTTCTCCGATTTGGGTTCGAGCTTATCAGGTTGAAGCTTTTTCACATAAGCACCGCAGCCCCAAACTTTCAGAAATGACAACTTTGGTTTCTTGCCAAACCACAGTTCATAAGGCGTCGTCTCAACGGATTTTGATGGTGCCCTATTTAACGTGAATGCGGCCGTCTCTAGAGCGTATCCCCAAAACGATAGCGGTAAATCAGTAAGAGACATCATAGATCGCACCATATCTAGTAAAGTACGATTACGACGTTCGGACACACCATTACGCTGTGGTGTTCCGGGTGGCGTGAGTTGCGAAACTATTCCACAATTTTTCAAATGTACACCAAACTCGTAAATCAAATATTCTCCTCCACGATCAGACCGTAGGAATTTTATTTTCTTGTTACGATGATTTTCTACTTCACTCTGAAATTCTTTGAACTTTTCAAATGTTTTAGACTTGTGTTTCATTAAGTAGATATACCCATATCTGCTTAAGTCATCTGTGAAGGTGAGAAAATAACGATATCCGCCACGAGCCTCAATATTCATCGGACCACATACATCTGTATGTATGATTTCCAACAAATCTGTTGCTCTCTCCATAGTACCGGAGGACGGTGTTTTGGTCATCTTGCCCATGAGGCACGGTTCGCAAGTACCAAGTGATTCATAATCAAGTGGTTCCAAAAGTCCATCAGTATGGAGTTTCTTCATGCGCTTTACACCGATATGACCTAAACGGCAGTGCCACAAATAAGTTGCACTATCATTATTAACTCTGCATCTTTTGGCTTCAACACTATGAATATGTGTGTCACTACTATCGAGATTCAATAAAAATAGACCACTCTTTAAGGGTGCATGACCATAAAAGATATTACTCATATAAATAGAACAACCATTATTCTCAGATTTAAATGAATAACCGTCTCGCATCAAACAAGATCCAGATATAATGTTCATGCTTAACGCTGGCACCAAATAACAATTATTTAGGTCTAATATTAATCCCGAAGGTAGATATAGAGGTAGCGTGCCGACTGCGATCACATCGACTTTGGAACCGTTTCCCACGCGCATCGTCACCTCGTCCTTAGCCAATCTTCGCTTAATCCGTAGTCCCTGTTTCGAGTTGCAAATATTAGCAACAGAACTAGTATCAAATACCCAGGTGCTACTGCGAGCATTAGTAAGGTACACATCAATAACATGTATATCATATATACCTTTGTTCACCTTGCCATCCTTCTTATCCGCCAAATACTTGGGGCAGTTCCGCTTCCAGTGACCAGTCTGCTTGCAGTAGAAGCACTCAGTTTCAGGATTAGGTCCAGGTTTGGGTTTCTTCTCTTGAGTAGCAACTTGCTTGCTGTTCTTTTTGAAGTTCCCCTTCTTCTTCCCTTTGCCCTTTTTCTTGAAACTAGTGGTCTTGTTGACCATCAACACTTGATGCTCCTTCTTGATTTCTACCTCCGCAGCTTTCAGCATTGCGAAGAGCTCGGGAATAGTCTTATTCATCCCTTGCATATTATAGTTCATCACGAACCTCTTGTAGCTTGGTGGCAGTGATTGGAGAATTCTGTCAATGACGCAATCATCTGGAAGATTAACTCCCAATTGAATCAAGTGATTATTATACCCAGACATTTTGAGTATATGCTCACTGACAGAACTGTTCTCCTCCATCTTGCAGCTATAGAACTTATTGGAGACTTCATATCTCTCAACCCGGGCATTTGCTTGAAATATTAACTTCAACTCCTGGAACATCTCGTATGCTCCATGACATTCAAAACGTCGTTGAAGTCCCGATTCTAAGCCGTAAAGCATGGCACACTGAACTATCGAGTAGTCATCAGCTTTGCTCTGCCAGACGTTCATAACATCTGGTGTTGCTCCAGCAGCAGGCCTGGCACCCAGCGGTGCTTCCAGGACGTAATTCTTCTATGCAGCAATGAGGATAATCCTCAAGTTACGGACCCAGTCCGTGTAATTGCTACCATCATCTTTCAACTTTGCTTTCTCAAGGAACGCATTAAAATTCAATGGAACAACAGCATGAGCCATCTATCTACAATCAAGCAAAAACAAGCAAGATACTATCAGGTACTAAGTTTCATGATAAATTTAGGTTCAATTAATTTACTTAAAGAACTCCCACTTAGATAGACATCCCTCTAATCCTCTAAGTGATTACGTGATCCAAATCAACTAAACCGTGTCCGATCATCACGTGAGATGGAGTAGTTTCATTGGTGAACATCACTATGTTGATCATATCCACTATATGATTCACGCTCGACCTTTCGTTCTCCATGTTCCGAGGCCATATCTGTATATGCTTGGCTCGTCAAGTATAACCTGAGTATTTCGCGTGTTCAACTGTTTTGCACCCGTTGTATTTGAACGTAGAGCCTATCACACCCGATCATCACGTGGTGTCTCAGCACGAAGAACTTTCGCAACGGTGCATACTCAGGGAGAACACTTCTTGATAATTAGTGAGAGATCATATTATAATTCTACCGTTAATCAAAGCAAGATAAGATGCATAAAAGATAAACATCACATGCAATCAATATAAGTGATATGATATGGCCATCATCATCTTGTGCTTGTGATCTCCATCTTCGAAGCACCGTCGTGATCACCATCGTCACCGGCGCGACACCTTGATCTCCATCATAGCATCATTGTCGTCTCGCCAATCTTATGCTTCCATGACTATCGCTACCGCTTAGTGATAAAGTAAAGCATTACAGCGCGATTGCATTGCATACAATAAAGCGACAACCATATGGCTCCTGCCAGTTGCCGATAACTCGGTTACAAAACATGATCATCTCATACAATAAAATTTAGCATCATGTCTTGACCATATCACATCACAACATGCCCTGCAAAAACAAGTTAGACGTCCTCTACTTTGTTGTTGCAAGTTTTACATGGCTGCTACGGGCTTAAGCAAGAACCAATCTTACCTACGCATCAAAACCACAACGATAGTTTGTCAAGTTGGTGCTATTTTAACCTTCGCAAGGACCGGGCGTAGCCACACTCGGTTCAACTAAAGTTGGAGAAACTGTCACCCGCAAGCCACCTATGTGCAAAGCACGTCGGGAGAACCGGTCTCGCGTAAGCGTACGCGTAATGTCGGTCCGGGCCGCTTCGTCCAACAATACCGCCGAACCAAAGTATGACATGCTGGTAAGCAGTATGACTTATATCGCCCACAACTCACTTGTGTTTTACTCGTGCATATAACATCAACATATATAACCTAGGCTCGGATGCCACTGTTGGGTTTCGTAGTAATTTCAAAAAATTTCTACACACACGCAAGATCATGGTGATGCATAGCAACGAGAGGGGGAGAGTGTGATCTACGTACCCTTGTAGATCGACAACGGAAGCGTTAACTTGGTTGATGTAGTCGTACGTCTTCACGGCCTGACTGATCAAGCACCGAAACTACGGCACCTCCGAGTTCTAGCACACGTTCAGCTCGATGACGATCCCCGGACTCCAATCTAGCAAAGTGTCGGGGAAGAGTTCCGTCAGCATGACGGCGTGGTGACGATCTTGATGTACTACTGTCGCCGGGCTTCGCCTAAGCACCGCTACAATATTATCGAGGACTATGGTGGAAGGGGGCACCACACACGGCTAAGAATATGATCACGTGGATCAACTTGTGTGTCTAGGGGTGCCCCTTGCCTCCGTATATAAAGGACCCAAGGGGGGGGGGGTGCGGCCGGCCCTAGTAGGAGGCGCGCAGGAGGAGTCCTACTCCTACCGGGAGTAGGACTCCCCTCCCTTTCCTTGTCCAAGTAGGAGAGGGGGAAGGAGAGAAGGAAAAAGGGGGTGCGCCGCCCCTCCCTCCTTGTCCAATTCGGACTAGGGGGAGAGGGGGCGCGCGGCCTGCCCTGGCAGCCCCTCCTCTTCTCCACTTTAGGCCCATGAGGCCCATTAACCCCCCGGGGGGTTCCGGTAACCCCCCGATGCTCCGGTTTTATCTGAAACTTCCCCGGAACACTTTCGGTGTCCGAATATAGCCGTCCAATATATCAATCTTTATGTCTCGACCATTTCGAGACTCCTCGTCATGTCCGTGATCACATCCGGGACTCCGAACTAACTTCGGTACATCAAAACTCATAATCTCATAATATAACTGTCATCGAAACCTTAAGTGTGCGGACCCTACGGGTTCGAGAACAATGTAGACATGACCGAGACATGTCTCCGGTCAATAACCAATAGCGGAACCTGGATGCTCATATTGACTCCTACATATTCTACGAAGATCTTTTATCGGTCAGACCGCATAACAACATACGCTGTTCCCTTTGTCATCGGTATGTTACTTGCCCGAGATTCGATCGTCGGTATCCCATACCTAGTTCAATCTTGTTACCGGCAAGTCTCTTTACTCATTCCGTAATACATCATCTCACAACTAACTCATTAGTTGCAATGCTTGCAAGACTTATGTGATGTGTATTACCGAGAGGGCCCAGAGATACCTCTCCGACAATCGGAGTGACAAATCCTAATCTCGAAATACGCCAACCCAACATGTACCTTTGGAGACACCTGTAGAGCACCTTTATAATCACCCATTTACGTTGTGACGTTTGGTAGCACATAAAGTGTTCGTCCGGCAAACGGGACTATATCCTTTGGCCGGACTCTTAGACTATGAAGATACAAGATTGAAGACTTCATCTCGTGTCCGGATGGGACTCCACTTGGCGTGGAAGGCAAGCTAGGCAATACAGATATGTATATCTCCTCCTTTGTAACCGACCTTGTGTAACCCTAGCCCTTTCCGTTGTCTATATAAACCGTAGGCTTTTAGTCCGTAGGACAACATACAATCATACCATAGGCTAGCTTCTAGGGTTTAGCCTCTTCGATCTCGTGGTAGATCAACTCTTGTAATACTCATATCATCAAGAATAAATCAAGCTGGACGTAGGGTTTTACCTTCATCAAGAGGGCCCAAACCTGGGTAAAACATCTTGTCCCCTGCCTCCTGTTACCATCCGCCTTAGACGCACAGTTCGGGACCCCCTACCCGAGATCCACCGGTTTTGACACCGACATTGGTGCTTTCATTGAGAGTTCCTCCGTGTCATCGCCGTTAGGCTTGATGGCTCCTACTATCATCGACAGTGATGCAGTCCAGGGTGAGGCTTTTCTCCCCGGATAGATCTTTGTGTTGGGCGGCTTCGCACTACGGGCCAACTCGCTTGGTCATCTGGAGCAGATCGGAAGTTACGCCCCTGGCCACCAGGTCAGGTTTGGAAGCTTAAACGACACGGCCGATATCCGCGAAGACTTGATCTTCGACGGAATTAAGCCTCTGCCTTGTGCGCCACGCGGTTACGATGAGTACGATTTAGCTCTACCATCAGGCAGCCACTCCGACCCTTAATTCGGAGCCAATTGCTCCCCCTGATGTGTTCTTAGTGCCAAATATTCTAGAAAAAAAATCATATTTCATTTTTCAGGGCATTTGGAGAACTTTTATTTTCGGGGTATTTTTTATTGCAAGGATAATTCAGAAAACCGACAGAAAATACTATTATTAGTTTATTTAAACTAAATAACAGAAAGTAAAAGGAGGGTACAGAAGGTTGTGCTTTCTAAATTCACCCATCTCATTCTCATCAAAAGGAATCCACTAACAAGGTTGATCAAGTCTTGTTAACAAACTCATTCCGAATAACATGGAACCGGAGAATTTCCAAATAAGACTTACCTCAACGGGGATATGCATGTCCCCAATAATAAGAATATCATATTTCTTCTTGACAATACGAAGAGGAAATTCAAAACCTCTAATAGTAATTGTTGAAATTTTTCCAATAGAATTGATACTGTGGACTTGAGGTTGTTTCCTCGGAAAGTCTACCGTATGCTCATTACCATTAACATGAAAAGTGACATTGCCTTTGTTGCAATCAATAACAGCCCCTGCAGTATTCAAAAAGGGTCTTCCAAGAATAATAGACATACTATCGTCCTCGGGAATATCAAGAATAACAAAGTTCGTTAAAATAGTAAAGTTTGCAACCACAACAGGCACATCCTCACAAATACCGACAGGTATAGCAGTTGATTTATCAGCCATTTACAAAGATGTTCAGTAGGTGTCAACTTATTCAAATCAAGTCTACAATATAAAGGGAGATGCATAACACTAACACCGGCTCCAAGATCACATAAAGTAGTTCTAACATAGTTTCTTTTAATGGAGCATGGTGTTGTTGGTACTCCTGGATCTCCTAGTTTCTTAGGTATTCCACCTTTAAATGTATAATTAGCAAGAATGGTGGAAATTTCAGCTTCCGGTATCTTTCTCTTATTAGTAACAATATCTTTCATGTACTTAGCATAAGGATTCATTTTAAGCATATCAGTCAAACGCATACGCAAAAAGATAGGTCTAATCATTTCAGCAAAGCGCTCAAAATCCTCATCATCCTTTTTCTTGGATGGCTTGGGAGGAAAAGGCATGGGTTTCTGAACCCATGGTTCTCTTTCTTTACCGTGCTTCCTAGCAACAAAGTCTCTCTTATCATAACGTTGATTCTTTGATTGTGGGTTATCAAGATCAAGAGCAGATTCAACCTCTACATCATTATTATTGCTAGGTTGAGCATCAACAGAACATCATCATTAACATTATCACTAGGTTCATGTTCATTACCAAATTGGTGTCTCAGCATCAGAAATGGAAATATCATTGGGATTCTCAGGTGTGTCAACAACAGGTTCACTAGAAGCATGCAAAGTCCTATCATTTTTCTTTTTCTTCCTCTTGGAAGGACTAGGTGCATCTACATTAGTTCTCTGAGAATCTTGCTCAATTCTCTTAGGATGGCCCATAGGATATAAAGGTTCCTGAGTCATTTTGCCTCCTCTAGTCATAACTCTAACAACATTATCATTCTTCTTATTATTTAATTCGTTGAGCAAATCATTCTCAGCTTTAAGTACTTGTTCTACTTGAGTGGTAACCATAGAAGCATGTTTACTAATGAGTTTAAGTTCACCTTTAACTCTAGCCATATAATCACTCAAGTGATCAATCATATAAGAATTACGTTTCAATTGTCTACCAACATAAGCATTGAAGTTTTCTTGTTTAATAATGAAGTCATCAAACTCATCTAAGCATTGACTAGCAAACTTAGTAGACGGGATTTCAGATTTATCATATCTATAGAGAGAATTTACCTTACTACCTGTGTCGGGTTATCAAGACCATGTATTTGTTCAATAGGCGGCAAATTAAGACCATGTATTTCTTCAATAGGTGGTAAATTCTTAACATCTTCATCTTTAATACCTTTTTCTTTCATAGATTTCTTTGCCTCTTGCATATCTTCAGGACTGAGAAATAGAATACCCTTTTTCTTCGGAGTTGGCTTAGGAGTTGGTTTAGGAAGTGTCCAATTATTTTCATTAGTCAACATATTATTCAATAGCAATTCAGCTTGATCAACTGTTCTTTCCCTGAGAACACAACTAGCACAACTATCTAGGTAATCTCTGGAAGCATCGGTTAGTCCATTATAAACGATATCAAGTATTTCATTTTTCTTAAGAGGATGATCAGGCAAAGCATTAAGTAATCGGAGAAGCCTCCCCCAAGCTTGTGGGAGACTCTCTTCTTCAATTTACACAAAATTATAAATTTCCCTTAAGGTAGCTTGTTTCTTATGAGTGGGGAAATATTTAGCAGAGAAGTAATAAATCATATCCTGGGGACTATGCACACAACCAAGATCAAGAGAATTAAAGCATGATTTAGCATCACCCTTTAATGAGAACCGAAATAACTTAAGGATATAGTAGTAGTGAGTTTTCTCATCATTAGTGAATAGGGTGGCTGATATGTCTCCGTCGTATCTATAATTTTTGATTGTTCCATGCCAACATTATACAACTTTCATACGCTTTTGGCAACTTTTTATACTATTTTTGTGACTAACATATTGATCCAGTGTCGAGTTAGAGTTCCTGTTTGTTGCATGTTTTTTGTTTTGTAGTACATCCATATCAAACGGAGTCCAAACGGGATAAAAACCGACAAAGATTTTTTTTGGAATATATGTGATTTTTGGGAAGAAAAATCCACGCGAGATGATGCCCGAGGGGGCCACGAGGCAAGGGGCGCGCCCCTGACTCTCGTGGCCACCCCGTAAGGTGGTTGGTGCCCTTCTTTCGCCGCAAGAAAGCTAATATCCGGATAGATATCATGTTAAAATTTCAGCCCAATCGAAGTTACGGATCTCCGGGAATATGAGAAACGTTGAAAGGGCAGAATCTGAGAACGCAGAAACAGATAGAGACAGAGAGACAGATACAATCTCGGAGGGGCTCTCGCCCCTCCAATGACATGGAGACCAAGGACCATAGGGGAAACCCTTCTCCCATCTAGGGAGGAGGTCAAGGAAGAAGAAGAAGGGGGGCTCTCCCCCTCTCTTCCGGTGGCGCCGGAACACCACCGGGGCCATCATCATCACCACAATCTTCAGCAACAACTTCACCGCCATCATCACCAACTCTTCCCCCCTCTATGCAGCGGTGTAACCCCTCTTTTCCCTGTTGTAATCTCTACTTAAACATGGTGCTCAACTCTATATATTATTTCCCAATGATGTATGGCTATCCTATGATGTTTGAGTAGATCCATTTTGTCCTATGGGTTATTTGATGATCGTGATTGGTTTGAGTTGCATGTTTTATTATCGGTGCTATCCTATGGTTCTCTCCGTGTCGCGCAAGCATGAGGGATTCCCGCTATAGGGTTTGCAATATGTTCATGATTTGCTTATGGTGGGTGGCGTGAGTGACAGAAGCACATACCCGAGTAAGTAGGTTGTTTGCGTATGGGATAAAGAGGACTTGATACTTTAATGCTGTGGTTGGGTTTTACCTTAATGATCTTTAGTAGCTGTGTATGCTTGCTAGAGTTCCAATCATAAGTGCATATGATCCAAGTAGAGAAAGTATGTTAGCTTATGCCTCTCCCTCAAATAAAATTGCAATAATGATTACCGGTCTAGTTATCGATTACCTAGGGACAAATAACTTTCTCGTAACAAAAAGCACTTTACTAAAACTAACCTAGTTGTGTCTTTACCTAAACAACCCCTACTTTTTATTTATGTAATATTTATTATCTTGCAAACCTATCCAAAAACACCTACAAAGTACTTCTAGTTTCATACTTGTTCTAGGTAAAGCGAACGCTAAGCGTGCGTAGAGTTGTATCGGTGGTCGATAGAACTTGAGGGAATATTTGTTCTACCTTTAGCTCCTCGTTTGGTTCGACAGTCTTACTTATCAAAAGAGGCTACAATTGATCCCCTATACTTGTGGGTTATCAAGACCTTTTTCTGGCGCCGTTGCTGGGGAGCAATAGCGTGGGGTGAATATTCTCGTGTGTTCTTGTTTGCTTTATCTCTAAGTAATTTTTATTTGTTGTTCTTAGTTGTTTTCTATCTTTAGTTATGGGTAGCAAATGCAAAATATTAAAAAAATTAGTTGTACCTACTGAACCAATGGTTGAAGAACCACCCAAAATCTATCACAGTCCTGAAGCTTATTACTTGGATCATCTTCGATCCCTTTGTGGTCGTGTTGAAACCCCAACTAGCTTAGTTGAGGGCAAATCTTTAGATGAGCATGCTTGTTATGTGCGACACCATATATCTGAAAAAGGGAAACTTTTACCGGGTCAAATTCATCATTTACAATGCTATGCTTGGAATTTATGTGAAATATATGATTTTACTTGTTGTTCTGAAAACCCTAAGAAACACCTTCCCTATCAATGTGAGTTTAGTGATAATGGAATCGTATCTTCGTATGCTAAGGGTGTTTATAATTACTGTGATGTTCAACAAATTGAAGAATTTGTTGCTTTTAAGGGTGCTTACAAAATTGCTTCTTTGATTGAAAAGTATGATGCTACTCTTTACAAATCTAAATTTTTTGCCATACTTAAATATTGCTATGATAATTATGCTTCTAATGCCTATGTTGAACCATATATTGAGGACTACTCCGCTGTCCAAGAAGAGACTAATAGTTTGCAGGAATCTATGGAAGAAGAAATTGATGAAACTGTGAGCTCATTGGATGAAAAAGATGATGAGGAGAGCGAAGAACAAAAGGAGGAAGAGCGGATTAGCTAGCCGTGCCCACCTTCTAATGAGAGTAACTCTTCAACTCATACATTGTTTAATTTCCCTTCGTGCTTTCCGAAGGATGATTGCTATGATGACTATTATGATCCCGTTGATTCTCTTGAAATATCCCCTTTTGATGATGCTTGCTATGCTTGTGGCCAAGATGCCAATATGAATTATGCTTATGGAGATGAACTTGCTATAGTTCCTTATGTTAAACATGAAATTGTTGGTATTGCACCCACGCATGATAGTCCTATTATCTTTTTGAATTCTCCCAACTACACTATATCGGAGAAGTTTACCCTTATTAGGGATTATATTGATGGGTTGCGTTTTACTATTACACATGATGATTTTGATGAATATAATATGCATGTGCTTGCTGCTCCTACTTTCAATTATTATGAGAGAGGAACTATATCTCCACCTCTCTATGTTTCCAACATGGTAAAACCGCAAGAAACTGTTTATACTATGCATTGGCCTTTATTGTGTGTGTGCATGAATTGTTCTTTTATGACATGCCGATGCATAGGGAGAGAGTTAGACTTCGTTGTTGCGTGATATATGTTACTTTGTGCTCACTACTAAATTACAAATCATTGTTAATTAAAATTGGCTTTGATATACCTTGGGATCCAGGTGGATCCATTACTTGAGCACTTTATGCCTAGCTTAATGGCTTTAAAGAAACCACTGCCAGTGAGACAACCCGGAAGTTTTAGAGAGTCATTTATTTCTGTTGTGTGCTTTTATAGAGTTTAAAAACAAAAAAATAAAGAGGGGAACCCGAAACTTTTCAAAAAGAAAAGCGAAAGTGAGAAAGACAAGCATTGTTGAAGTGGGATCTAGCCTTGAACTTTGTTCATGCTCACGGAAACTTTGTGAATCTTGATTACAGAAACTTTTCAACAAAAATAATTATCCCCTTTTACAATTCCATTGTATTATAAAAATAATGTGCCAAGGTTTTCCTTTAGGAAGTTTACATTTGCTTGATGGTTTGTACGATGCAGGACAGAAACTTTGGCTGTAGTGCGCGATTTTACATTTTTTACTGGAACCTCAAATGGTTCTGACTCTCTTTGCACTGTATTTATATGTAAATTTTCTATTTTTCCTAATTTTTGCAGAATTGTTCAAGTATCATAAGTATGGTGAATGTTCAGATTATTATAGACTGTTCTGTTTTAGACAGATTCTGTTTTTGATGCATAGTTTGCTTGTTTTGATGAAACTATCGATTTATATCAGTGGATTAAGCCATGAAAAAGTTATATTACAGTAGACACAATGAAAAAACAAAATAAGAATTGGTTTGCAATAGTACTTAGAGTATTGATTTGCTTTATTATATTAACGGATCTAACCAAGTTTTCTGTTGAAGTTTTGTGTGGATGAAGTGTTCAATGATCGAGAAGGTCTCGATGTGAGAAGAAGGAAGAGAGGCAAGAGCTCAAGCTTGGGGATGCCCAAGGAACCCCAAGTAAATATTCAAGGATACTCAAGCATCTAAGCTTGGGGATGCCCCAAAAGGCATCCCCTCTTTCTTCAACAAGTACTGGTATGTTTTCGGATTCGTTTCATTCATGCGCTATGTGCAATCTTGGAGCGTCTTTTGCATTTAGTTTTAACTTTTATTTTATGCACCTTGATGGTATGAGATAGTCCTTGGTTGATGTATAGAACGCTCTATGCACTTCACTTATATCTTTTGAGAATGGCTTTATAGAATGCTTCATCTGCTTCACTTATATCATTTGAAGTTTGGATTGCCTATCATAGAAAACCGCCATTTATAGAATGCTCTTTTGCTTCACTTATATTTGTTAGAGCGTGGGCATATATTTTTGTAGAAAGAATTAAACTCTCTTGCTTCACTTATATCTATTTAGAGAGATGACAGGAATTGGTCATTCACATGGTTAGTCATAAAATCCTACATAAAACTTGTAGATCACTGAATATGATATGTTTGATTCCTTGCAATAGTTTTGCGATATAAAGATCGTGATATTAGAGTCATGCTAGTGGGTAGTTGTGGATTAGTAGAAATACTTGTGTTGAGGTTTGTGATTCCCGTAGCATGCACGTATGGTGAACCGTTATGTGATGAAGTCAGAGCATGATTTATTTATTGATTGTCTTCCTTATGAGTGGCGGTCGGGGACGAGCGATTGTCTTTTCCTACCAATCTATCCCCCTAGGAGCATGCGCGTAGTACTTTGTTTCAATAGCTAATAGACTTTTGCAATAAGTATGTGAGTTCTTTATGACTAATGTTGAGTTCATGGATTATACGCACTCTCACCCTTCCATCGTTGCTAGCCTCTCTAGTATCGCGCAACTTTCACTGGTACCTTAAACCCACCATATACCTTCCTCAAAACAGCCACCATACCTACCTATCATGGCATTTCCATAGCCATTCCGAGATATATTACCCTGCAACTTCCATCATCATTATATACATGACTTGAGAATTCATTGTCATATTGCTTTGCATTATCATAAGACAGCTAGCATGATGTTTTCATGGCTTGTCCGTTTTTGATGTCATTGCTACGCTAGATCGTTGGAAATCCCGGTACACCACCGGAGGCATTCATATAGAGTCATATTTTTGTTCTAGTATCGAGTTGTAATGTTGATTTGTATGTAAATAAAAGTGTGATCATCATCTGTAAGTGCATCTAGTGCCACCCCTAGTTGGTTTTGGAGTATTGACGACAAACCTAGTTGAGGGACTAATGTGTTTGTGAGAATTGCAGGATAACACAGGTAGAAGTCCCTCATTGATTCGGTTTTACTACCAGAGATGACCCCTAAAAATGTATGAAGACATTGAAGCCAAAGGTGGTATATGAAGATATTCACATTGAAGACTATGACAAAAGAAGACACGTTATGAAGCCTATGGAGCTCGAAGACTTAGATCTTTCGTAGTTCTTTTTCTTTTGTGTTGAGTCATAGGAACCACCGTAATGATAAGTGGGGTCCAGGAGAACCAGTCAGAATGACTGAAGTGATGCCTAAACCAAAAACCTATGTCTTCGAGTGAAGACAATGAGAGCGGATCTTGTCCAGAGCCGGACAAGTCAGCTTTGCTTGTAGCCCAAGTAAAGTTGCCATGAGAGTTTGAAATATGACCGTTGAGACACGTGTCAGTTCCTTAGTGACCCAGGGTCATTTCGGACAAATCAGGTCGGGTTGCCAAGTGGCTATAAATAGCCCACCCCCTACAACCATAAACGGTTGGCTGCTCAGATTTCAGTGCACGGCTTTTGTCGTTTGAGAGCATCCCACCTCGGAGCCTTTGAGAGAAAATTCCTAGCGAGGAGAAAATCCCTAACCACCCAGAGCCAGAGAACATTGGGCATCACTTAAGTCTTCTTGTCTGTGTGATCTGAAGACTTATTACACTTGAGGACTGTGCATCCCCAGACGGTTAGGCGTCGCATTCAGAGCATCCAAGAGACATTGTGGATTGCCAGTGAACGAAGTCTATGAAGTTTTGGGAGTCTACCTTGAAGACTTACCAGAGTGATTGGGCGAGGACTATGTGACCTTAGCTCAAGGAGAATACGGTGAGGACTTGGTGTCCCGAGCTGCGTGTTCAGGACTGGGTGTCCTAAGGTTTAAATACCTAGCTGCTCCAACCAGACGTACAGTTGTCACAACAACTGGAACTGGTCCAACACATCATTGTCTTCAATGAGTCACTGGTTTCATCTTCACTTCCTTTTACTTACTGATCACTCGTTGTGAAGTCATTGCTTGTCTGTTCTATCTTTTGTCTTCACAACGTGAGTGTATGATCTGTTTGGCTTCATAGTATCTTCCTACCTGATCCTTATTACACTACAGCTATTTGTCACTGTGCTTTCACTCTGTTGATACTTGACCATGGCTTGCCTAGTGTAGTCTAACTTCCGCTGCATAGTAATAGGCATATCTCTACTGTTTGTCTTCATAACTTCCACGTTTTGAAGACTTTCATAAAAATCGCCTATTCACCCCCTCTAGTTGATATAATGCACTTTGAATTGGTATCAGAGCAAGGTGCTCCCTTGTTCTGTGTGATTCGGTTTAACCACCTGGAGTTTTAGCTATGCTGACTGCAGGGATAATCAAAGTCTCCGCTGCGTGCCCCGTCTTTGATGGAACTGAATATCCCTACTGGAAGAATAAGATGCGCATGCATCTTGAAGCCATTGACGTCGACCTATGGTATGTCGTCGAGAACGGCGTTCTCAAGGCTGGAGAAGGTGTCACTGCTGCTGATGTCAAGAAGTTCACTCAACTAGACTCTACTGCCAAGAATATCATCTGCGGTCATCTGACCAAAGGACAGTATGGCCGTGTGAGTGCCTTGAAGACATCCAAGCTGGTCTGGGACTGGCTCTCCAAGGTCAATGAAGGCATCTCAACCCAGAGAGATCAAAGAATCAGTGTCCTTCGCAATCTCTTCAACCGCTTCAAGCGAAATGACAATGAGAATGTCCAGCACACATTTGACAGACTCACTGACATCACAAATGAGCTTCAAGCCCTCGGCGCAACTGAGATCACCAAACATGAAGTCGTCAAGACGCTGCTGAGATCACTTGATAGTTCGTTTGACATCCTAGCCCTGATGATTCAAGAACGTCATGATTTCAAGACACTCGATCCATCTGACATACTTGAGAGGCTCAACACACATGAGTTTCAGCTTTCTGAGAAAAGAGATATCTACGGTCCAAACTATGGGCGAACTCGTGCCTTGAAGGCAAAAGCTGTTTCCTCATCTGAAGAAGAATCTAACAGCAGTTCTGATGATCCTGAAGACATTGGAAGGGAACTTGCAATGCTAGTGAAAAAGTTCCAAAAATTCACCAAGAAGAAAGGCTTCAGAAAGTCTTCACGATCAAGCTCAGCTTCTGCTCATGACTACAAGAAGAAAACATGCCACAAGTGCAAGAAAACTGGACACTTCATCTCTGAGTGTCCATAGTGGGACAATGAGAATAGAAGGAAGAAGAAGAGCAAGGAATATGACTCTGACGACAAGAAGAAGAAGAAATACTCAAAGTCTTCTTCCAAGTCTTCCTCAAAGTCTTCATCACACAAGAAGAGCTCATCTGGCAAGGCACGTGCGTTTGTTGGCAAGGAAATGGATTCTGAGGAGGAGTCCGCTTCTGAGGAGGCAGAGGTGGAGTCTGAGGAGGAGTCTGATTCTGGCATTGCAAGTCTGCCTACAGCATACGTCACCAAGTCCATCTTCAACACTGAAGACAATGACTTCATCACCAACACCGATGCAAATGACAAGGACGACTCCACTCCTACCTACTGCTTCATGGCACGCGGTGCCAAGGTAAACACACACACTACTCGCTATCAAACATCCAGTGACGATGACTCTGATTGTGATTCAAAACCCAGTTACAAAACACTTGCTAAAATTGCAACTGAACAACAAAAGTCCATGGAACATATTCAAAAACTGTTAGATAGAAGCGATGATCTGTTGGGTGCTGAAATGACTCGATCTGAATCCTTAATTGAAGACATAAAAAATCTTCACGTTAAGTATCAGGAACTTGAAGATTGTCTTGATACTCTCTCAACAACTCATGAAAAGCTTTCCTATGATTATCTTCAAAGGAAGCAAGAACTTGAGAAATTTAGAGCGGCTCATGAAGATCTTCAAAAGGAAAATGAGTCACTTCGCGCCGAACAGATCAGTTCCGCTCAGGAAGGATTTGAACCACCATGTCTTAAATGCATTGAGCATGATAATGCTACTTCTGTTGCTCAATGTTCCACTGCTACTACTGTTGCAATATCTTCAACTGTTGATGTGGTAACTAACCCCTCTGCTGAGGATACCACTGCTATTGCTGATGAGGATGCTAGTTTGAAGACATTGCTTGAAACAGGGATGTACAAAAGTCTTAAAGGACATCAGACATTATGTGATGTCCTCAAGAAGCAGATTCTGAACCGAAACCCTAGGAAAGAGGGTGTTGGGTTCGTAAGGAAAATAAATGCAGATGGCTCTTACTGGAAACCTGAGCAGTACCCCAAAACCACTTGGGTTGCTGCAAACGAACCTTCAGCAGATCCATCCAATTTATCTGGCTTCACTTGTGCTAACCCCATTATCATTAATGAATCCTTTGATGCAAACTATAAACTGTTTAAGAATCAGAATGGTGAAGTGTTTGCCAGGTACATTGGTACTAACTGCAGGAATGGACCGCCTATGAAGAAGATCTGGGTTTCAAAAACGTGTCTGGAAAATCTTCCTGTGAATGTCTTCATGACACCTCACATGAAGAAGACAAACCTCAGACCAAAGGCATCATACGGTCCAAAGGCTTCATACAGACAAAGGACTCACCTGAGTCGCACTAACACAAATGTTTTGCAGGGAAACCATACTCAGGCATATGAATATGAGAGCGGCTCATCAAACCGTCATGTTCATATGACCAAAAATTATTCTGCTTATTCTTATGAGTACCATTGTCCACCTGCAAGACTGTTTGCTAAGGCTTCAAAGCCAAAATTTTCAGATGCTGCACTTAGACTTATTGCTTCTAAGCCACCCTTGAAGATGTGGGTGGTTAAGAAGGCTTAACTCTCTTTTGCAGGGAAAGGTCTCCAGCAGAAAACCAAAATCTTCTGACGCTATTACTGGAGACCTTAAAAATCTTGTAGGGCACAAGATAAAATGCCCGAATGGCATCATTATGTACTTCGTTCCTGAATCGCATGCTACTCTCCCTATTAGTCCTAATCCGGATCTAAGTTTTCATAACCCACTGGTTCGTCAAATGTTTTTGCTTCACAATTCTCTTCGTGAAGCCTATCCCCCTAACTGCACTGTAGGGTATGACACCAGCATCTTCAAAGTCTTCAGAATGGATTATTGACAGTGGGTGTACAAATCACATGACTGGCAAAAGAAGCCTTCTTACGGACTTAACCTTACGTCCATCTGACAAGAGCCACATCACATTTGCTGACACTGGTAAAAGTAAGGTATTGGGTCTAGGTAGAGTTGCAATCTCAAAGGATCAACACATGGATAAAGTCATGCTTGTTGAATCCCTTGGCTTCAACTTAATGTCTGTCTCAATGCTCTGCGATTTGAACATGATTGTAATGTTTGGAAAATATCGTTGTCTTGTACTAATGGAATCTAACAAGTCTCTAGTGTTTGAAGGGTATCGAAAAGATGATCTGTATGTGGTAGATTTCTCAGCAGGGCCACAACTTGCAGTATGTCTTCTTGCAAAAGCTTCAGAATGCTGGCTTTGGCATCGGAGGCTTGGGCATGCTAGGATGAGGAACCTCCACACCCTTGCGAAGAAGAAGCATGTCATAGGCATCGAGGGCGTCAAGTTCAAGAAAGATCACTTATGCGGTGCCTGTGAAGCAGGGAAGATGACGAGGGCAAAACATCCTTCGAAGACAATCATGACTACTACTCAACCCTTCGAACTACTCCACATGGGTCTTTTCGGTCCCACTCACTACTCAACTTTTACTACTACTGCTTGCCTCTATGGCTTCGTCATTATTGATGATTACTCTAGATATACTTGGGTGCACATAATCCTTTACAAGACTGAAGTGCAGGATGTCTTCAGACGCTTCGCCAATCGTGCTATGAACAATTTTGGCGCCAAGATAAAGAACATTAGAAGTGACAATGGCACTGAATTCAAGAACACTGGCTTGATACATATCTTGATACCTTGGGCATCACACATGAATTCTCAGCTCCGTACACGCCACAGCAGAATGGCGTCGTCGAACGCAAGAATAGAACACTCATTGAGATGGCCAGAACGATGCTAGATGAATACAAGACTCCAAGAAAATTCTGGACTGAAGCCATTGACACTACATGCCATACAATCAATCGTGTTTATCTTCACAAGCTTCTAAACAAGACATCTTATGAACTCCTAACTGGCAAGAAGCCAAATGTCAGTTACTTCAGAGTATTTGGCGCAAAGTGCTGGATTAAGGACCCACACCACACCTCAAAGTTTGCACCATGAGGGTTTTATGCTTGGATATGGAAAGGATTCGCACTCCTACAGAGTCTTCAATCTCTTTCATTACAAAGTGGTTGAAACAGTGGATGTGCGGTTCGATGAGACAAATGGTTCACAAAGAGAGCAACTGCCAAATGTGCTAGATGAAATTCCAGCTAGTGAATCAATCAAGCTAATGGGAACTGGAGAGATTATACCTTCAGAAGCTCATCCTGAAGAAGAACTTATCATCTTAGCACCTGATCAACATGAAGACAATGCTCAGCCTGAAGACATTCCTCCCAACAACAACACAGATCAGCAAGAGCAAAGTCTTCACCCTGTACATCCTCGTGTTGCCAATGAAGTGCAGATTGACAGAATAATTGACAACATCAATGTACCTGGTCCACTCACTTGTTCAAGGGCAACTCAGCTAGCAAATTTCTGTGGGCACTTCGCATTCGTCTCAATATCAGAACCCAAGAAAGTTGAAGAAGCCTTCATGGAACCTGAATGGATTCAAGCTATGCAAGAAGAGCTTCAACAGTTTGAGCTGAATAATGTATGGGAACTGGTTAAGCGTCCTGATCCACGGAAGCACAACATAATAGGCACCAAATGGATATACCGCAACAAGCAAGATGAGCATGGTCAAGTTGTCAGAAACAAAGCTCGTCTCGTTGCTCAAGGATATACTCAAGTGGAAGGCATTGACTTCGATGAAACGTTTGCTCCTGTGGCTAGGCTTGAAGCCATACGCATACTGCTGGCCTATCCAAATCATCATAACATTCTTCTATATCAAATGGATGTGAAGAGTGCCTTTCTCAATGGCAAAATTGAAGAAGAAGTGTATGTTGCACAACCGCCTGGCTTTGAAAATCCAAAACATCCTGACATGGTATACAAGCTCAACAAGGCGATGTATGGCCTCAAACAAGCCCCTAGGGCCTGGTATGACACACTCAAATACTTCCTGAAGAGCAAAGGCTTCATACCTGGTTCCCTGGATCCCACTCTTTTCACAAAGACATATGATGGTGAACTGTTTGTGTGCCAAATATATGTGGATGACATTATCTTCGGCTGTACCAATCAGAAGTACAGTGAAGAGTTTGGATATATGATGCAAGAGCAATATCAGATGTCCATGATGGGGGAGCTGAAGTTCTTCCTTGGTCTTCAAATACGACAACAACGCAATGGCATCTTCATATCTCAAGAGAAATATCTCAAATATTGCCTGAAGAAGTTCGGTACGCAAGACTGCAAAGGCTTCACAACACCAATGCCAGCCAAACATCATCTGGGTCCTGACGACAATGGTAAAGAGTTCGATCAAAAGGTATACCGCTCCATGATTGGTTCTTTGCTTTATTTATGTGCATCTAGGCTAGATATTATGCTTAGTGTTTGCATGTGCGCTCGATTTCAAGCGGCACCAAAGGAGTCGCATCACTTAGCTGTGAAGCGAATTCTTCGATATTTGGCTCACACCCCAACTCTAGGATTATGGTATCCAAAGGGCTCAGAGTTTGATTTGGTTGGATTCTCGGATGCTGATTATGCTGGTGACAAAGTTGATCGCAAGTCTACATCAGGCACATGTCACTTTCTGGGACGATCACTTGTATGTTGGTCTTCAAAGAAGCAGAACTGTGTATCTCTCTCCACTGCTGAATCTGAATACATTGCTGCTGGATCTTGCTGCGCTCAGGTTCTGTGGATGAAGCAAATACTCAAGGACTATGGCATTCATCTAAAGGAAGTTCCACTTTACTGCGACAACGAAAGCGCCATCAAGATTGCAAGCAACCCAGTTCAGCACTCGAAGACAAAGCACATTGAAATTTGTCATCACTTTCTCAGAGATCGTGTTGTGAAGGAAGACATTGATATCATACACGTCAACACTGAAGAGCAATTGGCAGATATCTTCACCAAGCCCTTGGATGAGAAGAGGTTTTGCAAGTTACGGGGTGAGCTAAATATCCTGGAATCCGCAAATGTCCTGTGATCAGGCACACATCCTAACACTTATGCATATGATGACTTAGATGTGCAACGCACAAAGTAATGTATATCTTCAATCAATGAAGACATACATTCTAAGTGTGAATATATTAATGTGGAATTTGACTTCGGAGCGCCACGATAGTTGTGTGCCGTGTCTGGGTCTAATAATTCCTATACGGTGGGTAACGCCACCACCAAACGTTCCATTTTGAAGTATTCCACTCATGGCGTTACCTTGCAATGTCTTTACATTTGATTTGGCTTCGAACTCAACATAGTTTCATGATTATTTTCACTATGTTGACTATATATATATATATATATATATACGCTAGTGTTCTGTCCTCTACAACATTCACTTATAGCTATGTCTTCGTGTTGAATCTTTTGAACTAAGTGAATGTGATCGGACCCCAAACTTCTCTATGCTTCCTATCTCAAACTCTATCTCTCTAAGTCATATGCATTCTATTGAAACTGTCGAATGTCTTCACTGCGTCCTTGTCAGCAGAAGATATAGAGACAACCATAAAGTCCGTTATCAATGCTCATTCCTCCACATAAAATCCGGAGAAGCAGGAACGACCGCCCGACAATCCAGGCGTGCGTGGGACGTGGAACAAACCCCAAACTTCCGCAAACTGGCCACGCGTTCCTCAGATGCGAATCGCCAGGGGCACCTGAGTAATAGCACAGTGCCGCCCCTGTGCCTAAAAATTCACACTTACCGCGGTCATTATCTCCTTCTTCCACCCTCGCACGAACCCTAGCGCCACCGCTAGCTCTCGACGACGCCGGCGACGAAGCGCTTCGCTGTCGCAACCTCTCCGATGCCGTCTTCACGCCGATCGCGGACATCGTCCTCTCCGCCGTCGCCGTAGGTGTCTTCCGTCGCCAAGTTAGGGCACGGAGGATTGAACTGCTCGGCATCATCTCCCACTCCGTCTAGCAGTTCCAAGTGTGGTAAATAAAACTTCTTTTTACAACCCCTTTTGATCTCATGGTTCTGTCACTTTCTACCATAAGAAGTTTCTCTTCACACAAGTCAGGCCTCTCTATCTGCATCTCATAACATGCCTAGTATATTCACTTGTGCTTCATGAAGTAGTTAGATTCCTCACTTGTACTGATCTGTGGGTTCGTACAAATCTGGAACCAACTTCTTATCTATGAGTGAATGTCTTCGCACGATGAGGTCAATGTTTTCTAAACTGATTTATCTTCAAAATCTTCTGAGAATGCATATGACCTCTTCCCCTTCCCTCGCACCTTAATGCTGTCACAGGTACATGTCCGTGGGAGAATCCTTTGGTTCTCATAGTCTGCATTCATTTGCAGAATTCCTACAGCATCACATAAATTCTCCTGAAGCCAGTTCCTATTGGTCCAGCAAAAGAAAGCCTTTGAAGCCTTTGAAAGTGTTGAAGCCTTTCAAGTTAAAGTTTATGGCTTCAGAAGCAGCAGCAAGGAAGGGGGGCAGACAGCAACATGAAGGAACTTCCAAAGATCTGCCTGAAGACCTGTCAGAAATGTATAAAACAGATCCTGAAGAGAATTATGGGCAGCGCAAGACCCGAATCCAATGGATTCGACGCTATTGGGCAGAACAATGGTTCAAATACCGCTTCACAACCCAAGAGTGTGCTGAGAAAAGTGCCATCAAAAGACCGTGGGGAGACATCTTATACAAGAACCTTGTACCCAGGTCCAGAGTTGAAGCTATTGCCCAAAGCTTCTATCCATGCATGGTTCGTGGGCCACAGCCTGATGATGCACATCCGTCGTCACTACTCTGGTGTCATGACGACAATCTATTCAAGCGCAACTTCCAGTTTTCCCAACAATCAGCAAAGTAGAACAAGAAGAAGTTGGGGTTAGACTTCAACCCTGGTCCCTCCGCACCAAGGGCAGATGGCACACGCGACGCAGAACCCAATATCATCGGTCCGTATGCCAACCTTGAGGGCCTCATCACCCACATCTTAGTCCAAGGGACTGCCGTGAATGACCCTCCAGCTGACTCTGAGTCTGATGAAGCTCCTGCTGTACCGAAGCCAAAGCAGTCGAAGAAGCCAAAAGCTTCAAAGCCGGCCCCTTCATCAAAAATCTCAAGGGCGAAGCCATTGGCAACTGCACCTCCTGAAGACAGTGTGCAGTCTGAAGACGTATCCCGCGTCTCCAAGCCCCAGAAGGCCAAGGTTCCTCAGCCACACACCGGCAAAGAGCTCACAGCTGCTGCCATTCTGCGCAGCGAAGCCATTGATCTTTCAAGTGATGAAGATCTTGGAGATGACGCTCTCGAGCAGCTCATCAAGAGCAAAGAAGAAGCTGAAATCTTCAACAACTTGCCTCTCTTTGATGTCGCCATCATCCACAACTTCATCGACGAATGGTTTGCCACACCAAACATCAGCTTCGAAGATCTGCAGCTGCCCGTTGGCCTCAGCGTCGCCTTCCAAGGCGCTATTGCTTTAGAACTTGCAATTGCCCAGTGCATTATTGAACTGAAGCAGAAAATTGATCATGAAAAGGCTCAGTTCAAGAAGAATATGGCCAAGCTCAGCATGCAAGAAGTGAAGAGCTTCAAGACCATGTTGCATGAGCTAAAGGAAAATTTTCTGAAGAAGCATGCAGAAGCTCAGGGTTCACGTGAGCGGATGAAGTCTCTGGCTGAAAGATGTGTGCAGGCCTACAATGAGGCTGAGATGCGCAAGGCACTTGGGCGTCCTGGCATCGACCCCAAGATGGCCGCGAAGAAGAAGAAGAATCCTACTATGGCTGAACCAGAGGCACCAAGGCAAGAAGTAGTTCCAATTGTCTTCCCAACTGCAACGACTGGCTCGAAGCCAAAGAGCCGGTCAACAGCTTCAGAGCTCAAGAAGACAAGAACTGCTGAGGCTGAAGCCAGGAAGAGGAAAAGCTTTGAAGCCTCTCCTACTGCCCCCAGCAAGAAGAAGCGAAAGATCAAGAAATCTCGGGCTACTCCCACAGAGCCCTTGATAGTTGAACCTATTTCAATGGTTCACCCCAACGCAGAACGACAACTGACAGTTCATGAGCCTGCTTCCACAGAGGCTCCTGAAGCTGAAGACATACCAGCAGCCGACCCCATTGCTATTGAAGACATTGGTCATCAAGACAATGTACAAGATGATGCAGCCCTTCCTTAGTCTGAACAAAGCGAACTCATCAGCATTGGTCGTCCTCTGACGCCAATTGCACAAGATGCGTCATGGGCGGATCGCCCTCAAGAGGAAGAAGACAATGAGGCCCAGCCCACACCAACCCCACAGGCGTCGTCTGCATTCCGCAGGCTTCGCAAAGGTCCAAGGCCTCAAGTCTATACTGAAGACATTCCGGCTGCATCAGCCGCAGAAGAAGCACCACACGAGCCCACTCCTATGCTCCACCAAGAAGCAGTTCTCCAGGAGAACATGCTTGTAACCGACCCTCCAGCTAGTCAAGCGGAGGCTGAAAATATTGAGGCTGCCACAACCAACACTGAAGCCAATGTGGAGCCCTCCCCACCAAAAGCTTCAGCAGACAACGAAGCTACTGATCCAGACACTTCTGTTCCTGAGTCTGCTGCTGGTCCTCAATTTGATTACCATGTTGAGCACAGGCCTCATGTCCAGAAGCCAGTCCCAAGGCTGCCAAGGTTCCCAGGTCCTGCATCAGCACCGGGCTCCTTTGACATCAATAGCTTCAAGGTAGATAATACGTTCTTCAACAGCTCCAAGAACCCCTATTCAAGGGAAAGGATTTCATCAGATAGGTTCTGGAGCTATCCTCAGCACAGCTACTATTCATGCATCCTATACAACCAAGGTCGCATCTTTCCGCACAAGCGCCTTGATGTTGAAGCCATTGCTGGTCTGCCCTGTTTAGAGGAAGCGCTGGATTGCTTCAAGCAAGTGGGTCTGCTGCAGTTTATAACTGATGAAGAGCACTGGAATGAAGAGCTTATATTGCAATTCTATGCCACCCTACACATCAATGGATACAACAGAGATCCGAAGACTTGGGCCCTGGAGTGGATGACCGGCAATGTCCATCACGAAGCCAATGCATTCGATATCATTGAGCTCACCGGCCTGCCCACTCCTGGCGAACTCTTCGAGGAAGGCTGTCCACTACACACTGAAGCTCTTGAGAGCATATTCCAGAGGTCTGAACCAAATATGAGTCAGATGCTCTCCATGATGAAGCCATTGCCCCACGATGCTCCTTATCCAACAGAGTTCTTCGTTGAAGACTTTGAGTACCTGCCCAGAACCATCTATCACATTATCCGGCGGACTCTCTGGCCTATTAAAGGGCACTCTCCAAATGCCAAGATCGAGGGTGCAATGAAGACTCTGATATTCTGTATTCTTCATGGCAAATGCTTCAACGCACAGGATTTCTTCATACGCCAACTAGCTGCATTAGGCTCAGATCTGTTTGGTTTAAAGTTCTATGCTCCTTGGGTAATGAGACTGATCAAGCTTCACTCTGCGATCTCATATCAGCCCTCAGCCTGCAACCATCAAATCTTCTTGCCAGATGTGGATACCTCTGCTGAAGCTATATATTCTGAGCCTGCCAAGCAACCTTTGAGTCTTCAGAATGTAGAACACCAGAGCTTCACTCAGAACGATGAAGGTGTTGAAGCCATCTCTAGGGTGTATCCTTTGGCTGGCACTACACGTGCGCCACACCCTACTTCAACTAAAGCTACTGATAGTGCAACTGCTTCAAGACCCAAAAAGCGCGCTCGTGTTCTGAATGACCGAGAGCTTCTTGTGGCCCTTCATCAAAAACAAGATAGGCATCATGACTGGCTAAAGCGTCAGATGAAAAGCCTCTTGGTGGATGTTAACCGTCTTTGAAATCTTGCCACCAAGAATGCTTTCGTTACCCATGAAACCTGTCGTCGTACATGGAAAGGGCTATCAATGATGTGTACTGAAGCTGAACTTGAAGAGGATGGCTTCACTGAGCGATTCAAGTTTGACACCACACCTCCTAGAAGGGCTGTGATGCGAAGCACACCATCACTTGAAGACTCTGAGTTTTCTTCATCTGCTGCCACAGTCACTGCCAGAATCATTGATGAAGAAGACGATGCTACCTCACCGCCACCTGCTCCAGCACCTCCAAGCTCTTCTGCACCGCCAAACACCTCCAACGACCATGCTGCTCCTGGGAACGAGTAGACACTCTATGTCTTCAAACCTTTTTGGTCCTTACTGACAAAAGGGGGAGAAGCATATGGGTTGATAGTCTTCAAGCGGGTCTATATGGGCGGATGCTTTATGTTTTGTTATATTTTGCTTCGTGCTTACAACTCTCGTTTTTTTGCTACATGTGGTTCTTACAAGTTGTAACACTTAAACCAGATGGTCGTCTGCTACTTGTTTGCCACCCTGTTTTGCGAAGATAAATTCCGCACTTATCTCATTCTGCAGACGTCCATTTTCCATTATGCATGTCATTATCTTCATATACTTTCACATGCATAGTGGATTGTCATCATAAGCTGAAGTGGATCTCCAAGTACAACCTGCCATGTGCATTTGCATTCCAAAAGCAAATTAACTTATATGCACATCTTCAGGGGGAGCCCTTGCAACTTATGAAGACAATTCCTTATCCTTTACAATTTCACAGACTATATTCCCCGTTGAAAACTTTAACTAGTTTGTCATCAATCACCAAAAAGGGGGAGATTGTAAGTGCATCTAGTGCCACCCCTAGTTGGTTTTGGTGTATTGACGACAAACCTAGTTGAGGGACTAATGTGTTTGTGAGAATTACAGGATAACATAGGTAGAAGTCCCTCATTGATTCGGTTTTACTACCAGAGATGACCCCTAAAAATGTATGAAGACATTGAAGCCAAAGGTGGTATATGAAGATATTCACATTGAAGACTATGACAAAAGAAGACACGTTATGAAGCCTATGGAGCTCGAAGACTTAGATCTTTCATAGTTCTTTTTCTTTTGTGTTGAGTCAGAGGAACCACCGTACTGATAAGTGGGGTCCAGGAGAACCAGTCAGAATGACTGAAGTGATGCCTAAACCAAAAACCTATGTCTTCGAGTGAAGACAATGAGAGCGAATCTTGTCCAGAGCCGGACAAGTCAGCTTTGCTTGTAGCCCAAGTAAAGTTGCCATGGGAGTTTGAAATCTGACCTTTGAGACACGTGTCAGTTCCTTAGTGACCCAGGGTCATTTCGGACAAATCAGGTCGGGTTGCCAAGTGGCTATAAATAGCCCACCCCCTACAACCATAAATGGTTGGCTGCTCAGATTTCAGTGCACGGCTTTTGTCGTTTGAGAGCAACCCACCTCAAAGCCTTTGAGAGAAAATTCCTAGCGAGGAGAAAATCCCTAACCACCCAGAGCCAGAGAACATTGGGCATCACTTAAGTCTTCTTGTCTGTGTGATCTGAAGACTTATTACACTTGAGGACTGTGCATCCCTGGACGGTTAGGCGTCGCGTTCAGAGCATCCAAGAGACATTGTGGATTGCCAGTGAACGAACTCTGTGAAGGTTTGGGAGTCTACCTTGAAGACTTACCAGAGTGATTGGGCGAGGACTATGTGACCTTAGCTCAAGGAGAATACGGTGAGGACTTGGTGTCCTGAGCTGCGTGTTCAGGACTAGGTGTCCGGGACTGTGTGTCCTAAGGTTTAAATACCTAGACGCTCCAACCAGACGTACAGTTGTCACAGCAACTGGAACTGGTCCAACACATCATTGTCTTCAACGAGTCACTGGTTTCATCTTCACTTCCTTGTACTTACTGATCACTCATTGTGAAGTCATTGCTTGTCTGTTCTATCTTTTGTCTTCACAACGTGAGTGTATGATCTGTTTGGCTTCATAGTATCTTCCTACCTGATCCTTATTACACTGCAGCTATTTGTCACTGTGCTTTCACTCTGTTGATACTTGACCATGGCTTGCCTAGTGTAGTCTAACTTCCGCTGCATAGTAATAGGCATATCTCTACTATTTTTCTTCATAACTTCCACGTTTTGAAGACTTTCATAAAAATCGCCTATTCACCCCCCCTCTAGTCGATATAACGCACTTTCATTATCATTATTAGAGCATTGCCCCAGTGAGGAAAGGATGATGGAGACTATGATTCCCACACAAGTCGAGATGAGACTCCAGACTTTAAAAATAAATAAAAGAGGCCAAATAAGCCCAAATAAAAAAAGGAGGCCAAAGAAGCCCACCAAAAAAAGAAAACAAAAAAATGAGAGAAAAAGAGAGAAGGGTCAATGTTACTATCCTTTTACCACACTTGTGCTTCAAAGTAGCACCATGTTCTTCATATAGAGAGTCTCTTGAGTTATCACTTTGATATACTAGTGGGAATTTTCATTATAGAACTTAGCTTGTATATTCTGATGATGGGCTTCCTCAATTGCCCGAGGTGTTCATGAGCAAGCAAGTTGGATGCACACCCACTTAGTTTCAGTTTAATCTTTCATACACTTATAGCTCTTAGTGCATCCGTTGCATGGCAATCCCTACTCACTCACATTGATATCTATTGATGGGCATCTCCATAGCCTGTTGATACGCCTAGTTGATGTAATACTATCTTCTCCTTTTTGTCTTCTCCACAACCACTATTCTATTCCACCTATAGTGCTATATCCATGGCTCACGCTCATGTATTGCATGAAAGTTGAAAAAGTTTGAGAACATCAAAAGTATGAAACAATTGTTTGGCTTGTCATCGGGGTTGTGCATGATGTGAATATTTTGTGTGGTGAAGATGGACCATAGACAGACTATATGATTTTGTAGGGATAACTTTCTTTGGCCATGTTATTTTGAAAAGACATGATTGCTTTATTAGCATGCTTGAAGTATTATTGTCTTAATGTCAAATGATAGACTATTGCTTTGAATCACTCGTGTCTTAATATTCATGCCATGATTAGATATATGATCAAGATTATGCTAGGTAGCATTCCACATCAAAAATTATCTTTTTTTATCATTTACCCACTCGACGATGAGCAGGAATTAAGCTTGGGGATGCTGATACGTCTCCCTCGTATCTATAATTTTTGATTGTTCCATGCCAATATTATACAACTTTCATACGCTTTTGGCAAATTTTTATGCTTTTTTGGGACTAACATATTGATCCAGTGCCCAGTGCTAGTTCCTGTTTGTTGCATGTTTTTTGTTTCGTAGTAAATCCATATAAAATAGAGTCCAAACGGGATAAAAACTAACGGAGTTTTTCTGGAATATATGTGATTTTTGGGAAGAAAAATCCACGCAAGATGATGCCCAAGGGGGCCACGAGGCAAGGGGGCGCGCCGCAGGGGGGCAGGCACGCCCCTGACCCTCGTGGCCACCCCGTAAGGTGGTTGGTGCCCTTCTTTCGCCGCAAGAAAGCTAATATCTGGATAGAGATCGTGTTAAAATTTCAGCCCAATCGGAGTTATAGATCTCCGGGGATATAAGAAACGGTGAAAGGGCAGAATCTGAGAACGCAGGAACAGAGAGAGACAGAGAGACAGATCCAATCTCGGAGGGGCTCTCGCCCCTCCCATGCCATGGAGACCAAGGACCAGAGGGGAAACCCTTCTCCCATCTAGGGAGGAGGTCAAGGAAGAAGAAGAAGAAGAAGAAGGGGGGCCTCTCCCCTTCTCTTCGGGTGGTGCCAGAACATCGCCGGGGCCATCATCATCACCGCAATCTTCACCAACAACTTCACCACCATCATCACCAACTCTTCCCCCCTCTATGCAGCAGTGTAACCCCTCTTTTACCCGATGTAATCTCTACTTAAACATGGTGCTCAATGCTATATATTATTTCCCAATGATGTATGGCTATCCTATGATGTTTGAGTAGATCTGTTTTGTCCTATGGGTTATTTGATGGTCGTGATTGGTTTGAGGTGCATGTTTTATTATTGGTGCTGTCCTATGGTGCTCTCCGTGTCGCGCAAGGTGAGGGATTCCCACTGTAGGGTTTGCAATATGTTCATGATTTGCTTATGGTGGGTGGCGTGAGTGACAAAAGCACATACCCGAGTAAGTAGGTTGTTTGCGTATGGGATAAAGAGGACTTGATACTTTAATGCTATGGTTGGATTTTACCTTAATGATCTTTAGTAGTTGCGGATGCTTGCTAGAGTTCCAATCATAAGTGCATATGATCCAAGTAGAGAAAGTATGTTAGCTTATGCCTCTCCCTCAAATAAAATTGCAATAATGATTACCGGTCTAGTTACCGATTACCTAGGGACAAATAACTTTCTCGTAACAAAAAGCTCTTTACTAAAACTAACCTAGTTGTGTCTTTACCTAAACAACCCCTAACTTTTATTTACGTAATCTTTGTTATCTTGCAAACCTATCCAAAAACACCTACAAAGTACTTCTAGTTTCATACTTGTTCTAGGTAAAGCAAACGCTAAGCGTGCGTAGAGTTGTATCGGTGGTCGATAGAACTTGAGGGAATATTTGTTCTACCTTTAGCTCCTCGTTGGGTTCGACACTCTTACTTATCGAAAGAGGCTACAATTGATCCCCTATACTTGTGGGTTATCATTGTCTATATGTTTTAATTTAGTAAGATGTGCCACAATAGTTTTAGATTCATATCCATAAAAAGGTTCAGATTCAACCAAAGTAATTGACTAAGGATCGAGAGAAATCATAATCCTTATCAGTAATAAAGATAGGTGAAGTAGCAAAAGCAGGCTCATATTTCATGCTAGCATTCAAAGATTTTTCTTTTAGCTTAGCTAGTAATTTCTTAAGATCATTCCTATCGTTGCAAGCAAGAAAGTCTCTAGCAGTTTCTTCATCCATAACATAACCCTCAGGCACAATAGGCAATTCATATATAGGGGGAGAATCTTCATCGTCACTTTCATCAATATTATCAGTTTAAAAAATTTCATTCTCTCTAGCCTTAGCAAGTTGTTCATCAAGAAATTCACCTAGTGGCACAGTAGTATCAAGCATAGAAGTAGTTTCATCATAAATATCACGCATAGCAGAAGTGGCATCATCAATAACATGCGACCTATCGGAATCAATAACAGCAGTAGGTGTCGCAAGTTTACTCATAACATAAGGTGAATCAAGTGCAGAGCTAGATGGTTGTTCCTTACCTCCCCTCGTAGTTGAGGGAAAAATCTTGGTTCTTTCATCTTTCAAGTTCCTCATAGTGATCAGCAGATATAAATCCCAAGTGACTCAAAGAATAGAGCTATGCTCCCCGGCAACGGCGCCAGAAAATAGTCTTGATGACCCACAAGTATAGGGGATCGCAACAGTTTTCGAGGGTAGAGTATTCAACCCAAATTTATTGATTCGACACTAGGGGAGCCAAAGAATATTCTCAAGTATTAGCAGCTGAGTTGTCAATTCAACCACACCTGGATAACTTAATATTTGCAGCAAAGTATTTAGTAGCAAAGTAATATGATAGTAATGGTAACAGTGGCAAAACTAACAGTAGCAGTTTTGGTTTTATAGTGATTGTAACAGTGGCAAGGGAAAAGTAAATAAGCGAAGAGTAATATATGAAAAACACGTAGGCATTGGATCGGTGATGGAGAATTATGTCGGATGCAATTCCTCATGTAATAGTTATAACCTAGGGTGACACAGAACTAGCTCCAGTTCATCAATGTAATGTAGGCATGTATTCCGAATATAGTCATACATGCTTATGGAAAAGAACTTGCATGACATCTTTTGTCATACCCTCCCGTGGCAGCGGGGTCCTATTGGAAACTAAGGGATATTAAGGCCTCCTTTTAATAGAGTACTGGACCAAAGCATTAACACTTAGTGAATACATGAACTCCTCAAACTACAGTCATCACCGGTAAGTATCCCGATTATTGTCACTTCGGGGTTAACGGATCATAACACATAATAGGTGAGTATAGACTTGCAAGATAGGATACAGAACTCACATATATTCATGAAAACATAATAGGTTCACATCTAAAATCATGGCACTTGGGCCCTAGTGACAAGCATTAAGCATAGCAAAGTCATAGCAACATCAATCTCAGAACATAGTGGATACTAGGGATCAAACCCTAACAAAGCTAACTCGATTACATGATAAATCTCATCCAACCTATCACCGTCCAGCCAGCCTACGATGGAATTACTCACACACAGCGGTGAGCATCATGAAATTGGTGATGGAGGAAGGTTGATGATGACGATGGCGACGGATTCCCCTCTCCGGAGCCCCGAACGGACTCCGGATCAGCCCTCCCGAGAGAGTTTAGGGCTTGGCAGTGGCTCCGTATTGTAAAACGCGATGAATCCTTCTCTCTGATTTTTTCTCCCCAAACACGAATATATGGAGTTGGAGTTGAGGTCAGTGGAGCACCAGGGGGCCCACGAGGCAGGGGGCGCGCCCCACCCTCGTGGACAGGGTGTGGGCCCCCTGGCCTTGATTCTTTTGCCATTATTTTTTATTAATTCCAAAAATAATCTCCGTTGGTTTTTAGGTCATTCCGAGAACTTTTATTTCTGCACAAAAATAACACCATGGCAATTCTGGTGAAAACAGCGTCAGTCCGGGTTAGTTTCATTTGAATCATGCAAGTTAGAGTCCAAAACAAGGGCAAAAGTGTTTGGAAAAGTAGATACGATGGAGACGTATCAGCAGGTTCTCTCAAAAAGGATCACATAATTAGATCATATAACAATCCCTCAACATGCAACAAAGAGTCACTCCAAAGTCACTAATAGCGGAGAAGAAACAAAGAGATTACTGTAGGGTATGAAACCACCTCCAAGTTATTCTTTCCGATTAATCCATTGGGCTATTCCTATAAGTGTCACAAACAGCCCTAGAATTCGTAGTAAAATAACACCTTAAGACACAAATCAACCAAAACCCTAATGTCACCTAGATACTCCAATGTCACCTCAAGTATCCGCGGGTATGATTATACGATATGCATCACACAATCTCAGATTCATCTATTCAACCAACACAAACAACTTCAAATTGTGCCCCAAAGTTTCTGCCAGAGAGTCAAGGCGAAAACGTGTGCCAACCCCTATGCATAGATTACCAAGGTCACGGAACCCGCAAGTTGATCACCAAAACATACATCAAGTGAATCAATAGAACACCCCATTGTCACCACAGGTATCCCACGCAAGACATACATCAAGTGTTCTCAAATCCTTAAAGACTCAATCCGATAAGATAACTTCAAAGGGAAAACTCAATCCATTACAAGAAGGTAGAGGGGGAGAAACATCATAAGATCCCACTATAGTAGCAAAGCTCGCAGTACATCAAGATCGTGCCACATCAAGAACACGATATATATATATATATATATAGAGAGAGAGAGAGAGATCAAACACATAGCTACTGGTACATACCCTCGGTCCTGAGGGTGAACTACTCCCTCCTCATCATGGAGAGCGCCGGGATGATGAAGATGGCCACCGGTGATGGATCCCCTCTTTGGTAGGGTGCCAGAAGAGGGTCCTGATTGGTTTTTGGTGGCTACGGAGGCTTGTGGCGGTGGAACTCCCGATCTAGGTTATTTTCTGGAGGTTTGGGGATTTATAGGAGATGTTGGCATCGAGAACAAGTCAGGGGGCCCCACGGAGAGTCCACGAGGCATAGGAGCGCGCGCTCCACCCTCATGGAGCCCACGGGACTCCCCTCTGGTAACTCTTCATTACAGTATTTTTTATATTTTCCAGAAAAAATCTTCGTTCATTTTCAGCGCATTCCGAGAACTTTTATTTCTGCACAAGAACAACACCACGGTAGTTCTGCTGAAAATAACGCTAGTCCGGGTTAGTTCTAACCAAATCATACCAAAATCATGTAAAAATATTATAAACATGGAATGGACACATAAAAAATTATAGATACGTTGGAGACGTATCAGCATCCCCAAGCTTAATTCTTGCTTGTCCTCGAGTAGGTAAATGATAAAAACAGATTTTTTGATGTGGAATGCTACCTAACATATTCATCAATGTAATCTTATTTATTGTGGCAAGAATATTCAGATTCATAAGATTCAAAACAAAAGTTTAATATTGACATAAAAACAATAATACTTTAAGCATACTAACAAAGCAATCATGTCTACTCAAAATAACATGGTCAAAGAAAGTTATCCCTACAAAATCATATAGTCTGGCTATGCTCTATCTTCATCACACAAAATATTTAAATCATGCACAACCCAATGACAAGTGAAGCAATTGTTTCATACTTTTGATGTTCTCAAACATTTTCAATCTTCACGCAATACATGAGCGTGAGCCATGGACATAGCACTATAGGTGGAATAGAATGTTGGTTGTGGAGAACACAAAAGGAGAAGATATTCTCACATCAACTAGGCGTCACTACTAGGGAAATGCTTATACACAGGAGCTCACCAGTACCGCTTTTTATAAGGAAGCACTGCTGCTAAATAACGCTAGCGCTTTTCACTGAAAATCGCTGCTACTATTCATGTAGTAGTAGCGCTTGTGCTATAAAAATGCTACTACTATAGTTGCCAACGGTTGCATGGTAGTGTAGGTATACTAGTAGCGCTGGTATTTAAAAAGCGCTACTGCTATTGCACACAGCAATAGCGATGTCTTCTGACAAGCGCTACTGCTAAATAGCTGTAGCGCTTATTTGTAAAAAGCGCTACGACTATGCTTACCTTATCCACCGCGCGCGCGTCCCTCTCACTCTCCCTCACTCACTCACTCACCGCACACCCGTCGCCGCCGTCGCCCGCCGTCGCCTTTCGTCGCTTGCCGTCACTGCCAACTCCCCCAAGGTATCTTTCTCCTCCTCTCGCCGCCTTCCCCTCCCTCCTCTTCCTCTCGCCGCCCTCCTCTCTCCCTCTTCCCACGACCCTCCTCTCTCCTTCCTCTCCACCAGTGGCCCCCTCCGATCCTCCTCCTCCCTCTCCGGCGGCCCCCTCCTCCTCCTCCTCCCTCCTTCCTCTCCTTCTCTCTCCTCCTCCCTCCTCCTTCCCCTCCTCCTCCCTCCTCCTCCTGGCCTCCTCCCACCTCCTCCTCCCCCTTTCTGTAACTAGGATTTTTTCGTTGAATGTAGGTTTTTGTTTTTAGTAAATGTAGGTTTTTAGTATATTTTGTTTTTAGAAAATTTGAATAAGTAATTTCAAAAGAAATCATAAATGTAGGTCTTTTGAATAGAATAGGAAATTTTTAGAAATTTTAAATAAGTAAATTTGAATAGAATAAAATATGAAATTGAAAAAAATAAGTAAATGTAGGTCTTTTGAATATAATAGGAGTTTTTTTAGAAATTTTGAATAAGTAAATTTGAATAGAATAATTTAATGTAGCTTATGGAGTTTCACTAAGTTCTAAGACAACGATAATAATGTTTTTGTTTATATTTTGTTTTTGCAGAAATCAAGGAGCCCTTGCATCATCCCCGCCGTCATCCCATCACCGACCCCCTCCGACCTCGATCTAGGTGAGAGAATCCACCCCATGTTGTTAATTTAATTTAGGTATTTTAGGTGTTTAATCTGAGAATAATGTAGTATGAACCATAGTTATGATCGAGTCATGTTCAAAATGTAGGCTTTTAATTAGGTGTAGTTAATAGAATTTAGGTGTTTTAGGTGTCACATTTGTTGTTATTTTTTTAGTTAAAGCAATTATTCCCGCATCAACGTCGACAATGCCTATCCCGCATCCTCGTCGTCGACTCGGCGGAGGAGGCATGGGCTTGGTGAGGAGCCATGTCCGGGACTGGGCTCCGCCGGGCTCGTACTGGGAGGTGGTACCTTCCGGGGGGCGCAACTTAGTGAGGAGCCAGCCCGTCGTTGACCCGAACCTTCTTTGGTGGCGGTCGTGTGGGCTAGTGATGGTGTGGAGGCTTGAGGACCCCGCGGAGGTGGTACGTCACCGTGTCAGCGAGGAGGATGAGCACGTCCGTCGCTACATGGTTGCATTGGAGGGCAGGTTCTCCAATACCTGGGAGGTTTTTTAGGGATCTCACTAGAGCTGTGATCCTGTGATGGTTCCTTCTCTTTGGGTGTCCACCGCCTGCGCTGATACCCGTCGTTCGCTATGGTTTTAGCTGTATTAGTGATGTTATATGTATGATATTATTTGAGATCTATTAGTGATAATATTCGACGATGTACGAACGAAATAGATGCTTTAGTTTTTCTTATTAAACGAATTCTAATTTGAATACTAATTTATTTTATGATTTGGTTTTGCTTATTGAATGCTCAAATTGGAAAACTACTCCATCAAGTTTGAATGCTCATATGATGTAGATATAAACATGCATATGTTGTGTTGCTCAAATAGGATATGTGCTTGCCCAAGTGGCCGGCCATGTTTGCAGGTTACACCTCCTATAGTGGCCTATGTATTGCCAGAGTGTTGATTAATTTCCATTCCGGCAAATTTCAGGCGCTCGATATGTCCTTTTTTGGCAAAGGTCATGCCGGATTTTTCCGTGAATTCTGGCCTGATTTGTGCTAGAATATGTAGGATATATCGAGTGGCCTGGATTTTCTCGAAAAATAATTAAACGACATTTTGGGTTGACTTTAAGTATGTCGAGGCTCCATCACCGAAGGTCGAAATATTAGTGAGAGAGTGTATCCACCATATATGAGAGAGGACGAAGAAGCCCGACTATTATCGTGGGGGTCATTTTTCCTTCTTCTCCTTGTGCCAGACCTTTGTTATGCACTAGGGGAAGGAGGAATATCGACCATCACCGACGGTCGAAAAATCAATGAGGGAGTGTATCCACCATATATGAGAGAGGACGAAGAATCCCGACTGTTGTCGTGGGGGTCGTTTCTCCTTCTTCTCCTTGTGCTAGACCTTTGTTATGCACTAGGGGAAGGAGGAGTAACGAACATCACCGACGGTCGCAAATGTCAGAGAGGAATCGGTGAGGGAGAGTCTCCACCATATAGACTCGGCAGACCGATAGTCAACCCGTGATGAATAATAATGATCTAACTTAATTTTTTTACTATATAATTGAATTGTAAAAGTTTAATATTTGAATTATGAACATAGGAAATGTCGTCATCGGACGACGAAAGTCTCCCAGGGGAGTGCAGCTGGTGCAACGACGACCGAGGTCTGTGCGACAGGCCTCACCTGGACGAAGGTCGGTGCTTCAACATTAAGCTCCAGGAGACCTTCGATGTTGAAACTGTACGTAACAACGTAAAGTGTTTTTTTCGTAATTAAGCATGACTTCAACTATTTCAACGTGTAATTTTCATCTTTTACAATTCGAGTAGCTTATCCCATGCCATGCGAGACGCTATGTCTTGGAGAGGATGGATTTTGAAGACCATGAAAATTTTGAAACAAAGAAAATTCACCTAAGGACCCATCATGATATGGATTTTGAAGTAAATGTCTATAATTCTGAGAGCGTAACCCATTTTGGTTGCAAAAATTGGGAAGCACTTTACAAGATGTATGATTTTTATGAGGGTATGCTTCTCACCATGGATCTTGGTGATCCTGACATCGACCAAGACAATATGGACATTTGGGTCCTTGTTGATACGCTTCCAATTCTACCGCTATGTAAGTTTCTCAAACATAGTTATTAACTAATTTATATTGTTCATTTAGAAATAGTTGGCAGCTTATTTTCATTGTTTAAATAATGTGCAGAACATGGTAGACAGAACCTACTACACCGATGGCTCTGAGTTAACTTATCAGGAGAAAAATCATCTGGTCACATTTTGTACTGATCTTGAGAATTACAATATCTATTATAAAACTCCTCCACATTATGGTCAATACGTGCCACTAGTGCACATGTTGAACTACGGTAACATCCATGGAGATGAAATGGTAAGATCTTTTAGTATTATGACATCCGTGCATCTTTTGCATAAATTCTTTTAAAACTTAACTACATTGCTAACTACGAAGTTATTACTATGTTTTTCAACAGAAAATCCTGAATGATTGTGTGCCTCATCTGATTTATCAGAATGGTTGCCTTGAATTTTCGAACATATGGCCAGGTCATCCTACGAATCTCACTTGTCCATATCAGATTTCTAAAAGAAGTGGAGACATGAAAATCAAAGAATGGAAAAAATGTATGGACAGTCGTAAGGAGGTACTTGGAAGCAACACTGTGCGAAAGGCAAGAATTGAAGACAGGATAATCTCCATTCTCCATAATGGAGAGTCAGGGCCTATCTTATTTTATGCTATTTTACCTAAGAGAAGGTAGTAGTTCCTAGTTAATAATGCTCATGATCATGTGCTAAGAACAACTAAGTAGGATTGGTTAGATGAGTATGATGATGATGTGGTATCGAGTAGAAGTTGTATGCTCGATGATCATGAGTATGACTTATTATTATGATACCAATGATGAGTTATTTATTATTATGATCGATGATGCATGATGCTAAGTTGTTATATGAATATGATTACTTATTATATATAACAGTGGGTGAAATGAACCTGGATTAGATTCAAGTGAATCCAACATGTGGTGCACATCGAAAGTACTACTAATCCAAACTATATCAAGTTTGGCTTAGAGTAGTACTTTCGACATGCACCACATGTTGCCTCCACTTTAATATACTCCACGTTCATTTCACCCACTGTTATATATAATAACTAATCATGGTCATAAAATCATATAATGAAAGTATTGTATATAAAACCACACAATGAAAATAAGCTATATTTTTAAAAATACATGAAAATTTAGCAGGATCACTTTTTAGAACAAGCGCTACTGCTACTTACAAGTAGCAGTAGCATTGTCCAAAGGAAAGCGCTACTGCTAACTAGGTATAGCAGTAGCGCTCCCTTTCCAACGCTACTGCTACTAGTTAGCTGTAGCGCATTAGTGGTAGCGTTGGACCCAGCGCTACTGCTATGCATATTTCAAGCGCTACTACTAGGGTTTTCCCTAGTAGTGCGTATCAACGGGTTATGGAGATGCCCATCAGTAAATATCAATGTGAATGAGTAGGGATTGCCATGCAACGGATGCACTAGAGCTATAAGTGTATGAAAGCTCAACAAAAGAAACTAAGTGGGTGTGCATCCAACTTGCTTGCTCATGAAGACCTAGGGCATTTTGAGGAAGCCCATCATTGGAATATACAAGCCAAGTTCTATAATGAAAAATTCCCAATAGTATATGAAAGTGACAAGATAGGAGACTCTCTATCATGAAGATCATGGTGCTACTTTGAAGCACAAGTGTGGAAAAAGGATAGTAACATTGTCCCTTCTCTCTTTTTCTCTCATTTTTTATTTTTTTATTTGAGCCTTTTCTCCCTTTTTATGGCCTATTTTTTCCCTTTTTTTATTTTTCGTCCGGAGTCTCATCCTGATTTGTGGGGGAATCATAGTCTCCATCATCCTTTCCTCACTGGGACAATGCTCTAACAATGATGATCATCACACTTTTATTTAATTACAACTCAAGAATTACAACTCGATACTTAGAACAAAATATGACTCTATGTGAATGCCTCCAACGGTGTACCGGGATGTGCAATGAATCAAGAGTGACATGCATGGAAGAATTATGAACGGTAGCTTTGGCACAAATACGATGTCAACTACATGATCATGCAAAGCAATATGACAATGATGGAGCGTGTCATAATAAACGGAACGGTGGAAAGTTGTATGGCAATATATCTCGAAATGGCTATGGAAATGCCATAATAGGTAGGTATGGTGGCTATTTTGAGGAAGGTAAATGGTGGGTTTATGGTACCGGCGAAAGTTGTGTGGTACTAGAGAGGCTAGCAACGGTGGAAGGGTGAGAGTGCGTATAATCCATGGACTCAACATTAGTCATAAAGAACTCACATACTTATTGCAAAAATCTATTATTTATCGAAATGAAGTACTACACGCATGTGTTGGGGAATGTAGTAATTTCAAAAAAATTCCTACGAACATGCAAGATCATGGTGATGCATAGCAACGAGAGGGGAGAGTGTTGTCTACGTACCCTCGTAGGCTGAAAGCGGAAGCGTTTAGCACAACTCGGAGGTGCCATGAGGTAGGGGGCGCGCCCTAGGGAGGCAGGCGCGCCCCCCACCCTCGTGGACAGGTGGTGGCCCCCCTGGCCTTCATCTTTTGCAGGTATTTTTTATATTTTCCAAAAAGTTGCTCCGTGAAGTTTCATGTCATTCCGAGAACGTTTGTTTCTGCACATAAATAACACCATGGTAATTCTGCTGAAAACATCGTCAGTCCGGGTTAGTACCATTCAAATCATGCAAGTTAGAGTCCAAAACAAGGGCAAAAGTGTTTGGAAAAGTAGATACGACGGAGACGTATCAAGCCCCAATGGAGCAAGTAAAATGGTAGTTGCTGTAGAAACTACCACTTCTGTCCAGAACAAAAAACATTTTCTGTAGCAAAAATATTCCAAAACGTTATGCAATATTTTTGCTCAGGAAGGTGCCCTAGTGTTCCAAGAATATTTGTGAATTTTCTCAGATTTTTATGGGCAAGAAAAATTGGGGTTGCTTTGGAGCACATTGATCTAGCTAGGGTGTAAGAGAGGGAAATGAATATTTTTCATTTAAGAAAAATATTCCAGTAATTATTTTGAGGTGAACCGGAGTGGGAATGATGGTTAGAGAGGGAAATGGGACACTTGGGTGAAAGCCAAGGGGTACCCAAGTGTTGAAGTCCATATGAAAGGATTCAAAACTCCAAATTTCAAAATCAATCCAACTGAAAATCAGGCAAATAAAGGAGGGCAAAAACCAGGCTGTCACACCCAACGAGGAGTAGAAGGAAATGACAAGTGGTTTCCAGCAAGGTATTTTCTGCAAGCACTGAAATTATAAGTAACGAGTAGTTTGATAGCAAGATAATTTGTAATGAGCAAGTAACAATAGTCTCTTATGATAAGCAAAGCGTTCTAGAGTGTACACGGGAATTTCATCTAGTCACTTTCACTATGTTGGCTTTATTTGTTTTCACTACTTTGATAATTTGATATGTGGGTGGATCGGTTCTTATGTGTTGTTCTTACTTGAACAAACCTCCTACTTATGATTAACCCCCTCGCAAGCATCTGTAACTACGAGAAAAGTATTAAGAATAACTTCTAACCATAGCATTAAACTTTTGGATCCAATCAGTCCCTTACAGAATAGCGCATAAACTAGGGTTTAAGCTTCTGTCACTCTCGCAACCCATCATCTAATAACTACTCCACAATGCATTCCCTTAGCCCCAAATATGGTGAAGTGTCATGTAGTCGACGTTCGCATGACACCACTAAGGGAATCACAACATACATACCATCAAAATATCGAACACATATCAAGTTCACATGATTACTTGCAACAAGATTTCTCCCGTGACCTCAAGAACAAAAGTAAATACTCACAAATGATAATCATTATGGGAGTCCTGGATTAGGGGGTCTCCGGACAGTCGGACTATCTCCATTGGCCGGACTGTTAGACTATGAAGATACAAGATTGAAGACTTCGTCTCGTGTCCGGATGGGACTCTACTTGGCGTGGAAGGCAAGCTAGGCAATACGGATATGGATATCTCCTCCTTTGTAACCGACCTTGTGTAACCCTAACTGAGGGAGTCCTGGATTAGGGGGTTTTCGGATAGCCGGACTATACCTTCAGCCGGACTCCTGGACTATGAAGATACAAGATTGAAGACTTCATCCCGTGTCCGGAAGGGACTTTCCTTGGCGTGGAAGGCAAGCTTGGCGATACGGATATGCAGATCTCCTACCATTGTAACCGACTTTGTGTAACCCTAACCCTCTCCGGTGTCTATATAAACCGGAGGGTTTTAGTCCGTAGGACAACATAGAGAACAACAATCATACCATAGGCTAGCTTCTAGGGTTTAGCCTCTCCGATCTCGTGGTAGATCTACTCTTGTACTACCCATATCATCAATATTAATCAAGCAGGACGTAGGGTTTTACCTCCATCGAGAGGGCCCGAACCTGGGTAAAACTTCGTGTCCCTTGCCTCTTGTTACCATCCGGCCTAGACGCACAGTTCGGGACCCCCTACCCGAGATCCGCCGGTTTTGACACCGACATTGGTGCTTTCATTGAGAGTTCCTCTGTGTCATCGCCATCAATAAGGATGCCTCGCCCCGTCTTTAAAGACGGCACCGTTGCCAAGGGAGCTTTGGCTGTCGGCCAAACCCTCCGGCTAGGTGGTTTTCTTATGACCGCCTGTTCGGCTTCTGCGCCAACGATGACCTCTCGAGCCATCGAAAACAATCTTCATGTCAGCTCAAAACTCGCCGAGCAGTTAGATACAATGGAGCTCTCCTCATTAAAAGAGCTCTTGGATCGCATCGCCGCCCTGGGAGTCGCTACGAATTACGACCAGATTGGGCCTAAACCCGATCTGAGAGAGATTAACTCTCCCCAAGTCACCCATCACGTTGTCATGGTAGAGGGACATTGCGGCGACCCTTCATCTATCTTAAGGACTAGCTACGTCCGGATTCCCGATCCCTAAAATCCGGATACCCGCGGAGGGGAGGATATCACTCAAGACATGAACTTAGAGTCAGGCGACGGGCTGGATTCATTGGACAACATCCAGGAATCCAAATTTTCGAGTTCGGAAATTCCTCGGCCTCTGAGCCTCAGATGGGGCGAGGCTTCGGATTTAATTCCGCCCACCCACCCGAACATAAGCGATCTATCCAAAATTAGGCAAGAGCCCAATGAAACAGTACATCATTACTGGGCCAGATTCCTCCTGGTTAAGAAAAGGATAAAGGACTGCCGCGAGGAAGATGCAATCTCAATCTTTTGCAATAATTGCTCGGACAAGGGAATCCTCAATGCCATAAGTCGCCGTGATATTACATGCTTCGCTGACTTGGCATCCATCATACGAAAGTACCGTGCGATGGAAAGCGCCTGGAAAACCGAAATAAAATTTTGGGACGATCCGGCCCTGAATACAAACCCAGTCCGAAATAAAAGGGTGCATCATCGCCAGACACCCGGGTCAAACACCAAAAAGCAAAAACCCTCTACAGGGTGACAAGGGTGACTGAACTCCTCCCAGCAGTTCATCGCCCCAGCCAAGAGCAGACTCTCACAAGGCTGTTCGTCCTTGTATTGTTCATCATCATCAGCCCAAGAGGCAATCCACCACACCACACACTGGAGTAGGGTATTACACCACAACGGTGGCCCGAACCAGTATAAACCCTGTGTCATTTGTGTTGTTCTGTCCCTAGCTTAGATCTTAGCGAGGCGGAGGGGTGCATGTAGGTAGGAGGCGAAATCTCCGCGCGCACCCCAGTGTTCAAACCTCAAGGGTCTGCCGGAACCCGAAATCTGACATTTGGTGCGCCAGGTAGGGGTGCGCCGGAATTCGTCTTCCACTGCCTCATTCTCCTCCGACCATCGCGCCCATGTCTCATGCTCGTCGGGCCCGCGCCGAGCACCGGGCCACTCTCGCTTCCCGCGTCGCCTAGACGGCTCCTGTCGGCGGGCGTCCTCGTCGTTCCCCGTCACCTGCCGTCAACGCCGCCACTGGCCCGGCAGGGGACGAGCAGCAAGCATCGTCTCAGCATTTGTCTGTGCGGCAAGACGGCCGCACCGCTACTCCCTCGCTCACCCCAGCTGGTTCCTCGTCCCGCGTGCTCCGCGCACCCATGGAGGCTCGAGCTGCGCTCATCACGGCAAACGAGCTCCTGCGCTACCGTCCCGTCGACGACGTCTACGAAGAATGGCTTGACCGCGTCGCCGAGCTCGTCCGCGCCGCAGGGAGCTCTCCTACGCCGTCCGCTCCGCTGCACCGCACCTCGTCCCGCGTGGGCGACAAAGCTCCGGCAGCGCCCTGACCGCCTCCTCCACAAGAAGGCGCCATGGCTCCAAGGCGCCTGGCCCCTGGGCGGAACCCACTCCGTCAGGTGCCAGCGCGGCAAGAGCAGAGCTGCCAAGAAGTCCCTCGCCCACAAGAAGCTGCCCGGGCGCTCCCTGCTCCAGCACGTCGCGACCATGCTCCTGTTCCCGCATGTCAAGACCCAGCTGCAGCGCGTGGGGACATGCAAGACCAAGATCTCCGTCACCCAAGGCCTCCCTTGGCCACAACAGGCTATCGTGCCTTCACCACCGAGCTACGCAGCGTCGCGTGGCCCAGCAAGTTCAAGCCGGACCTGCCTCCTCGTTACGACGGCACGGCTGACCCTGCGGAGTTCCTCCAGCTCTACGAGCTGGGCATCAAAGCTGCCAACGGAGACGAGATGGTCATGGCGAACTGGTTTCCCAGGGCGCTCAAGGACGGGGCCTGCACCTGGCTCCTGAACCTGGCTCCAGGCACGATCTCCTCCTGGGACGAGATGCGCACCCGCTTCATCGCCAACTTCCAAGGTACTCACGGCCGGCCACCCGCCGTGAGCGACATGCGCCACATCAAGCAACAACCCGGGGAGACCCTGCAGAAGTACATCCAGCGCTTCAACAATGCACGCCTCAAGATTCCCAAGGTGACTAAGGAGGCCATCATCTCAGCCTTCTCCGACGGCGTGCGCGATGTCAAGATGAAGGAGGAGCTGGCGATGCATGAAGACCTGTGCACTTCCTTGGAGCTGTTCAACTTGGCGACCAAGTGCGCCAGGGCTGAGGAAGGGCGTCTCTCCCTCCTCGAGCTGCCTGCCGCAGACCCAGAAGAGAAGAAGCCCAAGGACAAGGACGTGAAGCGCAAGGGGGCTGCCGTGCTCACGGCAGAACCAGACACCAAGAGGGGAAGAGATCAGCCCGAACCTTCCAAGGGCAGCCGGTACTGTGTGTACCACGACCTCCACACCCACAACACCAACGAATGTCAAGAGCTCCGAGCCGTGCGAGAAGGAAGGATCGGCCGTTGCCCCGACCGCGGTGATCGGGGCTACGGTCGAGGAGGAGGAAGGAACACAGGACGCTGGGAAGACTGTGGCCCGCGCCAAAGGTGGCGCGATCAACCTCGCGAGGATCGCTGGCAAGACCCGCCTCGCGAGGGAGACTGGAGGGATCAGCCTCACGAGGATTGCCCGCATAGCAACGCAGGCCTCCCTCCGCTGCCGCCACAGCCAAGGAGAAACGAGGACCGCCACCAAGACGAGGGGGCTGGGGGCTTCCAGGAGCCGCGCGCGATCGCCTGCATCCTGGGCGGGGCTCAAGCCCCAGCCTCTCAACGCATCTTCAAGCAGTTCGCCCGTGAAGTGAATGCAGTCCTCCCCAGGCTTGAAGCCACGCGCCCACTCAGGTGGTCGGCGTGCGCCATCACGTTCAACTCAGCAGATCAGCTCAAGTGTGCGGCTATAGCCGGAGTCCTCCCGATGCTTTGTTCCCCAATCATCAGCAACGTGGTGGTCACCAGGACCCTCATCGATGGCGGGGCAGGGCTCAACGTCCTGTCCGTGGAAACATTCAACAATCTCCAAGTGCCCTATAGCCAGCTTCAGCCAACTAAGCCCTTCTCCGGAATCACCGACGGCTCCACGATCCCGATTGGGCAGGTACGCCTCCCTGTCACCTTCGGGGCACGCGACAACTACCGCACCAAGCTCATCGACTTCGACGTCGCTCACATTCGCCTGCCGTACAACGCCATCCTTGGGTACCCGGTGCTGGCCAAGTTCATGGCCGTAACTCACCACAGCTACAACGTCCTCAAGATGCCAGGAAGTGGCGGAGTCATCATGGTGCCCTGTGAAGAGAAGGACGCGGTGTGTTCCTTGGAACGAGCCTTTCAGGCCGCGTCACTGGAAGACCCGGATCGCGGAAGCAGGAGGCTTCCCGAGACCGCCCCCAGAAGAAGATGACGTTGTCCAGCCCGGCCCCTCAGGAGGCAGGCCCCTCTGGGCCCGTGCCTGCCCAGGGGGAACCTCCTTCTGTCGCATAGGAAAGCGCACCCAGCACCCTCCTCAGGCAGGGATCGGGGGCTCTCCCCTGGAGGGCCACCGACCTGACTAGGGTCACGAGGGATGCGCTTGGGCACCACATGGAGGCGTGCTTCGAAGCACGTTTCCCTCAAGAGGGAGTAAGGCAAGGAGAGCCAGACCCTCAGGAGTTCGCCAGCAAGGCCATTCAGGAGCTACAGGAGTCAAGGGTCATGAAAGGCGGCCGCCGTCTACCAGCAGTGGCTCCCCATCCAGGCGAGGATGGTGGGCTGCGCGTCTGCATCGACATAGCAGGGCTCAACCGAGTCACCTCTCTGGAGCTCCTCTGGCCCTTGCGAGTAGGGCACTGTAGAGGTCCACCCCACAGCTACGTTCGCATGCCTTACGGCTTGCCGAACGCGGCTGTCACGTACCAGCGCCTCATGAGGGGCATCGTGGAGGCACAAGAGGCCAGGCGTTCCGCAGCCCTGGCGGAGATGGAGATGGTCCGCAGGGATCCACCAGCGCCTCCGGAGCCTCCCGAGGCCCCTGGCCTAGGGGCTCGTGAGGATCGGCTTCCGCAGCCCACCGAGTCTGCTACACCAACACCCCATCGTCCTCAATGTCATCAGGTGACATCTTTCAAGTTTCACTTCCAGCTGGGAGCGCCCCCCAGGGCTGCATTATTCCCAGGCCGCGTGGGTCCGTCCCTGCGGCATGTATCCCTTTTATTTCATGTTGTTAGCTTACCTTGTTGGGGGCGCACCTCGGGCTGCATGATCCCCAAGTCGCTCGGGCCAGACCCAGTGATGTCCGCCTTCCCATCATCTATTTGAATGAATCCACTCCTTCGTGGCTAATGTGTTTGACCTAGCTGCCCGCTCAACTGACGCCAACTGACGGAACTGCTCTCAAATGGCACGACGCTTGCGCATGGGTTCGTCCCTGCAACGCCGACAAACCTGAATGGCTGAGCTCTGGCCACGGCAGCCCCGCATGGCGCCACCTCGTCAAGCCTTCAGTGCCTCGTACCCCTCGGAAGCAACCAACGGCTGACTGTCAATTGTCACGGCAACCCCTCATTTTTTCTATGATGAGTCTACAGGATCTCCTGAAGGAGTTGCGTCAGGCGAGGCCCTTGCGGTGTCTCCTTCGCTCTCATCCGCGTGAACCGCTTGCACGTTAAAGGGGGGTGCCTGAGCATCGCGACTCAGGGCTCCTACTGGCTCTCCAGCCCTCACCCTCTGGCCTTGTCCATGGCATCGTGACCTGGCATACTAGCAACGGCTGAGACTCGCTCGAGGGCCGGGACCCGAGGACGTAGACAAGAAAGGGGAGCAAAGGCGAGAGGAGAGGGACACGCGAGGACCTCGCCGAGCAACCTCGCGCCTGCCGATGGACGGACCCGGCGACACACCAGAGAGCGACCCCTGATTCTCGAGATAAGTCACCACTCGGAAGCACCAGCTACCGTGGCACCACCCCCGCACCTAATGCAATCCCGTGTTAACGATGCCGCTCTCCTTTCTCACCGAACGATGGCTGCTTGAGCGCCAAAGGGGACCTCCTGAGCATCGCGACTCAGGGGCTCTTACCGGACTCCGGGTCGCTCACCTCCTGGCCTTGACCACGGCATCGCGACCTGGCATACCAGCGACGGCTGAAGCCGCCTTGGGACTAGGACCTGTCGGCGCAGAGCACCAAGCCCTCGTGAGGTTCGAAAGGGAGGACAGAGCTAAGACGGAATGAGCAACTCACACAGTTCTACGACAAGGGTTGTATTAACAAAACAGGATCACAGGCACCTTACAAGCCCCCACGGGACCCGGCTTTGATTCCTCGCAGGGAACAGATCCTAAAGGGACACTAACTACGCGCGCCCCTGCAGAAGACGCCATCATCAACAATGGGCCATCAGGCACCGGCGCCAACCCCATCCAGATCAGAGTCGGCGGCAGCCTGACGAGCCCGCCCTGCTCCAGGAGCGGCGCCGGCTCGGGGGCTCGTAGCTGTCGTCGCTCGTCTCCGAAGTCGCGAAGAGCTCGCCGGGGTCGCTGGAACCTCCGACGCCTCCACCGCCTGAGGAGCCGCCAAGGGAGCGGTCGGCGGGCCCAGTCCTCGCCGTAGCAGGGTCCCGGCCACCTCTCCCAGGGCAGCACTCCAGCCGGCGCCCGTTCGCATCGAAGACCTTGAAGAACATCACCGAAGCACCGTCGTACTCCAAGTGGATCCTGAAGGCGCCTCTTGTCGTGCAAACCCGGGCGATTTCGCTCCAGCCTCGGGTCATGAAGACCTCGCCCGGGGCAACGACCGCGACCTCTGCCTCGGTCGCGAGGGTGCTGCAGCCGGCGTGCTGCAGCCAAAGCTCTAGGGGCTCTCCCTGCGGGACGATGGAGGCGAAGAAGGGAGGAAGGCGAATCCAAGACTGAGGAGGCATGGCGACATGGAGCACGAGCTCTCGGGAGGAGCCCTCGGTGTGGACCCCAAGGGGGACGACTCACACCTTCATGACCCGTCAGCGCTGACGGCGGCGCCGCCCGTGGCGATCTGCATCAGCTCCTTCAGGGCCCTCGATGTGGGCATACAAAGGAAGTGGGAACCCCGGCGGTGCCCGCTCGCACCAAGGCCTCGGCACCACCTGATGGGCCCCCTCGTCCGGGCCACGGAGGACGAGCCGTTTCTTCGGCGGGAGCGGGGCAGGTTCCTCTCGGGGAGCCTTTCCCTTCTCTGCCTTCGAGAACCGACGGATCGGAGCCATCGCAGCAAGACAGAGCAAGGACCGAGAAGAAGGAGAAGCAAGGAGGGATGGACTGGAAGGGCGCACGCCGTTCCGTACTTATAGCCGGCGAAGGCCAACCGTAGACCTCCATGATCGCAGGTAATCATGACCCGCTTTGCATGCAGGGACTTGCCCAATCCGTGCAGTGGCCGAGGCGCCATGGGGAAGTGGAGACGCCCACGTCCAATCAACCGCCATGCGGCTCCCAAGGCCGCAGGCTGTTAAGGCCCGCGGCGCTTCGCTCTTGCCCTTCCGGCTCCCTGCACGGCCAAGTCCGGGCGCGCCTTGGGCCCGGGGCTACTGTCGGCGTTCTGGGAACGGGGGTCCCCAGACTTGCCTGCCTGCGGCCTGCGGTGTGGCTCAAAGGGGGGCCCAGCACAGCCCATCTTCACCAACACAGACCCAAGAACCTCGCGAGGGGCCAAGCCTCGCGGGGCAGACGACACGGAGCTTCCTCAGGCACGGCCTCATCAGGCTGGCTCGCGAGGAGGCAGAGAGATCAAGGCGGGGTACCTCACGAGGTGCCCGTGACGCAAGCCATGACGACCAAAGGCGCCATGCGGGTGCCAGCCTGCGCAGTGTCCTCCTTTCCTCTTTGGTGCAAAGGGGGCAAGCGCAGCCGCAGAGTACCAAGGCGTGAGGCAAAGGTTGCTATTTCGGTGCAACAAGACCAAGACCAGGAGGACTGCAAGACGGAGGTCACGAGGAGCCCAGGACGGCGTCACCACCAGAGCTTTGTGCAGGCGAAGACTACTTTTGTCAGGATAGCTAGTACTAGCTGTCCCCCTTCAAATTAGCCCGCCATTCTTGGCTTCCTTCCCGCTCGATATTTGGGAAGAGGACCAGGGCCTCTATAAATAGGACCAGCCACCCACAGGAAAAAGGGGGACGAGTAGAGAGAAAGAAGAAGGGGGAGAGACGACGAGAGAAGGAGAAGAGAAGTAGAGAGAAAGGAGAGAATCAGAATCAGAGAGAGAGAGAGAGAGAGAAGGGTGACTGAACTCCTCCCAGCAGTTCATCGCCCCAGCCAAGAGCAGACCCTCACGAGGCTGTTCTTCCTTGTATTGTTCATCATCATCAGCCCAAGAGGCAATCCACCACACCACACACTGGAGTAGGGTATTACACCACAACGGTGGCCCGAACCAGTATAAACCCTGTGTCATTTGTGTTGTTCTATCCCTAGCTTAGATCTTAGCGAGGCAGAGGGGTGCAGGTAGGTAGGAGGCGAAATCTCCGCGCGTACCCCAGTGTTCGAACCTCAAGGGTCTGTCGGAACCCGAAATCCGACATCCGCAGCCTTGCCAAAGTCTACCAAGTAGCAACAATAAACCCATGGAGTGACACGGCTATTACCTTTAACGCCAGTGATGAACCTAAATTCCGAACAGCCCGAGCACCAGCCGCATTGGTCCTCAGTCCAATAGTGGATGGCTTTCGTCTTACCAAGGTACTCATGGACGGCGGTAGCGGATTGAACCTCATTTATGAGGAAACCCTTCAAAAATTGGAAATAGACTAGAACCGCATTGAGCGAAGCAGCACAACCTTTAGAGGAATAATCCCCAGTCGGGAAGCGCGCTGTACAGGTAAAATCACACTGGATGTGGTGTTCGGCACGCCGGATAATTACAGGTCCGAAGAGATCACATTCCATGTGGCTCCGTTCAGCAGCGGTTATCACGCTCTGCTAGGGCGGGAAGCGTTTACAATCTTCCAAGCAATACCCATTACGGGTACATGAAGCTCAAGATGCCCGGGCCTAACGGGATCATCACTCTCGCTAGCGATCCGGACATAGCACTCCGCGCTGAAAACAAGACAGCCGCACTGGACCTCGAGGCACTATCCGAAGCCCTAGCGGCTGAGGAACTGACTGCGCTACGCTCCATAGTGAATAGGGACGATGTGGTACTTGACAAAAGATCCAAGTCCACCTCCTTTAAACTGGCGGACGAAATAGTCAAATTCCAAGTCCATCCAATGGACCCCAATAAAACAGCTTCCATCGGGGCACAGTTAAACCCTGATGTAGACGCTGCACTGCGAGAGTTCCTATGAGAGAACTGGGACATTTTTGCCTGGCACCCTTCAGATATGCCAGGAATCCCACACAGGCTGGCCGAGCACAACTTAAATATCCAAACAGGATTCAAACCTGTCAAACAGGCTCTTCGGCATTTTTTCGAACCTAAGACACATGCCATGGGAGAGGAGCTAGCAAAGCTATTGGAGGCCGGATTCATCAGAGATATAAAACATCCGGACTGGCTAGCAAACCTGGTGATGGTACCAAAGAAGGACAAATCCTGGCGCCTGTGTGTTGATTTTAAAGACCTTAACAAGGCTTGCCCAAAGGATCTCTTCCCCCTCCCCGCATCGATCAAATTATCGACGCTACCGCAGGACACGATTTGTTGTGTTTCCTCGATGCATATTCCGGCTACCATCAAATCAAGATGGCAGAACCAGACCAAGCCGCAACTGCATTTATCACACCATATGGCCCATTCTGCTTCAACACGATGCCCTTAGGGCTAAAAAATGCCGGCGCAACATATCAGCGCATGATTCAGACATGTCTGGCAAACCAGATCGGCAAAACAGTGGAGGCATATGTAGATGATGTGGTCGTCAAAACAAGACATGTCGAATCTCTAGTAGACGACTTGAGGCTCACATTTGATAACCTCCGAACATACGACATCAAGCTCAACCCGGAAAAATGCGTTTTCGGCGTTCCAGCCAGAAAGCTCTTGGGCTTCATTGTATCCGGTAGAGGAATTGAAGCAAATCCAGCCAAGATCCGAGCTCTGTCGCAACTGGATATCCCAAAGGACCTCAAACAAATACAAAAGTTAACCGGATGCGTGGCGGCTCTAAGCCGCTTTATCTCCTGCTTGGGAGAAAAGGCCCTACCCCTTTACCGCCTCCTTCAGCGCACCGAACACTTCGAATGGACGGATGCAGCCACGGCCGGACTCGACGAAATAAAAGCCATACTAGCAACAAACCCAGTCCTGGCCGCACCAAACATTGGCAAACCAATGCTATTATACATTGCAGCAAAACATCAGGTTGTAAGCGCAGTGCTCGTCGTCGAACGAGAAGCGGACAGACACAAATTCCCCCTTCAAAAGCCGGTCTATTATGTGTCCACTTTCCTCACTCCCTGCAAATCACGGTACCCGCATTATCAAAAGATTGCGTACGCGGTATTCATGGCATCCCGGAAGCTACAACACTACTTTCAAGAGTGTTCAATAAGAGTAGCCTCGGAAGTACCACTTAATGATGTTATAAACAACCGTGACGCAACGGGCCGGATTGCAAAATGGGCCATTGAGCTCCTCCCGTTCGACATAACTTATAAGCCACGACAAGCCATCAGGTCGCAAGTCTTGGCCGACTTCGTCGCAGAATGGACGGAGGCCGAACTCCCTAAAGAGTACGACACATATTCAAATTGGATCATGCATTTCAACGGCTCCAAGATGTTGGCCGGACTGGGGGCTGGCATTGTTCTGACGTCCCCCCATAGGAGACACAGTTCAATACGTACTCCAGATTATGTACATGGACTCCAACAATGCAGCCGAATATGAGGCCCTTTTACATGGTCTCCGGATGGCAGTATCCATGGGCATTCAACGCCTAGAGGTGCGTAGGGACTCGAACCTTGCAATATCCCAAATAAATGGAGACTTCGATGCCAAGGATCCAAAAATGGCAGCTTACCGCAACGCCGTCCTAAAAATGTCAGCTCGGTTCGAGGGGCTTGAATTTCACCATATAGCACGGGAAAATAATCAGGCGGCAGATGTCCTGGCACGCATCGGCGCGAAACGCGATGTAGTCCCCCCAACATCTTTTTGGAAAGGCTGTTCAAGCCATCCGTAGTATGGGAAGGGGAGCCGAACAATAACAGCCCGGACCCAACCGCACTGCCCGACACTGAACATTCTGACACAATCAGAGGCTCTGCCAATGAAATAACACCTTCAGCCCACGTAATAATGGTCATCATCGCCCCGTGGACAGAACCATTCCTCACCTACCTTACTAGGCAGGAACTCCCCGAGGACCAAATGAGGCACGCTGCATAGTGCGGCGATCCAAAGCCTACAGAGTCCATGACGGAGAGCTTTATAAGAAAAGCACTACCGAAGTCCTTCAAAGGTGCATCTCCGAAGAGGAGGGGCGGAACCTCCTGGCTGAAATTCATGCCGGACTCGGCGGTCATCACGCTGCAGCTCGGTCCCTTGTAAGCAAGGCCTTCCGAATAGGCTTTTATTGGCCGACGGCCCGGGCAGACGCTCAGGACTTAGTCCAACGATGCACCGGTTGCCAGCTCTTTGCAAACCAAAGCCATATGCTACCCACCGCCCTCCAAACTATCCCCATTACTTGGCCCTTTGTGGTCTGGGGGCTTGACATGGTTGGACCCCTTAAAGGCGGAACCCACAAGCAAAAATACTTACTGGTCATGGTGGATAAGTTCACCAAATGGATAGAAGCCAAGCCTGTTAAGAAGGCCGAATCCGGACCGGTGATAGACTTTATATCCGGGGTTGTACACCGTTACGGCGTCCCCCACAGCATCATCACTGATAACGGCACGAACTTCACGGCCGATGAGGTAAAACTCTGGTGCAAAAACATGGGCATCAAGCTCGAATATGCTTCCATCTATCACCCACAAACTAACAGCCAGGTCGAACATGCAAATGGTCTTATCATGAGCGGCATCAAACCCATTAGTGCGGTCCCTCAAGGAATCTAACACGCACTGGGTAGAGGAGCTCGACTCCGTACTCTGGGGGCTGCGGACCACGCCGAATCGCACCACCGGACACACACCATTCTTTATGGTGTACGGCGCAGAGGTAGTTTTGCCTTGCGACATAATTCATGACTCACGTCAAGTGCGCATGTACGAAGAAAGAGAAGCCAAGCTCGATCGGCAGGACAGTTTGGACTCATTGGAGGAGGAGCGCGACGTGGCAAAAGCCCGTTCCGCATTCTATCAGCAGCAGGCTCAAAGATACCAGAGCAGAGAAGTACATGCCAAAAATTACAACGTTGGCGAATTAGTCCTACGCCTACCGGACAAGAAAAAGGACAAAATCAAGCCCCAGTGGGAAGGTCCCTTCATAATTGACCAAGTCCTGACTAGTGGAGCATACTGCCTGCGAGATGCATCGGATAACCGACTCGAGCCGAACCCATGGAATGCAGCCTGTCTCCGAAGATTCTATGCCTAGCGCCGGACTCTGTGTTCGTCTCCTTCCCCTGTCCATTTTTTATATATACTGTCTGTCTTACATTTCTCCCCTTCACCCCTTCCTTTCTCTTATAACCTTTAAAGGCTCATCAAATGACGTGCTATTCACACTCATTAAACCTGGGGGCTTCTTTTAACAGAAGCTTATTTATACGGGCTTCATGCCCAACACATGTGTCACACTTCCGCATGTACCTTTTATTCACCATTATATGCACCGATATGACTTAAGTTTTGGCCAAGCTGGGTTGCCTGGCTCTTGTGCTTACCCCTACGTTCCCGATTGTTCGGCTAGGTGGTAAAGGGAGCACCTCTGCGATTGTTACTGCCGGGTCAACCGGACGTGTACCTTAGACTGGGTGAAGCCGAAAGCTAGCGTTCTTAAGGGAATATTCGGTCGGTGAACTAAAGATGATCCTTTTTATTATTTATCTATACGCCCCCAGATGTTTTTCCTGCGTTTCTTTTTGCAGCATAGACATGCACTTTAGGGCATGCCTCCCAGGGAAAGGAACCCCTAATGGAACTATTCTCCCTGGAAGATGTTTCTTACTAACCATGTAATATAACATAACTAGTCGGGCACTTATCTGTTCACGCACTAATGACCCCTATGCCTGGTCTCCATGCATTCCCCGGTTCCTATATAACCGCATGGGAATTCAAACACACTCCGGACCGTCAGGTCCCGAGGCTGAAGCGAAAAGGTTGGCCATGACAAATGATTTTCAATCCGGCTAGAAGGCATTATAAATGTCAATTAAATTACATAGTCATTTTGACTGATTGTATTCCTCTTCAATACCATCTAACAGGCTGTCTAATTTACAATCCTACTGGGAATACTTTGCGGCCAACTCCACTTGGCCGTATACTAAGCTTACAGGGATCTCCTTCCCATCGGGCCCTACAGGACTGGCCTCGGCCATGTGGTTGGGGTCAGCCTTTGTGTACCGCGTCTTCACCATGGCCCAGGCCTCCCTAGTGCCTTGACGACAGGCCGATATCTTCCACAATCGGAAGCGCCGCCGTTCTCCCTTTAGCTTATCCGCAAGCTCTCCAAGACCTTCGGGAATGGAGATGGATGGCCACAGGGCCTGGGTGACGCCTTGCATCGCCTGCCGAACTCGATCAAGCAGTTGCGAGAGCTCGGGAAGAAGGTCACCCATAGAACCGGGCATCTCCTCTGCAGGACGACCTGTCAGCACACCTACAGACATTGCTCTGTTAGTCGACTTCCCCGCCGAACTTTCTTTCAAAGGTTCGTTCAAGTAGTTACTAAATATGTCGCGCCGAAGCCGCTGATTCTCCTTAACGGAGTCTAATAGCTGGACACAAACATCTTTCAGCTTGACGCCCAGCTTGGTGTTGGCATCCTGGAGATCGTTCTTCTCCTGCCTCACCTTTGTCAGCACCTTCTCACGAGCCTTTAACTGGCGTAGGAGGTGTTGCCTTTCCGGATTCAATCCGGCGCCATCTGCAATTTCATTTGTCAGATTCGCACCCATGCCGTGCTTCGCAAAATACTTATCTTTCGAAGTGTATATGACCAGAGGGGGTCTCCTTGGGCTCCCCTGCCGCAACTAGTGCGGTCTCAAGATGGGCTTTGCACTCTTCCAGCTCCTTGGACAGTAGGGAATTCTTTTCTGTAAGAACCTGCATAACAAATGATCCTTAAATTAGTTATTCTAACTGTTTCAAGTCTCGGAAGCTACTGGTATATATATATATATATAATTACCAAAATTTTCTTACCCGTATGTCTTTTACATATTGCTCCGTGGCTCTGGCTAGACCATTTTGAGCGGCACAGAGGTACGCATCTCCCGAATTGAAGGCATCCAACGCCCCTTGGGGAGAAACAAGCGTCGCGAAGGATTGTCCGGCGACGCCTGTGGTTCATGGCACTCTCCACCTCAGAGTTGGTGGCAGACAACCCGTCCACATCCTCCGTCGGAGGAGCGTCTGGCGCGCGCTTTGCGTTCGCCTCCGCCTTCAGACCAGGCCTTGGAGCCTGGCTGGTGGAGGCGCGATTGGCAGGCTCTCCGGATATAGTCCGGCGAGGTCTCTTTGTCCTGAAGAGGGCATGAGTGTCAATGTGCCTCGAAGGTATAACACCTGGGATAAGGGGGCACACCATACCTTTGCGCTGATGCCTCGGTCCAGATTGCACTTCTTTTCTGCCCACGAGGCCCTGTGGCCCCTCGTTGGCTTGTCGCCATAGGTTCGGCCTTCCGCCTAAAAAACGTCCCCTGCAAAGTTCGGTTGTAATCAGGAAACTGAAAACACGAGAGGGCGGACACCTATTCTGGGTATTGGGGCTTTGATCTCAGTTACCTGGGAGGCCGGGATTAGCCCTGGGTAATCGGCCGTAATGGCCACCAAGGCGTTATCCTTTCTCAATTGATGGAATACTCCATCAATGAGCTCCACAGATATGTCCGGATCCTCTTGAGAGGCCGGGTCGAGGGACCATCTTGGGTCCTCGGGTTGTGGAGGAGGGCTGCTTATTTCCTTAACAGCCCGGTGCAGTTCATGCGTTGAAGTCATCAGACTAAATATTTAACAATGGGAATACAAAACAGATGGGCAAGTAAATGCGACCGCTACCCAGCTTGGGGGATTGTGCATAGAGAATCCACCCTGTGGGTTGACGCAGAGAAATTCCTCCTCTTCTCCCTTATACAAAGTGGACAAGATCTTTAGTAGAGCGGCAGCTGAATCCGGCCCCTTACGGCCGTAGTGGGTGGCGTCGTCCTCCCCGTTGAAGTCCCACATGGGGTGGCTTCTGTACTGAAGCGGTTTTACCCCCCGCATGATGCATTCGGCCATAACCCCGATCATGGTCAGTCCGGAATGGGCTAACAATCTTATTCGGCCCATCAGGTGAATGATATCCCTGTCACTTTCCCTCTAAGGGCTCCGTGGATGCCAGCTTAGGCGCTGCTTTAAGGGATCAATGTCGAACTCAAGTAGGCCAATCCGAACAGGATCCGGGAGCGGGACATCTTCTATATAAAACCATTCCGAAGGCCAGTCTTCGGACGCCTTCTTTGGGGTTCCGGATAGATATCCGGTCCCGGCGATGCGCCACACTTCGGCTCCGCCCACTTGATACATTGACCCCTCCTTAGAGTGGGGCACAAGGCAGAATAACCTTTTCCATAGCCCGAAATGAGCCTCAATACCCAAAAACAGCTCGCAGAGGGCTACGAAGCCCGCGATATGCAATACGGAGGCAGGTGTGAGATTGTGTAGCTGGAGCCCATAGAACTCCAGGAGCCCCCGGAGAAATGGATGGATTGGAAATCTGAGCCCCCTTATTAAATAAGGGACGAGGCACACCCGCTCTCCTTTGGAGGGATTAGGGGCACTCTCCGCTTGCTCTCCGCCATTATAGATGGCAAGGCTGGCTCGAACCGGGACCATATAGGCCGGGGGGAGAAATCCCTTGGTCTGGAGTGTCACTAGCTCGCTATGCGGGATGGAGCATCTCTCCCAATATCTAGGCTGAGGGCTGGAAGGGCGAAAGGAGGAGTTGCGATGGCTGGCCATGGTGGAATGGACCTTTGTTGGATGCGCTCTGATGAACACTCGCGAAGGGGGGAAGATGTGGTTTGGATCTAAATCCTCGTCCCCTTAAATAGGGCAGCTCATTTATGCGACTAGGGTTGTGAATGTAAAAACACTCAGACTTTTCATATTCGTTTGACACGTGGGAAACGGCCATTATTGGGCGTAGAAGCCAATGAGCGCAACATCTACAAGGAACCGGACTTTATTCAACAGGTACACGGAATTTGGAGGAGAATCCGCCTTGCAATGCCGAAGACAATCTGCGCGCCGGACTCATCGTCATTGAAGCCTGGTTCGGTGGCTACTGAGGGAGTCCTTGATTAGGGGGTGTTCGGATAGCCGGACTATACCTTCAGCCGGACTCCTGGACTATGAAGATACAAGATTGAAGACTTCGTCCCGTGTCCGGAAGGAACTTTCCTTGGCGTGGAAGGCAAGCTTGGTGATACGGATATGCAGATCTCCTACCATTGTAACCGACTTTGTGTAACCCTAACCCTCTCCGGTGTCTATATAAACCGGAGGGTTTTAGTCCGTTGGACAACATAGAGAACAACAATCATACCATAGGCTAGCTTCTAGGGTTTAGCCTCTCCGATCTCATGGTAGATCTACTCTTGTACTACCCATATCATCAATATTAATCAAGCAGGACGTAGGGTTTTACCTCCATCGAGAGGGCCCGAACCTGGGTAAAACTTCGTGTCCCTTGCCTCCTGTTACCATCCGGCCTAGTCGCACAGTTCGGGACCCCCTACCCGAGATCCGCCGGTTTTGACACCGACACTAACCCTCTCCGGTGTCTATATAAACCGAAGGGTTTTAGTCCGTAGGAAACAACAACTACAACATACAATCATACCATAGGCTAGCTTCTAGGGTTTAGCCTCTCCGATCTCATGGTAGATCTACTCTTGTACTACCCATATCATCAATATTAAGCAAGCAGGATGTAGGGTTTTACCTCCATCAAGAGGGCCCGAACCTAGGTAAAACATTATGTCCCCTGCCTCCTGTTACCATCTGCCTTAGACGCACAGTTCGGGACCCCCTACCCGAGATCCGCCGGTTTTGACACCGACATTGGTGCTTTCATTGAGAGTTCCTCTGTGTCGTCGCTGTTAGGCTTGATGGCTCCTATTATCATCGATAGCGATGCGGTCCAGGGTGAGACTTTTTTCCCCGAACAGATCTTCGTGTTCGGCGGCTTTTTACTGTGGGCCAATTCGCTTGGCCATCTAGAGCAGATTGAAAGTTACGCTCCTGGCCACCAGGTGAGGTTTGGAAGCTTAAACTACACGGCCGATATCCGCGGAGACTTGATCTTCGACGGATTCGAGCCTCTGCCTTGCGCGTCATGTGGTCACGATGAGTACGATTTAGCTCTACCATCGGACAATGTTAACATCGCACCGGCAGCCGCTCCGACCCTCAATTCGGAGCCAGTTGCGCCTTCCGTGGACGGGTGGATGGACCCCGCCACGGAAGCCTTACCCTTAGCGGCGATCGAGCCGAACATCGACCTTACCTTGCACGAGAGCCGTGTTGTTAAACTGCCAGATCCTTCTCCGGCCACGGACTCCGAGCCGCCTGCACCCATTCCTATCGAATCCGATTGGGCGTCGATCATGGAGTTTACCTCCACGGATATTTTTCAGCACTCGCCCTTTGGCGGCATACTGAACTCAGTAAGGTCTCTCTCCTTGTCAGGAGGATCCTGGCCAAACTATGTCCGGTAGGACTGGGATGCGGACTACAAAGAAATTCGCGGCCCACCCACCACCCACTTAGTAGCCACTGTCGATGACTTAACCGACATGCTCGACTTCCACTCCGAAGACATCGACGGTATGGATGACGATGCGGGAAACGAAGAGGAACCACTGCCCACAGTGCACTGGATGCCCACTTCACCACTTGACGTGTACATGGTGAACACACCAAAAGAAAACGACGACGAGGAACGGAAGGACGCAACGAAGGGTTATCCCCTCGAGAAGCAGGCAAAGCGGCGGCGTAAGCGCCGCCCCAAATCCTGCCTCGGTAGAAACAATGATCATACAGACCCAGTGTTAGAGCAGGGTGAACCATTGCCGGACCACGGCAACACGGAGAATCAAACCGAACAACCCGATTCTGTCAAAGATAATAATCCGGATGACATAACACCGGAAGACACCCGGAGCAATAGAATGCCCATCAAAGGCTTGTTGCCACCGTGAGGAGTCTAAAAAAGCAGAAGCAAAGGCTCAAGGCTGCGCAAGACACACTCTAAATCCGACTAGATCATTGATGGCGCGCGTTGCTGCGCCCATCTATTTTTGCGATAGAAGGACATGATTTTCAAATATGTGGTGAAAAAAATATAGTAATGATTGTAGGTTAGAACTTTTTTTCTTGGGTCTGATGGGCTTAGAATTGAACATTAAAGCCGACATTGTTGTGCATGAGCGGTTCACACTGCAGTGTGACATTACATGCTAGGATTGATTGATCAGAGTGCTAGATTTGATAATAGGTGTGGTAGCAATAATAATCATAGAAAAGTATAAATCCACATGCACATACCTCCCTTATCAGGGTAGTCTAGGAAATTATTGCAAAAATGTTAGGACCATTTGAATATATAAGACATGGGAATGATGTGATAAAATAACATGGTAGAAATTTTAACCATGCTATGAGTAAAAAAATGAAGAAGAATGAACATGAAGTCACACTGAACAAGTAGCACATAATCAAATTTGATATTGACTGAGGAGAGCACACCACAATTCAATACATCTAAAAATGAACAATTAATCCACAGAAATGGTTAGTTTGAGCGCTCTATTTTTATTTCCATGCATCATGGAGAGTTATGCCCTCTAATGCACAGGGTTTACTAAACAAAACTATAAGTGAACTTGGATCTGTCTTGAGACATCGAAACTCAACCTGTACTTAAATGACAGAGTGAGACAAAACGAAAAGGAGAAAGAAGTGAACATGAGGATATTAGATGCTCTCCAAGTTTCAACTTAGATGTCCATTAGATGAAATCATGTTGATTAGGAGTTCTAGGACAGATGGACATAGGCAACACATCACAGGGAGTCATGGGCACAAAGGGGAGAGCAGCGGTGAGCTGCTGATCTAAATAATCCCATACCAAGCTCCAAGATCACAATCGACCACCGCCAGCACGGACATCACCTGTATGTACATTTTTTGGAATGAGAGGATATAAGGACAATGTAATTGCTTGGTGCAAGTATGAATCATACAACTGAAATGAAATATAGAGAAATCTTCCCGAGCATCATGCTGAAGGATGTTGTGCAGTACATCCTAACAAGAGTGCTTGCAGTAGACCATGTCTTAGGCCATGCAGTACTGCAGTAGGGAGAAATCCATACTGTTTTGCAAAACTGGTTGAAAAACACCATGTTTTTTGTACTGTTGTACATGGCTTCAGGCAACTTTTTTATCCCAAGAAGTTCCCCGAGGTGAAATTTTACCCTTGTGAAAAGCACAAAGTGCTTAGATATGGTATCGAGATGTTTATCTTCATTAAGCTTCACAATCATCTTAAAATGATGAGTGCTATGTGTACATATATCCCCTGTATTTTAAGACTGTCTTGATGCACCACAAATGTTTAGAGGAAAGGAAATCCCTATTGTCACAACAATACATGGTCAAATAAAAATCTTGAACCAAATCTGTGTTTGTTTTTCAAGTACTCTGCCATTCAACCTAATTACAAAGCATTTGAGAGAATGTTGGTTCATGGTCGGGATGGGTATTGATATAGACCATATTGTACTCGACTTGCTTTGACGTTGGTACATCATATACGCCTCTTGACAACGACTTCATAAACACACCTGCACAAGTGCCTGCTTCAAAATTTCTTCAAATTCAGTAAGCATGGCTGAAATGCACTATGCATGTCATATAAATGAAAATCAACAGTTACAGGCTTTGGAAGTATATGTCAGTTTGTTGTTTAATAGCATCATAAACAGAAGGAGTGATTCCATATGCCATCACTATAAGAACTATGACGGATACTAACCTGACCTTTAACCATTGGAGATACAATGGAGAACCCAACCCAGCAAAAAGTTTGAACTCGTCAATTCAGAGAACATGTCTTGAGTTGGGAGTGGAAAAACATCATCAATAATAAAAAATATATACTTGATGGAGGAAGAATTGAGGGAAGAACATAGAAGAACTAATTGAAGAACACAGATCAACAGCAACAAGCCAACAACATACGTGGAGTAAATGAAGAGCAAGGGTCGACATGGTAACTGACATTCAATTATTTGTGTATTTTGATTATTCCAAACAATCATAGGACTGAAATCGTACCATATGAATAAAAGGTACATAGTACAACAGATAGATATTGAGATGAGTCATGATGAAAGGGGGCACAAGAGCACACTATACCGATCTGACCTGCCTGTTAGCCATTGGATACCGGCAGATTCCACTGGAAGTATGAAAGAAACCAATCAGTACTTAGCTCGAATTCGTCCTTGTAGAGAACCTGCAATCATTTGAAGTTTTGAATTACATAGAGAACACATCTGTATATGTAGACAACAATTGAGAATTGGAACCAGCGCAACACCTTTAACCCAGTTGAAGTAGGCCGACCTGCGTTTCTTTGAATAATAGTACGAGGGAGAATTGCAACAACTGGAGACCTAAGCATTACCCATCGCTTCTGTGCTAGACAATGGTTTTCGAGTGAGCATAGTGGGAAAGGAGTAGCGGCAAGGTTGAGATTATATGGGTTGCATGAATTGAATAAAAAATATGAATCGCCAATGGAAACTGACCTGCCCTGAGCCAAGACTGGCATTGATGGCCGATAAAACTACCAATCAATCATCCTTGGCAATTGAACTTCATGGATGTTCATCGTTGCACACCATCCCGTCGTGTTGTGGAACCGAATGGATCGAGGAGCCGCTGTCCATCGCATTCATGCAACCGAACGTACCGAGTAGGCGATATCCGTCGCATTGGTGGAAACCCAACGCAGTTGCCATGGCAGTCCAAGCCCCCGCATCGGTTGGCACCCAGGTCGGAGGCGCCGCCACAGCTGCGACCAACGAAAGCAGGCCGAGAGAGAAAGAGACCAGGGTCGCGGGCATCCAATTTTAGGGTTCACCACTTTTGCGCTGGGCAGGATCCTTGTACAGGCCCAGTAGGCCGAAATTAATGTCGGATGCCAAAAAACCATCTGAGCAGCGGCCCGAGAAGGTTAGCGCTCGTCATGAAGCCTGTACGCATGATTTGGGTCCTATTAAGAGCAGATCGGATGGCAAGGAAGCCTAAAAGTGACCATCCAACGGCCAAAAATGCTAATGGCCTGAGAGGGCTGGAAAAATGCTCAGTTCTAATATATCTAAATGGAGCAAAGTACTCAACACAGCAGCGAAGTATGGCGGTAATCCCCCCACCAAGAGCTACCCAAAGCGGAAGTTGCTACCTGAATTTGATGAGGAGGCCTTAGATCCCCCGCAACCAAAAATTAAAACGTCCACCTGGCCGGATAGGCGACCTCACGGCCAACATAGAGCGACAAGCAATGCCGCACATAAGCCAATACGCGATCCATGCGAGGGCTCTCATCAAAAGGACGGCGCAACCAGATCCATCTATGGACCACACAGGCGCGCTCCAGCACACGATGCAACACAACAAACATCCAAACACTACGGTGCACCCAGATATAGGGGTGCCGCACACCCCCTATGTTTCACCAACGAGGTGCTGGACCATGAATTTCTAGAGGGATTCAAACCCGTAAACATAGATGCATACGACGGAACAACAGACCCTAGGGTCTGGATTGAGGACTATATCCTCCATATCCATATGGCTCGAGGAGATGATCTCCACGCCATTAAGTATTTACCCCTCAAACTCAAAGGGCCAGCTCGGCACTGGCTTAAAAGCCTCCCCGAAAGCTCCATTGGAAGCGGGGAAGAGCTCGAAGACGCTTTTCGGGCAAATTTTCAAGGGACTTATGTCCAACCTCCGGACGCGGACGATTTGAGTCATAGAACTCAATAGCCCGGAGAGTCAGCCCGAAAGCTTTGGAACACGTTTCTTACTAAAAAGAACCAAATAGTCGACTGTCCGGACGCCGAAGCCTTGGCAGCTTTTAAGCATAGCGTCCGTGACGAATGGCTTGCCAGACACCTCGGCCAAGAAAAGACGAGAACAATGGCAGCATTAACAAGCCTCATGACCTACTTTTGTGCGGGTGAGGATAGCTGGCTAGCCAGATGTAGCACCAGCGACCCTAGTACATCCGAAGTTAGAGATGGAAACGGGGAATCACGGCACAACAACAATAACAAACACCGAAATAAAGAAGACAACATGAAGAGCATGACAGTAAACGCCGGATTCAAAAGCTCTCGGCCAAGTCAGCAAAAGCCGCTCTCTAAAGGCGCCACAGACGAACTGTCCAGCCTCAACAAAATTCTGGACCAAATATGTCAGATCCATAGCACCCCTGGTAAACCCGATAATCATACCCACAGAGAATGTTTGGTCTTCAAGCAGTCCGGCAAGCTCAACGCCATACACAAGGGGGAGGATACACCAAGCGAAGATGAGGATGAGCCTCTCATGCAAGACACTGGGGAACAAAGAAAATTTCCACCAGAAGTTAAAACAGTAAACGTGTTACACGTGATCAAGGGGAGAAACAAAGCGGCACTCCCAAAAAAATATGCCCAAGGGCCTATCACCGTGGAGTCCTGCCACTGGTCGTCTCAACCGATCACTTTCGACCATCGTGATTACTCAGCAAGTATCCGGTGTGCAGGATGGGCTGCCCTGGTACTAGACCCAATAATTAACGGATACCACTTTACACGAGTCCTGATGGACGGTGGCAACAGTTTAAACCTGATATACCAGGATGCAATCCGCAAAATGGGGATAGACCCAACGAAAATTTGCCTAAGCAATACTACCCTTAAAGGTGTAATGCCAGGCCCAGGGGCTCATTGCACGGGCTCCCTGCTACTAGAGGTTATATTCGGCTTCCCCGATAACTTCCGTAGCGAAAATTTAACATTCCACATTGCTCCGTTCCAAAGTGGCTATCAAGCACTACTTGGACGCGAAGCTTTCGCTCGCTTTAATGCAATACCGCATTACGCTTCCCTTACGCTTAAGATGCCCGGTCCATGAGGCATCATTACAGTGAATGGAAATATTAAGCAATCACTGCGCGTCGAAGAGAGTGCGACTGCCTTGGTAGCCGCACACTAAAACAGCCTCACCAGCTAAAGTACTCGATAGGTCGTCAAGACCACAGACACGGTTAGATGAGTTCGGCGCAGCTATATGAAATTCATACAGGTTTGGTGGCCACACCCCTCTGATAAACACCAGGGGCTCAACGCGAGCAGACAAGTGGCAATTTTTACTCATCTTGAAATTTACATGGTCTCTTTCAAACCTACCTTTTTGCATGACAACTTTTCACCCAAGTTCCTCTCTTTTACAGATGACCACCGTGCTACACCCGTCCAGGATACGGCACAACGGAGACACAGGCGCAGACGTGCAGCAGGGACCCATCCCAAGGATTCTTTTTAGATTAAGACCCTGCGTCAACCTTTTTTACTGTCTCTTGTTGATACACATCCCTTGGATTCTCAGTACAATTGAGAAGGATGCTGGCGTCTTGGCATGTGGCCACGTCAGAATAATGCACGTACCTGGACACCAGTGGCTTCTTACAAAGGGCACTATTTAGGCCTGGTTTATACCATAAAGACCGAATACCTTAGGGAGTGTTCGGCGTCGCGAGTTTGGCCTTATCTGCATCAACTCCGAATCATGTCTTTGGTCAAATGTTGGGTTTGCCCGGCTCCTATGTTTTGGTACCTTATGTTCCGCTCTATCGGCTAAGGTAGCACTAGGAGAACTACTGCGATTGTGCCCTGGGTCATCCGGACGAGCACCTCAGTAGAGAAAGCTGAAACCTGACTGTCATGATATAGCGTGAGACTGGTCAACCACTCGATGACCTCTCGGAATGTTAGAATTCTTCCGCCTTAACGAAGGGCCGTTTCCCGGCCAGGCATGTACGCACCCCGAATTCGGGAGAATGCGGAGCCAACTGGGGCTATATAGTAGCCCCACCATCAAACTCCTATGGCTAAGTGAAAGTGTTAAAGCATTATAGTCCGGTTGCCTCATTCGCTGCGCTATCACCTCCTTAATAGGAACAAGACGTTGGGTTAAGTGTGAACACGCGTCTTCTGCGAACACCTCCGCATTATATGCGTGGGGGCTGAAGCCGACGACTGCAATCTTTCAGGTTATACACATGTATACATAAACGGCCGCACAAGAGGCATCATATTACTTTCAGGCAAAATTATAAACACAACCTTAATAAATTTCATAAAAACATTGTGTTTACAATGGGAATACATGTCACTCAAACATAATATTCTTCGAGCACTGGGCCTCTATCAAACGAGCACCCTCGAGAACCTCTTCGAAATAGTGCTCGGCAGCCACTCGGCCTATGGCCGAACCCTGCGCTGCAACAGTGCTAGCATCCATCTCCGCCAGTATGCTTTAACACGGGCAAGGGCCATCCGTGAGCCTTCTATGCACGCCGACCTCTTCATCGCATTGATGCGTGACACCGCACCAAGGAACTGCTGCACTAAGCTGAAATAGCTGTTCGGCTTCGGCTTTTCCGGCCACAGCTGATCCACGACAGACCTCATGGCGAGTCCGGACAACCTATTTAGTTCGGCCCATTCGGCTAGCTGATCAGTCAATGGAAGCGGGCGCTCTGGAACATTGAATTGCGACCAGAACAGCTTGTCCACATCACGATCTATTTGACCTTAGAAGTATTTGGCCGCATCGGCAGCGCTCGCCGCCAAGTCCATATATGCGTCTGCCGAACTCCACAGCCGATCCAGAGGGGCATACCGTGGATCTCCGAATTTTCTCCGTAGCATGAAGGGCTTCCCAGGCGCAATATCCCCGGCTTCACGCAGCTCCTCCTTCTTCGCTCTCATAGCAGAGCGGGGGTCTTTGTTCGCCATCGTGGCCTTTTCAAGGTCTGTTGCCTTCGCTCGGCTTTCTTTTTCAAGGAACTGGCAATGGTCGGCAGTGTCTTTTAACTTTACGGCCATCTTGGCCATCTTCTCTTTGCTCTCGCAATGCGCGGCCTTCTCGGCTTTCAACTCTTCGGCCGCCTTCAAAGCAGCCACATTACTAATCCTTGCTTGTTCTTTGGCTCGGGCAAGTTCCGCCCGTAGGGTTTCCACGGTGGCAGCTGCATCTGCAGTCACAACATATTAAAGATATTGGCATCATGCTGCTCTTACTATGTGGCATTCACCAGAAAATAACACTTACCCCGTGCCTAGTCAAGCCTCTTGTTAACAAGCTCGATGTCGGCATCCGCCGCATCCAGTTGCCGCTTCAGTTCAGCAAACTCATGAGTCCGGCTAGCCACCGGAGCTCCCGCAACCTGCACATTAAAGCGGTATGGTTGTTGCCTGGGACTACGATCCTCTGTTTTCCATCATTCTCGGTGACAACCAGAGTCTCAGGGGCTACTATCTACACAGGGCACACCTAAAAATGTGCGGTACCATCACAAGTCTACATCATTTTACGTACCTCAAAGCCCGTCAGTAGACTCATAAAGGCATCATGCACCCCGCTTTTGGCGGATGAGATCCTTTCCATCACCGTACCCATCAATGTACGGTGTTCTTCTGAGATGGCCGCTCGCTCCAACAGCTCTCTCAGTACGTCTGACCGCATACCAGTCGGTGCCGGACTCTTCTGTTTGCTCTCTTCGAGAGCCGGATGCTGGGGACTTCGGGTGACTATAGGATTACTCTACAGGAATCCAGTAGTTTGCTGTCTGCCACGGCAGAGGTCAAAGGCACGGACGGCGGACGGAAAAGAGCTTTGCCGTCAGCAGCGGACGGCAAACAGTGACGGCAAAGACAGGGTCGACAAACAGGTCCTTTGCCATCTGCTTTTTATGGCGGACGACAAAGAGCCCTTTGCCTACAGCGGGGGACGGCAAAGAGGAGGGACGGCAAAAAACTGGACGTCCGCCAGCGTTAGTCCATTAGGCGGCTAACGGCGCCCTTTGCCGTCCGCCAGCGGACGGCAAATTTGAGCGCCTCTTTGCCGTCCGCCAGTTGACGTCAGCAATGCGTCAGCACCGACTGTGTTTTGCCGTCTGCCACCGCTGACGGCAAAGGCAAAGTGTTTGCCATCAGCTTAGCTTTGCCGTCCGCCACGGTAGGCAAATTTGCCAAATGGCCCATCCCTCAGGAAGCACAGGTGGGCGCCACGTGCCCCCTTTGCCGTCTGCCACCAACGGCAAAGGCGTCTTTGCCGTCTGCCGCAGACGGCAAAGAGTCTGGACTGCCTCTTTTTTATTCTATTTTTCTTATATCCAACAATTATCACAGCAAATATATCACAGCACATATATATCCATCACATAAATATCCAGCACATATATATCCAACATAATAAATATCCAGCACATATATATCCATCCATACATACATAGTAGGTTGCACATAGTTCCATCGATCCATACATATTACAATATGCAAAGTTTCATCATAGCAATCTAGTTTCATCATAGCAAGCGAGCAGAATACAAGAAGTGCATCAAAGGAAAAAACAAGCAATCCATCATAGGAAGCTGGCTTCCGTGAAGTGAAAGAAACCTGCAAAATGACAAATAAGAAAGTTAGAAAAAGAAGACTAGAAGAAGAATTAGACTAGAAGAAAAAGAATAGAAGAAGAAGAAGATTATAAGAAGAAGTATATGCCATTTATTAGCTAACTTAGGTGAACTGGATCATTTGTTAGCTAAATTAGTTGAAATGGATCGTTTATGAGCTAACTTAGGTGAAATGGATCGTTTATTAGCTAACCTAGGTGAAATGGATCGTTTATGATCTATCTTAGGTGAAATGGGTCGTTTATGAGCAAACCTAGGTGAAATGGGTCGTTTATGAGCTAACCTAGGTGAAATTGATCATTTTGCAGCTAACTTAGTTGAAATGGGTCGTTTATGAGCTAACTAAGGTGAAATGCCACGTTTTTGAGCTAACTATGGTGAAATGGATTGTTTTTTAGCTAACTTAGGTGAAATGGGTTATTTTGGAGCTAACCTAGGTGAAATGGGTCATTTTGGAGCTAACCTAGGTGAAATGGATCATTTTAAAGCTAACGTAGGTAAAATGGATCATTTATGAGCTAATCTACGTAAAATGGATAATTTTAGAGCTAACTTGGATAAATTGGATCACTTGTAAGCTAACTAAGGTAAAATGAGTCATTTTAGAGCTAACTTAGGTAAAATGGATCGCTTATGAGCTAACTAAGCTAATTATGCAATTTTGACATAAGTAAGCTAAGTACATATCGTTTTAGAGCTAACTTAGGTAAAATGGATGGTTTATGAGGTCAGTAAGCTTATTAAGTCATTTTGGAGGAAAAGAAGCTAACTCTAGGTCATTATGGTAAGCATATTGGAGGAAATAAAGCTAAGTCTAGGTCTTTATGCATTTGTTAAGCAAAACACTAGAGAAACTTACCATGATCAGGGAGGTGTAGGAGCGGGCTGGCTCGCGCCGGTAGCTGGAGAAGGATCGTGCGATGTGTTTCTGGAGTTAAGCTGCACCAAAGATCATTTCCAATGTCTCGTTAGCATTATGACACTCAAATGTTAAGACTAGCAAGTAATGTCCATTCTAATTAAACTCACCGTGCTCCCAGGAGCAATCACTGGCATCGGCGGAGCGGTCTGACCAGACTTCTCGCACACAGACTGCACATTTGGTTTTCACAACAGAGTCATACTAGTTAGTAATGAGACTCAAATGTTAAGACTAGCAAGTAATCTGCAGAAGAAACTTACCACAAGGAGCTCGTACATGTCCCTTGCCTACATGTCATTCCGTGCCCTCTCCTCCTCAACATCTTTGTCATCCTCTCCTCCAACTCCCGCTGCCTCTCCGCCGGCTCCGCCAGAAGTTTCTCCGTTCTATCTCTCTCACTCTGTATAGCAGCCTGCAACACCACTCACATGACCATTTGTAATCATTGATGGAAGCGCACACAATGTAATGGAGAAAGATTGCTGAGTACGTATAACTAACCTTGAAGGCGAGTTGGACTGGCCGTTCACAAGGCCTTATATCAGGAGCGGAGCTCGACTGGCGCGCCTTGATCTCTGGGAGAGTGCTAGGACAACGGATAAGTCCATCTCCCATGGCTATGGAGCCATGGGACCTCCCGCCACCAGATATCATCAGCAGCTCTGTATCAATGGGACCCTGGCTCGGGTTAAAGTCCTCCCCTTTCCTCGCCTTCCCCTGATCTCTATATTGCACGAGCTTGTCGTGGGCGGAGATGTTGGTGAAGTTCTTTGGATGATCGAGGTCAGACGCAGAGAATGCCTTGACTTTCTTGTAAGGGCCAGTGTGGGCCATGGCATACAGGTCGTACACCTCTGGCACCTTATCCGCCTTATTGTAGCATGCCTGAAAGAGAGAAACAAAGTAAATTAGTAATTAAAGGGCTAAAGCTAGCATGATGAATGAATTGCATGAATCATGAAGCAAACCACATACCCAGTTCCGCCCATACTGAAATAAGTTGGAGCTGCCTTGGTGGTGTGGCACACCTTCCATTTGGGCACGTTTGTCCTTGGCCTCTTTGTGGGTGGCCCGCCATTCTTTTGAGCACCACGCATTGACCAACACCTCCCAACAATCCATCCGATCCGCACACCATCTCGGAGGGGCCTAAGTTAGCAAATAGAAACTTGAGCGCTACGGCTATGAATTACTAAATGAAGGAAGTAAGTACAAGGCCTTAAGAATTACCTTCATGTACTGCTCCTTACTCAAGAACTTATCGCGGCACTCCTGCTTGGGCTTCTTGATACCACGCCCGGCGTAGTAGTATCGAACAGCCTGCACCTGAACCTCATGCCGTAAGTTCTGAAGTAGGCGCTTGCACTCCTTGTGGATAACATCTGCCGCCTCCTCCTCGTATCCCTCCTCACACCTGTAGAATGTCTGCAATCAAATGAGACAATATTGATTAGTACAATTAATAAGTAGATAGTTGAATATTTTTAATTGTGTAAAGGAGAAATTACCCAGAAGTTTCTGATCACCATGTCTGCCCTCGTCTTGCACTACTAATAATCTCGATCAGTATCATCAACAAATGCATAATCATCGTCATCACTATAATCAATGATGGGCTCATAGGGTTCATTGGTATCAACATGTGCAAGGCCACCTTGACGTAATCGGTCAAGCATTGACAGGTCATCCGCAGCAGTAACCTCTTCTTGTTCCGACTCTTCTTGTTCCTCCTCTGGGGTGATGTCGGATTCATTGTCGCTGTCTACTTCAATGTTTTGGGGTGTAGTATAGCGGTTCTTGAAACACTTTTTGGAAAGACGTGTCTCTTGGAAGAATTCTCCTTCATATGTGTCTGGGTTAATGTGAGGTTCATAATCCTCTTCCTTTGGGGGAGAAAGTCTAGCACGTGGCGGCACTTCATAAACGACATCCCAACCTTTCAGATTTGGATTAGTTTGGCAGGCCCACGATAGATAGAATACTTGGGTCACCTGTTGAGCCGTAATATAGACATCAGGAACATCTAAATGGGTGCTTTGGTTGATTTCAAATAGCCCTATATATTCATGAGTCTTCTAGTCTCCTTCAGCTGAAACCAATAACATTTGAAGACTACGACATTCGGTGGGTTTTCACCATAGAACAGAAGTTCATAAATTGCTTCAACTCTCCCATAATACTTGGTACCTCCTTCGCCGATAGCAGATACACAACAATTTGTAGACTTTCGGTCGGCCATAGATAGCTCTTTGCCATAGGTACAAAAGTGATACCCGTTGATGTCGTACTTGTCAAATGAACAGACCTTATAGTCAAAACCATTAGCGAATTCCCCTTCAAAAGCCGGTCTATTATGTGTCCATTGTCCTCACTCCCTGCAAATCACGGTACCCGCATTATCAAAAGATTGCGTACGCGGTATTCATGGCATCCCGGAAGCTACGACACTACTTTCAAGAGTGTTCAATAACAGTAGCCTCGGAAGTACCACTTAACGATGTTATAAACAACCGTGATGCAATGGGCCGGATTGCAAAATGGGCCATTGAGCTCCTCCCGTTCGACATAACTTATAAGCCACGACGAGCCATCAAGTCGCAAGTCTTGGCCGACTTCGTCGCAGAATGGACGGAGGCCAAACTCCCTAAAGAGTACGGCACATATTCAAATTGGATCATGCATCTCGACGGCTCCAAGATGTTGGCCGGACTGGGGGCTGGCATTGTTCTGATGTCCCCCATAGGATACACAGTTCAATACGTACTCCAGATTATGTACACGGACTCCAACAATGCAGCCAAAGATGAGGCCCTTTTACATGGTCTCCGGATGGCAGTATCCATGGGCATTCAACGCCTAGAGGTGTGCGGGGACTCGAACCTCGCAATATCCCAAATAAATGGAGACTTCGATGCCAAGGATCCAAAAATGGCAGCTTACCGCAACGCCGTCCTAAAAATGTCAGCTCGGTTCGAGGGGCTTGAATTTCACCATATAGCCCAGGAAAATAATCAGGCGGCAGATGTCCTGGCAGGCATCGGCGCAAAAAGCAATGTAGTCCCCCCAACATCTTTTTGGAAAGGCTGTTCAAGCCATCCGTAGTATGGGAAGGGGAGCCGAACAATAACAGCCCGGACCCAACCGCACTGCCCGACACTGAACATTCTGACACAATTAGAGGCTCTACCAATGAAATAACACCTTCAGCCCACGTAATAATGGCCGTCAGCGCCCCATGGACAGAACCATTCCTCACCTACCTTACTAGGCAGGAACTCCCCGAGGACCAAAATGAGGCACGCTGCATAGTGCGGCGATCCAAAGCCTACAGAGTCCATGAGGGAGAGCTTTATAAGAAAAGCACTACCGGAGTCCTTCAAAGGTGCATCTCCGAAGAGGAGGGGCGGAACCTCCTGGCTGAAATTCATGCCGGACTCGGCGGTCATCACGCTGCAGCTCGGTCCCTTGTAAGCAAGGCCTTCCGTACAGGCTTTTATTGGCCAATGGCCCGGGCAGACGCTCAGGACTTAGTCCAATGATGCACCGGTTGCCAGCTCTTTGCAAACCAAAGCCATATGCTACCCACTACCCTCCAAACTATCCCCATTACTTGGCCCTTCGCGGTCTGGGGGCTTGACATGGTTGGACCCCATAAAGGCGGAACCCACAAGCAAAAATACTTACTGGTCATGGTGGATAAGTTCACCAAATGGATAGAAGCCAAGCCTGTTAAGACGGCCGAATCCGGACCGGTGATAGACTTTATATCTGGGTTTGTACACCGTTACGGCGTCCCCCACAGCATCATCACTGATAACGGCACGAACTTCACGGCCGACGAGGTAAAACTCTGGTGCAAAAACATGGGCATCAAGCTCGATTATGCTTCCATCTATCACCCACAAACTAACGGCCAGGTCGAACGTGCAAATGGTCTTATCATGAGCGGCATCAAACCCAGATTAGTGTGGTCCCTAAAGGAATCTAACACGCACTGGGTAGAGGAGCTCGACTCCGTACTCTGGGGGCTGCGGACCACGCCGAATCGCACCACCGGATACACACCATTCTTTATGGTGTACGGCGCAGAGGCAGTTTTGCCTTGCGACATAATTCATGACTCACCTCGAGTGCGCATGTACGAAGAAAGAGAAGCCGAGCTCGATTGGCAGGACAGTTTGGACGCATTGGAGGTGGAGCGTGATGTGGCAAAAGCCCGTTCCGCATTCTATCAACAGCAGGTTCAAAGATACCAGAGCAGAGAAGTACGGGCCAAAAATTACAACGTTGGCGAATTAGTCCTACGCCTACCAGAGAAGAAAAAGGACAAAATCAAGCCCAGGTGGGAAGGTCCCTTCATAATTAACCAAGTCCTGACTGGTGGAGCTTACCGCCTGCGAGATGCATCAGATAACCGACTCGAGCCGAACCCATGGAACGCAGCCCGTCTTCGAAGATTCTATGCCTAGCGCCGGACTCTGTGTTCGTCTCCTTCCTCTGTCCATTTTTTATATATACTGTCTGTCTTACATTTCTCCCCTTCACCCCTTCCTTTCTCTTATAACCTTTAAAGGCTCATCAAATGACGTGCTATTCACACTCATTAAACCTGGGGGCTTCTTTTAACAGAAGCTTATTTATACGGGCTTCATGACCAACACATGCGTCACACTTCCGCATGTACCTTTTATTCACCATTATATGCACCGATATGACTTAAGTTTTGGCCAAGCTGGGCTGCCTGGCTCTTGTGCTTACCCCTACGTTCCAGATTGTTCGGCTAGGTGGTAAAGGGAGCACCTCTGCAATTGTTACTGTCGGGTCAACCGGACATGTACCTTAGGCTGGGTGAAGCCGAAAGCTAGCATTCTTAAGGGAATATTCGGTCGGTGAACTAAAGATGATCCTTTTTATTATTTATCTATACACCCCCAGATGTTTTTCCTGCGTTTGTTTTCGCAGCATAGACATGCACTTTAGGGCATGCCTCCCAGGGAAAGGAACCCCTAACGGAACTATTCTCCCTGGAAGATGTTTCTTACTAACCATGTAATATAACATAACTAGTCGGCCACTTATCTGTTCACGCACTAATGACCCCTACGCCTGGTCTCCATGCATTCCCCGGTTCCTATATAACCGCATGGGAATTCAAACACACTCCGGACCGTCAGGTCCCGAGGCTGAAGCGAAAAGGTTGGCCATGACAAATGATTTACAATCCGGCTAGAAGGCATTATAAATGTCAATTAAATTACATAGTCATTTTGATTGATTGTATTCCTCTTCAATACCATCTAACAGGTTTTCTAATTTATAGTTCTTCTGGGAATACTTTGCGGCCAACTCTACTTGGCCGTATACTAAGCTTACAGGGATCTCCTTCCCATCGGGCCCTACAGGACCGACCTCGGCCATGTGGTTGGGGTCAGCCTTTGTGTACCGCGTCTTCACCATGGCCCAGGCCTCCCTAGCGCCTTGACGGCAGGCCGATATCTTCCACAATCGGAAGCGCCGCCGTGCTCCCTTTAGCTTCTCCGCAATCTCTCCAAGACCTTCGGGCATGGAGATGGATGGCCACAGGGCCTGGACGACGCCTTGCATCGCCTGCCGAACTCGATCGAGCAGTTGCGAGAGCTCGGGAAGAAGGTCACCCGTAGAACCGGGCATTTCCTCTGCAGGACGACCTGTCAGCACACCTACAGACATTGCTCTGTTAGTCGACTTCCCTGCCGAACTTTCTTTCAAAGGTTCGTTCAAGCACTTACTAAATATGCCGCGCCAAAGCCGCTGATTCTCCTTAACGGAGTCTGACAGCTGGACACAAACATCTTTCAGCTCGACGCCCAGCTTGGTGTTGGCATCTTGGAGATCGTTCTTCTCCCGCCTCACCTTTGTCAGCACCTTCTCACCAGCCTTTAACTGGCGTAGGAGGTGTTGCCTTTCCGGATTCAATCCGGCGCCATCTGCAATTTCATTTGTCAGATTCGCACCCATGTCGTGCTTCGTAAAATACTTATCTTTCGAAGTGTATATGACCACAGGGGGTCTCCTTGGGCTCCCCTGCCGCGGCTAGTGTGGCCTCAAGATGGGCTTTGCACTCTTCCAGCTCCTTGGACAGTAGGGAATTCTTTTCTGTAAGAACCTGAATAACAAATGATCCTTAAATCAGTTATTCTAAATGTTTCAAGTCTCGGGAGCTATTGGTATATATATATAATTACCAAAATTTTCTTACCCATATGTCTTTTACATATTGCTCCGTGGCTCTGGCTAGACCATTTTGAGCGGCACAGAGGTACGCATCTCCCGAATTTAAGGCATCTAACGCCCCTTGGGAGAAACAAGCGTCGCAAAGGATTGTCCGGCGACGCCTGTGGTTCATGGCACTCTCCACCTCAGAGTTGGTGGCAGACAACCCGTCCACATCCTCCGTCGGAGGAGCGCCTGGCGCGCGCCTTGCGTTCGCCTCCGCCTCCGGACCAGGCTTTGGAGCCTGGCTAGTGGAGGCGCGATTGGCAGCCTCTCCGGATATTAGTCCTACGTGGTCTCTTTGTCCTGAAGAGGGCACGAGTGTCAATGTGCCTCGAAGGTATAACACCTGGGATAAGGGGGCGCACCATACCTTTGCGCTGACGCCTCGGTCAGGACTGCGCTTCTTTTCTGCCCACGGGGCCCTGCGGCCCCTCGTTGGCTTGTCGCCACAGGTTCGGCCTTCCGCCTAAAAAACCTCCCCTGCAAAGTTCGGTTGTAATCAGGAAACTGAAAACACGAGAGGGCGGACACCTATTCAGGGTATTGGGGCTTTGATCTTAGTTACCTGGGAGGCCGGGATTAGCCCTGGGTAATCGGCCGTAATGGCCACCAAGGCGTTGTCCTTGCTCAATTGATGGAACACTCCATCAATCAGCTCCACAGATATGTCCGGATCCTCTTGAGAGGCCGGGTCGAGGGACCGTCTTGGGTCCTCGGGTTGTGGAGGAGGGCTGCTTATTTCCTTAACAGCCCGGCGCAGTTCATGCGTTGAAGTCGTTAAACTAAATATTTAACAATGGGAATACAAAACAGATGGGCAAGTAAATGCGATCGCTTACCCAGCTTGGGGGATTGTGCATAGAGAATCCACCCTGTGGGTTGACGCGGAGAAATTCCTCCTCTTCTCCCTTATACAAAGTGGACAAGATCTTTAGTAGAGCGGCATCTGAATCCGGCCCCTTACGGCCGTAGCGGGTGGCGTCGTCCTCCCCGTTGAAGTCCCACATGGGGTGGCTTCTGTACTGAAGCGGTTGTACCCCCCGCATGATGCATTTGGCCATAACCCCGATCATGGTCAGTTCGGAATGGGCTAACAATCTTATTCAGCCCATCAGGTAAATGTTGTCCCTGTCACTTTCCCTCTAAGGGCTCCATGGACGCCAGCTTAGGCGCTTCTTTAAGGGAGCATTGTCGAACTCAGGTAGGCCAATCCAAACAGGATTCGGCAGCGGGACATCTTCTATATAAAACCATTCCGAAAGCCAGTCTTCGGACGCCTTCTTTGGGGTTCTGGATAGATATCCGGTCCCGACGATGCGCCACACTTCGGCTCCGCCCACTTGATACATTGACCCCTCCTTAGAGCGGGGCACAAGGCAGAATAACCTTTTCCATAGCCCGAAATGAGCCTCGATACCCAAAAACAGCTCGCAGAGGGCTACGAATCCCGTGATATGCAATACGGAGGCAGGCGTGAGATTGTGTAGCTGGAGGCCATAGAACTCCAGGAGCCCCCGGAGAAATGGATGGATTGGAAATCTGAGCCCCCTTATTAAATAAGGGACGAGGCACACCCGCTCTCCTTTGGAGGGATTAGGGGAACTCTCCGCTTGCTCTCCACTATTATTGATGGCAAGGCCGGTTCGAACCGGGACCATATAGGCCGGGGGGAGAAATCCCTTGGTCTAGAGTGTCACTAGCTTGCTATGTGGGATGGAGCATCTCTCCCAATATCTAGGCTGAGGCCTGGAAGGGCGAAAGGAGGAGTTGCGATGGCTGGCCATGGTGGAATGGACCTTTGTCGGATCCGCTCTGATGAACACTCGCGAAGGGGGGAAGATGTGGTTTGGATCTAAATCCTCGTCCCCTTAAATAGGGCAGCTCATTTACGCAGCTAGGGGTGTGAATGTAAAAACACTCAGACTTTTCATATTCGTTTGACACGTGGGAAACGGCCATTATTGGGCGTAGAAGCCAAGGAGCACAACATCTACATGGAACCGGACTTTATTCAACAGGTACACGAAATTTGGAGGATAACCCGCCTTGCAATGTCGAAGACAATCTGCGCGCCGGACTCATCGTCATTGAAGCCTGGTTCGGGGGCTACTGAGGGAGTCCTGGATTAGGGGGTGGTCGGATAGCCGGACTATACCTTCAGCCGGACTCCTGGACTATGAAGATACAAGATTGAAGACTTCGTCCCGTGTCTGGAAGGGACTTTCCTTGGCGTGGAAGGCAAGCTTGGCGATACGGATATGCAGATCTCCTACCATTGTAACCGACTTTGTGTAACCCTAACCCTCTCCGGTGTCTATATAAACCGGAGGATTTTAGTCCGTTGGACAACATAGAGAACAACAATCATACCATCGGCTAACTTCTAGGGTTTAGCCTCTCCGATCTCATGGTAGATCTACTCTTGTACTACCCATATCATCAATATTAATCAAGCAGGACGTAGTGTTTTACCTCCATCGAGAGGGCCCGAACCTGGGTAAAACTTCGTGTCCCTTGCCTCCTGTTACCATCCGGCCTAGACGCACAGTTCGGGACCCCCTACCCGAGATCCGCCGGTTTTGACACTGACACTAATCCTCTCCGGTGTCTATATAAACCGGAGGGTTTTAGTCCGTAGGACACAACAACTACAACATATAATCATACCATAGGCTAGCTTCTAGGGTTTAGCCTCTCCGATCTTGTGGTAGATCTACTCATGTACTACCCATATCATCAATATTAAGCAAGCAGGACATAGGGTTTTACCTCCATCTAGAGGGCCCGAACCTAGGTAAAACATTCTGTCCCCTACCTCCTGTTACCATCTTCCTTAGACGCACAGTTCGGGACCCCCTACCCGAGATCCGCCGGTTTTGACACTGACATTGGTGCTTTCATTGAGAGTTCCTCTGTGTCGTCGCTGTTAGGCTTGATGGCTCCTATTATCATCGATAGCGATGCGGTCCAGGGTGAGACTTTTCTCCCCGGACAGATCTTCGTGTTCGGCGGCTTTGTACTGTGGGCCAATTCGCTTGGCCATCTGGAGCAGATTGAAAGTTACGCTCCTGGCCACCAGGTCAGGTTTGGAAGCTTAAACTACACGGCTGATATCCGCGGAGACTTGATCTTCGACGGATTCGAGCCTCTGCCTTGCACGTCACGTGGTCACGATGAGTACGATTTAGCTCTACCATCGGACAATGTTAAGATTGCACCGGCAGCCGCTCCGACCCTCAATTCGGAGCCAGTTGCGCCTTCCGTGGACGGGTGGATGGACCCCGCCGCGGAAGCCTTACCCTTCGCGGAGATCGAGCCGAACATCGACCTTACCTTGCACGAGAGCCGTGTTGTTAAACTGTCGGATCCTTCTCCGGCCACGGACTCCGAGCCGCCTGCGCCCATTCCTATCGAATCCGATTGGGCGTCGATCATGGAGTTTACCTCCACGGATGTTTTTCAGCACTCGCCCTTTGGCGACATACTGAACTCATTAAGGTCTCTTTCCTTGTTAGGAGGATCCTGGCCGAACTATGTCCGGTAGGACTGGGATGCGGACGACAAAGAAATTCGCGGCCCACCCATCACCCACTTAGTAGCCACTGTCGATGACTTAACCGACATGCTTGACTTCGACTCCGAAGACATCGACGGTATGGATGACGATGCGGGAAACGAAGAGGAACCACTGCCCACAGGGCACTGGACGCCCACTTCACCACATGACGTATACATGGTGAACACACCAAAAGAAAACGATGACAAGGAATGGAAGGACGCTACGAAGGGTTGTCCCCTCGAGAAGCAGTCAAAGCGGCGGCGTAAGCGCCAGCCCAAATCCTGCCTCGGTAGAAACAACGATCATACAGACCCAGCGTTAGAGCAGGGTGAACCATTGCCGGACCATGGCAACACGAAGAATCAAACCGAACAACCTGATTCTATCAAAGATAATAGTCTAGATGACATAACACCAGACAGACACCCGGAGCAACAGAATGCCCATCAAAGGCTTGTTGCCACCGCGAGGAGTCTAAAAAAGTAGAAGCAAAGGCTCAAGGCTGTGCAAGACACTCTAAATCCGACTAGATCATTGATGGCGCGCGTTGCTGCGCCCATCTATTTTTGCGATAGAAGGACATGATTTTCAAATATGTGGTGAAAAAAATATAGTAACGATTGTAGGTTAGAACTCTTTCTCTTGGGTCTGATGGGCTTAGAATTGAACATTAAAGCCGACATTGTTGTGCATGAGCGGTTCACACTGCAGTGTGACATTACATGCTAGGTATGATTGATCAGAGTGCTAGATTTGATAATAGGTGTGGTAGCAATAATAATCATAGACAAGTACAAATACACATGCACATACCTCCCTTATCAGGGTAGTCTAGGAAATGATTGCAAAAATGTTAGGACCATTTGAATATATAAGACACGGGAATGATGTGATAAAATAACATGGTAGAAATTTTAACCATGCTATGAGTAAAAAAAACATGAAGAAGAATGAACATGAAGTCACACTGAACAAGTAGCACATAATCAAATTTGATATTGACTGAGGAGAGCACACCACAGTTCAATACATTTAAAAATGAACAATTAATCCACAGAAATGGTTAGTTTGAGCGCTCTATTTTTATTTCCATGCATCATGGAGAGTTATGCCCTCTAATGCACAGGGTTTACTAAACAAAACTATAAGTGAACTTGGATCTGTCTTGAGACATCGAAACTGAACCTGTACTTAAATGACAGAGTGAGACAAAACGAAAAGGAGAAAGAAGTGAACATGAGGATATTAGATGCTCTCCAAGTTTCAACTTAGATGTCCATTAGATGAAATCATGTTGATTAGGAGTTCTGGGACAGATGGACATAGGCAACACATCACAGGGAGTCATGGGCACAAAGGGGAGAGCAGCGGTGAGCTGCTGATCTAAATAATCCCATACCAAGCTCCAAGATCACAATCGACCACCGCCAGCACGGACATCACCTGTATGTACATTTTTTGGAATGAGAGGATATAAGGATAATGTAATTGCTTGGTGCAAGAATGAATCATACAACGGAAATGAAATATAGAGAAATCTTCCCGAGCATCATGCTGAAAGATGTTGTGCAGTACATCCTAACGAGAGTGCTTGCAGTAGACCATGTCTTAGGCCATGCAGTACTGCAGTAGGGAGAAATCCATACTGTTTGCAAAACTGGTTGAAAACACCACGTTTTTTGTACTATTGTACATGGCTTCAGGCAACTTTTTTATCCCAAGAAGTTGCTCGAGGTGAAATTTTACCCTTGTGAAGAGCAAAAAGTGCTTAGATATGGTATCGAGATGTTTATCTTCCTTAAGCTTCACAATCATCTTAAAATGATGAGTGCTATGTGTACATACAACCCCTGTATTTTAAGACTGTCTTGATGCACCACAAATGTTTATAGGAAAGGAAATCCCTATTGTCACAACAATACATGGTCAAATAAAAATCTTGAACCAAATCAGTGTTTGTTTTTCAAGTACTCTGCCATTCAACCTAATTACCAAGTATTTGAGGGAATATTGGTTCATGGTCGGGATGGGTATTGATATAGACCATATTGTACTCGACTTGCTTTGACGTTGGTACATCATATATGCCTCTTGACAACGACTTCATAAACACACCTGCACAAGTGCCTGCTTCAAAATTTCTTCAAATTCAGTAAGCATGGCTGAAATGCACTATGCATGTCATATAAATGAAAATCAATAGTTAGAGGCTTTGGAAGTATATGTCAGTTTGTTGTTTAATAGCATCATAAACAGAAGGAGTGATTCCATATGCCATCACTATAAGAACTATGACGGATACTAACCTGACCTTTAACCATTGGAGATACAATGGAGAACCAACCCAGCAAAAAGTTCGAACTCGTCAATTCAGAGCACATGTCTTGAGTTGGGAGTGGAAAAACATCATCAATAATAAAAATTATATACTTGATGGAGGAAGAATTGAGGGAAGAACATAGAAGAACTAATTGAAGAACACAGATCAATAGCAACAAGCCAACAACGTACATGGAGTAAATGAAGAGCAAGGGTCGACATGGTAACTGACATTCAATTATTTGTGTATTTTGATTATTTCAAACAATCATAGGACTGAAATCGTACCATATGAATAAAAGGTACATAGTACAATAGATAGATATTGAGATGACGCATGATAAAAGGCGGCACAAGAGCACACTATACCGATCTGACCTGCCTGTTAGCCATTGGATACCGGCAGATTCCACTGGAAGAACGAAAGAAACCAATAAGTACTTAGCTCGAATTCGTCCTTGTAGAGAACCTGCAATCATTTGAAGTTTTGAGTTACACAGAGAACACATCTGTATATGTAGACAACAATTGAGAATTGGAACCAGCGCACCACCTTTAACCCAGTTGAAGCAGGCCGACCTGCGTTTCTTTGAATAATAGTAGAGGGAGAATTGCAACAACTGGAGACCTAAGCATTACCCATCGCTTCTGTGCTAGACAATGGTTTTCGAGTGAGCATAGTGGGAAAGGAGTAGCGGCAAGGTTGAGATTATATGGGTTGCATGAATTGAATGAAAAATATGAATCACCAATGGAAACTGACCTGCCCTGAGCCAAGACTGGCATTCATGGCCGATAAAACTACCAATCAATCATCCTTGGCAATTGAACTTCATGGCTGTTCATCGTTGCACACCATCCCGTCGTGTTGTGGAACCGAATGGATCGAGGAGCCGCTGTCGTCGCATTCGTGCAACCGAACGTACCGAGTAGGCGATATCCGTCACGTTGGTGGAAACCCAGCACAGTTGCCATGGCTGTCCAAGCCCCCGCATCGGTTGGCACCCAGGTCGGAGGCGCCACCACAGCTGTGACCAATGAAAGCAGGCTGGGAGAGAATGAGACTAGGGTCGCGGGCGTCCAGTTTTAGGGTTCACCACTTTTGCGCTGGGCAGGATCCTTGTACAGGCCCAGTAGGCCGAAATTGATGTCGGATGCCAAAAAAACCACCAGAGCAGCGGCCCGAGAAGGTTAGCGCTCGTCATGAAGCCTGTACGCGCGATTTGGGTCCTATTAAGAGCAGATCGGACGGCAAGGAAGCCTAAAAGTGACCATCCAACGGCTAAAAATGCTAATGGCCCAAGAGGGCTGGAAAAGCGCTCAGTTCTAATATATCTAAATGGAGCAAAGTACTCAACACAACAGCGAAGTATGGCGGTAATCGCTCCACCAAGAGCTACCCGAAGTGGAAGTTGCTACCTGAATTCGATGAGGAGGCCTTAGATCCCCTGCAACCAAAAATTAAAATGGCCACCTGGCCGGATAGACGACCTCACGACCAACATAGAGCGGCAAGCAATGCCGCACATAAGCCAATACGCGATCCACGCGAGGGCTCGCATCAAAAGGACGGCGCAACCAGATCCATCTATGGACCACGCAGGCGTGCTCCAGCACACGATGCAACACAACAAACATCCGAACACTACGGTACACCCAGATATAGGGGTGCCGCACACCCCCTATGTTTCACCGACGAGGTGCTGGAGCATGAATTTCTAGAGTGATTCAAACCCGTAAACATAGATGCATACGACGGAACAACAGACCCTGGGGTCTGGATTGAGGACTATATCCTCCATATCCATATGGCTCGAGGAGATGATCTCCACGCCATTAAGTATTTACCCCTCAAACTCAAAGGGCCAGCTCGGCACTGGCTTAAAAGCCTCCCCGAAAGCTCCATTGGAAGCTGGGAAGAGCTCGAAGACGCTTTTCGGGAAAATTTTCAAGGGACTTATGTCTGACCTCCAGACGCGGACGATTTGAGTCATATAACTCAATAGCCCGGAGAGTCAGCCTGAAAGCTTTAGAACAGGTTTCTTACTAAAAAGAACCAAATAGTCGACTGTCCGGACGCCGAAGCCTTGGCAGCTTTTAAGCATAGCGTCCGTGACGAATGGCTTGCCAGACACCTCGGCTAAGAAAAGACGAGAACAATGGCAGCATTAACAAGCCTCATGACCCGCTTTTGCGCGGGTGAGGATAGCTGGCTAGCCAGATGCAGCACCAGCGACCCTAGTACATCCGAAGTTAGAGATGGAAACGGGAAATCACGGCACAACAACAATAACAAACGCCGGAATAAAGAAGACAGCACGAAGAGCACGACAGTAAACGCCGGATTCAAAATCTCTTGGCCAAGTCAGCAAAAGCCGCTCTCTAAAGGCGCCACAGATGAATTGTCCAGCCTCAACAAAATTTTGGACCAAATATGTCAGATCCATAGCACCCCTGGTAAACCCGATAATCATACCCACAGAGAATGATGGGTCTTCAAGCAGTCCAGCAAGCTCAACGCCATGCACAAGGGGGAGGATACACCAAGCGAAGATGAGGATGAGCCTCTCACGCAAGACACTGGGGAACAAAGAAAATTTCCACCAGAAGTTAAACAGTAAACGTGTTACACGTGATCAAGGGGAGAAACAAAGCGGCACTCCCAAAAAAATATGCCCAAGGGCCTATCACCATGGAGTCCTGCCACTGGTCGTCTCAACCGATCACTTTCGACCATCGTGATTACTCAGCAAGTATCCGGCGTGCAGGATGGGCTGCCCTGGTATTAGACCCAATAATTAACGAATACCACTTTACACGAGTCCTGATGGACGGTGGCAACAGTTTAAACCTGATATACCAGGATACAATCCGCAAAATGGGGATAGACCCAACGAAAATTTGCCTTAGCAATACTACCCTTAAAGGTGTAACGCCAGGCCCAGGGGCTCATTGCACGGGCTCCCTGCTACTAGAGGTTATATTCGGCTTCACCGATAACTTCCATAGCGAAAATTTAACATTCCACATTGCTCCGTTCCAAAGTGGCTATCAAGCACTACTTGGACGCGAAGCTTTCGCTCGCTTTAATGCAATACCGCATTACGCTTCCCTTACTCTTAAGATGCCCGGTCCACGTGGCATCATTACAGTGAATAGAAATATTAAGCGATCCCTGCGCGTCGAAGAGAGTGCTACTACCTTGGCAGCCGCACACTAAAACAGCCTCACCAGCTAAAGTACTCGATAGGTCGTCAAGACCACAGACACGGTTAGATGAGTTCGGCGCAGCTATATGAAATTCATACAGGTTTGGTGGCCACACCCCTCTGATAAACACCAGGGGCTCAACGCGAGCAGACAAGTGGCAATTTTTACTCATCTTGAAATTTACATGGTCTCTTTCAAACCTACCTTTTTGCATGACAACTTTTCACCCAAGTTCCTCTCTTTTACAGATGACCACCGTGCTACACCCGTCCAGGATACGGCACAACGGAGACACAGGCGCAGACGTGCAGCAGGGACCCATCCCAAGGATTCTTTTTAGATTAAGACCCTGCGTCAACCTTTTTTACTGTCTCTTGTTGATACACATCCCTTGGATTCTCAGTACAATTGAGAAGGATGCTGGCGTCTTGGCATGTGGCCACGTCAGAATAATGCACGTACCTGGACACCAGTGGCTTCTTACAAAGGGCACTATTTAGGCCTGGTTTATACCATAAAGACCGAATACCTTAGGGAGTGTTCGGCGTCGCGAGTTTGGCCTTATCTGCATCAACTCCGAATCATGTCTTTGGTCAAATGTTGGGTTTGCCCGGCTCCTATGTTTTGGTACCTTATGTTCCGCTCTATCGGCTAAGGTAGCACTAGGAGAACTACTGCGATTGTGCCCCGGGTCATCCGGACGAGCACCTCAGTAGAGAAAGCTGAAACCTGACTGTCATGATATAGCGTGAGACTGGTCAACCACTCGATGACCTCTCGGAATGTTAGAATTCTTCCGCCTTAACGAAGGGCCGTTTCCCGGCCAGGCATGTACGCACCCCGAATTCGGGAGAATGCGGAGCCAACTGGGGCTATATAGTAGCCCCACCATCAAACTCCTATGGCTAAGTGAAAGTGTTAAAGCATTATAGTCCGGTTGCCTCATTCGCCGCGCTATCACCTCCTTAATAGGACCAAGATGTTGGGTTAAGTGTGAACACGCGTCTTCTGCGAACACCTCCGCATTATATGCGTGGGGGCTGAAGCCGATGACTCCAATCTTTCAGGTTATACACATGTATACATAAACGACCGCACAGGAGGCATCATATTACTTTCAGGCAAAATTATAAACATAACCTTAATAAATTTCATAAAAACATTGTGTTTACAATGGGAATACATGTCACTCAAACATAATATTCTTCGAGCACTGGGCCTCTATCAAACGAGCACCCTCGAGAACCTCTTCGAAATAGTGCTCGGCAGCCACTCGGCCTATGGCCGAACCCTGCGCCGCAACAGTGCTAGCATCCATCTCCGCCAGTATGCTTTAACACGGGCAAGGGCCATCCGTGAGCCTTCTATGCACACCGACCTCTTCATCGCATTGATGCGTGACACCGCACCAAGGAACTGCTGCACTAAGCTGAAATAGCTGTTCGGCTTCGGCTTTTCCGGCCACAGCTGATCCATGACAGACCTCATGGCGAGTTCGGACAACCTATTTAGTTCGGCCCATTCGGCTAGCTGATCAGTCAATGGAAGCGGGCGCTCTGGAACATTGAATTGCGACCAGAACAGCTTGTCCACATCACGATCTATTTGACCTTAGAAGTATTTGGCCGCATCGGCAGTGCTCGCCGCCAAGTCCATATATGCGTCTGCCGAACTCCACAGCCGATCCAGAGGGGCATACCGTGGATCTTCGAATTTTCTCCGTAGCATGAAGGGCTTCCCAGCCGCAATATCCCCGGCTTCACGCAGCTCCTCCTTCTTCGCTCTCATAGCAGAGCGGGGGTCTTTGTTCGCCATCGTGGCCTTTTCAAGGTCCGTTGCCTTCGCTCGGCTTTCTTTTTCAAGGAACTGGCAACGGTCGGCAGTGTCTTTTAACTTTACGACCATCTTGGCCATCTTCTCTTTGCTCTCGCAATGCGCGGCCTTCTCGGCTTTCAACTCTTCGGCCGCCTTCAAAGCAGCCGCATTACTAATCCTTGCTTGTTCTTTGGCTCAGGCAAGTTCTGCCCACAGGGTTTCCACGGTGGCAGCTCCATCTGCAGTCACAACATATTAAAGATATTGGCATCATGCTGCTCTTACTATGTGGCATTCACCAGAAAATAACACTTACCCCGTGCCTCGTCAAGCCTGTTGTTAACAAGCTCGATGTTGGCATCCGCCACATCCAGTTGCCGCTTTAGTTCGGCAAACTCATGAGTCCGGCTAGCCACCGGAGCTCCCGCTACCTACACATTAAAGCGGTATGGTTGTTGCCTGGGACTACGATCCTCTGTTTGCCATCGTTCTCGGCGACAACCAGAGTCTCAGGGGCTACTATCTACACAGGGCACACCTAAAAATGTGCAGTGCCATCACAAGTCTACATCATTTTATGTACCTCAAAGCCCGTCAGTAGACTCATAAAGGCATCATGCACCCCGCTTTTGGCGGATGAGCTCCTTTCCATCACAGTACCCATCAATGTACGGTGTTCTTCTGGGATGGCCGCTCGCTCCAACAGCTCTCTCAGTACGTCCGACCGCATACCAGTCGGTGCCGGACTCTTCTGTTCGCTCTCTTCGAGAGCCAGATGTTGGGGACTTCGGGTGACTATAGGATTACTCTACAGGAATCCAGTATTTTGCCATCTGCCATGGCGGACGGCAAAGGCACGGACGGCGGACGACAAAGAGCTTTGTCGTCAGCGGCGGACGGCAAACAGTGACGGCAAAGACAGGGTCGGCAAACAGGTCCTTTGCCATCTTCTTTTTATGGCGGACGACAAAGAGCCATTTGCCTACAGCGGCGGACGGCAAAGAGGAGGGACGGCAAAAAACTGGACGTCCGCCAGCGTTAGTCCGTTAGGCGGCTAACGGCGGCCTTTGCCGTCTGCCAGCAGATGGCAAATTTGAGCGCCTCTTTGCCGTCCGCCAGTTGACGTCAGCAATGCGTCAGCGCCCGCTATGTTTTGCCGTCTATCACGGCTGACGGCAAAGGCAAAGTCTTTGCCATCAGCTTAGCTTTGCCGTCCGCCACGGTAGGCAAATTTGCCAAATGGCCCATCCCTCAGGAAGCACAGGTGGGCGCCACGTGCCCCCTTTGCCGTCTGCCACCGCCGGCAAAGGCGTCTTTGCCGTCTGCCGCAGACGGCAAATAGCCTGGACTGCCTCTTTTTTATTCTATTTTCTTATATCCAACAATTATCACAGCAAATATATCACAGCACATATATATCCATCACATAAATATCCAGCACATATATATCCAACATAATAAATATCTAGCACATATATATCCATCCATACATACATAGTAGGTTGCACATAGTTCCATCGATCCATACATATTACAATATGCAAAGTTTCATCATAGCAATCTAGTTTCATCATAGCAAGCGAGCAGAATACAAGAAGTGCATCAAAGGAAAAAACAAGCAATCCATCATAGGAAGCTGGCTTTCGTGAAGTGAATGAAACCTGAAAAATGACAAATAAGAAAGTTAGAAAAAGAAGACTAGAAGAAGAATTAGACTAGAAGAAAAAGAATAGAAGAAGAAGAAGACTATAAGAAGAAGTATATGCCATTTATTAGCTAACTTAGGTGAACTGGATCATTTATGAGCTAAATTAGTTGAAATGGATCGTTTATGAGCTAACTTAGGTGAAATGGATCATTTATTAGCTAACCTAGATGAAATGGATCGTTTATGAGCTATCTTAGGTGAAATGGGTCATTTATGAGCAAACCTAGGTGAAATGGGTCGTTTATGAGATAACCTAGGTGAAATTGATCATTTTGGAGCTAACTTAGTTGAAATGGGTCATTTATGAGCTAACTAAGGTGAAATGCCACGTTTTTGAGCTAACTACGGTGAAATGGATCGTTTTTGAGCTAACTTAGGTGAAATGTGTCATTTTGGAGCTAACCTAAGTGAAATGGGTCATTTTGGAGCTAACCTAGGTGAAATGGGTCATTTTAAAGCCAACGTAGGTAAAATGGATCATTTAGGAGCTAATCTACGTAAAATGGGTCATTTTAGAGCTAACTTGGATAAATTGGATCACTTGTAAGCTAACTAAGGTAAAATGAGTCATTTTAGAGCTAACTTAGGTAAAATGGATCGTTTATGAGCTAACTAAGCTAATTATGCAATTTTGACATAAGTAAGTTAAGTACATATCATTTTAGAGCTAACTTAGGTAAAATGGATGGTTTATGAGGTCAGTAAGCTTATTAAGTCATTTTGGAGGAAAAGAAGCTAACTCTAGGTCATTATGGTAAGCATATTGGAGGAAATAAAGCTAAGTCTAGGTCTTTATGCATTTGTTAAGCAAAACACTAGAGAAACTTACCGTGATCAGGGAGGTGTAGGAGCGGGCTGGCTCGCGCCGGTAGCTGGAGAAGGATCGTGCGATGCGTTTCTGGAGTTAAGCTGCACCAAAGATCATTTCCAGTGTCTCGTTAGCATTATGACACTCAAATGTTAATACTAGCAAGTAATGTCCATTCTAATTAAACTCACCGTGCTCCCAGGAGCAATCACTGGCATCGGCAGAGCGGTCTGACCAGACTTCTCGCACACAGACTGCACATTTGGTTTTCACAACAGAGTCATACTAGTTAGTAATGAGACTCAAATGTTAAGACTAGCAAGTAATCTGCAGAAGAAACTTACCACAAGGAGCTTGTACATGTCCCTTACCTGCATGTCATTCCATGCCCTCTCCTCCTCCAACATCTTTGTCGTCCTCTCCTCCAACTCCTGCTGCCTCTCCGCTGGCTCCGCCAGAAGTTTCTCCGTTCTATATCTCTCACTCTGTATAGCAGCTTGCAACACCACTCAAATGACCAGTTGTAATCATTGATGGAAGCGCATACAATGTAATGGAGAAAGATAGCTGAGTACGTATAACTAACCTTGAAGGCGAGTTGGACTGGCCGTTCACGAGGCCTTATCTCAGGAGCGGAGCTCGACTGGCGCGCCTTGATCTCCGGGAGAGTGCTAGGACAATGGAGAAGTCCATCTCCCATGGCTATGGAGCCATGGGACCTCCCGCCACCAGATATCATCAGCAGCTCTGTATCAATGGGACCCTGGCTCGGGTTAAAGTCCTCCCCTTTCCTCGCCTTCCATGCACACACTAGCCAACGAATAGCGCAGACGACGGCAAGTCATGCATCGAGTACATTTACCAGACACGCATTATGAAGTTCCATTTGCTATAGGCGTCGTATGTCTTGAACCCATTATCCCAGGCTTCTTGCAATTCGTCCTTAAGCGGCTGCATGTAGACATTCATATTTTTCCCCGAATAGTTGGGCCCTGGAATTATCAACGTCAGGAAAATGTTCTTTCTTTGCATAATCTGTCCGGGGGGGAGATTGAGTGGAAAGACAAATACAGGCCAACAACTGTATTGGGCTACCGTCATACCAAACACACTGAACCCATCCGTGCTGATGCCGACTTGAGGATGCCTCGGATCTACCGCTTTGTCAGCATGTAATTCATCAAACTTTTTGCATGCAACACCATCCGATGTGTGTACCAGCATCAGATTCCCATCTGCATCTAGTTTGGTTCTTTTGCCTGTTTTGTGCCATGTCATTTGTCTGGCCGTCTCTTTGACCATGAAAAGACGTTGAAGTCTTGGTACGATTGGCATATACCGAAGAACACTAATGGGGATTTTGGTCTGTGTCTTCTCACCCATACCGTTATCTACCACAATATACCTGGAAGACTTGCAAATGGGACAATAGTTCAAGTCCGCATTGTCAAGCCTAAATATGGCACATCCTTTCTCACAGGCATGTATCTTCTCATAGGGCATCTTCAGTGCACGGAGGATTTTGTCCGACTGGTACAGGTTTGCAGGCATTACATGGCCTTTGGGTAGAAAGCGTCCAAATACTATCATAATTGGGTCATAGCATTCTCTGCCCAAGTTGAACTGAGCCTTCAAAGCCATTACTTGTGAGATGGCATCCAACTAACAAAGCTCAGTGTGCTCGTGGAGCGGACGTTTTGAAGATTCCAACATTTCATTGAAGGCCTTTGCAGATTCCTCCATCTCCTCGTCCGAATCCCGAGCATCATCATAGTCTTGCACCATGTTTTCCATCCCGGTACCATGCTCGTCGGTGCGACGACGATCTAGCTCAGCTCAGTCACGTTGGGCAGACTCACCATGAAATGTCCACACCGTATAATCGGGCATAAAACCACTCTTCTGCAGGTGTTTGCCCATTTCAGCCTCTGTCCTCTTTTCCCAATTGTCGCACCGGAAACAGGGGCACCAGGTTTTCTTCTGGCCATTTGCAAATGCGGCTTGCACAAACCCCTTGGTTTTTGTGAACCATTCAGCGCTCCATTTGTTTTGACCAGTGTGACCGGTATACATCCACGCACGATCACTCATCTTGACTTTTAGAGCTACTGGACACACAACAATTATATATGTAATTCACCATGTATATATTCATCAGTTGATCTAGTTTGTCAATTTTATTACGTCCATGCTACCTACACTCTAATAGGTAATGATAGGTCCTAATCCCACCCGTGTATGTGTAGATTGGGTTCATTTTCCCATTCTATGCTCCGGATCCGACGCAAAATTTTGGCAGCACCTCCCCGCTATTCTCCTGATACACGTCTCTGCAATAAACAAAGAGGATGTGTACCCGGAGAACAACAGGGGAGGCACTGACGAAATTTATGCATCGGATCCGGAGCAAAGCATATGGGAAAACGAACCCAATATACACATACTCGGGCTGTCCATGGATAGTGTTGGACAATTCGAAAGAATCAAGGTTATAAATATGCAAATGCATGCATATTTATAACTATGACGCTTTCGAACGGGAGACACATATTGGTTACGCATACTGATGATTCAAGACACATATATAGCTAGCTATCAAGTTTCATCGGAATAGATCAAATAATTAATGGGGGAGGAGGACATGTCATTTGTGCTCACCCACGAACGAAGGGGCAGAGCTCGTCAAATGCACCGCGAGGTCATCGAACACCAAACCTCGCAGCGATGAAACAACTGCACATTTAAAACTACCCGATCAACACAATTATATATGATGTTTTTCATAACAAAATCAAAAAATATATGACCTAACTAATAATTCACAAATATATGACCCCGTCGGCCTCTGGAAGGCCAAAGAACACCTTTTCGGGAGGTATCGGGGGGAAGGGTGTCGTGACGGTGTCGGGGTGCCGTGTCGGGGTCGGGGTGCTGTTTCGGGGTCGGGGGGTCGGGGTGTCGTGTCGGTGTCGGGGTGCCGTGTCGGGGTCGGGGTGCTGTTTCAGGGTCGGGGTGTCGTGTCGGGGTCGGGGTGTCGGGGTCAGGGGGTCAGGGGGTCGGTTGTCGGGGTCGGGGTGTCGGGTCAGGCTCGGTGTCGGGGTGTCGGGTCAGGCTCGGGGTCGGGGTGTCGGGGTCGGAGTCTCGGGGTCGGGGTGCCGGGTCGGGGTCGAGGTGTAGTGTGGGTGTCGGGGTCGGGGTGTCGGGTCAGGCTCGGGGTCGGGGTCGGGATGTCGGGGTCGGGGTCTCGGGGTCGGGGTGTCGTGTCGGGGTGCCGGGTCGGGGTCGGGGTGCCGGGTCGGGTCGGGTTTTTCCCTCCTTTTCCTTTTCTTCTTCTTCCTCTTCTTCCTTTTCTTCCTTTTCTTCCTTTTTTCCTTCTTCTTCTTCTTCTTCTTCTTCTTCTTCTTCTTCTTCTTCTTCTTCTTCTTCTTCTTCTTCTTCTTCCTCCTCCTCCTTTCCTTTTTCCTCTTCTTCTTCTCCTCCTCTCCTCTTTTTCTTCTTCTTCTTCCTCTTCTTCTTTTTTCTTCTCCTCCTCCTCTTCTTCTTCTTCCTTTCCTTTTTCCTCTTCATCTTCTCATCCTCTCCTCTTTTCTTCTTCTTCTTCTTCTTCTTTCCTAAAACTAAACTAAACCTAAACCTATATCTAAAACTAAAACTAAAACTAAAACTAAATCTAAACTAAACATAAACCTAAAATTAAAAAAACAGAAAAAAGGAAAAAACTAAATCTAAACCTAAAACTAAACTAAAACTAAACCTAAACCTAAAAATAAACATAAAACTAAAACTAAAACTAAATCTAAACTAAACATAAACCTAAAACTAAAAAAACAGAAAAAAGGAAAAAAAAAGGAGGAGAGCTCACCTGGGGCAGGGCCGGTGGAGGAGGTGGCCGGTGGAGGAGGGGGGCGCCGGGCGGCAGTGGCGACGGGGCCGGGCCCGGCCGGGGTGGTGGGGCGGGGGGGGGGGCGCCAGGGCGCGGCCGTGCCAAGACGTCAGGGCAGCGGGGGCGACGGGGCGGTGGATCGGGTGGTGGGGCGATGGCGCGGGAGGCAGTGGCGACGGGGCGGGGGGCCGGTGGGGCGGCGGGGTGGTGGGGCGACGGGGCGGCGGCGTGCGTGTGAAGAGCAGGGAGAGAAACAAAGAGAGAGGGGCGGGTGGGGCGCGGCCGTTAACGTTAGATATGTTAAATCTTTGCTGTCCGCCCCCCTTTGTCGTCTGCTTATTTGCTCTTTGCCGTCTGCTAGCAGACGGCAAAGAGGGGGCCGTTAAGTTTTTTTAAGCAGCTCGTCAGTGGGGCCCATCCCTCTTTGCCGTCTGCTAGCCGGCAGCAAAGAACTGGCTGAGGGCAAAGAAAGTCTTTGCCATCAGCCAGTTCTTTGCCGTCTGCTTTTGGGTAGCTGATGGTGAAGAGCTTCTTTGCCGTCTACTAGCAGACGGCAAAGAGCTGGCAGATGGCAAAGTAGCTGATTCCAGTAGTGTTATCTTTTGGCCTCACCGGATCTGGAGAGGCGCTCCGTGACGACACTTCAAGGTCGCCTGCTTCTTGAGCGGAGGAGTCCGGGGGATGCGTTTCGCTCTCCATCATCTCCGAAACAAGTCAGCAAATTAGATTTGTGAAAATATTATTCTCTCTATGGTGGTATGTGGAACTTATTTTGCAGGGTCGGACACTGTCCTTATATTCAAATTCTTCCGTGGTATATTCGGAGGAGGAACCCGCCTTGCAATGCCGAAGACAATACTGCGCGCCGGACTCATCGTCATTGAAGCCTGGTTCAGGGGCTACTATGGGAGTCCTGGATTAGGGGGTCTCCGAACAGCCGGACTATCTCCATTGGCCGGACTGTTAGACTATGAAGATACAAGATTAAAGACTTCGTCTCGTGTCCGGATGGGACTCTACTTGGCGTAGAAGGCAAGCTAGGCAATATGGATATGGATATCTCCTCCTTTGTAACCGACCTTGTGTAACCCTAACCCTCTCCGGTGTATATATAAACCGGAGGGTTTTATTCCGTAGGACACAACAACTACAACATACAATTATACCATAGGCTAGCTTCTAGGGTTTAGCCTCTCCGATCTCGTGGTAGATCTACTCTTGTACTACCCATATCATCAATATTAATCAAGCAGGACGTAGGGTTTTACCTCCATCAAGAGGGCCCGAACCTGGGTAAAACATTGTGTTCCCTGCCTCCTGTTACCATCCGCCTTAGACGCACAGTTCGGGACCCCCTACCCGAGATCCACCGGTTTTGACACCGACAATCATGCTCAAGATCAGAGGGGTATTAAGTAGCATATTGGATCTAAACATATAATCTTCCACCAAATAAACCATATAGTAATCAACTACAAGATGTAATCAACACTACTAGTCACCCACAAGTACCAATCTATAGTTCCGATACAAAGATTGGACACAAGAGATGAACTATAGGGTTTGAGAGGAGATGGTGCTGCTGAAGATGTTGATGGAGATTTCCCTCCCCAAGATGGGAGAGTTGTCGGTGATGATGAGGACGATGATTTCCCCCTCCGGCAGGGAAGTTCCCCCGACGGAATCGCTCTGTCAAAGGGCAAAAGTGCTCCTGCCCAAGTTCCGCCTCGAGACGGTGACGCTTCGTCCCGAAAGTCCTCTCCTTATTTTTTCTAGGTCAACATGACTTATATACCAGAAGATGGGCATTGAGGTGGGCTAGGCTGAGCACAACCCACCAGGGCGCGCCTAGGGGGCCTAGCGTGCCCTGCTGTCTTGTGCTCACCAGGTTGCCCCCCTCCGGTAGTTATTTGCCCCAGAATTTCGTATTTATTCCATAAAAATTCCTCGTGAAGTTTTAGATCATTTGGAGTTGTGCAGAATAGGTAGCGTAACGTAGCTTTTTCAGGTCCAGATTTCCAGCTGCTGGGATTCTCCCTCTTTGTGTGAACCTTGCATATTATGAGAGAAAAATGCATTAGAATTACTCCAAAAAGCATTATTATGCATAAAAACATTATAAATAACAGTAGGTAAACATGATGCGAAATGGACATATCAACTCCCCCAAGCTTAGACCTCGCTTGTCCTCAAGCGAAAACTGAAATCAAAAAACATGTCCACATGCTTAGAGAGAGAGAGAGAGAGGTGTCGATAAAAATAAAATACGAACATAGAAGCATCATGTAAATTATTATAATAGCAACAAACTTAAAGATAAAACTTTTATCATAGAACTTTTATCATAGACTTCTCATGAATAAGTAACAATTCATCACAACATCGAAGTATAAAGCATAAACTCTATTAGAAACCAACAAACTATGTTCTCAGTCAACTTTGCAACTACAATTCATCATCTTTTCAGGAAGGGTCACGTATCGGAACCTTTAGGCAAGTCCACATACTTAACCATCATATAATCTTCTATGATTGCTAACACTCACCACATACACATGAGCAAAACGTTTCAACTGGACACATAGAAAGATAGGGGCTTATAATTTCGCCTCCTAGCGTATTCACCTCAAGGGTGATGTCAACAATAATAACTCATGCTACCCATATTTAACTGGATATATGTGCCTAGATCTTTCCTCACCACATGATGCTTGCCGAAAGAGAAAAATATGAAAAGGAATAGAGAGAGAGACTTTGACTCTTGCATGAAAGTAAATACATAAAAGTAAAAGATAGGCCCTTCGCAGAGGGAAGTAGAGGTTTCCATGCGCTTTTTGTTTGAATGCTCAATCCCTTAGTGCAAAAGAACGTCACGTTATATTGCCCCTTATGACAGCAACCTTTATTATGCATTCTGTCGCTTTTATTCTTTGCTATCACAAGTTCGTACAACGCTCAATTTTCTCTTACACGAAATGATCTAACACTTTTAGTAGAAATTTTTATTGCCTTATTGCACCGATGACAAATTACTTGAAGGATCTTACTCAATCCTTAGGTAGGTATGGTGGACTCTTGAAAATAAGATTTGGGTTTAAGGGTTTTGGGATGCACAAGTAGTATCTCTACTTGGTGCAGAATTTTTGGCTAGCAAAGATGGGGGGCAAGCACCACATGTTGAAGGATCTATGACAATATAACTTCTATGTGAATATGAACAAACATAAATAATTATGTTGTCTTCCTTGTCCAACGTCAACAATTTTGGCATATAATAGTTTGATGGGGGCTCACAATCACAAAAGGTTTCCAAGATAGTGTATTTGCATGTGAATCTTCTCCCCCCTTATTAATTCTTTCATGAATTGCATCATGGACCAATGCTATGTTTGTCAATCTCCAATAAATTTTTCTACTTATACTTTTCCTTATGTGGTCTCATTACTTACCATAAGATTAGCATATGATCTTTTTCATTTATTTCCTTTCTTTTTATTGAAGCATGAAAGTAAAGAAAACAAAAATAAAACTTAACTTTATTATATCTTGCACATGATTACAAAGATATATCACTAAGAAAACTCTCGAAAAGAAAGGATCGAACTAAAATTTTCTTCATCTAAAGCAAAAGATAACTATGGATCGAACCAGGATAAGTAAAGGCAAAAGATAGTGGAGGTGATACAATACCGGGGCACCTCCCCCAAGCTTGGCACAAGCCAAGGGGAGTGCCCATACCAGATACTCAATTTAACCATGAGTAGCTCCCTCAAGCCTTGAATCTCCCGAAGGGCTTGATGAAGTAACTCAGTGTTTTTCCCCACTTCAACCATTATGTGTTTATTTTACGGCCCCCGGGAGTTTGTTCCTGCATTGCTTTCTCTTGGACGAGACATGTCCCAATTGGACGGTATGTGTGCACACGAGGAGTACTCTTGAACCCATAATTGTGAATCAAATTGTGAAAATTGTTATGATGTAACCTATGTAAAGGCCTCCTTGGTGGGAGTCCTTTGTGCACTTCGGGGCTCTCTTGATTGTTTGATGATCTCATAGCTTGATGAGGATTAGGATGAGTGGAGATGCCAACCTGTGTGCCTCTCTCGGAAGCCGGAGGGTGAACCCCAAGGGGATTTTCCTCTCCTTCCTCCATGGCAACCTCTTTAGCTTCCTCTCTCCTTAGATCCTCCCGAATCAACCCTACGTCTTCTTCTCCGTTGTTGGAAGGTGAGGAAGACATGATGCTGGTGTGGCACCTGATGGAGTCCTGGATTAAGGGGTCCCCGGACAGCTGGACTATATCCTTTGGTCGGACTGTTGGGGTATGAAGATACAAGATTGAAGACTTCGTCCCGTGTCCGGGTGGGACTCTCCTTTGCGTGGAAGGCAAGCTTGGCAATTCGGATATGTAGATCTCCTCCCTTGTAACCGACTCTGTGTAACCCTAGCCCCCTTCGGTGTCTATATAAACCGGAGGGTTTAGTCTATAGGACAAGAACAATCATAATCATAGGCTAGCTTCTAGGGTTTAGCCTCTACGATCTTGTGGTAGGTCAACTCTTGTAATACTTATATCATCAAGATCAATCAAGCAGGAAGTAGGGTATTACCTCTATTGAGAGGGACCAAACCTGGGTAAACGTTGTGTCCCCCGCCTCCTGTTACCATCCACCTTAGACGCACAGTTCGGGACCCCCTACCCGAGATCCGCCGGTTTTGACACCGACATTGGTGCTTTCACTGAGAGTTCCACTGCACCGTCACGATAAAGGCTTGATGGCTCCTTCGATCATCGGCAACGATGCGATCCAGGGTGAGGTTTTTCTCCCCGGATAGATCTTCGTATTTGGCGGGTTCACACTGCGGGCCAACTCGCTTTGCCATCTAGAGCAGATCGAGACCTATGCCCCTGGCCGTCAGGTCAGGTTTGGGAACTTGAACTATACTGCCAACATCTGCAGAGACTTGATCTTCGACAGATTCGAGCCGGTATCAGGTGCGCCGCACAGTCACGACGATCATGACTTAGGTCTGTCGTCAGACAGTGTTCGGGAGATCACCCCTTTGGCAACTCTGGCCCTCGATCCGGAGCAGATCGCGTCGTCCGAGGACGGGTGGATGGACCCCGCCACGGAGGCTGCACACTCAGCGGCGATAGAGCCGAATACTGACTTCACCTCCTATGAGACCGTTGTTGCCGGATCCTTGGATTCGTCCCCGGCCACGGGCTCCAAACCGCCTGCGTATGTGCCTATCGAATCTGATTGAGCGCCGATCATGGAGATTTCCTCCACGGATATCTTTCAGCACTCGCCCTTGGGCGATGTGCTAAATTCATTAAGGTCTCTCTCCTTGTCAGGAGGCCCTTGGCCGAACTATGTCCGGCTTGAGTGGGAAGCAGACGATGAAGAAATTTGTCCCCCACCCACCACTCACTTAATAGCTACTGTCGACGACTTATCTAACATGCTCGACTTCGGCTCCGAAGTATGGACGACGATGCAGGAGAAGAACAGGAACCACCGCCCACAGGGCGCTGGACTGCCACCTCATCATATGATATATACATGGTGGACACCCCCAAAGAAAGCGATGGCAATATGGCAACAGAGGATAATCCCCTCGAGAAGCAATCTAAGCATCGGCGTCATTAGTGCCACTCTAAGCCTCGCCATAGCAAAAGAAGCGATATCGGCACAAGAGACAATAACACTGCGGATAGTGCCGAAGACAAAGACAATCCCCTCCAGCCAGGCTTCGAGCAGGAGGACGGGCAAGCTAGCCCTAAGAAACAAGTGACAAATGGAGAATCAGAAGATGACACTTACATGTCCCTCTCCGAAGACAAGGCGAGCCTCAGCGATGATGAATTTATCGTGCCTAAGGATCCCGTCGAGCAGGAGCGCTTCAAGCGCCGGCTTATAGCCACAGCAAAAAGCCTGAATAAAAAAACAGCAGCAGCTTCAGGCTGATCAAGATTTGCTAACGGATAGATGGACCGAGGTCCTGGCAGCCATGGAATACGTACTCGAGCGCCCAACCAAAAGTTACCCAAAATGCAGGTTGCTACCCCAACTCGAGGAGGAAGCATTAAAGCCTACGCTCCCAGCGTATGATGCGGCTGACCGACCACCTCGTGGCCGAGACAAAGCGACATATCAGGCCAAAGTCTAGCCCGCACCCCGTCGCCAGTTAAACAAAAATACCAAGGCCCGGGGTAACACACAGGACCTGTGAGAAGTATTGGAAAACAAATCAGGACATAAAAGATCGGTCTATGAATCACGGGGGCGCGCCCCAACGCATGACGACAACCGTCACGCCGGATATACTAAAAGCAAATTCGGCTGGGCCGAACACAGCAGACAAGACTCGTATGAACTGCGTCGTGATATAGCCCGGCACAGAGGCGCCGCACACCCCCTATGCTTCACTGATGAAGTAGTGGATCATGAATTCCCAGAAGGGTTTGAACCCATGAACATTGAATCATATGACGGCACTACATACCTCGTGGTATGGATAAGGGATTTCTTCCTCCACATTCACATGGCCCGCGGGGATGATCTGCATGCCATCAAGTATCTCCCGCTAAAACTCAAGGGGCCGGCTCGGCATTGGCTGAATAGCTTGCCTTCAAACTCCATTGGAAGTTGGGAGAACCTGACAGACGCATTCCTGGACAACTTCCAGGGCACTTATGTGCGTTCACCGGATGCTGACGATTTAAGTCACATAACACAATAGCCCGGAGAGTCAGCCAGGAAATTCTGGACTCGGTTCCTAACTAAAAACAAACAAATTGTCGATTGTCCGGATGCCGAAGCCTTAGCGGCCTTTAAACATAACATCCGTGACGAGTGGCTCGCCCGACATCTCGGCCAAGAGAAGCCAACATCCATGGCAGCCATCACGACACTCATGACTCGCTTTTGTGCGGACAAAGATAGCTGGTTGGCCCGTAGCAACAACACAACAAGCAACCCTGGCACATCAGAAGCCAGAGATAGCAACGGCAAACCCCGACGCAACAAACACAAGCACCGCAAAAATGGTGAAAACGCCAAAGATACGGCAGTCAATGCCGGATTTAGGGGCTCTAAGTCTAGTCAGCGGAATGGGCCACTCAAAAATGACAATTCAGGTCCATGCAGTCTGGACCGCATACTCGAACACCAGCCAATCATACCAACAGAGAATGTTGGGTCTTCAAACAAGCCGGCAGGTCAGGTGCCAAAAAGAAAGATAAGGGGTCTCAAAGCAACGATGGCCATGAGGAGCCCAGATCACCGAGTACAGGAGGGCAAAAGAAATTTCCCCCACAAATCCAAACGGTGAATGTGGTAAACGGAACCTACACTCCCAACCCGGACCGGACGCACACCCTTAGGGATGTCGACTTAACAGAACCAGTCGTCCCATAATATAAACTAGGGCCGATCACCTTCAACCGCACGGATCGTCTGGTTAACACCAATCAGGGCAATCCAGCCGCACTAGTCCTCGACCTAATAATTGATGGGTTCCACCTCACACGAGTCCTTATGGACGGAGGTAGCAGTCTAAACCTGCTTTACCAGGACACAATGTGCAAGATGGGCACCGGTCATTCGGTGATCAAGCCCACTAAAACCACCTTCAGAAGTATTATACCAGGTGTGGAGGCCAGCTGTACAGGCTCCATCACCCTTGAGGTAGTCTTTGGATCACCAGACAATTACCGTGCCGAAGAGTTAATCTTCGACATCATCCCCTTTCGCAGTGATTATCAGGCACTGCTCGGACGAACCGCGTTCGCTCGATTCAACACGGTACCACATTATGCCTACCGTAAGCTCAAGATGCCCGGTCCGCGCGGCGTCATCGCGGTTAATGGCAAGGCCGAACTTTCCCTTGGCACCAAGGAGTATACCGCTGCTTTAACAGCAGAAGCTACAAGGGGCACCTTCCAACCGAACCTCGAGTCGACGGCCCGACTCCCGAACACCGCCAAAGGACTTCGAACTACTTCGCGACAGGATAACCCAGCTCATCCAGAGCTCAATTAAACACTCCGGTGAAGGCCAGGACAGGGCACATACCGCGGCTCAACCAGTCTATGGCACACAAGCATTTCTTACATTTTGTTTGCAGGTTCAACTTTGCACAGACCAGGACTGGCGATATGGAAGCAGCTTGAACGCACAAGGGAATCCTTAGATATTCCCCGCGATGACCATCCGATTATACTCCGGATCCGCACATAGCTTCTTCCCCCCTGGTCTCAGCAGGTTCCACAATCATATTTCTTTTTTATCACATTACCTGTACCCACACGCATCGACGTACTATTCAAATACAACATGTGGATTTATATAACGCTTATCTACTGTTATTTCTTGTTGAAATTATTTTGTCAAGTGGCATCCGTACACCGCGATATGCCTTAAATATGCCAGGGGCTTCGTTCTACCCATAATACGGCAATCAAGTCTGAACACCTTCATGGAAGTTTAGCACCCTGAACTTATAGCATTATATGCATCAGCTAGGAATCATGTCTTGGGTCAAATATTGGGTTTGCCCGGCTCCCATGTTTTGCTGCCTTACGTTCCGCTATATCGGCTAAGGCGGCACAGGGAGAACTACTGCGATTGTGTCCCAGTTCTTCTGGACGAGCACCTCAGTAGAGAAAGCCAAAAACTAACTGCCATGATACAGTGAGAGCTGGTCAGCTGATTGAGAGGTTGTAAAATCTTTAAGGATTCCTCCCGCATAATGCCACAACCAATGCAGCGTGCGATGGATCGACTTTTCTTCCGATCAGGTGCTTTTATAGCCCCTCATGCGGTCTTCCAAACACCAGGTGCTGCGCCTACCTTCCTTTTCTAAAGCTCCTATGGCTAAGTGAGAGTGATAAAGCCGTATAGTCTGATTGCCTGGTTCGTTGTGTTGAACACCTCCTTCGAAGGACCCAAAACTAGGATAAAGGGTGATCAGGTTTATCCCGAACACCCCCGTACTTCCTACGTGGGAGCAGGAGCTGACGACTGGCCAACTCTCAGGATTAATATATAAAATGGCCGTGCAGGAGGATAAACTTTTATATAACAGGCAATAAATAATAGAAATGACCTTGTTCAACAATAAAAGGACAACATGATTGTATTCATGGAAATATAATGTCCGTGGTGCATTGCTTCGCCGCAAGGCAGGATCCTTTCAGGACACTTCCATAATATAATTCGGGCTTGCGGTGCTCCTTCCCCTCTGGTGATCTCTCGGTCATCAGCTTTTCAGCATCCATCTTCCCTTAGTGCACCTTTGCGCGGGCGAAGGCCATTCGCGCACCCTCTATATAGACTGACCGCTGGGTGATGTCAAGTCGAGGGAAGGCACTCACAAGCCGCTTCATGAGCCCGAAGTAGCTGCTTGAAATCGGATCGGCGGGCCATAGCCGGATAATCAAATCCTTCATGGATACTTTGGCCGCCCTATGCAGTTCGATCAGCTGTTTCAATTGGTCGGCAAAAGGCACCGGATAATTTGGTGCCAGATACTGCGACCAGAAGAGCTTATCTACAGTGTTCCCTTCTTCAGCTCGGTAGAATTGGGCGGCATCCGATATGCTGCGGGGTAGTTCCGCAAATACCCCTGGAGGAATCCGAACTCAAAATTAGAAACATGATTTTCTCCTCAAATACTTGCTTTACATGGAAAAAAGCCTTACCTACCGCGATCATCCTCGCCTCTTGGATCTCCTGCAGAGCGCCTTGGGTTTCCCCTGGGCATCGCGCGTGGCCAGATGAGCCCTGGCGAGTTTGGATTCTTTCTCCGTTAAACTCTGCTCCAAGGTCTCACATTTCTTCAAGGACTCTTGAAGCTCCTGCTCAGCTTCAATAACCCTGGCCTCGTGCTTCTCATGAAGAGCCTGCTCTGCGGCTGCCTTTTCCCCGGCCTCGACAACATCCTTCCTCAGAGCTCGACTTCGGTCATCACCCCTGGCGCAAATAATGAAACATATTTTATCATACTGGAAATTTGTTCGCACTTAACGTGAACAAGGCTTGCGCATACCTTGTTTATCTCCCAACTGCCTTTTCAATTGGCCAAGTTCTTCTTTGGCCCGCTCCAGACTTTGATTCAGTCCGGAGACCTCTGCAGTATGAGAGGTAGCAGCCGCTGCAGACGCCTGCTTATGAAAGAAGAGAGATAGATGTCATCAAGTGAGTCTTCCTGCGAACATAAAATTGATCCTCTGCCCGGTCCTTTCTTGCACCGAACAGTGTATCAGGGGCTACTATCCATACTATGACACTCTTCGAAACCTCATAAAGCATACCTTAAAGCCTCTTATAAGGCTGATATAGGCTTCATTCAGTCCACTCTCAGCAGACTGCATCTCCTTAATCACCGCACCCATCAGGGCACAGTGTTCATCGACGATGGAGGCGCTCTTCAGCGCCGCCAACAAAACATCCGGCACCTCTGGTTGGACAGAGATTGCCGGTGGAACAGGCATGCCGCCTCCAGCCGAGGGAGGCTGCCTGCTTGATTCTAGAGCCATATTGGTCTCTGGAACTGCATCCGGCTGGGAGCCAAATTCAAGATGGCTCCCGCCATCGACTCCCATGGGAATCTTCTCCCCCATGTCTCCGGCCCCCGAAGTTTGACCTCCAGGCACTGCTTTCACGATCTCTTCCCCCTCCTTGGCCGGGTCCTTCTGGGACGAAGCCTCGGTGTTATTCACATATTTGGGGGAAGGGGCCTTCGGGGGTGTCCCGCTCTCCATAGCATCCGAGCTCAGCAAATCCTTTGATGAGGATCGTTCGGTGCGGGACCTCACTGGACTACAAAAAATATAGCTTAGGATAAAATATTATGCCATGGTAAGTCTGGACGCATAAACGTGTTCGGATTTTATACTCACGAGTTTACCAGGGGCTGGGCCCTCGGATCCCACGCCGGGCTGCTGCCGGCGGGGGAAGTGGACTCTTCCGGAAGAGGAGCTTTTCCCTTTTTAGGAGACTCGACCTCCAAGTGTATGGAGGCCGCCCTCTTCTTTCTTCCCCCCGTTGGGGATTGGTCTTCCTCCTCCTCCTCCTCCTCTTCGGAGGCAGAATAGATGTTGGAGCCTTCAGATATTGTGTTCGAAGTGCCGCGGAGACGAAGGCTGCCCCGGGTCTTTTTGGCCTCCTTCTCGGCCTTCTTCTTCGGCACCTCGTATGGCGCCGGGACCAGCATCTTCGTCAGAAGTGGGCCGGCCAGTTCTTCGAGCAATGGGGCCGGACAGTGGATCCGCCCCGCCTTCTTCGTCCAGCCCTAGGGGAGTTGAGGAAAACACATTAAGCATTTCCCTTGGGTTATGCGGATAAAACGCATAAAAACTTACCGAGCTTGCAGGGCGGGACAGTTGGTACCCACGGTCCTCGGCCGAGTCTGGCCATGATTTGCCGGACTTGAAAAGCACCTTCCAGATGTCTTTGTGCGAGGAGCCAAAAAGCTCTCGCAGGCTCTGGTGCTTGGCCGAATCGAATTCCCATAGATTGCAAGTCCGGTGTTGACAAGGTAGGATCCGGTGAACTAACATCACCTGGACTACATTGACCAGTTCAATGTTCTTGTCTTCCATATCTTTAACGCGTGTCTGGAGCACCGGCAGTTCATCGGATGAAGACAAGTTCAGGCCCTTCTTGGGCCAGGACGTAAGCCGCAGAGGGGCTCCGGATAGGAACTCTGGAGCAGCGGTCCATTCTGTGCCGCGCGGCTCAGTGATGTAAAACCGCCACTCTTTGATGGAATCATTAAAAGTACCTGTTGGCCATGTGACGTTGGGCATCTTGCTCACCATAGCGCCCCCGCACTCAGCATGCTCGCCGCTCACCATCTTGGGCTTCACATTAAAGATCTTCAGCCATAAGCCGAAGTGTGGCGAGATGCGGAGAAAAGCCTCGCACACGATGATGAATGTCGAGATGTTTAGGAAGGAATTGGGGATAGATCATGAAAATCGATCCCGTAATAATACATGATGCCGCGAACAAACGTGCGAAGGGGAATGGATCGGGAAGAAGAAAGCGTGGGTGCGAAAGGGAGTCCTTATCCCCTTATAAAGGCAGCAGGGATTCTGCGCCTCCCCACTTGCGTGGTAAACTCGCTTATTCCCCAAGCATCATGATTGATGGTGCGGTTGGGTTACCCACACCCGTATTGATGAGAATCCCGTGATAAGGCGACACGATCTCTGCTTCGACAAGACGTGCCAAGAAAACTGCCTCGCAATATGTGCAGTAGCTGGTTGAGAAAAACAGTTCGAATAATGACCGGGCCAAGGCGTGATGTCACTCTATGAAATTTGTCAGCAGATCAGATTTGTGGGATATTGTACTCTCTACGGTGGTATGTGGAATTTGTTTTGCAGAGCTGGACACGATCCTTGTGTTGGAAATCTTCTATGGACTATTCGGAGGAAGAACCCGCCTTGCAATGCCGAAGACAATCTATGCGCCGGACTCGTCCTCATGGAAGCCTGGTTCGGGGGCTACTGAGGGAGTCCTGGATTAGGGGGTCCTCGGACAGTCGGACTATATCCTTTGTCCGGACTGTTAGGGTATGAAGATGCAAGATTGAAGACTTTGTCCCGTGTACGGGTGGTACTCTCCTTTGCGTGAAGGCAAGCTTGGCAATTCAGATATGTAGATCTCCTCCCTTGTAACCGACAATGTGTAACCCTAGCCCCCTCCGGTGTCTATATAAACCGGAGGGTTTAGTCCATAGGACAAGAACAATCATAATCATAGGCTAGCTTCTAGGGTTTAGCCTCTACGATCTGGTGGTAGATCAACTCTTGTAATACTTATATCATCAAGATCAATCAAGCAGGAAGTAGGGTATTACCTCCATCAAGAGGGCCCGAACCTGGGTAAACATTGTGTCCCCCGCCTCCTGTTACCATCCACCTTAGACGCACAGCTCGGGACCCCCTACCCGAGATCCGCCGGTTTTGACACCGACAGCACCCCAGCTCAGAGAAAACCGGAACGCCCGTATTCCATCCCAGAGATCGAGGTGAAGTCTTCGGGAATACGACACTGCTTAATATAGAACAAAGCAGCTCTCTATTACAACATTAATATGAATACAAGGGTTCCCATATTACAATGAATAACATCGGCACAACGACACTATGCCAACCACGGTTGTTCTATACAAGCAGCATAACAACTCGAAGCAGCGGAACAACTACTGGCAGCAGAACAACGAACGGTGATGATGGACTCCAATCCGTAGGGACTCTGGCTGGAATGTTTATCCGAGTTCTCGAACATAGGAACAACACCAAACAAGCAATCCAGGCACGACCTACAAACTGGCATGACACGCCAGGTCAGTACATTGAATGTACTTGCAAGCTCACAATATCCAGAAGCATTCTAGACAAACAACAACATGGCAATTGCAGGTTAAGCAGGAATTATCATGAGATCATCAGTATAACATGGCATGAACAATATGAACATAATATCACTAGAACAATATGATCATGGCATGAACATATTAATCTGATGATACTAGCATGCAACATGATGACACTACATGCACCATTTATTCTACTCGGGTTACCTCGTAACCATCACATGCATCACTTACCAACTTCGGACATTACACGATCATCTCAGGATCAAACCAAGCTTGGTATAAACAATACCGTAGTAATCATCAAATGACCACATGGAGCTTGATCTTTACCCACAATTCTCGCACAACATCACGAATATCCAACAACTCGGTTTCCTTGATACCACGGTGATCATTCTGGCGATCACAACCATGACCAACACTTGGTCTTAAACAGTGATCCTTCCGGCGATCACAACCATGTCCAACACTTGGTCTCAAACAGTGATCCTTCCGGCAATCACAACCATGACCAACACTTGGTCTCAAACAGTGATCCTTCCGGCGATCACAACCATGACCAATACTTGGCCTTAAACGGTGATCCTTCAGGCGATCACAACCAACTTATCAAACCGTGGTTGTTATTAAGCACATTATTATTACTGTTGACTCATAGTGTGACCAACTACGAACTGGGCCCTTATCCGCGGGCGCGGCTATCGATAGATTTAATATACACTCTGTAGAGGTTAGTACACTGTACCCACACTACGTGTTACAACCATGATGCGGCTATATCTCCCACGTGTCGGAGCACGACTTAGAGGTATAACCACATTGTAGGCAATGTCGCAAGAGGGGTAATATTTACACAACCCATGTACTGAATAAGAAAGACGTACATAGTTGGCTTACAATCGCCACTTCAAACAATAACATAAATATAGCATTACAATCATCCAGGTACAATCAAGGTCTGACTACGGAACCAAAATAAAGACAACCCCAAATCACTACAGGAATCCAGTACTTTGCCGTTTGCCATGGCGGACGGCAAAGGCAGGGACGGCTGACGGCAAAGCACTTTGCCGTCCGCAGCGGACGGCAAAGAGTGACGGCAAAGATAGGGTCGGCAAACAGGTCCTTTGCCGTCGGCTTTTTATGGCGGACGGCAAAGAGCCCTTTGCCTACAACGGCTGATGGCAAAGAGGGGGGACGGCAAAATGTTGCACATCCGCCAGCGTCACTCCGTTAGGTGGCTAACGGCGGCCTTTGCCGTCCGCCAGCGGACGGCAAATTTAAGCGCCTCTTTGCCGTCCGCCAGACGACATCAGCTATACGTCAGCGCCCGCTCTTTTTTGCCGTCCGCCCGGCGGACGGCAAAGGCAAAGTCTTTGCCATCAGCTTGGCTTTGCCGTCCGCCACGGTAGGCAAATTGGCCAAATGGTCCATTCCCAGGAAGCACAGGTGGGTGCCACATGCCCCCTTTGCCGTCTGCCACCGACGACAAAGGGGTCTTTGCCGTATGCCACAGACGGCAAAGAGCCTGCACTGCCTCTTTTTTGTTCTATTTTTCTTATATCCAACAATTATCACAACAAATATTTCACAGCACATATATATCCATCACATAAATATCCAGCACATATATATCCAACATAATAAATATCCAGCACATATATATCCATCCATACATACATAGTAGGTTGCACATAGTTCCATCGATCCATACATATTACAATATGCAAAGTTTCATCATAGCAAGCGAGCAGAATACAAGAAGTGCATCAAAGGAAAAAACAGGAAAAAGCAAGCAATCCATCATAGGAAGCTGGCTTCCGTGAAGTGAATGAAACCAGCAAAATGACAAATAAGAAAGTTAGAAAAATAAGACTAAAAGAAGAATTAGACTAGAAGAAAAAGAATAGAAGAAGAAGACTAGAAGAAGAAGTATATGCCATATATTAGCTAACTTAGGTGAAATGTATCGTTTATGAGCTAACCTAGGTGAAATGGGTAGTTTATGAGCTAACCTAGGTGAAATAGGTTGTTTATGAGCTAACCTAGGTGAAATGGGTCATTTATGAGCTAACCTAGGTCAAATGGGTCATTTATGAGGTAACCTAGGTGAAATTGGTCGTTTATGAGCAAACCTAGGTGAAATTGATCATTTTGGAGCTAACTTAGTTGAAATGGGTCTTTTATGAGCTAACTAAGGTGAAATGCCACGTTTTTGAGCTAACTAAGGTAAAATGTATCGTTTTTGAGCTAACTTAGGTGAAATGGGTCTTTTATGAGCTAACGTAGGTGAAATGGGTTGTTTATGAGCTAACCTAGGTGAAATGGGTCATTTATGAGCTAACCTAGGTCAAATGGGTCGTTTATGAGGTAACCTAGGTGAAATGGGTCGTTTATGAGCTAACCTAGGTGGAATTGATCATTTTGGAGCTAACTTAGTTGAAATGGGTCTTTTATGAGCTAACTAAGGTGAAATGCCATGTTTTTGAGCTAACTAAGGCAAAATGGATCGTTTTTTAGCTAACTTAGGTGAATTGGGTCATTTTGGAGCTAACCTAGGTGAAATGGGTCATTTTGGAGCTAACCTAGTTGAAATGGGTAATTTTAAAGCTAACTTAGGTAAAATGGATCATTTAGGAGCTAATCTACGTAAAATGGGTCATTTTAGAGCTAACTTGGATAAATTGAATCACTTGTAAGCTAACTAAGGTAAAATGAGTCATTTTAGAGCTAACTTAGGTAGAATGGATGGTTTATGAGGTCAGTAAGCTTATTAAGTCATTTTGGAGGAAAAGAAGCTAACTCTAGGTCATTATGGTAAGCATATTGGAGGAAATAAAGCTAAGTCTAGGTCTTTATGCATTTGTTAAGCAAAACACTAGAGAAACTTACCGTGATCACGGAGATGTAGGAGCGGGCTGGCTCGTGCCGGTAGCTGGAGAAGGAGCGGGCTGGCTCGCGCCGGTAGCTGGAGAAGGATCGTGCGATGCGTTTCTGGAGTTAAGCTGCACCAAAGATCATTTCCAATGTCTCGTTAGCATTATGACACTCAAATGTTAAGACTAGCAAGTAATGTCCATTCAAATTAAACTCACCATGCTCCCAGGAGCAATCACTGGCATCGGCGGAGCGGTCTGACCGGACTTCTCGCACACAGACTGCACATTTGGTTTTCACAACAGAGTCATACTAGTTAGTAATGAGACTCAAATGTTAAGACTAGCAAGTAATGTGCAGAAGAAACTTACCACAAGGAGCTCGTACATGGCCCTTGCCTGCATGTCATTCCGTGCCCTCTCCTCCTCCAACATCTTTGTCGTCCTCTCCTCCAACTCCCGCTGCCTCTCCGCCGCCTCCGCCAGAAGTTTCTCCGTTCTATCTCTCTCACTCTGTATAGCAGCCTGCAACACCACTCACATGACCATTTGTAATCATTGATGGAAGCACACAAATGTAATGGAGAAAGATAGCTGAGTACGTATAACTAACCTTGAAGGCGAGTTGGACTGGCCGTTCACGAGGCCTTATCTCAGGAGCGGAGCTCGACTGGCGCGCCTTGATCTCCGGGAGAGTGCTAGGACAACGGATAAGTCCATCTCCCATGGCTATGGAGCCATGGGACCTCCCGCCACCAGATATCATCAGCAGCTCTGTATCAATGGGACCCTGGCTCGGGTTAAAGTCCTCCCCTTTCCTCGCCTTCCCCTGATCTCTATATTGCACGAGCTTGTCGTGGGCGGAGATGTTGGTGAAGTTCTTTGGATCATCGAGGTCAGACGCAGAGAATGCCTTGACTTTCTTGTAAGGGCCAGTGTGGGCCATGGCATACAGGTCGTACACCTCTGGCACCTTATCCGCCTTATTGTAGCGTGCCTGAAAGAGAGAAACAAAGTAAATTAGTAATTAAAGGGCTAAAGCTAGCATGATGAATGAATTGCATGAATCATGAAGCAAACCACGTACCCAGTTCCGCCCGTACTGAAATAAGTTGGAGCTGCCATGGTGGTGTGGCACACCTTCCATTTGGGCATGTTTGTCCTTGGCCTCCTTGTGGGTGGCCAGCCATTCTTTTGAGCACCACACATTGACCAACACCTCCCAACAATCCATCCGATGCGCACACCATCTCGGAGGGGCCTAAGTTAGCAAATAGAAACTTGAGCGCTACGGCTATGAATTACTAAATGAAGGAAGTAAGTACAAGGCCTTAAGAATTACCTTCATGTACTTCTCCTTACTCAAGAACTTATCGCGGCACTCCTGTTGGGCTTCTCTATACGATGCCCGGGGTAGTAGTCTCGAACAGCCTGCACCCGAACCTCATGTCATAAGTTATGAAGTAGGCGCTTGCACTCCTTGTGGATAACATGATCCGCCTCCTCCTCGTATCCCTCCTCACACGTGTAGAATGTCTGCAATCAAATGAGACAATATTGATTACTACAATTAATAACTAGCTAGTTGAATATTTTTAATTGTGTAAAGGAGCAATTACCCAGAACTTTCTGATCACGATGTCTACCCTCGTCTTGCACAAGACACAGTCGATAATCTCACCCGGCGGGGCCGGGGCAGCCAAGTAGTGCTCCCAAGTCAATCCAACCTCTGGAAGCCGACCCTCACCAGGCAACATGACAAACCCCGGGAAGTTTTGCCGAATCAGAACTCCAAGGACGGAGTTGGGCCGGCAGACACTTTCATGGTGGTCCCAACCCCTGCAGCATGACAAGGCCAGCACGTCAGTTATTTGAAGAAACGTGGATGCAGAAGGTACAAAAAGAGTAAATGCACTTACCTCTCCCCATCAGGGAAAATCAACCACCTCTGCTCGCGGGTCGCCAGCACGGACGGGAGCCGTGTAGCACCACGCTGGTAGACGTTGCCCCCTCCTCCCCTTCCTCATCAGTCGGCTCCCCGCCATCATCAGCATGGCCACTCGGCTCCCCGCCATCATCAGCGTTGCCACTCGGCTCCTCAGGCTGACCCGACCAGGTACCCCATCCAGACGTGTGCTCCTCCGGGGTCTCATGGGCCCAAGTCTCGTGGGTCGAAGGCCCGTCGACCCGAGGCTCGTGGGCCGAAGACCCGTGGACCGGAGGCTCGTGGACCGGAGTCCGTGCAGCCTCCTCCTCAGACGAGTCCACCCTAGCAGTCCCGTGCTCGGGTGAAACAGCTGGGGGTGGCGGCGAGGAAGGCGCCGTAAGAGTCACCCTACCTCCTCTCCCGCGACCATGTGCTCCACCTCCTCTCTTCTTCTTACCTCGTCCCCTGCTGGGCACCGCGATCAATGAAGAAGGGCCCGGCGGTGTCGCCATACTGTCCAGCAACGCTCGGCGGAGAGGTGCGTGTGGAATGGAAGACCTTGCACCACGCGCCGACGAAGAAGGGGCCTCGGCACGCTCCCGACCAGTGCCCACCATCTTTCAACACCTGCCATGACAAAGAATAAACGAAATTAGTACAACATAAAAAAAAGTACCGACATGAATAATAATATGTATATCACTTAAGTGTATCATCATCAAGTACAACATAAAAAAATTGAATACCTGACACTACTAATAATCTCGATCAGTATCATCAATAAATGCATAATCATCATCATCACTATAATCAATGATGGGCTCATAGGGTTCATTGGCATCAACATGTGCAAGGCCACCTTGACATAATCGGTCAAGCATTGACAGGTCATCCGCAGCAGTAACCTCTTCTTGTTCCGTCTCTTCTTGTTCCTCCTCTAGGGTGATGTCGGATTCATTGCCGCTATCTACTTCAATGTTTTGGGGTGAAGTATAGCGGTTCTTGAAACGCTTTTTGGAAAGACGTGTCTCTTGGAAGAATTCTCCTTCATATGTGTCTGGGTTAATGTGAGGTTCATAATCCTCTTCCTTTGGGGGAGAAAGTCTAGCACGTGGCGGCACTTCATAAACGACATCCCAACCTTTCAGATTTGGATTAGTTTGGCAGGCCCACGGTAGATAGAATACTTGGGTCGCCTGTTGAGCCGTAATATAGACATCAGGAACATCTAAATGGGTGCTTTGGTTGATTTCAACTAGCCCTATATGTTCATGAGTCCTTCTAGTCTCCTTCGGCTGAAACCAATAACATTTGAAGACTACGACATTCGGTGGGTTTTCACCATAGAATAGAAGTTCATAAATTGCTTCAACTCTCCCATAATACTCGGTACCTCCTTCGCCGATAGCAGATACACAACAATTTGTAGACTTTCGGTCGGCCATAGATAGCTCTTTGCCATAGGTACGAAAGCGATACCCGTTGATGTCGTACTTGTCAAATGAACGGACCTTATAGTCAAAACCATTAGCGACTTGTCTCAATTCGGCGTCCATAGACTCTGAATTAGCCTACAAGTTTAATATGAAAGGATTGTTGCATTATGCACAAATTAGCGAATGAAATGAAATTGTCTAATATAAATTACCGTTTGTTTGAACCAAGAGATGAAACCGGGATAGCCGCCTCCTTGCTTTGCGAGAAGCTCATACTCTTCGATGGAATCCTTTTGGATCTCCGCTCCATACGAGAATATGGCGACGTATCGACTATATGACATATCCAGGAATAAGAGCAGTTCAAAGGAAATAGAAGTTGCGAAACAATGTACCAAGAACTTACTCGATGTACGGCCGCACTTCTATCAGGTTGTTGAAGATATACAACAAAATGGTCCGCCATTCTTCGTTATCCAAAGATACTGGATCTGAAACACTAGCTGGTGCGAGATTCCCTTTGAATAGGCTGAGGTTGGATCCACCCTTTTTAGGCTCGTCAACATTGTACCGAGGCTTCGGATTATGCAAATGACGATTTTTGGCTTCGTAGTGCACTATTACGAAGTTTGCCTCCTCCTCTGTGATGAATGCCTCAGCCATCGATGCTTCAATTCTACGTTTATTTTTACATTTTTCTCAAAGCATCTTCTGCATCCTCTCAGTTGGGTAGCACCAACGATTTTGCATGGCCTCCCCCCCAATCTTGCCTCGATCGGGAGATGCAAAATCAAATGCTGCATTGGATTAAAGAAGCCCGATGGAAAGATCTTCTCTAACTTGCAGATCAACTCCGGCGCCAACTCTTCCATTTCTTCTAGCACGCCAGGCGATAGTTCTTTCGCACAAAGAACACGGAAGAAATAGCTGAGTTCTGCCAGTACTAGCCATTCATCCTCAGGGATGAAGCCACGCAACATCACCGGCATTACCCGCTCAATCCATATGTGCCAATCATGACTCTTGAGACCAAATATCTTCAGTTTATCAAGATTCGCTCCCCTCTTTAGATTCGCTGCATACCCATCGGGGAACATCAACTGCTGTTGCAGCCACAAGAGAATTTCCCTCATAGCTGGCCTTCCAAGATTGAACCATGCCTTTGGCTTCGTCCAGTTCTGCTTTCCTTTCGGTTCTTTCATGTTTTGTAACGGCCTATCACATAGCGCCTCCAGATCGACTCTAGCCTTAGTATTATCCTTTGACTTCCCATCTATGCCGAACAATGTACCAAAAAGTGCCTCGGCGATATTCTTCTCAGTGTGCATCACGTCGATGTTGTGTGGGTAAAGGAGGTCTTTGAAGTAAGGCAGATCCCATAAGCATGTTTTGTGAGTCCACGCGTGCTTAGTATTATACCCCTTGAAGTACCCGGACGTTGTGGATCTGGCTCGAGAGCGTTTAACTGATCCAGGGTCTGTTGGCCTGTCAATGCAGGTGGTGCAGAGTTTTTGACAACTCTACCCCTGATGAAGTTCTTCTTGTCTTTCCTGAACTTATGGCGAGGATCCAGGAACTGTCTATGCATGTCGAAGCAAGAAAACTTGCGACCGACCTGAAGCCAACGAAACTCAAGAGCTCCCTTGCATGTGGGGCACGGGAACCTTCCATGCACACACCAGCCAACGAATAGTGCATACGCCGGCAAGTCATGCGTCGAGTACATGTACCAGACACGCATTATGAAGTTCCGTTTGGTAAAGGCATCGTATGTCTTGAACCCATTATCCCAGGCTTCTTGCAATTCGTCCTTAAGCGACTGCATGTACACATTCATATTTTCCCCCGGATAGTTGGGCCCTGGAATTATCAACGTCAGGAAAATGTTCTTTCTTTGCATAATCTGTCCGGGGGGGAGATTGAGTGGAAAGACAAATACGGGCCAATAACTGTATTGGGCTGCCGTCATACCAAACACACTGAACCCATCCGTGCTGATGCCGACTCGAGGATGCCTCGGATCTGCCGCTTTGTCAGCATGTAATTCATCAAACTTTTTCCACGCAACACCATCTGATGTGTGTACCATCATCAGATTCCCATCTGCATCTAGTTCGGTTCTTTTGCCTGTTTTGTGCCATGTCATCTGTTTGGCCGTCTCTTCGACCATGAAAAGACGTTGAAGTCTTGGTACGATTGGCATATACCGAAGAACACTAACGGGGATTTTGGTCTGTGTCTTCTCACCCATACCGTTGTCTACCACAATATAGCTGGAAGACTTGCAAATGGGACAATAGTTCAAGTCCGCATAGTCAAGCCTAAATAAGGCACATCCTTTCTCACAGGCATGTATCTTCTCATAGGGCATCTTCAGTGCACGGAGGATTTTGTCCGACTGGTACAGGTTTGCAGGCATTACATGGCCTTTGGGTAGAAAGCGTCCAAATACTGTCATAATTGCGTCATAGCATTCTCTGCCCAAGTTGAACTGAGCCTTCAGAGCCATTACTTGTGAGATGGCATCCAACTGACAAAGCTCAGTGTGCTCGTGGAGCGGACATTTTGAAGACTCCAACATTTCTTTGAAGGCCTTTGCAGATTCCTCCCTCTCCTCGTCCGAATCCCGAGCATCATCATAGTCTTGCACCATGTTTTCCATCCCGGTACCATGCTCGTCGGTGCGACGACGATCCACCTCAGCTCGGTCACGTTGGGCAGACTCACCATGAAATGTCCACACCATATAATCGGGCGTAAAACCACTCTTCTGCAGGTGTTTGCCCATTTCAGCCTCTGTCTTCTTTTATGAACCTGATGAACAAAGTGTTTATGGAGTTTTTGTATAAGTTCATCATAGTGTTCATTGATGACATCTTGGTTTATTCAAAGAATGAAGAGGAGCATAAGGAACATTTGCGTTTGGTTTTGGAGAAACTAAGGGAACATCAGTTATACGCCAAATTCAGCAAATGTGAGTTTTGGTTGAAGGAAGTTGGATTCCTCGGACACGTTATATCCGGAGAAGGTATAGCAGTTGACCCCACTAAGGTTGAGACCGTTACCGAATGGGAATCACCAACGACAGTTGGAGAGATCCGGAGTTTTCTTGGACTCGCAGGATACTACCGGAGGTTCATTGAGAACTTTTCAAAGATTGCAAAGCCTATGACTGAATTGTTGAAGAAGGATACTAAGTTCAAATGGACTGATGAGTGTGAGGCTAGTTTCCAGGAGTTGAAGAAACGCTTGGTTACCTCACCAGTATTGATTTTTCCAGATCAGACCAAGGATCATGAGGTGTATTGCAACGCTTCACGTCGAGGACTTGGAGCAGTGCTTATGCAGGAAGGGAGAGTTGTTTCGTATGCTTCACGACAACTGAAGCCTCATGAGTTGAATTATGCCACGCATGATTTGGAGTTAGCAGCTGTAGTGCATGCATTGAAAACGTGGAGACATTTCCTCATTGGAAATCATTGTGAGGTGTACACGGATCATAAGAGTTTGAAGTACATTTTCACGCAGAAGGAGTTGAACCTCAGACAAAGGAGATGGTTGGAGCTCATCAAGGATTATGATATGAGATTGCATTACCATCCCAGAAAAGCTAATGTGGTAGCTGACGCATTGAGCCGTAAGAGCCATGTCAACACCCTAGTGATGGGAGAAGTACCAAAGGAGTTAGCAGAAAACCTTCGTGAGCTATGTTTGGAAATAGTTCCGAGAGGCATTGTAGCAGCATTGGAGATTCAGTCAACATTGATGAATAAGATCAGAGAAGCTCAGAAATCTGACAAGGAGATTGCTGCTATAAAAGAGAAATTGAGCGAAGGAAAAGCAAAGGGATTTCGTGAGGATGAGCACGATACCTTATGGTTTGAAGACCGTGTTTATGTGCCCAATGACCCGGAGATCAGGAAGTTGATTTTGCAAGAGGCACATGATTCACCGTGTTCGATTCACCCAGGGAATACCAAGATGTATTTGGATTTGAAGGAAACATTCTGGTGGACCGGAATGAAGAAGGATATTGCAGCATATGTAGCAGTTTGTGACGTATGTCAGAGAGTAAAGGCAGAACATCAGAAGCCAGCGGGATTGTTACAACCATTGCCGATACCCGAATGGAAGTGGGATAAGATAGGCATGGATTTTATCACAGGACTACCTAGGACGAAAGCAGGCTATGACTCGATATGGGTAGTAGTTGATCGTTTGACAAAGGTAGCACATTTTATTCCAGTTAAGACCACTTACACCAGTGCTAAGTTGGCAAAGATATACATGACTAGGATCATTTGTTTGCATGGAGTTCCGAGGAGTATCGTATCAGATAGAGGAACCCAATTTACCTCAAAGTTTTGGAATCAGTTGCATGAGACTTTGGGTACCAGACTAGAGTTCAGCATAGCTTTTTACCCACAGACGGATGGACAGACCGAGAGAGTCAATCAGATTTTGGAAGATATGCTGAGAGCTTGTGCACTAGATTATGGATCTAGTTGGGACGATAACTTGCCGTATGCGGAGTTTTCCTACAACAATAGTTATCAAACCAGTTTGAAGATGGCACCTTTTGAAGCTTTATACGGAAGGAGGTGCAGGACACCGTTGTCATGGGACGAAGTTGGAGATCGTCAATTCTTTGGACCAGATTTGATTAAGGAGTCTGAACGGAAAGTTAAGTTGATTCGCGATAGGCTCAAGGTAGCCCAGTCCAGGCAGAAGAGCTACGCAGATTCTAAACGCAAGGAGACAGTTTACGAAACCGGAGACAGAGTTTACCTTCGAGTATCCCCACTTCGAGGAGTTAAGCGCTTTGGAGTTAAGGGAAAGTTAGCACCGCGTTTCATTGGACCGTACAAGATCTTGCAACGTATGGGAGAAGTCGCTTATAAGTTGGAATTACCAGAGGAGCTGTCAGGAGTTCATGATGTATTCCATGTTTCTCAGCTGAAGAAATGTCATGCCGAGATGGCGGAGGTACCGCTAAGAGATACCGTGCCACTCGAAGCGATTTAGTTGAAGGACGACTTAACATATGAGGAGAAGCCAGTCAAGATTCTCGATTATGCCAGCAGAGTTACCCACAGCAAGGTTATCAAGTTTTGCAAAGTTCAGTGGAACCACCACTCAGAGGATGAAGTCACCTGGGAGAGAGAAGAAGATTTGCTCAAGGACCACCCTCACCTATTTTCTAGCCAACCCGAATCTCGAGGGCGAGATTCATCTTAAGGGGGGTAGGTTTGTAACATCCCAAATTTTCAATTTGGAATGTTATACATTAGATCATCATGCATATCATATTTTTCTTGCATTTTGGTCGATCCGAAAAATTTCACGCAACTCAAGGACCCTCGGAGAGAGTTGGAGATTTCGTTATTTTCATATTTGAGAGTTTTCTCGAATTTGAAAAGAGGATCATTTGATTTATTTATTTCATCTTCAATTATTTTTCCAATATCAAAAAAATGAGAGAGGGAATAATATGACTTTCCCAAAGTTAGGAAAAATGAAGATTTAATGAATAAATCAAATTTTGGTTTTGCTGGAGTTTCGTTGCTTTTTTTTGGATAGGGAAAAATGCACGTTTTCAAAAATTGCATTCTAGGCCCGGAGTAAAGTTCATTTTTGTTCGACTCAATTTTAGGAGTCAGGGAAAAATTTATTTTAGTAATTTTGGAGTTCGTTTAGTTTAGTTTTCTTTTGTTTTTCTGCGCGTGAATCCAGTTAAAAAAAAGGGACCAAGGCCAGCCGGGCCAAAGGCCCAGCCAGCCGGCCGCCTCCCCAGCCAGCGCGCGCGCCAGGCCGCTGCCTCCCTCGCTCTAGGCCGAGTCCCAAAGGGACTCTAGGCCGGTTAGCCCCCCCCCTTTTCCTTGTTTTATTTTCCCTCTTTTGCTTGCCCCCTACCCCAAGTAATCCCCCCACCTATATAAATACACCCCAAACCCCCCCTCTCCTCACATCAATCCCAAGCCCCTCTCCTCCTTAGCCGCCGCCGCCGCCGCCCTATAGCCGTCGTCGCCGCCGTTCGCCGGAGCCTCGCCGAGGTTGTCCCGCGCCGCGTCTCTTTTTCTCCCCTCGGTTCAGTTTTTCTTCTAAACTGTTTCGGTTCTTTCTAAACCGTTCCGGTTTTCTTTCGTTCCTTATTTCGATTTTCTTTTCCGAAAACCCTAGATCGGTTTTCGTTCTTCTTTCGGACCATTCGTCTCAACGAACGTGATCACCGATTATTCCCCGGTTAACGACGCCCGTTCGTTTAATCGTTCTTCCTATTCTTTTCGTCAGATTTATTGCGCGATCGTGATCTCAGATCCGATCTTCGTTCTAGTCTTTCTTCTCGCTCGTTTATCGGAATCAGGTGATTCAAGCGCCTGGAGTTTCGTTTCGAAACTGCCGTTCCGTCTAATCAACTTAAACAAGTTTTTGCCCCGGTAAAATTTGACCTAGTTTCAACTTGCTAGAACCGAGTTGTTTTCTTCCGCCGTTTGGTTTTCCGTCGTCTGTTCGGTTCGTTCTTTCTTTGCAACCGGAGTTCTTAAGTTGAACTTTCTGGTTCGGTCTCTTGTTCGAGTTTTACCTGTGCATTAGATGAGTACTTATTGTGTGCTTGTTGTTTGTTTGCGATAGATCACCCGGATTGCGCTGCTTGTTACTTCGATTCCCTAGGTCTCGCGGATCATCAGCAAGGCAAGTAACACTTTGATCATACCTTTTCTACAACCCATGTTTTATTGCATTAGATCAATCCTCTCACATTGCATGATTAGGATCTAATTAAATTGTGGGATGGGAAGTAGATGAGGTAGTACCTATTACCTGTTTATTATGAAACCTTTGGGAGTTACTTCTACATTTGCTTATTATGCCATGCTATGCTAGTAGACGTGGATTGGGTGAGTGATATCCATGACAGATGTGAGTTTATTAATTTTTAATGGTTTATATAAGGTGGCCACTTAAACACACATCTGGGTGGATTGAGGCACCTGATGTCTATCAGGACTTGCCTGTTTTATTTTGGACCGCCACCCAGGCTCAAGGGGATCATAAGATAATTCATGCTAGAAACTTCCGTGTGCAGCCACATGCTACTATGGGCTCTGGCATAGTTGACTAAGTTGTGCGAACTCTTACGGGGTGGACTAGCATATGTAGGGGTTGTAGGTGGTACGGTCTACCCCACATGTAAGGTGCTAGCGCTTCTGAAAGACTATGTCTCGGTCATCCGTTTATCAAACACCATGTAGTGCGAGAAAACAAACGGAGGCGATCGAGTCATGTGGGGAAAAGTGCGCAAACCTCTGCAGAGTGTACAAACTAATCATGATTAGCCGTGTCCCCGGTTATGGACAACTTGAGTATCTAGTACTTGAATATCATGTGAATCTCATCATGTTACTTCTAATTAATATTGTTGGGTTTAATTGTTCACTTAATTGGGATCGGAATGCTGTCAACCATTCTTGATGTTCAACAACCACCATGATAGTTACATAAATTTATTCCTTTGCAGTAGGGAAAAACTGGCTTTTTGCAAAACTGTAACCGTAGAGCTTTCCACCAGCCATATATGCATATAGTATAGCTGTTTCATTCCATTACTCTCTATGTGTTACTTTGCCAGCATATTCCATGTGCTGACCCGTTTTCGGGCTGCAACTTTCATGTTGCAGACTTTTCAGATGACGAGTAAGGTGCTTTTAGGTCGTGGTTCTATACTTAGTGATGCCGTTGGAGTTGATGGACCCATTTATCTTCCGAGTCTTCCGCTGTTATCATTATTAGATGGCATTAAGCCATAGTTATTGTAATAAGTTCTCTTTGAGACAACGATGTACTAAGTGTGTGATTGCCACTCTGCTATAAATCCTTCGATGTACTGTGTGGTGTCAGCATTACTGATCCAGGGATGACACCGGAGCACAGTAGACTTGATCCATTCGGGTCGGGTCGCCACAAGTGGCCTGAGGTTGTGCCGGACTTGGAGGAGGAGTGGACGTCTGACGCTGTGTCGGACTTGGAGGAGGAGTGGCCTGACACTTTGCCGGACTTGGAGGAGGAGGAGTGGCCTCACGCGTTGGTGAACTTGGAGGAGCGGGAGTCTGCTGACTTGGTGGCGGACTTCGACGAGGAGTCGGGTGACGCGGTGTCGGTGGCCTTCGAAAGATGATGCAATCCTTTCTCCATAGGATGATACGATGTTTGGCATCTCCGAGTGTGTGCTCCTCATCACCTCCAGGAATATCAAGCTCTAGCCCCGAATATTGGTCCACCACCTCATCAACCACGACACGAGCATAGCCTGCTGGAATCGGGTTGCAATGGAAGGTTGCATCGGGGGAATGTGTATAAGCCACGCCGTCCGCCACCTTCAAGGATATGTTCTTAATTTTGAAGTGTAGCTCGCAGTTAGTGTTCTCCGTGATGTCATCCACGGGGTATCTATCCAGCATTGCGTGAAACGGGGCGGAACCCACGCTGCTTCTCGGCATGGATGGGGCGGTGGTATCCAATGCTGGATCATTCACTAGCTGCTGCAGCTGCTGAGACCCCCTTTGCTGGCTAAGTGAGTTGATCTGCTCCTGCTGCCGCTGGAATTTGACTACCAAGTCCGCGTGCGCTGATTCTAGGCCTTGAAGGCGTTCATAGTCCAGCTTCCTCTTCTCCTCCTCCATCTTCCTCTGCTTCTCCTCCGCAATCTTCCTTCTCGCACGGGTTCTGTAGTCGGCGTTCCAGTCCGAAAACCCCTCATACCACGGAATAGCGCCCTTGCCTCGTGTTCTTCCCGGGTGTTCAGGATTTCCCAGGGCACGCGTAAGCTCGTCGTTCTCTCTGTTGGGCTAGAACACCCCCGTTCGAGCCTCTTCTATTACAACAAGTATATTATCGTCGGCTCCGTTCAGACATGCCTTCGTCGAAACTTTGCCTGTCTTCGGGTCCAACTCCCCCCCATGCGCATAGAACCAAGTCCTGCACCTGGGGGGACAGCTCTTAGTAACCGAAGTGACACCTGCATCCTCCATCTCTTTCTCAGACTTATCCCACTTAGGCATTGCCACCGCGTAGCCACCTGGCCCCAGCTTATGGAACTTATCCTTTTTTCAGCATTCTTCTTGTTTATTCTCGACCGTTCCTTAGCTAATTCTAAATCCTTGAATTTCACAAAATCGTCCCAATGAGCACTTTGATTCTCTAGTGTTCCCTCGAATACTGGAGTCTTCCTTCCTCCCTTGACGTACTTGTCCCATTCACGATTCTTGTGGTTCTTGAATGCAACCGCCATCTTCCTAAGAGCAGCGTCCTTGACTTTCTGCACATCTGCTTCTGTGAAATGATCTGGTAGGGTGAAATGTTCCATGAGAGTATCCCAAAGCAGACTTTTTTGTTTGTCGTCGACAAAAGTAAGATCTGGACGTGGCTTTGCTGGCTCTCTCCATTCTTGAAGGGAGATCGGGAGTTGGTCCTTCACAAGAACTCCGCACTGACGAACGAACTTGTCCGCAATCTTCTTAGGCGCTAATGGTTCGCCATTAGGTTTGATTGCCTCGATATTATACTTTACGCCCTCCTTCAACTTTTTGTTCGGGCCTCGTTTCGTCCTGTTGCTTGAAGATTTGCTCGATCCGGATGGCTGAAAGAAGAAAGATCGATTCATTAATATATCTTCAACTCATTTAAAACATGTGATGATCACCAGATGCCTGCTTATATAAATATATATACCTCGCCGGTCATGACTTCATCATTTCGGTCGTCGCGATCGAATATCATATCACCCTCTCCGGTGTTGTTTAGAAATTCGGAGTCGTCATAATCTTCTTCATTCTAATCATCATCTGGCCCACGTATTATATCGAACATGGTCTATTCTCCCTCTCTGTTGGTATTGTCCGCCATAGCTTTTATTTAACTATGCCAAAAGAAATAAAAAACAATTTAGTATTCAAATTACATCGTCTCAAATAATAGATATAATCTCGAATACATCGTCTCGAATAATATATAATATTGAATAGTACATCACTGGCTAGGTAGCTAATTAAAGATCGAATACTACAGAAGAATCTAGGACACTCGCGGTTCCTGCGGCGCTGGCGGTGGACACCCAAAGAGAAGGAACCCTCACAGGATCATAGCTAAACTGAGATCCCTGAAGAAACTGCCAGGTATTGGAGAACCTGCCGCCCTCTAACGCAACCATGTAGCGATGGACGTGCTCGTCCTCCTCCCTGACACGGCGACGTACCACCTCCAGCGGGGCCAGCTCCCTCTGCACCGAAACTGGCCCACGCGAACGCCACCAAACGAGATCAGGGTCGACGACGGGACCCGGGGCCGGGTTCCTCATCAAGCGGCGCGGCCCTCCAGGCAGCACCTCCCAGTGCCAGCCCGGCGGAGCCCAGTCCCGGACATGGGTCAGTCGGACGTTGTCGCGGATGGGTCGACGGCGAGGATGCGGGTCGGGCATCGTTGAGAACAAATACTAGCTATATGCCCGCAAAAAGTAAATTTTTTTTAATGATTGAATTTTGATAACTAAAATTTCTAACATTTCTATATAACACTAATTATGCTATCATTGCATATGTCAAAATTCTATATGCTATTTCATACTAATTAGGCATCTAACACTAAAAACAGAAAACACAACTTTTATACATCCATTAAAAAACTGAAAAACAACATTATATAAAAAATTTCCATACTTATTAAACACTAATTATATCCATCTAACATGCATTCATACATATATACTAGTGAAAAAATAATAATCTAAAAAATCTAAACTAATTAAACATACAAAATACGTATATACTAATATATACATGCATTAATTCATACATATGTATGTGTGTGTGTGTGTGTGTTCATCATGCTTGTGTGTGTGTGTATGGGCTCGGGGAGGGGCGGCGCCCATGGTGGCCGCCGGGGGCGAGGGAGAGGGGTTAGAGGGGGAGAGCTCACAGCGGGGCGACGGCGACGGCGACGGCGAGGCGACGGCCGGGGGCGGCGACGGGCCGGGGCGTGACGCGGGGGCGGTGTCACACCCTAGCTAGTCATGCATTAGAGTGTTGCATCATGTTTACTCTTTCATCAGAAACTTGAAATGGGGATCTGTGAAACCCTCAGAATCATTTTGAAAATGACCCAAATAAAAATTTCTCCAAAAGGGTCCAAGAAAATGCTCATGTTGCTCTCTGAAAATATTGGACAGAGATAAAAATCAAACCAATATTTTTAGTGGCTCATGGACATTTATTTTGGGCATTTGGAATTAATGCATAAATATTTGCATTGGAAATATATTTCTATATATATTAATATATGTCCAAATATTATGCCAATTATAAAGGAGCTCTGGAATAATATATCTAGCCCCTGCAAAAATTGGCATAAGTTAAATAAATGATTTAATATATTATTTAAATCAAAACAAATGTCAGAAATTAGAAAACAGAAAAAAATAAAAGTGAGAAGCTTACCTGGGCTCCTCCCTGTGCAGCCCATCCAGCTGGCCGGCCCAGCCAGCAGGCGGCCCAGCCCGTCTCCCTCCTCTGTCGTCTTCGTCCCGACAGAGGGAGGGGAGTGTGGCCGGCGCGCGCGCGCGCCACCGCGCCACGCCACCTCTCTCCCTGCCTGCCTGCCCTCCCCTCCTCGCCTCGATGCCCCTGGACGACGCCACGCCTCCCCCCCTACTCTCTCTCACTCGCCCTCGGCTTTTCCCTCCTCTCCCTCGCTCTCTCTCTCACACAGCCGAACCCCACCGTCGCCGACGTTCGCCATAGCAGCCGTCTCCGGCCACCCCTCGCTCCCCCGACTAGCTCAGAAGCTCCGCCACAACCCCCTCTTCCTCCCCACCGCTTCACGGGCCTCCGGAAGCCCTGCATCGCCGCCACGCCGCCGTTCCCCTCTTCGGGCTCCGACCATCATCGCCGTCGAATTCGCCGTCTCCAGCGCGTCTCCGAGCCCGCTTCGACGCCCACTGCAACCGCGGTGAGCCCCCGAGTCGTTTCCCCCTTCTCCCCTGGTCTCGTTCGATCTCTAGGCCTTAGCCCCACCTTGGCCGAGAGCTCCACGCCGCCGGCGATGTCGCCGTCATGGCCACGGTCACCGTAGCGCCCAACTGAGCACACTATCGTGCTCCACGCCTCACTAGGAGCACGCAGCACGCACCAACGCCTCCCCAAACCCCCTGCAACGCCGACTCCGACCGCACCCGAACTCCGGCCGCCGCTCACGAGCTCGCCGTCGACGGTACCGGCCACCCCAGGCTCGGCCACCACCACTGTTCGACGCGCGGGAGCAAGAGCTCTCCAACGAGCCCAAGAACGGCCTCGCCCGTGCCCTGTAGCGCGATCCCGCATCGCGCCGCCGTCTCGGGCCTCGCCGGCGTCACGTCGCCGGTGGGTTTGACCCACTTTGACCACGGCAGGACCCCCCTGAGTCCCTGACAGGTGGGCCCAGCCCTGTAGCTAATTAGGATTAGCGCTAACCACTGTTAGATAACCCCCTGACACTGACCAGTGGGCCCCAGCGCCACTAATCCCTAATTAGGATTAATTTAACCCTGTTAAACCCCCCTGTCACTGACGTGTGGCCCCCACACGTCAGGTTTGACCCCAGACAGCCGCAGTTGACCACTGACGTCATGCTGACGTCATGCTGGCGCAATAATTATAATTTCTGGATATAATTTAAATCAGGAAATTCCAGAATATTATTTAAACTTCAAAAATTCATAACTTTTATTCTGTAACTCCAAATTGGACAAATTATATATGAAAAATGATCAGAAAAATCCAATCTATCCATCTGTACTATTTTCATGCATGATCAAACAAGTTAAATTGATGTTTCAAGCAGAACAAGGAAAAGCACTTTGAAAGGCCATATTTGAATTTGAAATTTGAATCCTTGATTCAAATTTGTTCAAACCCTTCTGGTTTTAGTTGCATTAGCCCAACACACTCATATTGCCATGTTTCATGCATGCATCATATTGTTGCACATTGTTTGTTGATGTTGTGTATCGATGTCCTTTGCGACAGGTTCTGCCTCCGAGGAGTACCGTGATTACCCTAACGAAGAACCGTATCCGTGCATCGAACCATCAGGCAAGCAACCAGCCATTGATCATATCGATACAATCCCATGTTCTCGCTCCTGCTCTCTTTTACTGCATTAAGACAACGCGTTTCAAACTGCTGTGTGCTACGGTAGTTGAACCCATTTCCTCTACATGACCTGTCATTGCCACAGTAACTAGATGAAACCCACTAACATGTGTAGGAGTTGATTGAGCCATATGTATGTGTTGTTCCTACCTTGCTATGCCTGCTATGCTTAGAGTCGTGTCAGGTCTGGTTCATCTGGGTGATGGGCTAGAGTGAAATGTTATGTCGGTAATGAGAGTGGTGTGGTGAACACAATTTGGTAAAGGTATCGATGAGAGGCCATGTAGGAGTACATGGTGGGTTGTTTCATTGAAGCCGACCTTAAGCACTGAGATCTGTATGTGTGATTTAAGAATCAGCTACTACCATGCATTGGGCCCGAAACCAATGGACCCTCTCGGCTTCTTATTCACCCTAGTTCTCCGTCCAGGAGTTGCAAGTAGTTTCTGGTGTTTGTAGCCTACTGGAGGCCGTGGACAGCGCTGACCGTAGGGGTGGGCTGTGATGTGGTAGGTACGTGGCCGGGTGTACCGAATACCCGTTAGGTATCTCGGGAACCCTGTTCACATCGTTCGGGGCCGTATGGGAAACCTCGGCCGGACTCCCTGCGGATGGAACCTGAATAGGCGATAAACCTGGACTGGAGGCTTAGGTGATTAGGTAGGTCGTGGCCGACACCCACGTTGGGCTTCCGCTTGAAGGTTGCCGAGTACATGTCGTGTAAACGACGATAAGTGGTGAGAGCGTGTATGAAGAAGTACACCACTGCAGGGTTAACATGATCTATTCGAATAGCCGCGTCCGCGGTAAAGGACTACTTGGTTGCCTATACAGTTCATAGACAAGTAAATGGAAACTACTAAAAGCCTCAAGATAAGTGTGAGTGCCGAGGATGGCTCTTCCGTAGGAAGACGGAGGTGGATCCTCGGTAGTGTATTGAAGTGGTGAGTAGTGGACTCGTGTGCGCAAAACCATTTCAAGTTGGAGTATCGTAGGATAGCCTAGCCAAGAGTCAAAGCTGGCTTGCTGCAATAACTCCACCAACCCTTCTTGATAACTATGCATGTATGTAGGATCTGATGTAAGTCTTGCTGAGTACCTTGTACTCATGTTGCTATAATCTACATTTTTACAGAAGACGCTGCAACCCCTTCTGATGGGTTCTATGTAGACGTTGACATCAACGAGTAGGCTAAAGACCCAGGTGGTGACCCTGAGCTTGTGAAGGACCACGTAGTATAGCTAGGCTTTCCAAGCCTCTTTTATTTTACTAGTTGTCTGTACTCAGACAAGTTACTTCCGCTGCTGGTTTGTATGACTGTATGACTTGTATGTTGGGTCGTGAGACCCGTACCTTTGTGTATGTTATGTATGGCTCCCTGAGCCTTAAATAAAGTACTTGTGTCGTAGAGTCATGTTGTGATGCTTCGTTGTATTTGCACATATCGAGCATATTGTGTGTATGATTGAAATGCTTGGTATGTGTGGGATCTGACTATCTAGTTGTTTATCTTTAGTAGCCTCTCTTACCGGGAAATGTCTCCTAGTGTTACCGCTGAGCCATGGTAGCTTGCTACTGCTCTGGAACACTTAGGCTGGCCGGCATGTGTCCTTCTTCGTTCCTGTGTCTGTCCCTTCGGGGAAATGTCACGCTTTGAGTACCGGAGTCCTGTTAGCCCGCTACAGCCCGGTTTACCGGAGTCCTGCTAGCCCAGTGCTACAGCCCGGACCCACTTGCTGATGACCGACACGTTCGAAGCTGGGTCATGGATGCCTGTCCCTGTAAGTCTGTGCCACTTTGGGTTTACGACTAGTCATGTCAGCCCGGGCTCTTTATCATATGGATGCTAGCGACACTATCATATACGTGAGCCAAAAGGCGCAAACGGTCCCGGGCAAAGGTAAGGCGACACCCGTGGGGATACCGTGCGTGAGGCCGCAAAGTGATATGAGGTGTTACCGGCTAGATCGATGTGACATCGAGTCGGGGTCCTGACAGCGTTGGCATCAGAGCCGGACTGCCTGTAGGTTCTCCAAGCCAAACTGGTCGATGTTGAGTCTAGAAATTCTTTAGTTATATGTAGGGGAATTGTTTGTGGGATGGAACGTAAGGCTCTTTTTACTCCTTTATCTTATGACATTCTGATCTGAGTCAGTCCATTCTTCCACCGGGGGTTAAGGAATTAGGATCTATTCTCTCTATCAGGATCACGTGTTACTAATCAGTAGTACCTTATAAGTTTGATGGATACAAGCCTAGTTCAGTTCTACTACCACATTTGATGTTGACTTTGAGTGTGTGTACGAAATCCTTTGTCAAATGTCTCAAAATCCTTCTTGAGCATTTACAGCTGTTATGCTGCCGAAATTTTGCTAGAAATTCTAATGCCTTTGCATTATGATTGTGCTTTCAGATGGCCACTCGCGACCCCAATCAAGTGGTTCGCCTGACTCGATGCCTAGATGTACCCGGCCATACTGCCAAGTTGGTCAGGGTAATGACTGAGGCTGGATACCGCTGGTATCCTGAGTACACGGTCGAAGAGCAATTCCGAGACTTTAATCAAAGCCAGTATCTCTGCACTGTCAGGATATTTCCATCTTATCCTGGATCCACCGAGCCTCTTCACTGCTCCTATGGACTCGGGGTTACTATTGAGATGGCTGTGCAGGACGCCGCCTACTCTATGATGACCATTATGCGAGTCAGATCTGGTCTATTTCGGGACTCTGATTTCCGGTATATGCCAGGATCACTTCCGGGAGCACAAGGGTATCTCCAGGCTATTTATGCTGACCCCACTCAGGAGGATTCACGGACTCGCACCACTGCTGAGATGCTCGAGGATAAGGACCGTGAAAATCGGGCCTTGAGGTTAGAGCTCTTCAATACCCGTGCTGACCACTGGGCCACTTTGACTCGGTTCGCACCGGCGGTGCAAGCTGGATTTCAGATATGCGCGATCTCTATCCTGTGAGATCTGCTCTGCCAGACGTGATGGTTTGGCGTGATGTAGGAGGCATCACCCCACCTCGCGGTCCCCGCAGGCCACCGTCTGTTGGTCCAAGGCCTCATCCTAGCCCCTATGGTCCACAAGCTCCGCGAGATCGTCTGTTTCCGGATGATCATGTTGAGCTTCCAGGCTATGGAGGTGACTTCTACGAGGACTACTACGGATCGGTCTGAGTTAGTGGTAGTATCACTAGTTCGCACTAGCTGTGTCGTCTATCGTCCCGCGTGACTCGTGGGATATGACCTAGTTTGTACTCCTTCCGGAGGTGTAGAAAAATAATGTATAGGAGCTTGGAATGCCTCCGATGAGATGTAATCCTCTTTCACCGTAATAGTACTTGTTTGGTCTTGTACTAAACCCTGTATGGTGTGTATGACGATGGAATAAAGAAGCAGTTTCTGTATTTACCATGTCATACGGATGATCATCTTGCATTTCGAGTTATTCCTTACATTCTGTATCCTATGTCGGAATTTTATCATTCTGACTAAATCATTGTCTTGTTTACCTAGGATGGTCAACACGCGCGCTAACCCTGCTTCTCAAGAGCAGGCCGAAGGCAGTGAAGGCAGGAATGAAAATCTGCCTCATCCTCCTTCACTAGCCGAGGTTATGATGGAAGCTGAGAGAAACAAGCGGGAGACCAACCGTTTGTTGGAGCGTATTGAACAGAATACAGCACACCATCAGAGGGCTAACGTGGTGTCACTCAGTGATTTTATCAAATTGCATCCACCCACGTTCCACCACTCCGTCGAGCCTCTCGACGCTGATGACTGGCTTCGCAGTATCTCTCACAAACTGCGTTCCGCGCTGGTAGCGGAGGCTGACAAGGTCACCTTTGCTGCATATCATCTTGAAGGCCCCGCCAGTCTATGGTGGGAGAATTATGGAGCTATGCGCCCAGCGGGCCATGTCACTACTTGGGCTGAGTTCAGCGAGGCTTTCCGTGAACATCACATTCCGGAGGGTCTCATGGACCGTAAACGTGAAGAATTTTGCAGTTTCACCCAAGGCCGACTTTCTGTGGATGCTTACAGCAGGGAGTTTGGTAATCTCGCACGATATGCAACTGAGGAAGTGTCTACCGATGCCAAGAAGCAAGCAAGGTTCCGTAAGGGCCTTAGTCCTGAGCTTCGCCGCGACCTCCGTCTGCATGAGTGCACATCCTTTCCAGAAACTTGTCAACAAAGCCATCAGTGCTGAAACTGGTCAGACTGACTATGACGCAACACGCAAGCATGGCCGTGATATGGGTTCCTCATCCGGTGCTGGTCCTCAGAAGCGCCGCGTGTGGGTACCCAACACCGCCCTGCCACCCAGGTTCACACCGAGGCCATCCTTCCAGGCGCCTCGCCCCGTTCAACAGTCTGCACCGGCCAAGCCCTATGGGGGTCCAACCAACAATGCTCCTCCACGTACCAGTTCCGTGACTTGTTTCAAGTGTGGGGAATCTGGCCACTATATGCGTGAGTGTCCCCAGACCAACCCCAATCAATCTGCTAAAGCTGTTGGCCGTGGCAAGCCGACAGGAAAAGTATTCCACGCCAAGCCGGTCACCGCTTCACGTGGCCATGTCAACTGTATCTCTGCCGAAGAAGCTCAAGAGGATCCCAACGTCGTTCTCGGTACGCTTCTTGTTAATTGCCACCCGGCATCTGTTCTTTTCGATACAGGAGCCTCTCATTCTTTTATATCCGAAAATTATGCTCGTTTGCATAACGTTGCATTCTGTGACATGCCATCCACTATGGAAATTTCTACCCCTGGTTCTAGATGGCAGACCTCTAGGGTAAGTTATGGAAATGAAATCCAAGTCGACAGACTTGTTTTCCTCGCATCTTTGATAGCCCTTAAATCTTCAGATATTAATATCATTCTGGGTATGGACTGGATGTCAGCTCATCAAGCCAAAATTGATTGCTTCTCTAGGACTGTTCAACTCACCCATCCTTCGGGGAAGATAGTCAATGTCTTGACCCGAATAGCCAAGCGACAATTATATTCTCTTAACGCCAGCCCTTTGCCAGACCTTGAGGACGTTCCGGTAGTCCGTGACTTCCCGGATGTCTTCCAGAGGAATTGCCAGGTGTTCCACCTGACAGGGATGTTGAGTTCGTAATAGACCTCATTCCAGGAACCGTTCCGATTGCTAGAAGACCCTATAAGATGGCACCCCTAGAACTAGCCGAGCTTAAGAAACAACTCGATGAGTCCTTGAAAAAGGGTTTCATCCGACCTAGTTCATCTCCGTGGGCTTGCCCCGTCCTATTCGTCAAGAAGAAGGATGGTACGGACCGGATGGTTGTAGATTACCGACCTGTCAATTTGGTCACAATCAAGAACAAATATCCGCTTCCCAGGATCAACGACCTGTATGATCAGCTCGCTGGATCCTCAGTCTTCTCCAAGATGGATTTGAGGTTGGGCTACCATCAAATCAAAATCAGAAACGGGGACATTCCTAAAACGGCCTTTGTTACTCGTTATGGCCAATACGAGTACACCGTCATGTCCTTCGGTTTAACCAACGCTCCAGCCACCTTTTCTCGGTTAATGAACTCAATCTTCATGGAGTATTTGGATAAATTCGTCGTGGTTTACCTCGATGATATACTCATCTACTCCAAGAACGAGGAAGAACATGCCGAACATCTAAGGCTAGTGTTGAAGAAACTTCGAGAGCATCGCCTTTATGCCAAATTTTCTAAATGTGAATTCTGGTTGTCAGAAGTGACCTATCTGGGTCATGTAATATCTGGTAAAGGTATTGCTGTTAACCCTGAGCGAGTTCAAGCCGTCCTTAATTGGACTCCACCTGAATCGGTCAAGCAAGTTCGGAGTTTTCTAGGCTTAGCGAGCTATTGTCGTCGCTTTGTCGAGAACTTCTCCAAGGTTGCCAAACCTCTAACCGAACTCCTCAAGAAAGATAAGAAGTTCGAGTGGACTCCACAATGTGAGCACAGCTTTCAGGAACTGAAAAGACGCCTGACCTCTGCTCCCGTACTGGTACCGCCAGACTTCTCCAAGGACTTTGTTATCTACTGCGACGCCTCGCGACAAGGACTAGGTTGCATTCTCATGCAAGATCGACACGTAATTGCCTACGCTTCACGGCAATTGCACCCACATGAGGAGAATTATCCTACTCATGATCTAGAGCTTGCAGCCGTAGTCTATGCACTTAAGACCTGGCGACATTACCTCCTCGGTAATCGTTGCGAAATATTCACTGATCACCAAAGTCTGAAGTACATTTTCACCCAACCGGATTTGAATCTCAGGCAAAGACGTTGGGTTGAGTTGATCACAGACTTCGATTTAGGGATAATCTACACCCCAGGGAAAGCCAACGTCATGGCCGATGCGCTAAGTCGTAAATCTTATTGTAACAACCTGATGTTACAACAAAGTCAACCGCTTCTCCATGAGGAATTTCGGAAGCTTAACCTTCACATTGTACCTCAAGGTTTTCTTTCCACCTTGGTGGCAAAACCTACCCTTACAGATCAGATTATCAAAGCACAGAAGGTAGATCCGGGAATCTCCCGCATCAAGAGAAACATTCAGAAAGGAATTGCGAATTGCTTCTCCATTAATGATCAAGGGGTCGTATACTTCGGGAATCGACTAGTGGTTCCCAAAGTGCGAAACCTGAGGCGTTTGATCCTTAAGGAAGCTCATGAATCTCCTCTCACCATTCATCCCGGTAGTACTAAGATGTATCAGGACCTACGCCAGAGGTTCTGGTGGACTAGGATGAAGAGAGAAATTGCTCAGTATATTGCTAATTGCGACGTCTGTCGTCGTGTAAAAGCAGAGCATCAACGGCCTGCTGGCACCCTTCAACCCTTAGCTATTCCTGAATGGAAATGGGATAAAATTGGTATGGATTTCATTACCGGTTTTCCCAGGACCAAGAGAGGGAATAATGCTATTTTCGTCGTGGTCGATCGTCTTTCCAAAGTAGCCCATTTCCTACCTGTTCGTGAGAGTATAACCGCTAGTCAGCTGGCAGACTTATACATCTCCCGAATAGTGTCCCTTCCATGGTGTTCCTTTGGAAATTAACTCGGATCGAGGAAGTCTTTTCACCTCTCGATTTTGGGAAAGTTTCCAAAATGCTATGGGAACTCGTCTCTCCTTTAGCACCGCTTCCACCCTCAGTCGAGTGGTCAAGTGGAACGCGTCAACCAGATTCTAGAAGACATGCTTCGAGCCTCTGTTATCTCATTCGGAATGGACTGGGAGAAGTGCCTTCCATTTGCCGAATTCGCTTACAACAACAGCTATCAATCTAGCTTGGGTAAAGCCCCTTTTGAAGTTCTCTATGGACGACGGTGTCGAACACCCCTTAACTGGTCAGAGACCGGGGAAAGACAATTCTTTGGCCCGGATATGATTCAGGAAGCAGAAGAACAAGTTCGCATCGTTCGTGAAAAGTTGAAAACAGCCCAATCCCGTCAAAAGAGTCAATATGACCGAAAACATAAGGCTATGACTTTCGAGGTTGACGAGAAGGCTTATCTTCGGGTCACCCCTCTGAAGGGAACCCATCGTTTCGGTATCAAAGGCAAATTGGCTCCTCGTTACATTGGACCTTTTCGCATTCTCGCCAAACGAGGAGAAGTTGCCTACCAGTTGGAACTACCTCCGCATCTCTCCAGAGTCCACGATGTCTTCCACGTTTCTCAACTCAGGCGTTGCTTCTCGGATCCTATCCGTGAAGTGGACCACGAAACGCTTGATCTCCAAGATAATCTTACATATCGAGAGTACCCCATTCGTATCCTCGATCAGGCCGAGCGTACCACTCGACGTCATAACATCAAGTTTCTCAAAGTACAATGGTCGCACCATTCTGAGGATGAAGCAACTTGGGAAAGGGAGGATCGTCTTCGACTTGAGTACCCCGCCTTCTTCCCGGAGGAACCCAAATCTCGGGACGAGATTCTTTTGAGTGGGGGTGAGTTGTCACACCCTAGCTAGTCATGCATTAGAGTGTTGCATCATGTTTACTCTTTCATCAGAAACTTGAAATGGGGATCTGTGAAACCCTCAGAATCATTTTGAAAATGACCCAAATAAAAATTTCTCCAAAAGGGTCCAAGAAAATGCTCATGTTGCTCTCTGAAAATATTGGACAGAGATAAAAATCAAACCAATATTTTTAGTGGCTCATGGACATTTATTTTGGGCATTTGGAATTAATGCATAAATATTTGCATTGGAAATATATTTCTATATATATTAATATATGTCCAAATATTATGCCAATTATAAAGGAGCTCTGGAATAATATATCTAGCCCCTGCAAAAATTGGCATAAGTTAAATAAATGATTTAATATATTATTTAAATCAAAACAAATGTCAGAAATTAGAAAACAGAAAAAAATAAAAGGGAGAAGCTTACCTGGGCTCCTCCCTGTGCAGCCCATCCAGCTGGCCGGCCCAGCCAGCAGGCGGCCCAGCCCGTCTCCCTCCTCTGTCGTCTTCGTCCCGACAGAGGGAGGGGAGTGTGGCCGGCGCGCGCGCGCGCCACCGCGCCACGCCACCTCTCTCCCTGCCTGCCTGCCCTCCCCTCCTCGCCTCGATGCCCCTGGACGACGCCACGCCTCCCCCCTGCTCTCTCTCACTCGCCCTCGGCTCTTCCCTCCTCTCCCTCGCTCTCTCTCTCACACGGCCGAACACCACCGTCGCCGCCGTTCGCCATAGCAGCCGTCTCCGGCCACCCCTCGCTCCCCCGACTAGCTCAGAAGCTCCGCCACAACCCCCTCTTCCTCCCCACCGCTCCACGGGCCTCCGGAAGCCCTGCATCGCCGCCACGTCGCCGTTCCCCTCTTCGGGCTCCGACCATCATCGCCGTCGAATTCGCCGTCTCCAGCGCGTCTCCGAGCCCGCTTCGACGCCCACTGCAACCGCGGTGAGCCCCCGAGTCGTTTCCCCCTTCTCCCCTGGTCTCTTTCGACCTCTAGGCCTTAGCCCCACCTTGGCCGAGAGCTCCACGCCGCCGGCGATGTCGCCGTCGTGGCCACGGTCACCGTAGCGCCCAACCGAGCACACTATCGTGCTCCACGCCTCACTAGGAGCACGCAGCACGCACCAACGCCTCCCCAAACCCCTGCAACGCCGACTCCGACCGCACCCGAACTCCGGCCGCCGCTCACGAGCTCGCCGTCGACGGTACCGGCCACCCCAGGCTCGGCCACCACCACCGTTCGACGCGCGGGAGCAAGAGCTCTCCAACGAGCCCAAGAACGGCCTCGCCCGTGCCCTGTAGCGCGATCCCGCATCGCGCCGCCGTCTCGGGCCTCGCCGGCGTCACGTCGCCGGTGGGTTTGACCCACTTTGACCACGGCAGGACCCCCCTGAGTCCCTGACAGGTGGGCCCAGCCCTGTAGCTAATTAGGATTAGCGCTAACCACTGTTAGTTAACCCCCTGACACTGACCAGTGGGCCCCAGCGCCACTAATCCCTAATTAGGATTAATTTAACCCTGTTTAACCCCCCTGTCACTGACGTGTGGGCCCCACACGTCAGGTTTGACCCCAGCCAGCCGCAGTTGACCACTGACGTCATGCTGACGTCATGCTGGCGCAATAATTATAATTTCTGGATTTAATTTAAATCAGGAAATTCCAGAATATTATTTAAACTTCAAAAATTCATAACTTTTATTCTGTAACTCCAAATTGGACAAATTATATATGAAAAATGATCAGAAAAATCCAATCTATCCATCTGTACTATTTTCATGCATGATCAAACAAGTTAAATTGATGTTTCAAGCAGAACAAGGAAAAGCACTTTAAAAGGCCATATTTGAATTTGAAATTTGAATCCTTGATTCAAATTTGTTCAAACCCTTCTGGTTTTAGTTGCATTAGCCCAACACACTCATATTGCCATGTTTCATGCATGCATCATATTGTTGCACATTGTTTGGTGATGTTGTGTATCGGTGTCCTTTGCGACAGGTTCTGCCTCCGAGGAGTACCGTGATTACCCTAACGAAGAACCGTATCAGTGCATCGAACCATCAGGCAAGCAACCAACCATTTGATCATATCGATACAATCCCATGTTCTCGCTCCTGCTCTCTTTTACTGCATTAAGACAACGCGTTTCAAACTGCTGTGTGCTACGGTAGTTGAACCCATTTCCTCTGCATGACCTGTCATTGCCACAGTAACTAGATGAAACCCACTAGCATGTGTAGGAGTTGATTGAGCCATATGTATGTGTTGTTCCTACCTTGCTATGCCTGCTATGCTTAGAGTCGTGTCAGGTCTGGTTCATCTGGGTGATGGGCTAGAGTGAAATGTTATGTCGGTAATGAGAGTGGTGTGGTGAACACGATTTGGTAAAGGTATCGATGAGAGGCCATGTAGGAGTACATGGTGGGTTGTTTCATTGAAGCCGACCTTAAGCACTGAGATCTGTATGTGTGATTTAAGAATCAGCTACTACCATGCATTGGGCCCGAAACCAATGGACCCTCTCGGCTTCTTATTCACCCTAGTTCTCCGTCCAGGAGTTGCAAGTAGTTTCTGGTGTTTGTAGCCTACTGGAGGCCGTGGACAGCGCTGACCGTAGGGGTGGGCTGTGATGCGGTAGGTACGTGGCCGGGTGTACCGAATACCCGTTAGGTATCTCGGGAACCCTGTTCACATCGTTCGGGGCCGTATGGGAAACCTCGGCCGGACTCCCTGCGGATGGAACCTGGATAGGCGATAAACCTGGACTGGAGGCTTAGGTGATTAGGTAGGTCGTGGCCGACACCCACGTTGGGCTTCCGCTTGAAGGTTGCCGAGTACATGTCGTGTAAACGACGATAAGTGGTGAGAGCGTGTATGAAGAAGTACACCCCTGCAGGGTTAACATGATCTATTCGAATAGCCGCGTCCGCGGTAAAGGACTACTTGGTTGCCTATACAGTTCATAGACAAGTAAATGGAAACTACTAAAAGCCTCAAGATAAGTGTGAGTGCCGAGGATGGCTCTTCCGTAGGAAGACGGAGGTGGATCCTCGGTAGTGTATTGAAGTGGTGAGTAGTGGACTCGTGTGCGCAAAACCATTTCAAGTTGGAGTATCGTAGGATAGCCTAGCCAAGAGTCAAAGCTGGCTTGCTGCAATAACTCCACCAACCCTTCTTGATACTATGCATGTATGTAGGATCTGATGTAAGTCTTGCTGAGTACCTTTGTACTCATGTTGCTATAATCTACATTTTTACAGAAGACGCTGCAACCCCTTCTGATGGGTTCTATGTAGACGTTGACATCAACGAGTAGGCTAAAGACCCAGGTGGTGACCCTGAGCTTGTGAAGGACCACGTAGTATAGCTAGGCTTTCCAAGCCTCTTTTATTTTACTAGTTGTCTGTACTCAGACAAGTTACTTCCGCTGCTGGTTTGTATGACTGTATGACTTGTATGTTGGGTCGTGAGACCCGTACCTTTGTGTATGTTATGTATGGCTCCCTGAGCCTTAAATAAAGTACTTGTGTCGTAGAGTCATGTTGTGATGCTTCGTTGTATTTGCACATATCGAGCATATTGTGTGTATGATTGAAATGCTTGGTATGTGTGGGATCTGACTATCTAGTTGTTTATCTTTAGTAGCCTCTCTTACCGGGAAATGTCTCCTAGTGTTACCGCTGAGCCATGGTAGCTTGCTACTGCTCTGGAACACTTAGGCTGGCCGGCATGTGTCCTTCTTCGTTCCTGTGTCTGTCCCTTCGGGGAAATGTCACGCTTTGAGTACCGGAGTCCTGTTAGCCCGCTACAGCCCGGTTTACCGGAGTCCTGCTAGCCCAGTGCTACAGCCCGGACCCACTTGCTGATGACCGACACGTTCGAAGCTGGGTCATGGATGCCTGTCCCTGTAAGTCTGTGCCACTTTGGGTTTACGACTAGTCATGTCAGCCCGGGCTCTTTATCATATGGATGCTAGCGACACTATCATATACGTGAGCCAAAAGGCGCAAACGGTCCCGGGCAAAGGTAAGGCGACACCCGTGGGGATACCGTGCGTGAGGCCGCAAAGTGATATGAGGTGTTACCGGCTAGATCGATGTGACATCGAGTCGGGGTCCTGACAGGCGGCGACGCGGGGACGGTGCGACGGGGACGGGCCCGGGGCGGCGACGGAGACGAGGGCGGCGACGGGGACGGGGGCGGCGACTGGGACGGGGGCGGCGACGGCGACGGCTTCGATTGATCGGGGCGCGCGGGCGGTGCTTCAATGGGGAAACAGAGGAAGAAACAGAGGGAGAATGAAATTTTCGTAAGTGTTGTATATATAGAAGGCACCTTTAGTACCGGTTGGAGCCACCAACCGGTACTAAAGGCCTGTTTTGGCCAGGCCAAGCGGCGGGAACCGCACCCCCTTTAGTACCGGTTTGTGGCTCCAACCAGTACTAAAGGCCCCCCTTTAGTACCGGTTGGTGCCACGAACCGGTACTAAAGGGGGTGCGCTGGCGCAGGTGCGGTGCGCAAGTTTAGTCCCACCTCGCTAGCCGAGGGGCGACCGCACTGGTTTATAAACCCCCGTGCGGTAGCTCTCTCGAGCTCCTCTCCAAAGCAGGCCTACTGGGCCTACATGTTCTGTGCTGCCCTGTTGGCCTACTAGGCCTTTGCGGGCCTGCATCCTGGCCCAACAACAGGTTGGGTTTCTAGTCGTATGCAGGCCGCTCTGGCCTAGTAGGCGGGCTTTTTTTTTTTTTGCTTTATTTATTTTTGAGTGGTTTTTTGTGTATTTAGAGTTTCTTTGTGAATATTTTTGCTTTAGGTACAAAAAATTACAAACTTTCTGTTAGTGCCCGTAGTTTTCAAATTTGAATAGTTTAAATTTTGAATTATTTGAAATTAGTGTGAATCACTAGTTTGTGAATAACTTAACTTTAAAAATCAGTAAAGGCATGAAAGAATTTGTTTTCACATAAAATTTCTTCATGTTTCAAATGCCAAAACACATAATTAACTACCCTAACTATTACAGAGATTCCCTTCTGGGTGTGAAACACAGAAGAAAGTGATGATAGTGAAGCCGATCACATCCCAGATCTTTGGGTGTGAAACTTTTTCTTCGCGTGTGTCCCTTTGCGCCGTAACCGTGGAAAATCTTCATCATTTAACGGGATGCTCGGGTCAATATTCACTGTGAATGGAGAAATTTCATCAAACTTTTCATAATCTTCTGACTTGTTTGTCTTGTCATCCACTCCCATGATGTTTCTCTTCCCAGAAAGAACTATGTGCCGCTTTGGCTCATCGTACGATGCATTCGCTTCCTTATCTTTTCTTTTTCTTGGCTTGGTAGACATGTCCTTCACATAGAAAACCTGTGCCACATCATTGGCTAGGACGAATGATTCGTCTGCATACGCAAGATTGCTGAGATCCACTGTTGTCATTCCGTACTGCGGGTCTTCCGTTACCCCGCCTCATGTCATATTGACCCATTTGCACCGAAACAAAGGGACCTTCAAACCACGTCGATAGTCAAGTTCCCATATGTCCTGTATATAACCATAATATGTTTCCTTTCCCATCTTGGTTTCTGCATCAAAGCGGACACCACTGTTTTGGTTGCTGCTCTTCTTATCTTGGGCGATCGTGTAAAATGTATTACCATTTATCTCGTACCCTTTGAAAGTCATTATATTCGAAGATGGTAACTGGGACAGCAAGTACAGGTCATCTTCAATAGAGGTGTCATGCATGGTACGTGTCTGCAACCAGCTGGCGAAACTCCTGGTTTGTTCACGTGTAATCCAGTCATCAGACCACTCCGGGTGTTTGGAGCGTAGCAAATTCTTGTGTTCATCCATATACGGATCCACCAAGGTGGAATTCTGTAGAACTGTGTAGTGTGCTTTAGTGAGAGAATGTCCGTCCATACATATTATTCATTCCCCTCCTAGCGTGCCTTTTCCATCCAGTCTGCCCTTATGCCGCGATTCAGGAACACCAATCGGCTTAAGGTCAGGAATAAAGTCAATGCAAAACTCAATGACCTCCTCATTTTGATGGCCCTTGGAGATGCTTCCTTCTGGCCTAGCACGGTTATGAACATATTTCTTTAAGACTCCCATGAACCTCTCAAAGGGGAACATATTGTGTAGAAATACAGGACCCAAAACGTTAATCTCTTCGCATAGGTGAACTAGGATGTGCGTCATGATGTTGAAGAAGGATGGTGGGAACACCAACTCGAAACTGACAAGACATTGCACCAAATCATTCTCTAACCTTGGTATGATTTCTGGATCGATTACCTTCTGAGAGATTGCATTGAGAAATGCACATAGCTTCACAATGGCTAATCGAACGTTTTCCGGTAGAAGCCCCCTCAAATGCAACCGGAAGCAGTTTCGTCATAATCACGTGGCAGTCATGAGACTTTAGGTTCTAGAACTTTTTCTCTGCCATGTTTATTATTCCCTTTATATTCGATGAGAAGCCAGACGGTACCTTAATACTGAGCAGGCATTCAAAGAAGATTTCCTTCTCTTTTTTGGTAAGAGCATAGCTTGCATGACCCTGATGTATGCCGTCTTTTCCGTGCATACGTTGCTGGTCCTCTCGTGCCTCAGGTCGATCTTTTGTCTTCCCATACACGCCCAAGAAGCCAAGCAGGGTCACACAAAGATTCTTCGTCACGTGCATCACGTCGATTGCGGAGCGGACCTCTAGGTCTTTCCAATAGGGCAGGTCCCAAAATATAGATTTCTTCTTCCACATGGGTGCGCGTCCGTCAGCGTCATTCGGAACAGGTTGTCCACCAGGACCCTTTCCAAAGACCACCTTCAAATCCTTGACCATATCATGTACATCAGCACCAGTACGGTGGCGAGGCTTCGTCCGGTGATCCGCCTCACCTTTGAAATTCTTGCCTTTCTTTCTTATGGGATGCCTGCTCGGAAGAAATCAACGATGTCACAGGTACACATTCTTCTTACAATTAGCCAAATATATACTGTCGGTATCGTCCAAATAGTGCGTGCATGCGCGGTATCCCTTGTTTGTTTGTCCTGAAAGGTTACTGAGAGCAGGCCAATCATTGATGGTCACGAACAGCAACGCCTTTAGGTCAAATTCTTCCCCCATGTGCTCATCCCACGCACGTACACCTGTTCCATTCCACAGTTGTAAGAGTTCTTCAACTAATGGCCTTAGGTATACATCAATGTCGTTGCCGGATTGCTTAGGGCCTTGGATGAGCACTGGCATCATAATGAACTTCCCCTTCATGCACAACCAAGGAGGAAGGTTATACAAACATAGAGTCAAAGGCCAGGTGCTATGGTTGCTGCTCTACTCCCCAAAAGGATTAATGCCATCTGCGCTTAGACCAAACCATACGCTCCTTGCGTCATCTGCAAACTCCTTCTCGTACTTTCTTTCAATTTTTCTCCACTGCGACCCGTCAGCGGGTACTCTCAACTTTCCGTCTTTCTTACGGTCTTCTCTATGCCATCGCATCGCCTTGGCATGCTCTTTGTTTTGGAACAAATGTTTCAACCGTGGTATTATAGGAGCATACCACATCACCTTGGTAGGAATCTTCTTCCTGGGGCGCTCGCCCTCGACATCACCAGGGGCATTGCGGATGATCTTATAGCACAATGCACCACATAGCGGGCAAGCGTTCAAATCCTCGTACTCACCGCGGTAGAGGATGCAATCATTAGGGCATGCATGTATCTTCTGCACCTCTAACCCTAGAGGGCAGACAGCCTTCTTTGCTTCGTACGTACTCTCAGGCAATTCGTTGTCCTTTGGAAGCATATCCTTTATCATTACCAGCAACTTTCCAAATCCCTTGTCAGATACACCATTCTCTGCCTTCCATTGCAACAATTCTAGTGTGGTGCCCAGCTTTTTCTTGTCACCTATGCAATTCGTGTACAACAATTTTTGTGATCCTCTAACATGTGCTGTAACTTCTTCTTCTCCAAATCACTTGCACAGTTTCTCTTTGCATCGGCAATGGCCCGACCTAGATCATCAGCGGGCTCATCTGATGCCTCTTCTTCAGCTTCTTCCTGCATTGTCGGCTCAGCTTCTTCCCGCATTACCGGCTCAGCTTCTTCCCCCATTGTTGTATCATCGTATTCAGGGAACCCATGGCCAGGATAGCTGTCGTCGTCCTCTTCTTCTTCATTGTATTCCATCATAACTCCTTTTTCTCCGTGCTTGGTCCAAACATTATAGTGGGGCATGAAACCGGACTTAAATAGGTGGACGTGAATGGTTCTTAACATAGAGTAATTGTGACCATTCTTACAGCCAGCACATGGACAAGGCATAAAACCATCCACCCGCTTGTTTGCCTCAGCCGCAAGAAGAAAAGTATGCACGCCCTCAACGAACTGGGGAGAGCATCGGTCATCGTACATCCATTGCCGGCTCATCTTCATTACACAACACCGAATAGACCAAATTAATACAAGTTCATACATAAAGTTCATACAACACTTAAATGCAACAAGCAAATAACTCTCTAGCTAAAGCATTTAAATGCAACAACAAATGCGATCAAGATCGCAACTAAGGTAAGAATGAATCCAACAGCATAATGATACCAAGCCTCACTATCGATGGCATATTTTCTAATCTTTCTAATCTTCAAGTGCATTTTCTCCATCTTGATCTTGTGATCATCGACGACATCGGCAACATGCAACTCCAATTCCATCTTCTCCCCCTCAATTCTTTTCAATTTTTCTTTCAAGTACTCATTTTCTCTTTCAACTAAATTTAACCTCTCGACAATAGGGTCGGTTGGAATTTCCGGTTCACATACCTCCTAGAAAAAAATTCTATGTCAACTTGATGGGCATAATTTTTCATAAACGCGAAATGCAACTAGTTTTAAAAGAGAATATATATACCACATCCGAATCATAACAAGGACGAGGGCCGACGGGGACGGATATCAAAACCATGGCACTATATGTATAACAAACAACGTACGGGTAAGATAATTATACGAGTAACTATATATCCAAATCACACAAACATCAATTTTTATATAAAATTTCATGAACAAGAGGCTCACCACAAGGTGGTGCCGGCGACGGGACGGTGCGGGCGATCGACGGTGGTTACGATGGAGATTTAGAAGGCACTAAGTAAACCACACCTATATATGCAAACTAAGTGTTATTTTTGACCTCAAATTGCATATAAATCAAATACTAGCACATATATATATCCTCCCAAATTACTAAACTCACAAATTAATCACTATATAAAGCATTGCAAGAGCTAATCTAGCAATGAGAGATGAAAGGACAAAGTTGCTAACCTTTGTGATCATTTGAATGGATCGGGGCCTTCAAATCTTGACAAATTTTGGGCAAAATGTGTGATGAGCTCGAGAGGAAGAGGGGAAGAACAGAGAGAGGAGAGGGGAAAGGGGAAGAACAAAGCGAGCTCGGGTGGATGAAGGGTTTATGTAGGACGACCTTTAGTACCGGTTCGTGCCAAGAACCGGTACTAAAGGGGCTAGAGGGGCCCCAGTCTGACAACATCCTGCCACCACTCTCATTAGTACCAGTTCGTGGCACGAACTGGTGCTAAAGGTTTGCCACAAACCGGTACTAATGAAAGTGGCCCGGCTAGCCGTTGGAACCGGCACTAATGTATACATTAGTGTCGGCTCAAATACAAACCGGCACTAATGTGCTTCATGTTTGACCCTTTTTCTACTAGTGGTCTAGAGCGGTGCGCTCCTCTCCTGGCGGCGCGAGGGAGGGATCGGGAGGGAGAGGTGCGCGAGGGATCGGGCTAAGGTAGCGCTAGGTTTAGGTGGGTGCGGCCGGGCCTAAAGGGCCGGCGCTGGAGTTTGGCCTTGGGCCGCACTGGTCGTTGGGAGGCCCAGGTGGGCTGGCTCTCCTCTCTCCATTCTTTCTTCTTTAACCGAAAAGAAAATAGAGGGAAAGGAACAAGAAGGGGGGTTAGGGAAAAGAATTTGAGCAGGAGGAGAATTTTCCTGGACTCATAAAAATGTGCATGTTCACAGAAAGATAGAAGTGGCAAGATTGAAAGATCTGGATTCAAATCCATTTGAATTTAATTCAAATGTTTTGAGTAAGTACAAGGTTTTGAAGACTCCAAAAATGTTGGGAATTTTGGTGGAGCTCGGGAAAGTTGAAAGAATTTGCGGCAAAGTTGGAGGACAAGAATTGAGATGGAAAAGGCATGGAGCTTAACTGTAAGTGTGTTATGGTTAATTCCAAAAGAATGGAATATTTATAATAGCTCCCTAAAATATTGGGAGAGTATGTTATAAAGAGCAATCACCATGTGAGTCCCCTCGGTTTAAATGGATCGAAGATCCATACGGTTTATTTGGTTGAGTTTTAGAACGGGTTGCACGAGACATGATGCAATGCACATGATGCAAAGATGAATGCAAAGAACCAAACAATTCACACGATGAAACCCCGGAAACCCTGGAAGGCATCTAAAGCTCCGGTCTTGGGGCGTCACACTACGGAACCCATGGCCTCGCACTCCCATTTGGGTGGACCAACGGCGTTCCAACGAAAACCGATCTACTGCCATGACACTCTCCCGGCCACTCTGACCCACTCCCAACTGGGCAAGTCCTGGGTGGCCCCATGTCTACCAAAGACACAACGACAACCATCATGGCCAAAACGTCCCTCACGGGGACCGGATCCATAATAACAATAATGGGCACACAAGGTTATGTCTGCTTACCGGGCCAGGGTACCGCAAGCCCATAACCTTCCGTCGTTGGAGGCACCGGTGAGAGGCACGACAATAGACCCAGTTAGGACCTTCCCATAAAGATAAGCGTGGTTGCACTGGTCAGTTCGATATGGTGGCACCATGACTCAGCCAACAGTTGTTCAAGTTCAATTTAATCCAGTTAAACTTGAATGCAAATATGCTGAGCCATGATAAAATACATGATGCAATTACAATGCATGAGCCTGATATCAACATAATCATGACAGAACCACATAACTATCCACCATATCAACAATGAATCATATCCAACTAAGCATGCCATACTAAACTAGCATGAACATCATAAGTACATACTTCTCCAAAACATAGCATGACCACTAGCATCAACAATAAATATCATGCAATAACATATCAACAATGCCATCATGCAAGCATTTAACCAACTGGATGTAATGGAACATGTATAACAACGGTACTCGAGACAGACGGCAGTCATGCATCGAAGACCATTACCAGCATCAACATGTACTACTAGCAAGCATAAGCATATGAAAGGAATACTAGCAACTAGCAGGGCATGCTAACCAGGTGCATAACAACATAGCAAGAAAGTAAGCACTAGGCACGAATCATTACCGAACAACAATAACCATATTTTTCAACAAGCAAACAGTTAATAAATATTCAAGTTCAAAACCATGGCTACTGCATGACTATCATGCAAGTGGGTATTATGGCTTTCCTGGGGTAACGGAGACTCGAGGAAGAAGTGCAGTGAAGCCGCGGAATGAAACGTCAGACGATTCTTACTCGGAGGGGGCTGATTAGAGGCAAGGGCAAAAATGGTCATTTTCACTATGAAACCACCTAGTGAAAATGCTACCAAAAGATAGAGCTCAACGATACGAAGAAGTGAGCGTTGGGTTCACCTCAATCGGAGTTACGGTTGCAGAGTTATGAGGTGTGGAAGAAGAAGGACCAATCTGTGAATACTTCTTCAGCAAACAGGTCCCTGAGTGGATAAGACAAAAACGAATTTCAGAAAATACGCTTTCTGAGTAAGAAAACGTATTTCGGGCTGAGGAAGGAAAGAAGTACGCTTTCGGGCAAATGAAAGCGTACAAATGGAAATACGCCTTCGGGTAAATGAAAACATACTCACCCAGGGGCGCTCCCACTTATGCTGAGCTGGCAATGGGTGGGGGCGATCGGGTCGTCTCCTTCCTCTCGCTCCTATGCTCCTATGAGCATAGGAGAGGAAATAGGGGAGGGGGCGGCGTTGGGGCGGTCGGTCCAGGCCATCTCTGGCCAGGGCGCGGGTGCTGGCGGGCGCGGTCCAGCATGGCGCATCCGTCCAAGGGGTCGGCCGGCCCCGGGGAGGAGAGGAGGACGCAGGGCAGAGGACCGAGGGGAGGCAGAGGACGGCGGTCAGCGGTGGTCTTTGGCGATACTGGCAGCTCTAGCGAGGGATGAGGTGGTGGGGCGAACGGCGGGGATGAGGGGGATCTAGTGGAAGGCTCGAGAGGAGGAGAGGAGGGTCGTGGTGGTCGGAGCCGAGACCAACTCCGGCGAGGTCACGACGATCCAAGGAAGAAACAGCGAGGGAGAGCTACATCGGTGGGAAAAAGAGGCGGGGGAGGAGTGAGTGAGGAGAGGGTGACCTCGGGCACTCCTTATATAGCCGCGGGGAGGCTTCTCGAGCTCACGGGTGAGCTCCAACTTGCAAACAATGGAGGACAAAGCCGGTTTGTGGCATGGGCATGGCATTTGCGGCTCATTTAAGGCGAACCACGATGAGGCAGCGATGCGGGGCGACGCGGGGCATCACGGGGGAGCTACTAGACATGAATGGAGGTCGAGACGAGGAGGGAGGGGACGAGAACAGTGGCTGGAACAAGCCAGAGCTCACACTGTGCGTGACGCCAGCGTGATAACCATGGGCACTGGTGCAAACGGCGCGTTCTGGCCGGGCCGACCATGTCCAGTAGATAGACCGTTGTTCCCTTAATCAAAATGAGGAAATAAATCGGTCCAGGGGCAAAGAAGAGATTTGCACTTAGCTCCAAAGTAAATCAGTAAGAAGGTGTTTGTAACTCTCTGTGGTTAAACCAGCTAGGTAACATGGTAAAAAGTTTGTTTGCTGATGATCACACACTAAGGTGATACTGATCACCAAAAATCAGACTAAGAGGAGGAGTTTAGATGAGGGCTGCTGTAGAAAGTGCAATACTGGCCAGAATTAGGGATATGGATGATACACTCTCATACTTGATTGTCATGAGCTTAAATTTGGCATAGAGGGGTTATATGATGATATTAAGCTGGTGTAAAATTTTCAGGCCATTTGTAAATACCAAAGTGGCACTTGCTTCACAAAGCTTCATTCTAGATAGAAACTTGAAAAAATTACACATGGCAATTGGATTAACCAATTGAGGTAAACTTGGTAGAAGGAGTTGAGATAGGTAGAAGCATGTCCTGGTAAAGTTTCAGCTCAATTGAAGCAATATAAAATATAGTTGCTTCACAAACTGAAAATCTGATCAGAAACTAAGATTTGGAGCTAGGCTCACATAGATGAGTTAAATGAGCTCATTTTTTGTGGAGAGTCATGATAAGATCATATAAGTTTGGGTTGAAGTAGGCAAAGATAAATGGCACTTGCTTCACAATGTGTCATTTAGGACAGAATAGGAAAAGAATTATTGGAGGGTTATTTTTGAACATGGCAAAGAAATATTTTGCCATATTTGAGGAAGATATTAACCAAACAATTTATGAGAATTATTTGGTAATTTTAGGAGTGATAGAAATATAGGTTGCTTCAAAACCTAGGGTTTTAAGGGTTATTCCTTTATCAGAAAAGGAATATTCCCAACAAAAGAATATTGAGTTAGGTCAAGGATGGAAATGGCATGATCTTGGGATGATGAAGAGGGTGACAAGACACTATTAAACATAGGAAGACATGATCGTCCCAAGTTTCAAAACCACACAGCCACGGAAAAGCAACTCAAAATAGGAAATCCAAGAAAATCGAAGGAAAAAGAAAACGGCAAAAATCCAGGCTATTACAAACCTTCCCCCCTTAAAGAAATCTTGTCCTCGAGATTTGGTTGCTCAGGGTTAAATAATTTTCCTGACTTGAAGAAACCGTTTCCAGCTCAGGTTTCTTTTATTCATCCTTATATAATATTTCCACTGAATTGGATCTAACTGACTGTCTTGATCTAGGGTGGTTTGCTTCGTCGTATCTGACATTCTGACAGGACGTACCCTATATGTTCCTGTTTATACTGACTTAAATTTTCTTCCATATCTGTTGGCTGAGCTGGCATTTGAAATATTATTTTGACGGACATACTTGTCCTTCTTGATATTGATCCTTGCTGGCAATGTTATTCTCGTATCGAGTACTGAGAATATTCCACGGAATTGGGGAACATATCTTCCCGTGGAACAAAGAATCTCTTCTACCGAGGAATCAGTTACCTCGAATATATGCATGCCTTCTGGTTCCAAAACAGTGATGTGGATCATATCTGTTTTGCTAAAGGATTCTGACATCTTGCAGGAGTTTCTGACTTACCTTGACTGGCTTCACAGTCTTGAGTATCCAAGTTGTACCAAAGGTTTGACTGTCGCTTGTCGTGACTGATAGAAAAATGCACCATCTCTTGATGATAAGATTTGCAGACTTGCCTGGCGGTGATCTTGGCAAATAATCCCATGCACACAGGCTATTCTTTTAATTTCTTCCCCTATGCGAGAGATAAAAATTCTCAAAGTATATGTTTTCACACTGATTCTTCATTTTGCCAGTATCTCCCTGGGAATAACAGTCTGTGCGACGCTCCATCGCGGGTGTTGTGGTCAATATATTGAGCTATCCATGTGTCTGACCAGACAGACTCGGGTATTCAATGCTAACAGTTCTGAGCATACTGTGGACTGAGCTGGTTGCCTCGTTATGAGGTCCTTACCACAATAGAGTATACCTCTTAGGTGGATCTTTGCTTGGGTTTTGCCGTGGAATAAGACGGTCTTGGGCATCCACATTTTTCACATAATAACTGGCATACCTGTATTGTTGGTCTTGCTCTTTCATTCTTACTTTCTTCACTGGATCCTCAACTGAAAGAGTGGGGCCTTATATATATCCTTGATTATTTTTGCGGCTCTAAATACTGTTACGTTCAATATCTGGCACTCATACCTTGGTCTAGTTCATGTTTTGAGCCTCGGTATATTTATCCGGCTCACATGTGGTTATACAGATCTCAATACTATTGTGGATTATGTCGGACAGTGACAGGGTTAATAACATCATATTGTTGGATGTGCGGGACTAATCTTGATAATCACTGTTAAGATTATTGTCTCAATGTTGTCTTTCCTTCAAGACTTGTTGATTATGGCATCACCCACTGCTTTCTGTTTCTTGAATAGCCAATAAGGTTGTCGTATGTGTACCGTGAATTCTTCCTTGCGCGAGAGACTTGCATGGACTTGGCAGCATACTGAATGAACTAATATCTGATTCTCGAGGCATACCTTTGTTCTGACTGATTTTTGTTCAGACCAAATTGTCGCAGATCTGCCATTTGGAAAACACTGTCATATGCTGACAATTCATAATTTAATGCCTTGTATTAGTACCATACTGGGAAGCTCGCATTCGGAAACCACCGGGGTGTAGTGTTGAGGAAGACTGGGTGGCTTATGCTCTAAGCCTTCGGTCGATTTCTTATTGAGGAAAAATGGGGTATCGTACCTCATAAGCTTCCCCCCTTAAAAACTTTGCTAGGGAAGACTTGGTACCTTATCCCAGAAGCTTTTGCAGTATTTTATCGAGAAGACTGAATATCTTGCATGGGAATCCGTTCATTCCCTACCGATACAGACTCGGAACCTTATCTTTGTACACTTTGTTAATAAATTGTGGAGATGGACGGAACTGATTTTCTTGGTGAATGGAATGACATATATATATTTTTATCAATCTGGCGGCTGATTACTTATATGACAAGAATTGTCTGACTATCCTTACTGAATTCACCGTGCATTTGGACTGACTTCTGGGTGTCGCAGTGTTTTAATTTTTCCTTACTGCAGATTCAATCATTGTGCATAGCCCTTACCTTTGACTTGAAATGCACTGTTGATCCAATTTTGTCCTCTTTCTGATTTAATCTTTGCTGCGATAAAGTGTATCTCTGACAGGTACTTGTTGCTGAAAGTCTGATCATAATACAAATTTGTATCTGGACGGATGTCTGCAATACAATGCTGTCGGCTGAAAACCTCATTGCTTTTAACTGAATTTCCTGGTGTATATCTATACTGCTTACGGCTTCTTCTGATCCAGTGTCGGTTGAGGAATAATTTCCATAAGGGGGTAACACCGAGGATTCAAAGCAAAGAAGCACGAGAAAATGATTTATTGCAACAAAGCACACAACAAACAAGCTACAAAGCTGCTCCACACGGGCACACACAAGCATGATGCTACAGCAGATGCACAAGCGCTACACGAAGGACTACATCCTATGCTTGAGCAAATGCTCGCGAACAGACAAGGAAGCTAAGGGAGTAGCGAGTGGAACCGCTAACTCTGAAACTCTGGATGGAGGAGGCGGAGGAGTTGCAGAAGCTGGCGGAGACTGAGGTAAAGTGCCACCAAGCAATCTCCTGGCTCGAATGGCATCTCGGACTAACTCAGAAATAAGAAGACACTCGGCCGTCATGTAACGAGACATGACGAGGATAGCCGGGTCATCTTGAGGGTCGGCGGAGGGAAATTGGATTCGCCTAGGATTCTCGATGATGGTGGGATAATATCGGTAAGCACGGTTTCCTTGCACCATGCTCTCTTGATGACGAAGACCGGTGACTCCTGCCATTGCGGCAAGCTGAACAGCACGCTCAGGAGTAGCGTCGTAACCATCATGGAAACTGTAGGTGCGCTTACCGACAGGAATCGGGGCTGACAGATGAACATGAGCAACATATTCCCGAATTCTTCCTCCAGCAGAAAACTGGAATACTTGATAATGAGGTGGGTCTCTGAGGGGATAAATACTACACCACATGTCGCCAAGGAGGGCGGCAAAGCTGAGAGGTGCAGGAGTGGGACTGAACTCAATAGGAACAACACCGGGAGCTAAGGGAAGGGCACTGAACTCAGGGAAGTTGACCACCATCTACGCATGAAATAGGAGTTAATGGTAACTAAAATAAGACTATATGCAACAAACAAATGCAACAACCAAATGCAGCAAGCAAGGGCAACAACCAGACCCTATACTACCATTTTCTAACGTTCCAGCGGACTAGGACGCTCTACAGCGGGACCTGCTCCGATACCAAGCCTGTGGCACCCCGGCTCAGAGAAAAACGGAATGCCCCGTATTCCAGCCCAGAGATCAAGGTGAAGTATTCTAGAATACGACACTGATTAGTATAGAACAAACGAGCTCTCTATTACAACACGAATATGAATACAAGGGTTCCAATATTACAATGAATAACATCGACACGGCGACACTACGCCAACCATGATTTCTCTATACAAGCAGCATAACAACTCGAAGCAGCGGAACAACTACTGGCAGCGGGACAACAAACGGCGATGATGGACTCCAATTCGCAAGGACTCTGGCTGGAACGCTTATCCTAGCTCGCGATCACAGGAACAACACCAACCAAGCAATCCAGGCACGACCTACAAACTGGCATGACACGCCAGGTCAGTACATTGAATGTACTTGCAAGCTCACAATAACCAAACGGATTCTAGACAAACAACAGCATGGCAATTACAGGTTAAGCAGGAATTATCATGAGATCATCAGGATAACATGGCATGATGAAAGTGCAACTATCCCTAGGTGGTTTTGGTAATTCCTAACAACATATAACTCATTGAGCTAATGCTATTTCAAGATTAATATTTTAGGAAAGCTCAATGATTGGCATGGCATGGATGAGAAAAGTGGACCCCTCAAAATGCTAAGGACAAAAGGATTGGCTCAAGCTCAAAGCTCAAGACTCTACATTTTCTATTTTAGTGATCCAAGATCACATTGAGTCTATAGGAAAAGCCAATACTATCAAAGAGGGATGAGACGTTGCTTAATGAGGCTCTTGCTCAAGATGCTTAGTGATATGCTCCAAAGCCCTCAACTACTTTCTCACATCCACATATGACCTAAACCAAATGTCAAACTCGGCCCCACCAATTCTTTCTACCCGGCGCCACCGAGTTCAGATGTCATAGCCACCGCCACAAACCCTAGGCAAATCAGTCTCACCGATAGGGATCTCGGTCTCACCGAGATGGGATTGTAATCTCTCTGTTTCCCTTTGTAATGTTTCGGTCCCACCGAGATGAGCGATCGGTCCCACCATGATTGCAATGTAAACTCTTTGTTTCCCTTTCGTAACATTTTGGTCTCACCGAAATGAGCGAATCGGTCGCACTGAGTTTACCTGACCAACTCTCTGGTTAGCGTATTACCAAAATCGTTCTCACCGAGTTTGTGTAATCGGTCTTACCGAGATTACGTTATGCCCTAACCCTAACCATACCGGTCCTACCGAGTTGCATGTCGGTCCCACCGAAAATCCTAATGGTCACTAGATTTGCTGAATTGGTCCTACCGAAGTTGTGTGTAACGGTTTGATTTTGTGTGGAGGCTATATATATATCCCTCCATCTCCTCTTCATTCGTGGAGAGAGCCATCAGAACGAACCTACACTTCCAACTTACCTTTTCTGAGAGAGAACCACCTACACTTGTGTTGAGGCCAAGATATTGCATTCTTACCATATGAATTTTGATCTCTAGCCTTCCCAAGTTGCTTTCCACTCAAATCTTCTTTCCACCAAATCTATATCATGTGAGAGAGAGTTTAGTGTTGGGGAGACTATCATTTGAAGCACAAGAGCAAGGAGTTCATCATCAACACACCATTTGTTACTTCTTGGAGAGTGGTGTCTCCTAGATTGGCTAGGTGTCACTTGGGAGCCTTCGACAAGATTGTGGAGTTGAACCAATGAGTTTGTAAGGGCAAGGAGATCGCCTACTTCGTGAAGATCTACCCTAGTGAGGTAAATCCTTCGTGGGTGACATGCATGGTGGGATAGACAAGGTTGCTTCTTCATGGACCCTTTGTGGGTGGAGCCCTCTGTGGACTCGCGCAGTCGTTACCCTTTGTGGGTTGAAGTCTCCATCAATGTGGATGTACGATAGCACCACCTATCAAAACCATGACAAAAACATCCGTGTATCCTATTGCGTTTGAATCCTCCAAACCCTTCCCTTTACATTCTTGCAAGTTGCATGCTTTACTTTCCGCTGCTCATATACTCTTTGCATGCTTGCTTGAATTGTGTTAAGATTGCTTGACTTGTCCAAAGTTGCTAAAATCTGCCAAGAACTAAAATTGGGAAAAGGATAAGTTTTATTTGGTCAAGTAGTCTAATCACCATTTGGTATCAGAGCTTTGGTCTCCATTTGCTTTGATTTCCATAGCTTTTGGTAGTCATAGCCTTGGTTTCACAACCTAAAAGAGTATGGTGTCTAGCGAGGGAAATTACCATTGTAGAGGTCCTTACTTTGATGGTACTAATTTTGCTAGTTGGAAGCATAAGATGAAAATGCAAATTCTTGGACATAACGCCGCCGTATGGGCTATTGTGTGTATTGGCTTGCAAGGTGAATTCTTTGATGGGAGAGAACCGAACCGTGAAGCTACCATGGAAGAGTTGAAGATGTTGCAATACAACGCTCAAGCTTGTGATATCCTCTTCAACGGATTGTGCCCCGAAGAATTCAACAAAATCAGCCGTCTTGAGAATGCAAAAGAAATTTGGGATACTTTGATTGATATGCATGAAGGTACCGACTCCGTCAAGGAATCCCAGTTGGATGTGCTTCAAAGTCAGCTTGACAAGTTCAAAATGAAGGATGGTGAAGGTGTCGCTGAAATGTACTCTAGGCTTGCTCTTATCACAAATGATATCGCCAGCTTAGGAAGTGAAGAGATGACCGCCAAATTCATCATCAAGAATATCCTAAGAGCTTTGGACGGAAAATATGATATCGTATGCACACTGATCCAAATGATGCCCAATTACAAAGATCTCAAGCCAATGAAAGTCATTGGAAGAATTGTTGCTCATGAGATGTCACTCAAGGATAAGGAGGAGCTCCATAACAAGTCAAGTGGTGCTTACAAAGCCTCATGTGAAGCTCCCACGTCATCAATTGAGAAACAAACCTTCAATGTAGAATTGAGCCTAATGGTGAAGAACTTCAACAAGTTCTACAAGAGTAGAAGCAAAGAGGGAAGTTTCAAGTCAAGGTCCTACAATGACAAAAGAACTTCTAGTCGAGAGCGAAATTGCTACAATTGTGGAAGACCCGGACACTATTACAATGAGTGTACGACACCCTACAAGAGAAGAGAAGATTCTCCAAAAAGAAGAAGTAGAAGAGAAGAATCACTATCAAGAGAGAGAAGGAGTAGAGATGATCGTTATGAACTAAGAACATCCCGGAGAAGCAAGGATTCGGAAAGGAAGGACAAGTCATCAAGGAGCTACACAAAACGAAGACATCAAGCTCATGTTGGTGAATGGGTATCCGGCTCCAACTCCGACAATCACTCTGAGAGAAGCTATCACTCCGACTCCGAATATACTCAAGATGAAGGTGTTGCTGGTCTAGCACTTGTGTCAACCAACTCCTACGACATATTTGATTCACCAAATGAAGGACTTGGAAGATGCTTCATGGCTAAAGGCCCAAAGGTATCACACCCCGAGTATGTTGATTTCAATAGTGATGAAGATGACTTGTTAGGTGATGTTGATTTACTTGTTGACAACTCTAGTGATGAATACTATGGTGAAACGTCAATTAATCATGCTAATCAAGATAAAACGAATGACAATGATAAGGATAAGATTGAGTTTCTAACTAAAGAACTAAACGCTCTTAAGTTAGCTCATGAAACTATCCTAGGAGATCATCGAGAACTTTTAAGGACTCATGAGAAATTACGTTTTGAAAAGCTCAACCTTGAGAAAGAGCATGAGTTCTTAAAGCCAATCAATGATTATCTTCACAAGAAAAGTTCTTCTTACATTGCCAAGCGTTTACTCTTATCCACTTACATGCCTCAAGTCAAGTCTAGTAACAAGAACAAGAAAGATTCTTCCTCTAGTAGTAACAGTATTCATGCTAAATCCAATGTTGTTGCTTCTAGTAGTTCTCTTGATTCTAGTAATGATTCTCTTATCCAAGTTACACTTGAGCAAGAAAATAGCTTATTGAAGGGAATTATAGATAAAGGTGTATACAAGAGCCTTGCCGGGAGTAAGCAATTCGAGGAAATTGTACGTAAGCAAGAAAGGCACCGGAAGAACCAAGGTGTTGGTTTTGAACGAAAGTTCAATGCTAATGGAGTTGAGTGGAAAGAAGATCAATACCCCAAGACTAAGTTTGTTCCTCAACAAAAGAAGTATGATCCTACTTCCTTCAAAGGGACACAAGCTCAAGATGATCTTCCACCACAAGACCACAAGCAAAAAGGCAAGGATAAGCTTCAAGAGGAGATTAATGCATTTGAAGAAGCTCCTAAGGCCTTGGTCAAGTGGGTTCCCAAGACTACATCAAGTTCTACTTCATCAAGTACGACTACAACTCCAAGGATTCCCATCAAGATGATATGGATCCCGAAGAATAAGAACTAGAGAGTTCCTGAGGGTGACTCCGCCAACATACTTCACTCTTATCATTTTGGCAAGAACAAGTGCAATCAACTTCCACATCTTGCACTAGTTCAAGGAGTCACAAACCCTCTTGTTCGTGAGACAAGGGACAAGGTAACCTAATGCTATCATAGACATCATCTTGTGTGTGCATCACTCTATGTCTATGGATATCCTTGTTTGTTCCCTATAGGGACTAACCCGTGTAGGTACTGAAAGTGCAACTCACTCCAAAGGATTGCTCCAAATGATCTACATAAAGATTGAGCATCCACATCTTCAACACCTACATGAAGTCATCATCGACAAAACCCAAGGTTAGTTCATCCCTCTTACGGGGGATCTCACATCTAGGGGGATCTTTACTCTGAGAATTGAGCTAAAGCAACTCTAATGGTGTGAACACAACAACGCTTTATGTAAAAGTGGTAACCCCACTTGTGCTTAAACGATGAGTATGACCTATGATCAAATGTTCTCATTTGACTCCTAAGTTAATATACTCATATATAGATGACCTAGTCATCGCCAATTGCTTGATAGATGCTAGAATTGGTTGTGCATGCTTTGCCACATATTTCATTTTCCATTTTATTGTGTGAGCATGTTGGTTGCATAATTTACTCATTCGAGGACATCCACTTGTTGTTTTTATTGTTTGGTTCCTTTTTTCTTTTGCCAAGTGGATGGACAAGAATTCCTAAGAACCTTCTCTAGCTATCTATGCTTTTCTTGTCTCAAACTCTGTTCATGCTACATCACAAAGTTTGATCAAGTCAGATTCGAACCACTCTGTGTGAGGAGCACTCGGAGTCCCCGATTCGTCATAGACTTAAACTTCCAAAACTTCTTTGTGTGTTTCGGTCTGAACGATTCATCCATTTCGGTCATACCTAGATCACTAAGTCGATCTTGGTTTTCAATCTCGGTGCAACCGATTTAAACTTTTCGGTCACATCGAGTTGCAGTAACTGCTTGCAGTTATGCATCTCGGTGCCACCGGGTTGTTCCACTCGGTTACACCAACAGGGTCAGGCTATATATATCCCCGGGCCAAAATTTGGAAAATTCTCCGAACCCCTTCGCCCGCGCTCAGTCTGCTCTGCCTCTCTGGATCTCCGGATCGTCATCCTCATCGCCAGCTGCCTCCCGCCGCTAGTCTCTGTCGCCGTCAACGAAAATCGTCTCCGCCGTTGCCGCCGTAGCAGGTCCATCGCCGCACTTAGGGTATGGACTTGATACTTGTGCTAATCTCACTCCGACTCCTAGCACATTGTTTTGCCATGTATCTTGCCACGATTGAGATCACTCTATCCAGCGAAATCACTCCGTAGTTTAGTTGTGGATTGAAAATTTAGGGTTAGGTTTCCGCCAAAATCATCTCGGACCAACCGAGTTGTTGAAATCGGTTCCACCAATTTGGCTAAGGCCATTGCACATGTGATTCTCGATCTGACCGAGAATTGAAATCGGTGTGACCGAGTTCAATTCTTTGTGAAACTCTAGCAGTCTCAGTGCCACCGAACTGTGACTCGGTCTGACCGAGTTCACTAGTTTAGGTTCCAAAAGCTGCTTCGGTATCACTGAGTTTTCAAATCGGTAGATCCGAAATGCTTTTTGTGGAAAACTAAAACTATGTTTTTGACTCATTCTTTTGCAAAAACCTTTGCACTTTGTGATGCTCATCCAATCTATCTCATCTATATCTATTCATAGGGTCTGTTGTCAGTGTTTGCATCATGTTAGATCAGAGTGATAGTCAGAACAAGTCTGAGGAACAAGTTCACATGAGTGAGGGCACTAGTCCCTCTAGCAGCTATGATGATGGAAGCAGGAGTACACCCAACAACTTGCCTAAGGCAGCCACCAGGGCCAGAAAGAAGAGAACCTCAGATTCTGAGGATGAGGACTATGTGGCTGTTGAGGAAGAGGCCACCTCAAAGAGGAAAGTTCTGAAAAAGGAATATGGCACATCTACTGCAACTAAGCCAGGTCTGAAGACTAAGATGCCAGCAAGAAGACAGCCCATGTCTAAGGCAAGGAAAGTTGCCACAGGAGAAACAATGAAGTTCACTCTTGAACCCAAGGAAGCTGGAGATGGTAAGAAGAGGAAAGAAAGGGTCAATAAGACCATTGCCAGAGTAATTGGGAAGCCCTTAATGATGGAAGATGAAGAGGTTGATGCACCAGCACCTAAAGCTCAAAAGCTTATGGGAGATGCTATAAGATCAGGGGCTGCTCCATCTAAGCCCAAAGAAGCTCCCAAGGCAGCTGCTCCAAAACCCAAAGCTGCACCCAAGAGGAGTACAAGGAATATTCCAGCTGTAGAGAAGAACAAGGCCCTAGTGCCTGAAGCTGCTATAGAAGAAGATGATGAGTCACATGTCTTGAGGAAGTTGAAGCCCAAAATTCCAGATCACAATGATGCTCATCCAGTAGCTGAGGACATGAATCTCAGGAAGGATGCAGGACTCAGACAGTGGAGATTGACTGATCCCTATGCAGTTAGGAGAAGAACTGATGTGGACTACAGGTTCCATACAAAGGAACAACATGACTTCTATGAGACAGTGTTGCTTGACAAGAAGCCTATAGTCTGTGATATGAGATGGGTGGACTGGGAGTACATCAGGGAAAATGAAGAACATTATCCTGGAGTCTATGATAGTTTCAAGTCTTGTGGAGTAGAGGACTTTCTTGGGCAGAAGCTCACAAAGTGGAATGATGAGCTTATTATGCAGTTCTACTCCACAACTCATTTCTACCCAGATGGAAGGATTGTCTGGATGTCTGAAGGTACTAGGTACCAGTCAACGGTTGAAGAATGGGCAAAATTGATCAATGCTCCTAAGGAGAATGAAGATGACTTGGATTTCTATGCCAATAAGATGATCACAACACCATGGCACATATGTACAGAGAGATCCCAGATGCTGCTCTTGAGACACACAAATTTGGATCAGTACATTACCTTCTGTCAGGTTTGCCAACAATCAAGTGGATCGTCAGGCACACTCTATTGCCAAAATTCAGGTGATCACAAGATGATCAGAGGCCATGCAATTAACCTGCTTCACATATTTGATGTGCCTCAAAAGTTCAAAGTCATGATCCTAATTTTGGAAACTATAAACAGAACAACTGCAGATCAGAAGAGAAGTTGTGGGTATGCCCCACAGATCCAGGAGCTAATCAACTCCAAGATGGGCACTGGCACATATCTCTTGGACAAGGATCATATGCCCATCTACCCAGACTTTGAGGAAAACACTGTGGTAATGGATGAGAAGGAACCATCTTCTGTGCAAGCACAAGCAAAGAGGGAGAAGGCAAGGACTGAAAAGGCTGCAAAGATGCCAACCATTGATGATGCATCTCAGTATCTTCTGAAGAGCAAGCAAGATCAGCTTGGCTACTTGATTGCCTCCACTCTAAGGATTGAGAAGGGATTGGCCACCCTGACTCAAAACCAGGAGAGCTTGGAGAGGATCATGGAGCAGAAGTTCTATTATTTAGATGTGAAGGTCACAGAGATACATTTAGTTGTTGAGCAACTTCAGGATCAAGTGCAGGAGAAGAAGGGCAAGTCTACCACTGATGCTTTTGCTAGAGTGCCCAGAGGACAGAGATCTGCTGCAATGCCAGTTACAGACACCAGAGCAACTTCATCTGCACCTGCTATAGCTTCAGTGCCACCAGCTCCCGCACCCACTCCACCAGCTCCTCTACATCAACTGATGCCTTCGTCCTTGGAGTTTTATCTACACCACCACCTGAAGACCAAGCCCGAGAGTCGATCTAGCACTACGCATTTTTTATGAACTTTTTGGTAACTTGTTGCCAAAGGGGGACAAAATGTATAGATCATAGGCTTCAAGAGAGAGTGTTGCTCTTTGTTCTCTCTTGTTGTTTGGTGGTTGAACTTTGTTATTTGCTTGTTTGAGATACTTTATGCTTTTGTGTGATACTTGGATGATCATGTGTTTGATCATATGCTACCTTAATGCTTGTTGGATGACATTATCCTTTTATATCCCAATATGATCATTCACTTTGCTTGGTGATGAGTGCATGTATTTAATTATTATCATTTTGAGCGCTCCACCAAGATGTATGTGACATGGAAGAGGAACCCATTATCCTAACTCATTGTGCATTTGCAGTCCAAAGCAAATCTTAAACTATGCACAAATTTAGGGGGAGCTCTTGCTTTTCACATACTTCACAAAGCGACAATGTTTTTCACTCTTATTATCATTTGTCGAAGCTTTGATCTATATGTTGTCATCATTTATCAAAAAGGGGGAGATTGAAAGTGCAACTATCCCTAGGAGGTTTTGGTAATTCCTAACAACATATAGCTCATTGAGCTAATGCTATTTCAAGATTAATATTTCAGGAAAGCTTAATGATTGGCATGGCATGGATGAGAAAAGTGGACCCCTCAAAATGCTAAGGACAAAAGGATTGGCTCAAGCTCAAAGCTCAAGACTCTACATTTTCTATTTTAGTGATCCAATATCACATTGAGTCTATAGGAAAAGCCAATACTATCAAGTAGGGATGAGGTGTTGCTTAATGAGGCTCTTGCTCAAGATGCTTAGTGATATGATCCAAAGCCCTCAACTACTTTCTCACATCCACATATGACCTAAACCAAAAGTCAAACTCGGCCCCAACGATTCATTCTATCCGGCACCACCGAGTTCAGATGTCATAGCCACTGCCACAAACCCTAGGCAAATCGGTCTCACCGATAGGGATCTCGGTCTCACCGAGATGGGATTGTAATCTCTCTGTTTCCCTTCGTAACATTTCGGACCCACTGAGATTGCAATGTAAACTCTCTGTTTCCCTTTCATAACATTTTGGTCTCACCGAAATGAGCGAATCAGTCCCACTGAGTTTACCTGACCAACTCTCTGGTTAGCGTATTACCAAAATCGGTCTCACCAAGTTTGTGTAATCGGTCTCACCGAGATTACGTTATGCCCTAACACTAACCATATCGGTCCTACCGAGTTGCATGTCGGTCCCACTGAGAATCCTAATGGTCACTAGATTTGCTGAATCAGCCCAACCAAGTTTATCAATTCGGTCCCACCAAGATTGGCAAGTTGTGTGTAACGGTTAGATTTTGTGTGGACGCTATATATACCCCTCCACCTCCTCTTCATTCGTGGAGAGAGCCATCAGAACGAACCTACACTTCCAACTTACCTTTTTTGATAGAGAACCACCTACACTTGTGTTGAGGCCATGATATTGCATTCTTACCATATGAATCTTGATCTCTAGCCTTCCCAAGTTGCTTTCCACTCAAATCTTCTTTCCACCAAATCTATATCATGTGAGAGAGAGTTGAGTGTTGGGGAGACTATCATTTGAAGCACAAGAGCAAGGAGTTCATCATCAACACACCATTTGTTACTTCTTGGAGAGTGGTGTCTCCTAGATTGGCTAGGTGTCACTTGGGATCCTCCGACAAGATTGTGGAGTTGAACCAAGGAGTTTGTAAGGGAAAGGAGATCGCCTACTTCATGAAGATCTACCCTAGTGAGGCAACTCCTTCGTGGGCGACGACCATGGTGGGATAGACAAGGTTGCTTCTTCGTGGACCCTTCGTGGGTGGAGCCCTCCGTGGACTCGCGCAGCCATTACCCTTCGTGGGTTGGAGTCTCCATCAACGTGGATGTATGATAGCACCACCTATCGGAACCACGACAAAAACATCCGTGTCTCCTATTTGCGTTTGAATCCTCCAAACCCTTCCCTTTACATTCTTGCAAGTTGCATGCTTTACTTTCTGCTTCTCATATACTCTTTGCATGCTTGCTTGAATTGTGTTAAGATTGCTTGACCTGTCCAAAGTTGCTAAAATATGCCAAGAACTAAATTGGGAAAAGGATAAGTTTTATTTGGTCAAGTAGTCTAATCACATCCCCCCCTCTAGACATACTTTCGATCCTACACATGAACAATATGAACATAATATCGCTAGAACAATAGGATCATGGCATGAACATATAAATCTGATGATGCTAGCATGCAACATGATGACACTACATGCACCATTTATTCTACTCGGGTTACCTCGTAACCATCGCATGCATCACTTACCAACTTCGGACATGACACGATCATCTCAGGATCTAATCAAGCTTGGTATAAACAATACCACAGTAATCATCAAATGACCACAAGGAGCTTGATCTTTACCCATGATTCTCGCACAACATCACGAATATCCAACAACTCACTATCCTTGATACCACGGTGATCATTCTGGCGATCACACCCATGACCAACACTTGGTCTCAAACAGTGATCCTTCCGGCGATCACAACCATGACCAACACTTGGTCTCAAACAGTGATCCTTCTGGCGATCACAACCATGACCAACACTTGGCCTCAAACAGTGATCCTTCCGGCGATCACAACCATGACCAATACTTGGCCTCAAACGGTGATCCTTCCGGCGATCACAACCAACTTATCGAACCGTGGTTGTTATTAAGAACATTATTATTAATATTGACTCATAGTGTGACCAACTACAAACTGGGCCCTTATCCGCGGGCGCGGCTATCGATAGATTTAATATACACTCTATAGAGGTTAGTATACTATACCCACACTATGGAACCCATGGTCTCGCACTCCCATTCGGGGTGGACCAATGGCGTTCCGACAAAACCGATCTACTTCCATGACACTCTCCCGGCCACTCCGACCCCTCCCAACTGGGCTAGTCCTGGGTGGCCCCGTGTCTACCAAAGACACAATGACCACCATCATGGCCAAAACATCCCTCATGGGGACCGTCCCTCACGGGGACAGGGTCCATAATAACAACAACAGGCACGCAAGGTTATGTCTGCTTACCGGGCCAGGGTACCACATGCCCATAACCTTCCCTCATTGAAGGCACTAGCGAGAGGCATGCTAATAGACCCAGTTAGGACCTTTCCATAAAGATAAGCGTGGTTGCACTGGTCAATTCAATATGGTGGCACCATGACTCAGCCAACAATTGTTCAAGTTCTATTTAATCCGGTTAAACTTGAATGCGAATATGCTGAGCCATGATAAAATACATGATGCAATTACAATGCATGAGCATGATATCAACATAATCATGAGAGAACCACATAACTATCCACCATATCAACAATGAATCATATCCAACTAAGCATGGCATACTAAACTAGCATGAACATCATAAGTACATACTTCTCTGAAACATAGCATGACCACTAGCATCAACAATAAATACCATGCAAGAACATATCAACAATGCCATCATGCAAGCATTTCATCAACTAGATGTAATGGAACATGTATAACAACGATACTCGAGACAGACAGCAGTCATGCATCGAAGACCATTACCAGCATCAACATGTACTACTAGCAAGCATAAGCATATGAAAGGAATAGTAGCAACTAGCAGGGCATGCTAACTAGGTGCATAACAACATAGCAAGAAAGTAAGCACTAGCCAAGAATCATTACCGAACAACGATAACCATATTTTTCAACAAGCAAACAGTTAATAAATATTCAAGTTGAAAACCATGGCTACTGCATGACTATCATGCAAGTGGGTATTGTGGCTTGCCTGGGGTGATAGAGACTCCAAGAAGAAGTGCGGTGAAGCCGCGGAACAAAACGTTGGACGATTCTTACTCGGAGGGGGCTGATTAGAGGCAAGTGAAAATGGTCATTTTCACTATGAAACCACCTAGTGAAAAGTCACCAAAAGATAGATCTTGACGATACGAAGAACTGGGCGTTGGGTTCACCTCAATCCGAGTTACGGTTGTGGAGTTATGAGGTGTGGAAGAAGAAGGACCAATCTATGAATACTTCTTCAGCAAACAGGTCCCTGAGTGGATAAGCCAGAAACGGATTTCAGAAAATACGCTTTCTAAGTAAGAAAATGTATTTCGGGTTGAGGAAGGAAAGAAGTACGCTTTTCGGCAAATTAAAGCGTACAAATGGAAATACGCCTTCGGGTAAATGAAAACATACTCACCCGGGGGCGCTTCCAATTATGCTGAGCTGGCAATGGGTGGGGCGATTGGGTCGTCTCCTTCCTCTCGCTCCTGTGCTCCCGTGATAAGAGGAGAGGAAATAGGGGAGGGGCGGCGCTGGGGCAGCCGGTCCAGGCCAGCTTCGGCCAGGGCGCGGGCACCAGCGGGCGCGGCCCGGCGTGGCGCGTCTATCCAGGGGGTTGGACGGCCCCGGCGAGGAGAGGAAGACGCGGGGCGGAGGAGGACCGAGGGAAGGCGGGCGGCGGTGGTCTTTGGCGATACTGGCAGCTCCGACGAGGGATGAGGTGGTGGGGCGAACGACGGGGATGAGGGGGGTCTAGTGGAAGGCTCGGGAGGAGGAGAGGAGGGCCGTGGTGGTCGGAACCGAGACCAACTCCGGCGAGGTCACGACGATCTAAGGAAGAAACAGCAAGGGAGATCTTCTTTGGTGGGAAAAAGAGGCGGGGGAGGAGTGAGTGAGGAGAGGGGGACCTCGGGCACTCCTTATATAGCCGCGGGGAGGCTTCTCGAGCTCACGGGCGAGCTCCAACTTGCAAACAATGGAGGACAGAGCCGGTTTGTGGCACAGGCATGGCATTTGCGGCTCATTTAAGGCGAACCACGACGAGGCAGTGATGCAGGGCGACGCAGGGCATCATAGGGGAGCTACTAGACATGAATGGAGGTCGAGACGAGGAGGGAGGGGACGAGAATAGTGGCCGGAACAAGCCAGAGCTCACACTGTGCGTGACGCCAGCGTGATCACTACGTGCACTGGTGCAAATGGCGCGTTCTGGCCAGGCCGACCATGTCTAGTAGATAGACCGTCGTGCCCTTAGTCAAAATGAGGAAATAAATCGGTCCAGGGGCAGAGAAGAGATTTGCACTTAGCTCCAAAGTAAATCAGTAAGAGGGTGTTTGTAACTCTCTGTGGTTAAACCAGCTAGGTAACGTGGTAAAGATTTTGTCTGCTGATGATCACACACTAAGGTGATGCTGATCACCAAAAATCAGACTAAGAGGAGGAGTTTAGATGAGGGTTGTTGTAGAAAGTGCAATACTGGCCAGAATTAGGGATTTGGATGATACACTCACATACTTGATTGTCATGAGCTTAAATTTGGCTAGAGGGGTTATATGATGACATGAAGCTGCTGTAAAAGTTTCATGCCATTTGTAAATACCAAAGTGGCACTTGCTTCACAAAGCTTCATTCTGGACAGAAACTTGGAAAAATTACACAGGGCAATAGGATTAACCAATTGAGGTAAAACTTGGTGGAAGGAGTTTATATATGTAGAAGCATGTCCTGGTAAAGTTTCAGCTCAATTGAAGCAATATAAAATATAGTTGCTTCAGAAACTGAAAATCTGACCAGAAACTATGATTTGGAGCTGGGCTCACATAGATGAGTTAAATGATCTCATATTTAGTGGAGAGTCATGATAATATCATATAAAGGACCATGCAAAATTTCAACTCATTTGGATATGTCTAGCTTGTACTTCCTTCACAATCACTTCCCTTAGACAGGAACTTTGAGAAATTGCTCAGGATAATTACAGGTAATGATTGATCAAAAGGATCACTATAGCTAGCTTGATACTTAAATTACAGAAAGAAATCACTTACAGACAATAGCAACTGACGATAATTTGTCGAGTGCGTCTTGATTGTATAACTGAAACAGTTCAGAATACTCAACGGTCACAGGTTTTTGATGGTAGTAATGATCCTTCTTGACTTGCACCATGAGGGACTCTCGATCGGATCTCTTGGTAATGTCCATGTACCATTGATGCAATTCATACATTCTCGTTGGGAGCTTCTTGACCTCTTCTGGCTTGACCAAAGGTTGGCCCCGGGCATATTTCCGTTTTATTTCCTCCTTTGTAAGCACAGGCATGTCCTCGATCTCAAGCAGTTGTCCAACAGTGATGTTGAGAGTTTCAGCCTGCATTATATGCTCCTGGGTTATTACCACATCGCCCACCTCGGGAACATAAACTGTTTGCCCACAATAATATTGGGCGCGTGTACTATCACGTGTTGTTGGCAGCACAAACAAACGGGGGGATCGATTGTGCCGCCTGTTCTCCCAGCTGGGCAATGGTTTTCCCGCATTTTTTGACAGCTGCTTGTTGTTTGCTCGAGCTCGAGCTTGCCTCCTTCTATAGATGTTGTCGATGTAACTTGCTGATGTGGCGCTCATAGTCTGTGTCAACAGGCTTAGGAGCTGGTGGTTGAGCCATACGAATGAAGTGGTCAACTACTTCCACAGGCACTTTCTCCCTTGGCGGCGGTGGCGGTTTCGGTCCAAAATGGGCGTCGACTTCTGCCCGCACTATGGCATTGGTTTGCTCCTCGGTCCTGTCGTAAGCCCTCTCAGGAAGAGGAGTAGTGAGGTTTGGACCATATTTATATCGCTTGCCTCCGCCTGTAGTTCCTGTACTATGACCTCGACTCGTACCGCTACGCACCATAGCTGCGGGGTGTCTCTTCTGCGATTGCTGAGGCGGCGGAGACGACTAACGGGGATGAGTTGGACGAGGAGGAGTGGCCTGAAGCTGTGCCGGACTTGGAGGAGGAGTGGTGTAACATCCCAAATTTTCAATTTGGAATGTTATACATTAGATCATCATGCATATCATATTTTTCTTGCATTTTGGTCGATCTGAGAAATTTCACGCAACTCAAGGACCCTCGGAGAGAGTTGGAGATTTCGTTATTTTCATATTTGAGAGTTTTCTTGAATTTGAAAAGAGGATCATTTGATTTATTTATTTCATCTTCAATTATTTTTCCAATATCAAAAAAATGAGAGAGGGAATAATATGACTTTCCCAAAGTTAGAAAAAATGAAGATTTAATGAATAAATCAAATTTTGGTTTTGCTGGAGTTTCAATGCTTAATTTGGATAGGGAAAAATGCGCGTTTTCAAAAATTGCATTCTAGGCCCGGAGTAAAGTTCATTTTTGTTCGACTCAATTTTAGGAGTCGGGGAAAAAATTACTTTAGTAATTTTGGAGTTCATTTAGTTTAGTTTTCTTTTGTTTTTCTGCGCGCGAATCCAGTTAAAAAAAGGGACCAAGGCCAGCCGGGCCAAAGGCCCAGCCAGCCGGCCGCCTCCCCAGCCAGCGCGCGCGCCAGGCGCAGCGCCAGGCCGCCGCCTCCCTCGCTCTAGGCCGAGTCCCAGAGGGACTCTAGGCCGGTTAGCCCCCTCCCCCTTTTCCTTGTTTTGTTTTCCCTCTCTTGCTTGCCCCCTACCCCAAGTAATCCCCCCACCTATATAAATACACCCCAAACCCCCCCCCCCTCTCCTCACATCAATCCCAAGCCCCTCTCCTCCTTAGCCGCCGCCGCCGCCCTATAGCCGTCGTCGCCGCCGTTCGCCGGAGCCTCGCCGAGGTTGTCCCGCACTGCGTCTCTTTTTCTCCCCTCGGTTCAGTTTTTCTTCTAAACCGTTCCGGTTCTTTCTAAACCGTTCCGGTTTTCTTTCGTTCCTTGTTTCGGTTTTCTTTTCCGAAAACCCTAGATCGGTTTTCGTTCTTCTTTCGGACCGTTCGTCTCAACGAACGTGATCACCGATTATTCCCCGGTTAACGATGCCCGTTCGTTTAATCGTTCTTCTTTTTCTTTTCGTTGGATTTATTCCGCGATCGTGATCTCAGATCCGATCTTCATTCTAGTCTTTCTTCTCGCTCGTTTATCGGAATCAGGTGATTCAAGCGCCTGGAGTTTCGTTTCGAAACCGCCGTTCCGTCTAATCAACTTCAACAAGTTTTTGCCCCGCTAAAATTTGACCTAGTTTCAACTTGCTAGAACCGAGTTGTTTTCTTCCGCCGTTTGGTTTTCTGTTGTCTGTTCGGTTCGTTCTTTCTTTGCAACCGGAGTTCTTAAGTTGAACTTTCTGGTTCGGTCTCTTGTTCGAGTTTTACCTGTGCATTAGATGAGTACTTATTGTGTGCTTGTTGTTTGTCTGCGATAGATCACCCGGATTGCGCCGCTTGTTACTTCGATTCCCTAGGTCTCGCGGATCATCAGCAAGGCAAGTAACACTTTGATCATACCTTTTCTACAACCCATGTTTTATTGCATTAGATCAATCCTCTCACATTGCATGATTAGGATCTAATTAAATTGTGGGATGGGAAGTAGATGAGGTAGTACCTATTACCTGTTTATTATGAAACCTTTGGGAGTTACTTCTACGTTTGCTTATTATGCCATGCTATGCTAGTAGACGTGGATTGGGTGAGTGATATCCATGACAGATGTGAGTTTATTAATTTTTAATGGTTTATCTAAGGTGGCCACTTAAACACACATCTGGGTGGATTGAGGCACCTGATGTCTATCAGGACTTGCCTGTTTTATTTTGGACCGCCACCCAGGCTCAAAGGGATCATAAGATAATTCATGCTAGAAACTTCCGTGTGCAGCCACATGCTACTATGGGCTCTGGCATAGTTGACTCAGTTGTGCGAACTCTTACGGGGTGGACTAGCAGATGTAGGGGTTGTAGGTGGTACGGTCTACCCCACATGTAAGGTGCTAGCGCTTCTTAAAGACTATCTCTCGGTCATCCGTTTCTCAAACACCATGTAGTGCGAGAAAACAAACGGAGGTGATCGAGTCATGTGGGGAAAAGTGCGCAAACTTCTGCAGAGTGTACAAACTACTGCAAATTAATTGGGATCGAAATGCTGTCAACCATTCTCGATGGTCAACAACCACCATGATAGTTACATAAATTTATTCCTTTGCAGTAGGGAAAACTGGCTTTACGCAAAACTATAACCGTAGAGCTTTCCACCAGCCATATATGCATATAGTATAGCTGTTTCATTCCATTACTCTCTATGTGTTACTTTGCCAGCATATTCCATGTGCTGGCCCGTTTTCGGGCTGCAACTTTCATGTTGCAGACTTTTTAGACGACGAGTAAGGTGCTTTTAGGTCGTGGTTCTATACTCAGTGATGCCGTTGGAGTTGATGGACCCATTTATCTTCCGAGTCTTCCGCTGTTATCATTATTAGATGGCCTTAAGCCATAGTTATTGTAATAAGTTCTCTTTGAGACAACGATGTAATAAGTGTGTGATTGCCACTCTGCTATAAATCCTTCGATGTACTGTGTGGTGTCAGCATTACGGATCCAGGGATGACACCGGAGCACAGTAGACTTGATCCATTCGGGTCGGGTCGCCACAGAGATGGTATCAGAGCACACGCTGACTGTAGGACACGACCACTAAGTTAAAGCCATAGATTACCATTCTCTTCTCATTTTCTAACTCCTCATCTTTTCTACTCTTTTAGGATGACGAACGTGAAGATTAAGTACGCTCAACCGGATGAAGGCACACCTTTTGGATTTCACCTGAAGGAAGTCACCAAGTACCTGAACATTGGATTACCAAGCTTCACGGGAACCTTCAACGCCACTCTGCCTGAAGAGGAGCGCTGGAAGATTCAAGCTCACATTCCGGGAAGAACATTTGCGCCAATCACGAAGCCTATAGATAGTGTTTTCAATGCACCAACCTAGAGTCTGGGAAGGAGCATGGCAGCTCATATCACCATAGGACGCATTAGAGAAGTTTATCAAGAAGACCTCAAGGACACTATCTACCAGATTTGCGGACGCCGAGATGAACAATGGGAGTTAGTCAGCACCAAGAAGGATAGATCCATTGCATCTTTCATCCAGGAGTTAAACCAGCACATTCGACGCCACGAGAACCAGATGTGCAATGATATGATAGAGTTGAAGAATGCGAAGGCAAGGATCATCGAGCTAGAAGGAGAACTGAAGTCTACACGCAAGGACTACATGGACGAGATCGTAGCTCTAGCAAGACACAATGGCGATCTTAAGCAGGAGATTGAAGAACTCAAGAGGAAGTTAGCATCCAAAGAGGAAGACGAGTACGTCGCATGTCCGGACAACTACATCATCATCGACGACACCGATTCGGATCCAAGTGAACCTGACTTTGAAGACGAAGCTGGAGCAGATATCATGGAGTCTTCCACCGGTTCAAATTTCTAGATGACCACCAGATAGTAGTAGTATTCCCCCATGTAAACACAATAGTTCGAGCACTTTTGTGATAGTTAGACTGTTTATAAGCCCTTGTTTGATTGAATGAAGTGATTTTGTGTGCATTTGCTCATGTGCATTGGGGTAGTGTTTTCCCTTTAGACCTCACTCTATTTTCAATTCTCGTCTTTTCTAAAACCCTCAGATGCCTCCGAGACGTGATAATGGATTCCCACCGGAGCTCACTCAGTTGATCCAGCAACTGAATCAATTGATGCAGATGTTAGTCCAAAACCAGCAGAACAACAACAACAACCCACCACCACCACCACCTGTTGACCACTTAGCCCGTTTCCTTAGGCTGAATCCGCCGGTGTTTTCCAGTAGCACCGAGCCAATAGTAGCAGACGATTGGCTCCGCAAGATAGGAAGGGAGTTGACCACTGCAGGATGCACGGATGGTGAGAAAGTGAAGTTTGCCGCTCACCAGCTTGACGGACCCGCGGCAGCATGGTGGGAGAATTTCACAACCACTTACCCAGTTGACACTGTCACATGGGATCAGTTTCAGCAAGCTTTCCGCACTGCCCATGTTTCAGCAGGAGCTATGGCCATGAAGAAGTGTGAGTTTCGCAACTTACGCCAAGGAGGAAGGATAGTTGGCCAGTATGTTGACGATTTCAGCAAGTTAGCACGTTATGCCCCAGATGACGTTGCTACGGATGCAACTAAGCATGAGAAGTTTCTGGAAGGACTGAATGATGAACTAAGCATGAAATTGATGGTAGCAAGTTTCAACAACTACCAGGAGTTGGTAGATCGTGCCATCATGATTGAAGGGAAGCAACAGCAGATTGAGAACCGCAAGACGAAGTATGGACAGGGGAAGTATAACTCTGGAGCCCAGCAGAAGCCCCGTTTTACCCCTAAACCAGGATTTCAGTTTCAGCATACCCATGGAGGAGGTAGTTCGCACAACCATAATTTCCACAAGAATGGTAATGGGAATGGAGGAAGCAACGGCCAGAACCGGACCACCCCATCGACCCCAACCAAGAGAGATCTGAGTCAAGTCACCTGTTTCAAGTGTTCCAAGACCGGACATTATGCCAATGAATGTCCTGAAGGCCAGAATGGAAATGGCAATGGAAGCTCTGGGAAAAAGCCAAACCCTTTCAATAGGGGACAGGTGAACCACGTTAATGTGGAGGAGGTTGAAGATCAACCCGATGCAGTAATCGGTAAGTTTTTGGTTAAGTCATTTACCGCACTTGTTCTTTTTGACACTGGTGCATTGCATTCATACATATCAAGGGGATTTGTGGATAAATATAACCTGCCAACCCAAGCCCTTAGGTCACCCATGTTAGTAAGCTCACCAGGAGCGGAGTTTACGGCTAGACGATGGTGCGATCGGTTACCATTAAGGATTGGTAACTATGTTTTTCCCTCAGACCTAATAGTATTGGAATCTCAAGGATTGGATGTGATATTAGGCATGGATTGGTTATCAAAGTATGAAGGGAATATTGAGTGTGCTAGTATGTCAATTTTGCTTACCACACCAGAAGGGAGAAGGATCAAGTATGTATCCCGGCATGTGCCAAACAGGACATAATTAAATTGCCTAACAGGAGTCGTGCAGGAGGAAGTACAGGTGGTAAAGGATTTCCCTGATGTATTTCCTGAGGAATTACCAGGCATGCCACTGGATAGAGACATTGAGTTTTTGATTGAGTTATTGCCAGGTACAGGCCCAATATCGAAGCGACCGTACCGGATGCCAGCAAAGGATTTGGTACAAATTAAGAATAAGATTAAGGAGTTATTGGATAAAGGTTACATTCGCCCAAGTTCTTCGCCTTGGGGATCACCCGTACTTCTAGTGGAAAAGAAGGATGGATCATTAAGGATGGTTGTTGATTATCGAGGATTGAATGAAGTAACCATCAAGAATAAGTACCCACTGCCAATGATTAATGATCTGTTTGATCGTTTGCAAGGAGCTAAAGTGTTTTCCAAGATCGATTTGCGATCAGGGTACCATCAATTGAAGATTCGAGAGCAGGACATACCTAAGACAACATTCACCACGAGATATGGACTGTATGAGTATACCGTTATGTCATTTGGATTGACTAACGCACCTGCCTATTTTATGAACCTGATGAACAAAGTGTTTATGGAGTTTTTGGATAAGTTCGTCGTAGTGTTCATTGATGACATCCTGGTTTATTCAAAGAATGAAGAGGAGCATAAGGAACATTTGCGTTTGGTTTTGGAGAAACTAAGGGAACATCAGTTATACGCCAAATTCAGCAAATGTGAGTTTTGGTTGAAGGAAGTTGGATTCCTCGGACACGTTATATCCGGAGAAGGTATAGCAGTTGACCCCACTAAGGTTGAGACCGTAACCGAATGGGAATCACCAATGACAGTTGGAGAGATCCGGAGTTTTCTTGGACTCGCAGGATACTACCGGAGGTTCATTGAGAACTTTTCAAAGATTGCAAAGCCTATGACTGAATTGTTGAAGAAGGATACTAAGTTCAAATGGACCGAGGAGTGTGAGGCTAGTTTCCAGGAGTTGAAGAAACACTTGGTTACCTCACCAGTATTGATTTTGCCAGATCAGACCAAGGATTATGAGGTGTATTGCGACGCTTCACGTCGAGGACTTGGAGCAGTGCTTATGCAGGAAGGGAGAGTTGTTTCGTATGCTTCACGACAACTGAAGCCTCATGAGTTGAATTATGCCACGCATGATTTGGAGTTAGCAGCTGTAGTGCATGCATTGAAAACATGGAGACATTTCCTCATTGGAAATCATTGTGAGGTGTACACGGATCACAAGAGTTTGAAGTACATTTTCACGCAGAAGGAGTTGAACCTCAGACAAAGGAGATGGTTGGAGCTCATCAAGGATTATGATATGAGATTGCATTACCATCCCGGAAAAGCTAATGTGGTAGCTGACGCATTGAGCCGTAAGAGCCATGTCAACACCCTAGTGACGGGAGAAGTACCAAAGGAGTTAGCAGAAAACCTTCGTGAGCTATGTTTGGAAATAGTTCCGAGAGGCATTGTAGCAGCATTGGAGATTCAGTCAACATTGATGGATTAGATCAGAGAAGCTCAGAAATCTGACAAGGAGATTGCTGCTATAAAAGAGAAATTGAGCGAAGGAAAAGCAAAGGGATTTCGTGAGGATGAGCACGATACCTTATGGTTTGAAGACCGTGTTTATGTGCCCAATGACCCGGAGATCAGGAAGTTGATTTTGCAAGAGGCACATGATTCACCGTATTCGATCCACCCAGGGAATACCAAGATGTATTTGGATTTGAAGGAAACATTCTGGTGGACCAGAATGAAGAAGGATATTGCAGCATATGTAGCAGTTTGTGACGTATGTCAGAGAGTAAAGGCAGAACATCAGAAGCCAGCAGGATTGTTACAACCATTGCCGATACCCGAATGGAAGTGGGATAAGATAGGCATGGATTTTATCACAGGACTACCCAGGACGAAAGCAGGCTATGACTCGATATGGGTAGTAGTTGATCGTTTGACAAAGGTAGCACATTTTATTCCAGTTAAGACCACTTACACCAGTGCTAAGTTGGCGAAGATATACATGACTAGGATCATTTGTTTGCATGGAGTTCCGGGGAGTATCGTATCAGATAGAGGAACCCAATTTACCTCAAAGTTTTGGAATCAGTTGCATGAGACTTTGGGTACCAGACTAGAGTTCAGCACACCTTTTTACCCACAGACGGATGGACAGACCGAGAGAGTCAATCAGATTTTGGAAAATATGCTGAGAGCTTGTGCACTAGATTATGGATCTAGTTGGGATGATAACTTGCCGTATGCGGAGTTTTCCTACAACAATAGTTATCAAACCAGTTTGAAGATGGCACCTTTCAAAGCTTTATACGGAAGGAGGTGCAGGACACCGTTGTCATGGGACGAAGTTGGAGATCGTCAATTCTTTGGACCAGATTTGATTAAGGAGTCTTAACGGAAAGTTAAGTTGATTCGCGATAGGCTCAAGGTAGCCCAGTCCAGGCAGAAGAGCTACGCAGATTCTAAACGCAAGGAGACAGTTTACGAAACCGGAGACAGAGTTTACCTTCGAGTATCCCCACTTCGAGGAGTTAAGCGCTTTGGAGTTAAGGGAAAGTTAGCACCGCGTTTCGTTGGACCGTACAAGATCTTGCAACGTATGGGAGGAGTCGCTTATAAGTTGGAATTACCAGAGGAGCTGTCAGGAGTTCATGATGTATTCCATGTTTCTCAGCTAAAGAAATGTCATGTCGAGATGGCGGAGGTACCGCTAAGAGATACCGTGCCACTCGAAGCGATTCAGTTGAAGGACGACTTAACATATGAGGAGAAGCCAGTCAAGATTCTCGATTATGCCAGCAGAGTTACCCGCAGCAAGGTTATCAAGTTTTGCAAAGTTCAGTGGAACCACCACTCAGAGGATGAAGCCACCTGGGAGAGAGAAGAAGATTTGCTCAAGGACCACCCTCACCTATTTTCTAGCCAACCCGAATCTCGAGGGCGAGATTCATCTTAAGGGGGGCAGGTTTGTAACATCCCAAATTTTCAATTTGGAATGTTATACATTAGATCATTATGCATATCATATTTTTCTTGCATTTTGGTCGATCCGAGAAATTTCACGCAACTCAAGGACCCTCGGAGAGAGTTGGAGATTTCGTTATTTTCATATTTGAGAGTTTTCTCGAATTTGAAAAGAGGATCATTTGATTTATTTATTTCATCTTCAATTATTTTTCCAATATCAAAAAAATGAGAGAGGGAATAATATGACTTTCCCAAAGTTAGGAAAAATGAAGATTTAATGAATAAATCAAATTTTGGTTTTGCTGGAGTTTCGTTGCTTTTTTTTGGATAGGAAAAATGCGCGTTTTCAAAAATTGCATTCTAGGCCCGGAGTAAAGTTCATTTTTGTTCGACTCAATTTTACGAGTCGGGGAAAAATTTACTTTAGTAATTTTGGAGTTCGTTTAGTTTAGTTTTCTTTTGTTTTTCTGCGCGCGAATCCAGTTAAAAAAAAGGGACCAAGGCCAGCCGGGCCAAAGGCCTAGCCAGCCAGCCGCCTCCCCAGCCAGCGCGCGCGCCAGGCGCAGCGCCAGGCCACCGCCTCCCTCGCTCTAGGCCGAGTCCCAAAGGGACTCTAGGCCGGTTAGCCCCCCCCCCCTTTTCCTTGTTTTGTTTTCCCTCTTTTGCTTGCCCCCTACCCCAAGTAATCCCCCCCACATATATAAATACACCCCAAACCCCCCCCCCTCTCCTCACATCAATCCCAAGCCCCTCTCCTCCTTAGCCGCTGCCGCCGCCGCGCTATAGACGCCGTCGCCGCCCTATAGCCGCCGTCGCCACCGTTCGCCGGACCCTCGCCGAGGTTGTCCCGCGCCGCGTCTCTTTTTCTCCCCTCGGTTCAGTTTTTCTTCTAAACTGTTCCGGTTCTTTCTAAACCATTTCGGTTTTGTTTCGTTCCTTGTTTCGGTTTTCTTTTCCGAAAACCCTAGATCGGTTTTCATTCTTCTTTCGGACCGTTCATCTCAACGAACGTGATCACCGATTATTCCCCGGTTAACGACGCCCATTCGTTTAATCGTTCTTCTTTTTCTTTTCGTCGGATTCTTCGTTCTAGTCTTTCTTCTCGCTCGTTTATCAGAATCAGGTGATTCAAGCGCTTGGAGTTTCGTTTCGAAACCGCCGTTCCGTCTAATCAACTTGACCTAGTTTCAGCTTGCTAGAACCGAGTTGTTTTCTTCCGCCGTTTGGTTTTCCGTCGTCTATTCGGTTCGTTCTTTCTTTGCAACCGGAGTTCTTAAGTTGAACTTTCTGGTTCGGTCTCTTGTTCGAGTTTTACCTGTGCATTAGATGAGTACTTATTGTGTGCTTGTTGTTTGTCTGTGATAGATCACCCGGATTGCGCCGCTTGTTACTTCGATTCCCTAGGTCTCGCGGATCATCAGCAAGGCAAGTAACACTTTGATCATACCTTTTTCTACAACCCATGTTTTATTGCATTAGATCAATCCTCTCACATTGCATGATTAGGATCTAATTAAATTGTGGGATGGGAAGTAGATGAGGTAGTACCTATTACCTGTTTATCATGAAGCCTTTGGGAGTTACTTCTACGTTTGCTTATTATGCCATGCTATGCTAGTAGACGTGGATTGGGTGAGTGATATCCATGACAGATGTGAGTTTATTAATTTTTAATGGTTTATCTAAGGTGGCCACTTAAACACACATCTGGGTGGATTGAGGCACCTGATGTCTATCAGGACTTGCCTATTTTATTTTGGACCGCCACCCAGGCTCAAAGGGATCATAAGATAATTCATGCTAGAAACTTCCGTGTGCAGCCACATGCTACTATGGACTCCGGCATAGTTGACTAAGTTGTGCGAACTCTTACGGGGTGGACTAGCAGATGTAGGGGTTGTAGGTGGTACGGTCTACCCCACATGTAAGGTGCTAGCGCTTCTGAAAGACTATGTCTTGGTCATCCGTTTCTCAAACACCATGTAGTGTGAGAAAACAAACGGAGGCGATCGAGTCATGTGGGGAAAAGTGCGCAAACCTCTGCAGAGTGTACAAACTAATCATGATTAGCCGTGTCCCCGGTTATGGACAACTTGAGTATCTAGTACTTGAATCTCATGTGAATCTCATCATGTTACTTCTAATTAATATTGTTGGGTTTAATTGTTCACTTAATTGGGATCAGAATGTTGTCAACCATTCTCGATGTTCAACAACCACCATGATAGTTACATAAATTTATTCCTTTGCAGTAGGGCAAAACTGGCTTTACGCAAAACCGTAACCGTAGAGCTTTCCACCAGCCATATATGCATATAGTATAGCTGTTTCATTCCATTACTCTCTATGTGTTACTTTGCCAGCATATTCCATGTGCTGACCCGTTTTTGGGCTGCAACTTTCATGTTGTAGACTTTTCAGACGACGAGTAAGGCGCTTTTAGGTCGTGGTTCTATACTCAGTGATGCCGTTGGAGTTGATGGACCCATTTATCTTCCGAGTCTTCTGCTGTTATCATTATTAGATGGCCTTAAGCCATAATTATTGTAATAAGTTCTCTTTCAGACAATGATGTAATAAGTGTGTGATTGCCACTCTGCTATAAATCCTTCGATGTACTGTGTGGTGTCAGCATTACTGATCCAGGGATGACACCGGAGCACAGTAGACTTGATCCATTCGGGTCGGGTCGCCACAAGTGGCCTGAGGTTGTGCCGGACTTGGAGGAGGAGTGGACGTCTGACGCTGTGTCGGACTTGGAGGAGGAGTGGCCTGACACTTTGCCAGACTTGGAGGAGGAGGAGTGGCCTCACGCGTTGGTGGACTTGGAGGAGCGGGAGTCTGCTGACTTGGTGGCGGACTTCGACGAGGAGTCGGGTGACGCGGTGTCGGTGGCCTTCGAAAGATGATGCAATCCTTTCTCCATAGGATGATATGATGTTTGGCATCTCCGAGTGTGTGCTCCTCATCACCTCCAGGAATGTCAAGCTCTAGCCCCGAATATTGGTCCACCACCTCATCAACCACGACACGAGCATAGCTTGCTAGAATCGGGTTGCAATGGAAGGTTGCATCGAGGGAATTTGTATAAGCAATGCCGTCCGCCACCTTCAAGGATATGTTCTTAATTTTGAAGTGTAGCTCGTAGTAAGTGTTCTCCGTGATGTCATCCACAGGGTATCTATCCAGCATTGCGTCAAACGGGGCGGAACCCATGCTGCTTCTCGGCATGGATGGGGCGGTGGTATCCAATGCTGGATCATCCGCTAGCTGCTGCAGCTACTGAGACCCCCTTTGTTGGCTAAGTGAGTCGATCTGCTCCTGCTGCCGCTGGAATTAGACTACCAAGTCCGCGTGCGCTGATTCTAGGCCTTGAAGGCGTTCATAGTCCAGCTTCCTCTTCTCCTCCTCCATCTTCCTCTGCTTCTCCTCCGCAATCTTCCTTCTCGCACGGGTTCTGTAGTCGGTGTTCCAGTCCGAAAACCCCTCATACCACGGAATAACACCCTTGCCTCGTGTTCTTCCCGGGTGTTCAGGAATTCCCAGGGCACGCGTAAGCTCATCGTTCTCTCTGTTGGGCTGGAACACCCCCGTTCGAGCCTCTTCTATTGCAACAAGTATATTATCGTCGGCTCCGTTCAGACATGCCTTCATCGAAACTTTGCCTGTCTTCGGGTCCAACTCCCCCCATGCGCATAGAACCAAGTCCTGCACCTAGGAGGACAGCTCATAGTAACCGGAGTGACACCTGCATCCTCCATCTCTTTCTCAGACTTATCCCACTTAGGCATTGCCACCGCGTAGCCACCTGGCCCCAGCTTATGGAACTTATCCTTTTTTTCAGCATTCTTCTTGTTTATTCCCGACCGTTCCTTAGCTAATTCTAAATCCTTGAATTTCACGAAATCGTCCCAATGAGCACTTTGATTCTCTAGTGTTCCCTCGAATACTGGAGTCTTCCTTCCTCCCTTGACGTACTTGTCCCATTCACGATTCTTGTGGTTCTTGAATGCAACCGCCATCTTCCTAAGAGCAGCGTCCTTGACTTTCTGCACATCTGCTTCTGTGAAATGATCTGGTAGGGTGAAATGTTCCATGAGAGTATCCCAAAGCAGACTTTTTTGTCTGTCATCGACAAAAGTAAGATTTGGACGTGGCTTTGCTGGCTCTCTCCATTCTTGAAGGGAGATCGGGAGTTGGTCCTTCACAAGAACTCCGCACTGATGAACGAACTTGTCCGCAATCTTCTTAGGCGCTAATGGTTCGCCATTAGGTTTGATTGCCTCGATATTATACTTTACGCCCTCCTTCAACTTTTTGTTCGGGCCTCGTTTCATCCTGTTGCCTGAAGATTTGCTCGATCCGGATGGCTGAAAGAAGAAAGATCGATTCGTTAATATATCTTCAACTCATTTAAAACATGTGATGATCACCAGATGCCTGCTTATATAAATATATATACCTCACCGATCATGACTTCATCATTTCGGTCGTCGCGATCGAATATCATATCACCCTCTCCGGTGTTGTTTAGAAATTCGGAGCCGTCATAATCTTCTTCATTCTAATCATCATCTGGCCCACGTATTATATCGAACATGGTCTGTTCTCCCTCTCTGTTGGTATTGTCCGCCATAGCTTTTATTTAACTATGCCAAAAGAAATAAAAAACAATTTAGTATTCAAATTACATCGTCTCGAATAATAGATATAATCTCGAATACATCGTCTCGAATAATAGATATAATCTCGAATACATCATCTCGAATAATATATAATATTGAATAGTACATCACTAGCTAGGTAGCTAATTAAAGATCGAATACTACAGAAGAATCTAGGACACTCGCGGTTCCTGCGGCGCGGGCGGTGGACACCAAAGAGAAGGAACCCTCACAGGATCATAGCTGAAGTGAGATCCCTGAAGAAACTGCCAGGTATTGGAGAACCTGCCGCCCTCTAACGCAACCATGTAGCGATGGACGTGCTCGTCCTCCTCCCTAACACGGCGACGTACCACCTCCAGCGGGGCCGGCTCCCTCCGCACCGAAACTGGCCCACGCGAACGCCACCAAACGAGATTAGGGTCGACGACGGGACCCGGGGTCGGGTTCCTCATCAAGCGGCGCGGCCCTCCAGGCAGCACCTCCCAGTGCCAGCCCGGCGGAGCCCAGTCCCGGACATGGGTCAGTCGGACGTCGTCGCGGATGGGTCGACGGCAAGGATGCAGGTCGGGCATCGTTGAGAACAAATACTAGCTATATGCCCGCAAAAAGTAACATTTTTTTAATGATTGGATTTTGATAACTAAAATTTCTAACATTTCTATATAACACTTATTATGCTATCATTGCATATGTCAAAATTCTATATGCTATTTCATACTAATTAGGCATCTAACACTAAAAACAGAAAACACAACTTTTATACATCCATTAAAAAACTGAAAAACAACATTATATAAAAAATTTCCATACTTATTAAACACTAATTATATCCATCTAACATGCATTCATACATATATACTAGTGAAAAAATAATAATCTAAAAACTCTAAACTAATTAAACATACAAAATACGTATATACTAATATATACATGCATTAATTCATACATATGTACGTGTGTGTGTGTGTTCATCATGCTTGTGTCTGTGTGTGTATGGGCTCGGGGAGGGGCGGCGCCCATGGTGGCCGCCGGGGGCGAGGGAGAGGGGTTAGAGGGGGAGAGCTCACAGCGGGGCGACGGCGACGGCGAGGCGACGGCCGGGGGCGGCGACGGGCCGGGGCATGATGCGGGGGCGGCGACGCAGGGACGGTGCGACGGGGACGAGCCCGGGGCGGCGACGGAGACGAGGGCGGCGACGGGGACGGGGGCGGCGACTGGGACGGGGGCGGCGACGGCGACGGCGTCGATCGATCGGGGCGCGCGGGAGGTTTTTCAATGGGGAAACAGAGGAAGAAACAGAGGGAGAATGAAATTTTCGTAAGTGTTGTATATATAGAAGGCACCTTTAGTACCGGTTGGAGCCACCAACCGGTACTAAAGGCCTGTTTTGGCCAGGCCAAGCGGCGGGAACCGCACCCCCTTTAGTATCGGTTGGTGGCTCCAACCAGTACTAAAGGCCCCCCTTTAGTACCGGTTGGTGCCACGAACTGGTACTAAAGGGGGTGCGCTGGCGCAGGTGCGTTGCGCAAGTTTAGTCCCACCTCGCTAGCCGAGGGGCGACCGCACTGGTTTATAAACCCCCGTGCGGTAGCTCTCTCGAGCTCCTCTCCAAAGCAGGCCTATTGGGCCTACATGTTCTGTGCTGCCCTGTTGGCCTACTGGGCCTTTGCGGGCCTGCATCCTGGCCCAACAACGGGTTGGGTTTCTAGTCGTATGCAGGCCGCTCTGGCCTAGTAGGCGGGCTTTTTTTTATTTTTTTGCTTTATTTATTTTTGAGTGGTTTTTTGTGTATTTAGAGTTTCTTTGTGAATATTTTTGCTTTAGGTACAAAAAATTACAAACTTTCTGTTAGTGCCCGTAGTTTTCAAAATTGAATAGTTTAAATTTTGAATTATTTGAAATTAGTGTGAATCACTAGTTTGTGAATAATTTAACTTTAAAAATCAGTAAAGGCATGAAAGAATTTGTTTGCACATAAAATTTCTTCATGTTTCAAATGCCAAAACACATAATTAACTACCCTAACTATTACAGAGATTCCCTTCTGGGTGTGAAACACAGAAGAAAGTGATGATAGTGAAGCCGATCACATCCCAGATCTTTGGGTGTGAAACTTTTTCTTCGCGTGTGTCCCTTTGCGCCGTAACCATGGAAAATCTTCATCATTTAACGGGATGCTCGGGTCAATATTCACTGTGAATGGAGAAATTTCATCAAACTTTTCATAATCTTCTGACTTGTCTGTCTTGTCATCCACTCCCATGATGTTTCTCTTCCCAGAAAGAACTATGTGCCGCTTTGGCTCATCGTACGATGCATTCGCTTCCTTATCTTTTCTTTTTCTTGGCTTGGTAGACATGTCCTTCACATAGAAAACCTGTGCCACATCATTGGCTAGGATGAATGGTTCGTCTGCATACGCAAGATTGTTGAGATCCACTGTTGTCATTCCGTACTGCGGGTCTTCCGTTACCCCGCCTCGTGTCATATTGACCCATTTGCACCGAAACAAAGGGACCTTCAAACCACGTCGATAGTCAAGTTCCCATATGTCCTGTATATAACCATAATATGTTTCCTTTCCCATCTTGGTTTCTGCATCAAAGCGGACACCACAGTTTTGGTTGGTGCTCTTCTTATCTTGGGCGATCGTGTAAAATGTATTACCATTTATCTCGTACCCTTTGAAAGTCATTATATTCGAAGATGGTAACTGGGACAACAAGTACAGGTCATCTTCAATAGAGGTGTCATGCATGGTACGTGTCTGCAACCATCTGGCGAAACTCCTGGTTTGTTCACGTGTAATCCAGTCATCAGACCGCTCCGGGTATTTGGAGCGTAGCAAATTCTTGTGTTCATCCATATACGGAGCCACCAAGGTGGAATTCTGTAGAACTGTGTAGTGTGCTTCAGTGAGAGAATGTCCGTCCATACATATTATTTGTTCCCCTCCTAGCGTGCCTTTTCCATCCAGTCTGCCCTTATGCCGCGATTCAGGAACACCAATCGGCTTAAGGTCAGGAATAAAGTCAATACAAAACTCAATGACCTCCTCATTTTGATGGCCCTTGGAGACGCTTCCTTCTGGCCTAGCACGGTTATGAACATATTTCTTTAAGACTCCCATGAACCTCTCAAAGGGGAACATATTGTGTAGAAATACAAGACCCAAAACATTAATCTCTTCGCATAGGTGAACTAGGACGTGCGTCATGATTTTGAAGAAGGATGGTGGGAACACCAACTCGAAACTGACAAGACATTGCACCAAATCATTCTCTAACCTTGGTATGATTTCTGGATCGATTACCTTCTGAGAGATTGCATTGAGAAATGCACATAGCTTCACAATGGCTAATCGAACGTTTTCCGGTAGAAGCCCCCTCAATGCAACCGGAAGCAGTTTCGTCATAATCACGTGGCAGTCATGAGACTTTAGGTTCTGGAACTTTTTCTCTCCCATGTTTATTATTCCCTTTATATTCGACGAGAAGCCAGACGGTACCTTAATACTGAGCAGGAATTCAAAGAAGATTTCCTTCTCTTCTTTGGTAAGAGCATAGCTTGCATGACCTTGATGTATGCCGTCTTTTCCGTGCATACGTTGCTGGTCCTCTCGTGCCTTAGGTCGATCTTTTGTCTTCCCATACACGCCCAAGAAGCCAAGCAGGGTCACACAAAGATTCTTCGTCATGTGCATCACGTCGATTACGGAGCGGACCTCTAGGTCTTTCCAATAGGGCAGGTCCCAAAATATAGATTTCTTCTTCCACATGGGTGCGCGTCCGTCAGCGTCATTCGGAACAGGTTGTCCACCAGGACCCTTTCCAAAGACCACCTTCAAATCCTTGACCATATCATGTACATCAGCACCAGAACGGTGGCGAGGCTTCGTCCGATGATCCGCCTCACCTTTGAAATGCTTGCCTTTCTTTCTTATGGGATGCCTGCTCGGAAGAAATCAACGATGTCCTAGGTACACATTCTTCTTACAATTAGCCAAATATATACTGTCGGTATCGTCCAAACAGTGCGTGCATGCGCGGTATCCCTTGTTTGCCTGTCCTGAAAGGTTACTGAGAGCAGGCCAATCATTGATGGTCACGAACAGCAACGCCTTTAGGTCAAATTCTTCCCCCATGTGCTCATCCCACGCACGTACACCTGTTCCATTCCACAGTTGTAAGAGTTCTTCAACTAATGGCCTTAGGTACACATCAATGTCGCTGCCGGGTTGCTTAGGGCCTTGGATGAGCACTGGCATCATAATGAACTTCCGCTTCATGCACAACCAAGGAGGAAGGTTATACAAACATAGAGTCATAGGCCAGGTGCTATGGTTGCTGCTCTGCTCCCCAAAAGGATTAATGCCATCTGCGCTTAGACCAAACCATACACTCCTTGCATCATCTGCAAACTCCTTCCCGTAGTTTCTTTCGATTTTTCTCCACTGCGACCCGTCAGCGGGTACTTTCAACTTTCCGTGTTTCTTACGGTCTTCTCTATGCCATCGCATCGCCTTGGCATGCTCTTTGTTTTGGAACAAACGTTTCAACCGTGGTATTATAGGAGCATACCACATCACCTTGGTAGGAATCTTCTTCCTGGGGCGCTCGCCCTCGACATCACCAGGGTCATCGCGGCTGATCTTATAGCACAATGCACCACATAGCGGGCAAGCGTTCAAATCCTCGTACTCACCGCGGTAGAGGATGCAATCATTAGGGCATGCATGTATCTTCTGCACCTCTAACCCTAGAGGGAAGACAGCCTTCTTTGCTTCGTACGTACTCTCAGGCAATTCGTTGTCCTTTGGAAGCATATCCTTTATCATTACCAGCAACTTTCCAAATCCCTTGTCAGATACACCATTCTCTGCCTTCCATTGCAGCAATTCTAGTGTGGTGCCCAGCTTTTTCTTGTCACCTACGCAATTCGTGTACAACAATTTTTTGTGATCCTCTAACATGCGCTGCAACTTCTTCTTCTCCAAATCACTTGCGCAGTTTCTCTTTGCATCGGCAATGGCCCGACCTAGATCATCAGCGGGCTCATCTGATGCCTCTTCTTCAGCTTCTTCCCGCATTGCCGGCTTAGCTTCTTCCCGCATTACCGGCTCAGCTTCTTCCCCCATTATTGAATCATCGTATTCAGGGAACCCATGGCCAGGATAGCTGTCGTCGTCCTCTTCTTCTTCATTGTCTTCCATCATAACCCCTCTTTCTCCGTGCTTGGTCCAAACATTATAGTGGGGCATGAAACCGGACTTAAATAGGTGGACGTGAATGGTTCTTGACGTAGAGTAATTGTGACCATTCTTACAGCCAGCACATGGACAAGGCATAAAACCATCCACCCGCTTGTTTGCCTCAGCCGCAAGAAGAAAAGTATGCACGCCCTCAATGAACTGGGGAGAGCATCGGTCATCGTACATCCATTGCCGCTCATCTTCATTACACAACACCGAATAGACCAAATTAATACAAGTTCATACATAAAGTTCATACAACACTTAAATGCAACAAGCAAATAACTCTCTAGCTAAAGCATTTAAATGCAACAACAAATGCGATCAAGATCGCAACTAAGGTAACAATGGATCCAACAGCATAATGATACCAAGCCTCACTATCGATGGCATATTTTCTAATCTTTCTAATCTTCAAGTGCATTTTCTCCATATTGATCTTGTGATCATCGACGACATCGGCAAGATGCAACTCCAATTCCATCTTCTCCCCCTCAATTCTTTTCAATTTTTCTTTCAAGTACTCGTTTTCTCTTTCAACTAAATTTAACCTCTCGACAATAGGGTCGGTTGGAATTTCCGGTTCACATACCTCCTAGAAAAAATTTCTATGTCAACTTGATGGGCATAATTTTTCATAAACGCGAAATGCAACTAGTTTTAAAAGAGAATATATATACCACATCCGAATCATAACAAGGACAAGGGCCGACGGGGACGGATATCAAAACCATGGCACTATATGTATAACAAACAACGTACGGGTAAGATAATTATACAAGTAACTATATATCCAAATCACACAAACATCAATTTTTATATAAAATTTCATGAACAAGAGGCTCACCACAAGGTGGTGCCGGCGACGGGACGGTGCGGGCGATCGACGGTGGTTACGACGGAGATTTAGAAGGCACTAAGTAAACCACACCTATATATGCAAACTAAGTGTTATTTTTGACCTCAAATTGCATATAAATCAAATACTAGCACATATATATATCCTCCCAAATTACTAAACTCACAAATTAATCACTATATAAAGCATTGCAAGAGCTAATCTAGCAATGAGAGATGAAAGGACAAAGTTGCTAACCTTTGTGATCATTTGAATGGATCGGGGCCTTCAAATCTTGAAAAATTTTGGGCAAAATGTGTGATGAGCTCGAGAGGAAGAGGGGAAGAACAGAGAGAGGAGAGGGGAAAGGGGAAGAACAAAGCGAGCTCGGGTGGATGAAGGGTTTATGTAGGACGACCTTTAGTACCGGTTCGTGCCAAGAACCGGTACTAAAGGGGCTAGAGGGGCCCCAGTCTGACAACATCCTGCCACCACTCTCATTAGTACCAGTTCGTGGCACGAACTGGTGCTAAAGGTTCGCCACAAACCGGTACTAATGAAAGCGGCCCGGCTAGCCGTTGGAACCGGCACTAATGTATACATTAGTGTCGGCTCAAATACAAACCGGCACTAATGTGCTTCATGTTTGACCCTTTTTCTACTAGTGGTCTAGAGCGGTGCGCTCCTCTCCTGGCGGCGCGAGGGAGGGATCGGGAGGGAGAGGTGCGCGAGGGATCGGGCTAAGGTAGCGCTAGGTTTAGGTGGGTGCGGCCGGGCCTAAAGGGCCGGCGCTGGAGTTTGGCCTTGGGCCGCACTGGTCGTTGGGAGGCCCAGGTGGGCTGGCTCTCCTCTCTCCATTCTTTCTTCTTTAACCGAAAAGAAAATAGAGGGAAAGGAACAAGAAGGGGGGTTAGGGAAAAGAATTTGAGCAGGAGGAGAATTTTCCTGGACTCATAAAAATGTGCATGTTCACAGAAAAATAGAAGTGGCAAGATTGAAAGATCTGGATTCAAATCCATTTGAATTTAATTCAAATGTTTTGAGTAAGTACAAGGTTTTGAAGACTCCAAAAATGTTGGGAATTTTGGTGGAGCTCGGGAAAGTTGAAAGAATTTGCGGCAAAGTTGGAGGACAAGAATTGAGATGGAAAAGGCATGGAGCTTAACTGTAAGTGTGTTATGGTTAATTCCAAAAGAATGGAATATTTATAATAGCTCCCTAAAATATTGGGAGAGTATGTTATAAAGAGCAATCACCATGTGAGTCCCCTCGGTTTAAATGGATCGAAGATCCATACGGTTTATTTGGTTGAGTTTTAGAACGGGTTGCACGAGACATGATGCAATGCACATGATGCAAAGATGAATGCAAAGAACCAAACAATTCACACGATGAAAACCCGGAAACCCTGGAAGGCCTCTGAAGCTCCGGTCTTGGGGCGTCACACTATGGAACCCATGGCCTCGCACTCCCATTTGGGTGGACCAACGGCGTTCCGACAAAAACCGATCTAATGCCATGACACTCTCCCGGCCACTCTGACCCACTCCCAACTGGGCAAGTCCTGGGTGGCCCCGTGTCTACCAAAGACACAACTACCACCGTCATGGCCAAAACATCCCTCACGGGGACCGGATCCATAATAACAATAATGGGCACACAAGGTTATGTCTGCTTACCGGGCCAGGGTACCGCACGCCCATAACCTTCCGTCGTTGGAGGCACCGGCGAGAGGCACGACAATAGACCCAGTTAGGACCTTCCCATAAAGATAAGCGTGGTTGCACTGGTCAGTTCGATATGGTGGCACCATGACTCAGCCAACAGTTGTTCAAGTTCAATTTAATCTAGTTAAACTTGAATGCAAATATGCTGAGCCATGATAAAATACATGATGCAATTACAATGCATGAGCATGATATCAACATAATCATGACAGAACCACATAACTATCCACCATATCAACAATGAATCATATCCAACTAAGCATGCCATACTAAACTAGCATGAACATCATAAGTACATACTTCTCCAAAACATAGCATGACCACTAGCATCAACAATAAATATCATGCAATAACATATCAACAATGCCATCATGCAAGCATTTAACCAACTGGATGTAATGGAACATGTATAACAACGGTACTCGAGACAGACGGCAGTCATGCATCGAAGACCATTACCAGCATCAACATGTACTACTAGCAAGCATAAGCATATGAAAGGAATACTAGCAACTAGCAGGGCATGCTAACCAGGTGCATAACAACATAGCAAGAAAGTAAGCACTAGCCACGAATCATTACCGAACAACAATAACCATATTTTTCAACAAGCAAACAATTAATAAATATTCAAGTTCAAAACCATGGCTACTGCATGACTATCATGCAAGTGGCTATTGTGGCTTTCCTGGGGTGACGGAGACTCGAGGAAGAAGTGCAGTGAAGCCGCCGAACGAAACGTCAGACGATTCTTACTCGGAGGGGGCTGATTAGAGGCAAGGGCAAAAATGGTCATTTTCACTATGAAACCACCTAGTGAAAATGCTACCAAAAGATAGAGCTCAACGATACGAAGAAGTGAGCGTTGGGTTCACCTCAATCGGAGTTACGGTTGCGGAGTTATGAGGTGTGGAAGAAGAAGGACCAATCTGTGAATACTTCTTCAGCAAACAGTTCCCTGAGTGGATAAGACAAAAACGAATTTCAGAAAATACGCTTTCTGAGTAAGAAAACGTATTTCGGGCTGAGGAAGGAAAGAAGTACGCTTTCGGGCAAATGAAAGCGTACAAATGGAAATACGCCTTCGGGTAAATGAAAACATACTCACCCAGGGGCGCTCCCACTTATGCTGAGCTGGCAATGGGTGGGGGCGATCGGGTCGTCTCCTTCCTCTCGCTCCTATGCTCCTGTGAGCATAGGAGAGGAAATAGGGGAGGGGGCGGCGCTGGGGCTGCCGGTCCAGGCCAGCTCTGGCCAGGGCGCGGGTGCCGGCGGGCGCGGTCCGGCATGGCGCATCCGTCCAAGGGGTCGGCCGGCCCCGGGGAGGAGAGGAGGACGCGGGGCGGAGGACCGAGGGGAGGCAGAGGACGGCGGTCGGCGGTGGTCTTTGGCGATACTGGCAGCTCCAGCGAGGGATGAGGTGGTGGGGCGAACGGCGGGGATGAGGGGGATCTAGTGGAAGGCTCGAGAGGAGGAGAGGAGGGTCGTGGTGGTCGGAGCTGAGACCAACTCCGGCGAGGTCACGACGATCCGAGGAAGAAACAGCGAGGGAGAGCTACATCGGTGGGAAAAAGAGGCGGGGGAGGAGTGAGTGAGGAGAGGGTGACCTTGGGCACTCCTTATATAGCCGCGGGGAGGCTTCTCGAGCTCACGGGCGAGCTCCAACTTGCAAACAATGGAGGACAAAGCCGGTTTGTGGCATGGGCATGGCATTTGCTGCTCATTTAAGGCGAACCACGATGAGGCAGCGATGCGGGGCAGCGCGGGGCATCACGGGGGAGCTACTAGACATGAATGGAGGTCGAGACGAGGAGGGAGGGGACGAGAACAATGGCCGGAACAAGCCAGAGCTCACACTGTGCGTGACACCAGCGTGATAACCATGGGCACTGTTGCAAACGGCGCGTTCTGGCCGGGCCGACCATGTCCAGTAGATAGACCGTCGTTCCCTTAATCAAAATGAGGAAATAAATCGGTCCAGGGGCAAAGAAGAGATTTGCACTTAGCTCCAAAGTAAATCAGTAAGAAGGTGTTTGTAACTCTCTATGGTTAAACCATCTAGGTAACATGGTAAAAAGTTTGTTTGCTGATGATCACACACTAAGGTGATACTGATCACCAAAAATCAGACTAAGAGGAGGAGTTTAGATGAGGGCTGCTGTAGAATGTGCAATACTGGCCAGAATTAGGGATATGGATGATACACTCTCATACTTGATTGTCATGAGCTTAAATTTGGCATAGAGGGGTTATATGATGATATTAAGCTGCTGTAAAAGTTTCAGGCCATTTGTAACCAAAGTGGCACTTGCTTCACAAAGCTTCATTCTGGATAGAAACTTGAAAAAATTACACATGGCAATTGGATTAACCAATTGAGGTAAACTTTGTAGAAGGAGTTGAGATAGGTAGAAGCATGTCCTGGTAAAGTTTCAGCTCAATTGAAGCAATATAAAATATAGTTGCTTCACAAACTGAAAATCTGACCAGAAACTAAGATTTGGAGCTGGGCTCACATAGATGAGTTAAATGAGCTCATATTTTGTGGAGAGTCATGATAAGATCATATAAGTTTGGGTTGAAGTAGGCAAAGATAAATGGCACTTGGTTCACAATGTGTCATTTAGGATAGAATAGGAAAAGAATTATTGGAGGGTTATTTTTGAACATGGCAAAGAAATATTTTGCCATATTTGAGGAACATATTACCCAAACAATTTATGAGAATTATTTGGTAATTTTAGGAGTGATAGAAATATAGGTTGCTTCAAAACCTAGGGTTTTAAGGGTTATTCCTTTATCAGAAAAGGAATATTCCCAACAAAAGTATATTGGGTTAGGTCAAGGATGGAAATGGCATGATCTTGGGATGATGAAGAGGGTGACAAGACACTATTAAACGTAGGAAGACATGATCGTCCCAAGTTTCAAAACCACACAGCCACGGAAAAGCAACTCAAAATAGGAAATCCAAGAAAATCGAAGGAAAAAGAAAACAGCAAAAATCCAGGCTATTACAAACCTTCCCCCCTTAAAGAAATCTCGTCCTCGAGATTTGGTTGCTCAGGGTTAAATAATTTTCCTGACTTGAAGAAACCGTTTCCAGCTCAGGTTTCTTTTATTCATCCTTATATAATATTTCCACTGAATTGGATCTAACTGACTGTCTTGATCTAGGGTGGTTTGCTTCGCCATATCTGACATTCTGACAGGACGTACCCTATATGTTCCTGTTTATACTGACTTAAATTTTCTTCCATATCTATTAGCTGAGCTGGCATTTGAAATATTATTTTGACGGACATACTTGTCCTTCTTGATATTGATCCTTGCTGGCAATGTTATTCTCTTATCGAGTACTGAGAATATTCCACGGAATTGGGGAACATATCTTCCCGTGGAACAAAGAATCTCTTCTACCGAGGAATCAGTTACCTCGAATATATGCATGCCTTCTGGTTCCAAAACAGTGATGTGGATCATATCTGTTTTGCTAAAGGATTCTGACATCTTGCAGGAGTTTCTGACTTACCTTGACTGGCTTCACAGTCTTGAGTATCCAAGTTGTACCAAAGGTTTGACTGTCGCTTGTCGTGACTGATAGAAAAATGCACCATCTCTTGATGATAAGATTTGCAGACTTGCCTGGCGGTGATCTTGGCAAAGAATCCCATGCACACAGGCTATTCTTTTAATTTCTTCCCCTATGCGAGAGATAAAAATTCTCAAAGTATATGTTTTCACACTGATTCTTCATTTTGCCAGTATCTCCCTGGGAATAACAGTCTATGCGACGCTCCATCGCGGGTGTTGAGGTCAATATATTGAGCTATCCATGAGTCTGACCGGACAGACTCGGGTATTCAATGCTAACAGTTCTGAGCATACTGTGGACTGAGATGGTTGCCTCGTTATGAGGTCCTTACCACAATAGAGTATACCTCTTAGGTGGATCTTTGCTTGGGTTTTGCCGTGGAATAAGACGGTCTTGGGCATCCACATTTTTCACATAATAACCGGCATACCTGTATTGTTGGTCTTGCTCTTTCATTATTACTTTCTTCACTGGATCCTCAACTGAAAGAGTGGGGCCTTATATATATCCTTGATTATTTTCGCAGCTCTAAATACTGTTACGTTCAATATCTGGCAATCATACCTTGGTCTAGTTCATGTTTTGAGCCTCGGTATATTTATCCGGCTCACATGTGGTTATACAGATCTCAATACTATTGTGGATTATGCCAGACAGTGACAGGGTTAATAACATCATATTGTTGGATGTGCGGGACTAATCTTGATAATCACTGTTAAGATTATTGTCTCAATGTTGTCTTTCCTTCAAGACTTGTTGATTATGGCATTACCCACTGCTTTCTGTTTCTTGAATAACCAATGAGGTTGTCGTATGTGTACCGTGAATTCTTCCTTGCGCGAGAGACTTGCATGGACTTGGCAGCATACTGAATGAACTAATATCTGATTCTCGAGGCATACCTTTGTTCTGACTAATTTTTGTTCAGACCAAATTGTCGCAGATCTGCCATTTGGAAAACACTGTCATATGCTGACAATTCATAATTTAATGCCTTGTATTAGTACCATACTGGGAAGCTCGCATTCGGAAACCACCGGGGTGTAGTGTTGAGGAAGACTGGGTGGCTTATGCTCTAAGCCTTCGGTCGATATCTTATTGAGGAAAAACGGGGTATCGTACCTCATAAGCTTCCCCCCTTATAAACTTTGCTAGGGAAGACTTGGTACCTTATCCCAGAAGCTTTTGCAGTATTTTATCGAGAAGACTGAATATCTTGCATGGGAATCCGTTCATTCCCTACCGATACAGACTCGGAACCTTATCTTTGTACACTTTGTCAATAAATTGTGGAGATGGACGAAACTGATTTTCTTGGTGAATGGATTGACATATATATATTTTTATCAGTTCGGCAGCTGATTACTTATATGACAAGAATTGTCTGACTGTCCTTACTGAATTCACCGTGCATTTGGACTGACTTTTGGGTGTCGCAGTGTTTTAATTTTTCCTTACGGCAGATTCAATCATTGTGCATAGCCCATACCTTTGACTTGAAATGCACTATTGATCCAATTTTGTCCTCTTTCTGATTTAATCTTTGCTGCGATAAAGTGTATCTCTGACAGGTACTTGTTGCTGAAAGTCTGATCATAATACAAATTTGTATCCGAATGGATGTCTGCAATACAATGCTGTCGGCTGAAAACCTCATTGCTTTTAACTGAATTTCCTGGTGTATATCTATACTGCTTACGTCTTCTTCTGATCCAGTGTTGGTCGAGGAATAATTTCCATAAGGGGGTAACACCGAGGATTCAAAGCAAAGAAGCACGAGAAAATGATTTATTGCAACAAAGCACACAGCAAACAAGCTACAAAGCTGCTCCACACGGGCACACACAAGCATGATGCTACAGCAGATGCACAAGCGCTACACGAAGGACTACATCCTACGCTTGAGCAAACGCTCGCGAACAGACGAGGAAGCTAAGGGAGTAGCGAGTGGAACCGCTAACTCTGAAACTCTGGATGGAGGAGGCAGAGGAGTTGGAGAAGCTGGCGGAGACTGAGGTAAAGTGCCACCAAGCAATCTCCTGGCTCGAATGGCATCTCGGACTAACTCAGAAATAAGAAGACACTCGGCCGTCATGTAACGAGACATGACGAGGATAACCGGGTCATCTTGAGGGTCGACGGAGGGAAATTGGATTCGCCTAGGATTCTCGATGATGGTGGGATAATATCGATAAGCATGGTTTCCTTGCACCATGCTCTCTTGATGACGAAGACCGGTGACTCCTGCCATTGCGGCAAGCTGAACGGCACGCTCAGGAGTAGCGCTATAACCATCATGGAAACTGTAGGTGCGCTTACCGACAGGAATCGGGGCTGACAGATGAACATGAGCAACATATTCCCGAATTCTTCCTCCAGCAGAAAACTGGAATACTTGATAATGAGGTGGGTCTCCGAGGTGATAAATACTACACCACATGTCGCCAAGGAGGGCGGCAAAGCTGAGAGGTGCAGGAATGGGACTGAACTCAATAGGAACAACACCGGGAGCTAAGGGAAGGGCACTGAACTCAGGGAAGTTGACCGCCATCTACGCATGAAACAGGAGTTAATGGTAACTAAAATAAGACTATATGCAGCAAACAAATGCAACAACCAAATGCAGCAAGCAAGGGCAACAACCAGACCCTATACTACCATTTTCTAATGTTCCAGCGGACTAGGACGCTCTACAGCGGGACCTACTCTGATACCAAGCCTGTGGCACCCCGGCTCAGAGAAAAACGGAACGCCCCGTATTCCAGCCCAGAGATCAAGGTGAAGTATTCTAGAATACGACACTGATTAGTATAGAACAAACCAGCTCTCTATTACAACACGAATATGAATACAAGGGTTCCAATATTACAATGAATAACATCGGCACGGCGACACTACGCCAACCATGATTTCTCTATACAAGCAGCATAACAACTCGAAGCAGCGGAACAACTACTGGCAGCGGGACAACAAACGGCGATGATGGACTCCAATTTGCAAGGACTCTGGCTGGAACGCTTATCCTAGCTCGCGAACACAGGAACAACACCAAACAAGCAATCCAGGCACGACCTGCAAACTGGCATGACATGCCAGGTCAGTACATTGAATGTACTTGCAAGCTCACAATAACCAAACGGATTCTAGACAAACAACAGCATGGCAATTACAGGTTAAGCAGGAATTATCATGAGATAATCAGGATAACATGGCATGATGAAAGTGCAACTATCCCTAGGTGGTTTTGGTAATTCCTAACAACATATAACTCATTGAGCTAATGCTATTTCAAGATTAATATTTTAGGAAAGCTCAATGATTGGCATGGCATGGATGAGAAAAGTGGACCCCTCAAAATGCTAAGGACAAAAGGATTGGGTCAAGCTCAAAGCTCAAGACTCTACATTTTCTATTTTAGTGATCCAAGATCACATTGAGTCTATAGGAAAAGCCAATACTATCAAGGAGGGATGAGGCGTTGCTTAATGAGGCTCTTGCTCAAGATGCTTAGTGATATGCTCCAAAGCCCTCAACTACTTTCTCACATCCACATATGACCTAAACCAAAAGTCAAACTTGGCCCCACCAATTCTTTCTATCCGGCGCCACCGAGTTCAGATGTCATAGCCACTTCCACAAACCCTAGGCAAATCAGTCTCACCGATAGGGATCTCGGTCTCACCGAGATGGGATTGTAATCTCTCTGTTTCCCTTTGTAACGTTTCGGTCCCACCGAGATGAGCGATCGGTCCCACCATGATTGCAATGTAAACTCTCTGTTTCCCTTTCGTAACATTTCGGTCTCACCGAAATGAGCGAATCGGTCGCACTAAGTTTACCTGACCAACTCTCTGGTTAGCATATTACCAAAATCGGTCTCACCGAGTTTGTTTAATCGGTCTTACCGAGATTACGTTATGCCCTAACCCTAACCATACCGGTCCTACCGAGTTGCATGTCGGTCCCACCGAAAATCCTAATGGTCACTAGATTTGCTGAATTGGTCCTACCGAGTTTATCAATTCGGTCCCACCGAGATTGGCAAGTTGTGTGTAACAGTTTGATTTTGTGTGGAGGCTATATATATACCCCTCCACCTCCTCTTCATTCGTGGAGAGAGCCATCATAACGAACCTACACTTCCAACTTACCTTTTCTGAGAGAGAACCACCTACACTTGTGTTGAGGCCAAGATATTGCATTCTTACCATATGAATTTTGATTTCTAGCCTTCCCAAGTTGCTTTCCACTCAAATCTTCTTTCCACCAAATCTATATCATGTGAGAGAGAGTTGAGTGTTGGGGAGACTATCATTTGAAGCACAAGAGCAAGGAGTTCATCATCAACACACCATTTGTTACTTCTTGGAGAGTGGTGTCTCCTAGATTGGCTAGGTGTCACTTGGGAGCCTCCGACAAGATTGTGGAGTTGAACCAATGAGTTTGTAAGGGCAAGGAGATCGCCTACTTCGTGAAGATCTACCCTAGTGAGGTAAATCCTTCGTGGGTGACGTCCATGGTGGGATAGACAAGGTTGCTTCTTCATGGACCCTTCATGGGTGGAGCCCTCTATGGACTCGCGCAGTCGTTACCCTTCGTGGGTTGAAGTCTCCATCAATGTGGATGTACGATAGCACCACCTATCAAAACCATGACAAAAACATTCGTGTATCCTATTGCGTTTGAATCCTGCAAACCCTTCCCTTTACATTCTTGCAAGTTGCATGCTTTACTTTCCGCTGCTCATATACTCTTTGCATGCTTGCTTGAATTGTGTTAAGATTGCTTGACTTGTCCTAAGTTGCTAAAATCTGCCAAGAACTAAAATTGGGAAAAGGATAAGTTTTATTTGGTCAAGTAGTCTAATCACCATTTGGTATCAGAGCTTTGGTCTCCATTTGCTTTGATTTCCATAGCTTTTGGTAGTCATAGCCTTGGTTTCACAACCTAGAAGAGTATGGCGTCTAGCGAGGGAAATTACCACTGTAGAGGTCCTTACTTTGATGGTACTAATTTTGCTAGTTGGAAGCATAAGATGAAAATGCATATTCTTGGACATAACCCCGCCGTATGGGCTATTGTGTGTATTGGCTTGCAAGGTGAATTCTTTGATGGGAGAGAACCGAACCGTGAAGCTACCATGGAAGAGTTGAAGATGTTGCAATACAACGCTCAAGCTTGTGATATCCTCTTCAATGGATTGTGCCCCGAAGAATTCAACAAAATCAGCCGTCTTGAGAATGCAAAAGAAATTTGGGATACTTTGATTGATATGCATGAAGGTACCGACTCCGTCAAGGAATCCCAGTTGGATGTGCTTCAAAGTCAGCTTGACAAGTTCAAAATGAAGGATGGTGAAGGTGTCGCTGAAATGTACTATAGGCTTGCTCTTATCACAAATGAGATCGCCAGCTTAGGAAGTGAAGAGATGACCGACAAATTCATCATCAAGAAGATCCTAAGAGCTTTGGACGGAAAATATGATACCGTATGCACGCTGATCCAAATGATGCCCAATTACAAAGATCTCAAGCCAACGAAAGTCATTGGAAGAATTGTTGCTCAGGAGATGTCACTCAAGGATAAGGAGGAGCTCCATAACAAGTCAAGTGGTGCTTACAAAGCCTCATGTGAAGCTCCCACATCATCAATTGAGAAACAAACCTTCAATGTAGAATTGAGCCTAATGGTGAAGAACTTCAACAAGTTCTACAAGAGTAGAAGCAAAGAGGGAAGTTTCAAGTCAAGGTCCTACAATGACAAAAGAACTTCTAGTCGAGAGCGAAATTGCTACAATTGTGGAAGACCTGGACACTATTCCAATGAGTGTACGGCACCCTACAAGAGAAGAGAAGATTCTCCAAAAATAAGAAGTAGAAGAGAAGAATCACTATCAAGAGAGAAAAGGAGTAGAGATGATCGTTATGAACTAAGAACATCCCGGAGAAGCAAGGATTCGGAAAGGAAGGACAAGTCATCAAGGAGCTACACAAAACGAAGACATCAAGCTCATGTTGGTGAATGGGTATCCGGCTCCGACTCCGACAATCACTCCGAGAGAAGCTATCACTCTGACTCCGAATATACTCAAGATGAAGGTGTTGCTGGTCTAGCACTTGTGTCAACCAACTCCTACGACATATTTGATTCACCAAATGAAGGACTTGGAAGATGCTTCATGGCTAAAGGCCCAAAGGTATCACACCCCAAGTATGTTGATCTCAATAGTGATGAAGATGACTTGTTAGGTGATGTTGATTTACTTGTTGACAACTCTAGTGATGAATACTATGGTGAAACGTCAATTAATCATGCTAATCAAGATAAAACGAATGACAATGATAAGGAGAAGATTGAGTTTCTAACTAAAGAACTAAACGCTCTTAAGTTAGCTCATGAAACTATCCTAGGAGATCATCGAGAACTTTTAAGGACTCATGAGAAATTACGTTTTGAAAAGCTCAACCTTGAGCAAGAGCATGAGTTCTTAAAGGCAATCAATGATTATCTTCACGAGAAAAGTTCTTCTTACATTGCCAAGCGTTTACTCTTATCCACTTACATGCCTCAAGTCAAGTCTAGTAACAAGAACAAGAAAGATTCTTCCTCTAGTAGTAACAGTATTCATGCTAAATCCAATGTTGTTGCTTCTAGTAGTTCTCTTGATTCTAGTAATGATTCTCTTAGCCAAGTAACACTTGAGCAAGAAAATAGCTTATTGAAGGGAATTATAGATAAAGGTGTATACAAGAGCCTTGCCGGGAGTAAGCAATTCGAGGAAATTGTACGCAAGCAAGAAAGGCACCGGAAGAACCAAGGTGTTGGTTTTGAACGAAAGTTCAATGCTAATGGAGTTGAGTGGAAAGAAGATCAATACCCCAAGACTAAGTTTGTTCCTCAACAAAAGAAGTATGATCCTACTTCCTTCAAAGGGACACAAGCTCAAGATGATCTTCCACCACAAGACCACAAGCAAAAAGGCAAGGATAAGCTTGAAGAGGAGATTAATGCATTTGAAGAAGCTCCTAAGGCCTTGGTCAAGTGGGTTCCCAAGACTACATCAAGTTCTACTTCATCAAGTACGACTACAACTCCAAGGATTCCCATCAAGATGATATGGATCCCGAAGAATAAGAACTAGAGAGTTCCTGAGGGTGACTCCGCCAACATACTTCACTCTTATCATTTTGGCAAGAACAAGTGCAATCAACTTCCACATCTTGCACTAGTTCAAGGAGTCACAAACCCTCTTGTTCGTGAGACAAGGGACAAGGTAACCTAATGCTATCATAGACATCATCTTGTGTGTGCATCACTCTATGTCTATGGATATCCTTGTTTGTTCCCTATAGGGACTAACCCGTGTAGGTACTGAAAGTGCAACTCACTCCAAAGGATTGCTCCAAATGATCTACATAAAGATTGAGCATCCACATCTTCAACACCTACATGAAGTCATCATCGAAAAAACCCAAGGTTAGTTCATCCCTCTTACGGGGGATCTCACATCTAGGGGGAGCTTTACTCTAAGAATTGAGCTAAAGCAACTCTAATGGTGTGAACACAACAACGCTTTATGTAAAAGTGGTAACCCCACTTGTGCTTAAACGATGAGTATGACCTATGATCAAATGTTCTCATTTGACTCCTAAGTCAATATACTCATATATAGATGACCTAGTCATCGCCAATTGCTTGATAGATGCTAGAATTGGTTGTGCATGCTTTGCCACATATTTCATTTGCCATTTTATTGTGTGAGCATGTTGGTTGCATAATTTACTCATTCGAGGACATCCACTTGTTGTTTTGATTGTTTGGTTCCTTTTTTCTTTTGCCAAGTGGATGGACAAGAATTCCTAAGAACCTTCTCTAGCTATCTATGCTTTTCTTGTCTCAAACTCTATTCATGCTACATCACAAAGTTTGATCAAGTCAGATTCGAACCACTCTGTGTGAGGAGCACTCGGAGTCCCCGATTCGTCATAGACTTAAACTTCCAAAACTTCTTTGTGTGTTTCGGTCTGAACGATTCATCCATTTCGGTCATACCTAGATCACTAAGTCGATCTAGGTTTTCAATCTCGGTGCAACCGATTTGAACTTTTCGGTCACACCGAGTTGCAGTAACTGCTTGCAGTTATGCATCTCGGTGCCACCGAGTTGTTCCACTCGGTTACACCAACAGGGTCAGGCTATATATATCCCTGGGCCAAAATTTGGAAAATTCTCCGAACCCCTTCGCCCGCGCTCAGTCTGCTCTGCCTCCCTGGATCTCCGGATCGTCCTCCTCATCGCCAGCTGCCTCCCGCCGCTGGTCTCCGCCGCCGTCAACGGAAATCGTCTCCGCCGTTGCCGCCGTAGCAGGTCCATAGCCGCACTTAGGGTATGGACTTGATACTTGTGCTAATCTCACTCCGATTCCTAGCACATTGTTTTGCCATGTATCTTGCCACGATTGAGATCACTCTATCCAGCGAAATCACTCCGTAGTTTAGTTGTGGATTGAAAATTTAGGGTTAGGTTTCCGCCAAAATCATCTCGGACCAACCGAGTTGTTGAAATCGGTTCCACCAATTTGGCTAAGGCCATTGCACATGTGATTCTCGGTCTGACCGAGAATTGAAATCGGTGTGACCGAGTTCAATTCTTTGTGAAACTCTAGCAGTCTCAGTGCCACCGAACTGTGACTTGGTCTGACCGAGTTCACTAGTTTAGGTTCCAAAAGCTGCTTCGGTATCACTGAGTTTTCAAATCGGTAGATCCGAAATGCTTTTTGTGGAAAACTAAAACTATGTTTTTGACTCATTCTTTTGCAAAAATCTTTGCACTTTGTGATGCTCATCCAATCTATCTCATCTATATCTATTCATAGGGTCTGTTGTCAGTGTTTGCATCATGTTAGATCAGAGTGACAGTTAGAACAAGTCTGAGGAACAAGTTCACATGAGTGAGGGCACTAGTCCCTCTAGCAGCTATGATGATGGAAGCAGGAGTACACCCAGCAACTTGCCTAAGGCAGCCACCAGGGCCAGAAAGAAGAGAACCTCAGATTCTGAGGATGAGGACTATGTGGTTGTTGAGGAAGAGGCCACCTCAAAGAGCAAAGTTCTGAAAAAGGAATATGGCACATCTACTGCAACTAAGCCAGGTCTGAAGACTAAGATGCCAGCAAGAAGACAACCCATGTCTAAGGCAAGGAAAGTTGCCACAGGAGAAACAATGGAGTTCACTCTTGAACCCAAGGAAGCTGGAGATGGTAAGAAGAGGAAAGAAAGGGTTAAGAAGACCATTGCTAGAGTAATTGGGAAGCCCTTAATGATGGAAGATGAAGAGGTTGATGCACCTGCACCTAAAGCACAAAAGCTTATGGGAGATGCTATAAGGTCAGGGGCTGCTCCATCTAAGCCCAAAGAAGCTCCCAAGGCAGCTGCTCCAAAACCCAAAGCTGCACCCAAGAGGAGTACAAGGAATATTCCAGCTGTAGAGAAGAACAAGGCCCCAGTGCCTGAAGCTGCTATAGAAGAAGATGATGAGTCACATGTCTTGAGGAAGTTGAAGCCCAAAATTCCAGATCACAATGATGCTCATCCAGTAGCTGAGGACATGAAGCTCAGGAAGGATGCAGGACTCAGACAGTGGAGATTGACTGATCCCTATGCAGTTAGGAGAAGAACTGCTGTGGACTACAGGTTCCATACAAAGGAACAACATGACTTCTATGAGACAGTGTTGCTTGACAAGAAGCCTATAGTCTGTGATATGAGATGGGTGGACTGGGAGTACATCAGGGAAAATGAAGAACACTATCCTGGAGTCTATGATAGTTTCAAGTCTTGTGGAGTAGAGGACTTTGTTGGGCAGAAGCTCACAAAGTGGAATGATGAGCTTATTATGCAGTTCTACTCCACAACTCATTTCTACCCAGATGGAAGGATTGTCTGGATGTCTGAAGGTACTAGGTACCAGTCAACGGTTGAAGAATGGGCAAAACTGATCAATGCTCCTAAGGAGAATGAAGATGACTTGGATTTCTATGCCAATAAGAGGAAGGATCACAACACCATGGCACATATGTACAGAGAGATCCCAGATGCTGCTCTTGAGACACACAAATTTGGATCAGTACATTACCTTCTGCCAGGTTTGCCAACAATCAAGTGGATCGTCAGGCACACTCTATTACCAAAGTCAGGTGATCACAAGATGATCAGAGGCCATGCAATTAACCTGCTTCACATATTTGATGTGACTCAAAAGTTCAAAGTCATGAGCCTAATTTTGGAAACTATAAACAGAATAACTGCAGATCAGAAGAGAAGTTGTGGGTATGCCCCACAGATCCAGGAGCTAATCAACTCCAAGATGGGCACTGGCACATATCTCTTAGACAAGGATCATATGCCCACCTACCCAGACTTTGAGGACAACACTGTGTTAATGGATGAGAAGGAACCATCTTCTGTGCAAGCACAAGCAAAGAGGGAGAAGGCAAGGACTGAAAAGGCTGCAAAGATGCCAACCATTGATGATGCATCTCAGTATCTTTTGAAGAGCAAGCAAGATCAGCTTGGCTACTTGATTGCCTCCACTCTAAGGATTGAGAAGGGATTGGCCACCTTGACTCAAAACCAGGAGAGCTTGGAGAGGATCATGGAGCAGAAGTTCTATTATTTAGATGTGAAGGTCACAGAGATACATTTAGTTGTTGAGCAACTTCAGGATGAAGTGCAGGAGAAGAAGGGCAAGTCTACCACTGATGCTTTTGCTAGAGTGCCCAGAGGACAGAGATCTGCTGCAATGCCAATTACGGACACCAGAGCAACTTCATCTGCACCTGCTATAGCTTCAGTGCCACCAGCTCCCGCACCCACTCCACCAGCTCCATCTACATTAACTGATGCCTTCGTCCTTGGAGTTTTATCTACACCACCACCTGAAGACCAAGCCCGAGAGTCGATCTAGCACTATGCATTTTTTATGAACTTTTTGGTAACTTGTTGCCAAAGGGGGACAAAATGTATAGATCATAGGCTTCAAGAGAGAGTGTTGCTCTTTGTTCTCTCTTGTTGTTTGGTGGTTGAACTTTGTTATTTGCTTGTTTGAGATACTTTATGCTTTTGTGTGATACTTGGATGATCATGTGTTTGATCATATGCTACCTTAATGCTTGTTGGATGACATTATCCTTTTATATCCCCATATGATCATTCACTTTGCTTGGTGATGAGTGCATGTATTTAATTATTATCATTTTGAGCGCTCCACCAAGATGTATGTGACATGGAAGAGGAACCTATGATCCTAACTCATTGTGCATTTGCAGTCCAAAGCAAATCTTAAACTATGCACAAATTTAGGGGGAGCTCTTGCTTTTCACATACTTCACAAAGCGACAATGTTTTTCACTCTTATTATCATTTGTCGAAGCTTTGATCTATATGTTGTCATCATTTACCAAAAAAGGGGAGATTGAAAGTGCAACTATCCCTAGGAGGTTTTGGTAATTCCTAACAACATATAGCTCATTGAGCTAATGCTATTTCAAGATTAATATTTCAGGAAAGCTTAATGATTGGCATGGCATGGATGAGAAAAGTGGACCCCTCAAAATGCTAAGGACAAAAGGACTGGCTCAAGCTCAAAGCTCAAGACTCTACATTTTCTATTTTAGTGATCCAATATCACATTGAGTCTATAGGAAAAGCCAATACTATCAAGGAGGGATGAGGTGTTGCTTAATGAGGCTCTTGCTCAAGATTCTTAGTGATATGATCCAAAGCCCTCAACTACTTTCTCACATCCACATATGACCTAAACCAAAAGTCAAACTCGGCCCCACCGATTCTTTCTATCCGGCACCACCGAGTTCAGATGTCATAGCCACTGCCACAAACCCTAGGCAAATCGGTCTCACCGATAGGGATCTCGGTCTCACCGAGATGGGATTGTAATCTCTCTGTTTCCCTTTGTAACATTTCGGACCCACCAAGATTGCAATGTAAACTCTCTGTTTCCCTTTCATAACATTTTGGTCTCACCGAAATGAGCGAATCGGTCCCACTGAGTTTACCTGACCAACTCTCTGGTTAGCATATTACCAAAATCGGTCTCACCAAGTTTGTGTAATCGGTCTCACCGAGATTACGTTATGCCCTAAAACTAACCATATCGATCCTACCGAGTTGCATGTCGGTCCCACTGAAAATCCTAATGGTCACTAGATTTGCTGAATCAGCCCAACCAAGTTTATCAATTTGGTCCCACCAAGATTGGCAAGTTGTGTGTAATGGTTAGATTTTGTGTGGACGCTATATATACCCCTCCACCTCCTCTTCATTCGTGGAGAGAGCCATCAGAACAAACCTACACTTCCAACTTACCTTTTCTGATAGAGAACCACCTACACTTGTGTTGAGGCCATGATATTGCATTCTTACCATATGAATCTTGATCTCTAGCCTTCCCAAGTTGCTTTCCACTCAAATATTCTTTCCACCAAATCTATATCATGTGAGAGAGAGTTGAGTGTTGGGGAGACTATAATTTGAAGCACAAGAGCAAGGAGTTCATCATCAACACACCATTTGTTACTTCTTGGAGAGTGGTGTCTCCTAGATTGGCTAGGTGTCACTTGGGAGACTCCGACAAGATTGTGGAGTTGAACCAAGGAGTTTGTAAGGGCAAGGAGATCGCCTACTTCGTGAAGATCTACCCTAGTGAGGCAACTCCTTCGTGGGCGACGACCATGGTGGGATAGACAAGGTTGCTTCTTCGTGGACCCTTCGTGGGTGGAGCCCTCCGTGGACTCGCGCAGCCATTACCCTTCGTGGGTTGAAGTCTCCATCAACGTGGATGTATGATAGCACCACCTATCGGAACCACGACAAAAACATCCGTGTCTCCTATTTGCGTTTGAATCCTCCAAACCCTTCCCTTTACATTCTTGCAAGTTGCATGCTTTACTTTCTGCTTCTCATATACTCTTTGCATGCTTGCTTGAATTGTGTTAAGATTGCTTGACTTGTCCAAAGTTGCTAAAATATGCCAAGAACTAAATTGGGAAAAGGATAAGTTTTATTTGGTCAAGTAGTCTAATCACCCCCCCCCTCTAGACATACTTTCGATCCTACACATGAACAATATGAACATAATATCGCTACAACAATAGGATCATGCCATGAACATATAAATCTGATGATGCTAGCATGCAACATGATGACACTACATGCACCATTTATTCTACTCGGGTTACCTCGTAACCATCACATGCATCACTTACCAACTTCGGACATGACACGATCATCTCAGGATCTAATCAAGCTTGGTATAAACAATACCGCATTAATCATCAAATGACCACAAGGAGCTTGATCTTTACCCATGATTCTCGCACAACATCACGAATATCCAACAACTCGGTATCATTGATACCACAGTGATCATTCCGGCGATCACACCCATGACCAACACTTGGTCTCAAACAGTGATCCTTCCGGCGATCACAACCATGACCAACACTTGGTCTCAAACAGTGATCCTTCTGGCGATCACAACCATGACCAACACTTGGCCTCAAACAGTGATCCTTCCGGCGATCACAACCATGACCAATACTTGGCCTCAAACTGTGATCCTTCCGGCGATCACAACCAACTTATCGAACCGTGGTTGTTATTAAGCACATTATTATTACTATTGACTCATAGTGTGACCAACTACAAACTGGGCCCTTATCCGCGGGCGCGGCTATCGATAGATTTAATATACACTCTGTAGAGGTTAGTATACTATACCCACACTATGGAACCCATGGTCTCGCACTCCCATTCGGGGTGGACCAATGGCGTTCCGACAAAACCGATCTACTGCCATGACACTCTCCCGGCCACTCCGACCCCTCCCAACTGGGCTAGTCCTGGGTGGCCCCATGTCTACCAAAGACACAATGACCACCATCGTGGCCAAAACGTCCCTCATGGGGACCGTCCCTCACGGGGACAGGATCCATAATAACAACAACAGGCATGCAAGGTTATTTCTGCTTACCGGGCCAGGGTACCACATGCCCATAACCTTCCCTCATTAAAGGCACTAGCGAGAGGCATGCCAATAGACCCAGTTAGGACCTTCCCATAAAGATAAGCGTGGTTGCACTGGTCAATTCAATATGGTGGCACCATGACTCAGCCAACAATTGTTCAAGTTCGATTTAATCTGGTTAAACTTGAATGCGAATATGCTGAGCCATGATAAAATACATGATGCAATTACAATGCATGAGCATGATATCAACATAATCATGAGAGAACCACATAACTATCCACCATATCAACAATGAATCATATCCAACTAAGCATGGCATACTAAACTAGCATGAACATCATAAGTACATACTTCTCTGAAACATAGCATGACCACTAGAATCAACAATAAATACCATGCAAGAACATATCAACAATGCCATCATGCAAGCATTTAATCAACTAGATGTAATGGAACATGTATAACAACGATACTCGAGACAGACGACAGTCATGCATCGAAGACCATTACCAGCATCAACATGTACTACTAGCAAGCATAAGCATATGAAAGGAATAGTAGCAACTAGCAGGGCATGCTAACTAGGTGCATAACAACATAGCAAGAAAGTAAGCACTAGCCAAGAATCATTACCGAACAATGATAACCATATTTTTCAACAAGCAAACAGTTAATAAATATTCAAGTTGAAAACCATGGCTACTGCATGACTATCATGCAAGTGGGTATTGTGGCTTGCCTGGGGTGATAGAGACTCCAAGAAGAAGTGCGGTGAAGCCTCGGAACGAAACATTGGACGATTCTTACTCGGAGGGGGCTGATTAGAGGCAAGTGAAAATGGTCATTTTCACTATGAAACCACCTAGTGAAAAGTCACCAAAAGATAGATCTCGACAATACGAAGAACTGAGCGTTGGGTTCACCTCAATCGGAGTTACGGTTGTGGAGTTATGAGGTGTGGAAGAAGAAGGACCAATCTATGAATACTTCTTCAGCAAACAGGTCCCTGAGTGGATAAGCCAGAAACGGATTTCAGAAAATACGCTTTCTAAGTAAGAAAATGTATTTCGGGCTAAGGAAGGAAAGAAGTACGCTTTTCGGCAAATTAAAGCGTACAAATGGAAATACGCCTTCGGGTAAATGAAAACATACTCACCCGGGGGCGCTTCCAATTATGCTGAGCTGGCAATGGGTGGGGCGATTGGGTCGTCTCCTTCCTCTCGCTCCTGTGCTCCCGTGATAAGAGGAGAGGAAATAGGGGAGGGGCGGCGCTGGGGCAGCCGGTCCAGGCCAGCTTCGGCCAGGGCGCAGGCACCAGGGGGCGCGGCCCGGCGTGGCGCGCCTGTCCAGGGGGTCGGCCGGCCCCGGCGAGGAGAGGAGGACGCGGGGCGGAGGAGGACCGAGGGAAGGCGGGCAGCGGTGGTCTTTGGCAATACTGGCAGCTCCGACAAGGGATGAGGTGGAGGGGCGAACGATGGGGATGAGGGGGGTCTAGTGGAAGGCTCGGGAGGAGGAGAGGAGGGCCGTGGTGGTCGGAACCGAGACCAACTCCGGCAAGGTCACGACGATCTAAGGAAGAAACAGCAAGGGAGATCTGCTTTGGTGGGAAAAGAGGCGGGGGAGGAGTGAGTGAGGAGAGGGGGACCTCGGGCACTCCTTATATAGCCGCGAGGAGGCTTCTCGAGCTCACGGGTGAGCTCCAACTTGCAAACAATGGAGGACAGAGCCGGTTTGTGGCACAGGCATGGCATTTGCGGCTCATTTAAGGCGAACCACGACGAGGCAGTGATGCAGGGCGACGCAGGGCATCATAGGGGAGCTACTAAACATGAATGGAGGTCGAGACAAGGAGGGAGGGGACGAGAATAGTGGCCGGAACAAGCTAGAGCTCACACTATGCGTGACGCCAGCGTGATCACTACGAGCACTGGTGCAAATGGCGCGTTCTGGCCGGGCCGACCATGTCTAGTAGATAGACCATCGTGCCCTTAGTCAAAATGAGGAAATAAATCGGTCCAGGGGCAGAGAAGAGATTTGCACTTAGCTCCAAAGTAAATCAGTAAGAAGGTGTTTGTAACTCTCTGTGGTTAAACCAGCTAGGTAACATGGTAAAGATTTTGTCTGCTGATGATCACACACTAAGGTGATGCTGATCACCAAAAATCAGACTAAGAGGAGTTTAGATGAGGGTTGTTGTAGAAAGTGCAATACTGGCCAGAATTAGGGATTTGCATGATACACTCACATACTTGATTTTCATGAGCTTAAATTTGTCTAGAGGGGTTATATGATGACATGAAGCTGCTGTAAAAGTTTCATGCCATTTGTAAATACCAAAGTGGCACTTGCTTCACAAAGCTTCATTCTGGACAGAAACTTGGAAAAATTACACAGGGCAATAGGATTAACCAATTGAGGTAAAACTTGGTGGAAGGAGTTTATATAGGTAGAAGCATGTCCTGGTAAAGTTTCAGCTCAATTGAAGCAATATAAAATATAGTTGCTTCAGAAACTGAAAATCTGACCAGAAACTAAGATTTGGAGCTAGGCTCACATAGATGAGTTAAATGATCTCATATTTAGTGGAGAGTCATGATAATATCATATAAAGGACCATGCAAAATTTCAACTCATTTGGATATGTCTAGCTTGTACTTCCTTCACAATCACTTCCCTTAGACAGGAACTTTGAGAAATTGCTCAGGAATATTTACTAGGTAAATTGAGTTGAATTTTGGCACAGGTCAATTATTTAGACAGGAAATGATGTCCAAGAAGTTTGGGTTGAATTAGGCAAATATAAATGGCACTTGCTTCACAATGTGCCATTTAGGACAGAATAGGAAAATAATTATTGTAGGGTTATTTTTCAACATGGCAATGTAATATTTTGCCATGTTTGAGGAAGATATTACCCAAACAATTTATGAGAATTATTTGGGAATTTTAGGAGTGATGGAAATATAGGTTGCTTCACAACCTAGGGTTTTAAGGGTTATTCCTTTATCAGAAAAGGAATATTCCCAACAAAAGAATATTAGGTTAGGTCAAGGATGGAAATGGCATGATCTTGGGATGATGAAGAGGGTGACAAGCCACTATAAAACCTAGGAAGACATGATCTTCCCAAGTTTCAGAACCACACAGCCACGGAAAAGCAACTCAAAACAGGAAATCTAAGAAAATCGAAGGAAAAAGAATAGGGCAAAAATCCAGGTTGTTACAGCTGGCCTAGTTGAATTTGTCACAAAACAACAAGAAAACAAAACTTAAGATTTCTCCGTGATATGGTGGTTAATAGGTTCGGGGGGTATATAAAGATTTTTTGATCTTGGGAAACAAGCAAACAGAAGAAAAACGGACTCCGGAAGGTACCAGAGGTGGGCACAACCCACCTGGGCCCGCCTGGCTTGCCAGGCGCGCCCTGGTGTCTTGTGCCCACCAGGGTTACCTTCCTGGTAGTTTCTTATTTTTCTTATTTTTGTTATATTCCAAAGTGGACAGAAAATATTTTTGCAGATTTTTTGGAGTCCTTTTACTAATCGTATCACGGACCTCCTCTTTTTCACGATTCTGGAGTGTTCCAGAAGGTTTCTTTTATGTATTCTTCTGGTGTCATAGTTTGGATAATATTGCTTTCAGCATTAATGGGCGTACCTGAGATATAATGTTTTATTCGTTGCCCATTAACGACCTTTGGGTTAGTACCTTCGGCATTATTTATTTTGATAGCTCCAGATCAATAAAATTCCTCGATAACATAGGGTCCTTCCCATTTGGAGAGGAGTTTTCCCGCAGAGAATTTGAAATGAGAGTTGTACAAAAAGAACATATTATCCAACTTTGAACTCACGCTTTTGGATTATTTTATCATGCCATTATTTAACTTTTTAAAATAACTTGGCATTTTCATAACTTGGGTTCTCCATTCATCTAATGAGCTAATATTAAATAGTTTTTTTTACATATGTGCCCCTGGTTCTTTAGCTCTACTCATTCATCCCCACGCTCTTAACTTTTGCTCACTTTCGCCCACTCCCTTTCCCAAAACCCTCAGAACTAGTCAAAAATGATGGATGCTGCCGAGTCAGTGCTTTGACCGTTAACTCTGATGAGTGGGGCCACGCTAGACTGTGTCTCCCGTTGGACCTGACAATTAGGGCTGCGTCGGATGGTGCCGCTGTTCACCCGTTGGGCCATGGTTAGATTGTTGGGCCCCGCGTGCACCGCAACGACATGAGGCTGCTATGCATGCATGACATGTCTAGCTAACCTGCTATGCATGCACGACATGTCTAGCTAGCCTGCTATGCATGCACATAGCAAGCTTGCCTGCATGCACTGATGCTCACTGCCACGATGCGCTGACCTCCCCTCTTTCTGCATGCGAGCCACCATGGACGGTGACCAGCCTCTTTCTACACGCGAGCCGCCACAGATGCAGGGACGGTCGCCGCCGCTGGATTGTCTCATCTCGCATGCTTGTCTCCTCGATGTAGAGCATGGTTTCAAACTTTTCGATCCACTTGCATCTATTCAACTTGGAAATTAAAGTGCCATATCGATCGATGTCACTCGTTTGAACGTAGAAAATCCAAAGCGCGGCCGGTGCCACTCCCCTTCCCTTCGCTTTCTCTATTTAAACCACCCATGCCTCCACCTATTCTCTACACATCCATTTTTGCCACCCCTTCTCTTCTTCACCCAAACCCAGAGCACTCTCAAAGCCAGGCCAGGATGCAGTACAATGGCCCGACCTTCTAGCTCCCACCGACTGTGCCGGAGAGGCGGTATCCCGCCGGTGTCGTCGTGGAGACGATGCTCCGCGTGTGTGCGTTCTCACACTAGAGGGATGGAAAGGAGTTTGCCGAATGGTTCCTCGCTGTGGGCTTCGCCCACCTCCCGGCGGGCTCGCCGATGATGTTCCGACTAGAGGAAGTGTGTTCACTCCACCACTCCGGCGATAGGGTTCATCACCAACTTCACCAACAGATCGATGCGTACTACCTCCTCGGCAATGTGATTTGGTGTGGGTGCGATTTAATCACATTCACCACCTACAACATCTTCACGGACTTAACCAGCATGTTCCCCACCCGCAACGGTATGCACAGCCTCCCCTACTACATCGGCGAGGACGGCATGGAGGAGGAGCAGTGAAGAGGAGACCCAGTGAAGATGGTGGTGAGGGCCCGGTCTCGTGAAGCTTGTCTTGCCCTGGGGTGTTAGGGATTTTTATCCTATATATTTCTATCTTAAATATGTCGTTGGTTGTACCGTGAGCTTTGTATCTCTGTCGTGTTATCCCCTAAGAACTATGCTATGCTTGCTACCTATTTGATATGTCATTGGTTATCTGTGTTTTGCTTGCTATTTCTATCTTATTTGACGTGAGATATCGCTAGATGGATATGGTGTCTTAGATGAGCCCTTCTGCTAAATCAATCAAGGGAACCCATTAATCAACAAAAGGGTATCCTTCAATGAAAACCAACAAGTTTTGGGGTTAGCCTTGTAAAAATGGTTGGAGGGTAGCCCATTCGTCTTGTTATATTCATGTTGTGTAGGTCAAGTTTAAATGGCCCATTTAGAGTAGGCCCTTATATTCCCTATATTTTAGGGTCAAGTTTTAGCACACACGGATAATGGACTAGTTGAAGTGTCAAAAAGGAAACTAAAGCTAGAAAAATGAGCCATGTTGATGTTGAAAAGAATGAGAAAAGCTATTTTTTGAATTGTTGGTGGCCCTATTCCGTATATTGGCATGATGAAATTAATGTTGGCCCTTTTATTATAGGTTTTATTGGTTCCAAGTTTTGGCATGGGCGGCTAATGGACTAGTTGAGGTGTCAAAAAGGAAATTGAAGTTGGAAAGATGAGCCATCTTGATGTTGAAAAGAAGAAAAAGAAGATTTTTTTTGAATTGTTGGTGCCCATATATATTGTAGCATACCTATATTGTATGAACAAAAAGAAGCTTTTTGAATAGTTTGTGACCATTTAGCCGGATGAAAATAATTTTTGAAGGGTAGCCCATTGTTTACTTCTTGGCGGTAATATCTATTGTTGTGTAATTGTAAATGATGTAACCTATTCTTGTAATGTAACCAACATGCACTCAATCTCTTTAGGTGCAATCAAAACAATCAAGAAAAAAAATAGAGCCATCGCATGCACTATTTTTCTAGGCCTCTTTAATCTTTGTGGGCCTTCGACAGTCAACGCAATGCGACGGCCCAACCAGAGCTTGGTTTCATTTTGGGCCCAATAACTACGGGTTTTTTTCTCTTGCCCTCGGTGTTGTCTGGCGAAACTGAAAGTGTCAAAAACTAACACATACAGAGATTCAGAGATGGAGATAGAGACATAGTTTAAGGAACAAAGAGAGCACATGATCCAGAAACTAAGAGACACAGAGAGCACATGATCCACAAACCCTTAAGAAAATTGTAGAGCACATGACACGACACAAATAACATCTCTAACGAGTGATGACTAGCAAGTAAGCAATTCCTAGAGCAACTATACAAAAACAAAATCCTAAAGCTATCAGATCCGCCTGCTTGTTCAGTTGAATCATCTGCTTCAAGTTCTTGTTCATCTTCTTTAATCCCCCCTTCAGATCTGCATCCCCAACTATTAGAGCAGCATTTTCAGAGACCAAATTTGTTGGTGCTGACGGCAGATTGAGCTCCCGGGTTGGGGCCCCATTGAATTGAATCCTCTTAACGTAGTCATCCAGCCATTCAAAATGTGTGCATTTCTTCACGATCTAAAACGAAAACATGAACCCTAAATCCCATATCCAAGGAAAAAGAATTAAAAGAAAATAGAAAAGAAATCCGAGAAAAATTATGAGATCTAGCATGCCCCTTTGGCTTGCTCTCGCATTTCATGAACTCGCGCCCATTGTTGCCATTCTTGACCTCCTTCGAAGTCAACTGTATAAGTGGCGCGTTGCGTGGGCAGTCAGGACATCGCTCCATGGGAAGTGTACTATACTGGTTCCACGAGGGGCGGGAGGCTGAAGTGGAGCTCGACATATCGCCCAAAGTCGCCGGAGAAGAAGAAGCAGAGTAGTGGCTCCTCTCGTCACCGGAGAAGAAGAAGAAGCAGAGGAGTGGCTCCTCTCGTCGCCGCAGAATAAGCAGCAGAAGAATGGGGAGGCAAGGGTGGGTGAGCACAACCAACAACTCCGCAGATCACCCCATGATCCAACGATGCAGAGCCGTCCATGTGATCCAACGACGCGGAGCCTGCACGTAGCCTGGCCATGGAATTCCTTCTAGAAGACCACATCTAAAGGCTGTCGCTTGGCACTAGGGTATGATCGGACGACTGACGTTCATATCTAGGGTTAGGCGAAACCCTGCGGGGTTTAGAGGTGTTTTGAGCTGGTTAATGGGGTTACCAAGGCTTTGACTGAGCATAACTATTTTTTTAAATCGAAAAAATATGAAACCTTCACCGTTCATCGTTTTATAAGACACACTAACGAGGAAAAATACTAAACTTGGTATACGGACATTTATAAAAAAACTAGCTGGCACTATCGAGGTCAAATGAGCACCATTAATTTAAAAAATCAAAAAATTATAAAACCTGCGCACAATGTTGTCTTGTGTGACATGTTACCAACCAAAAATCATAAACTTTGTCTTGGGCATTTTCATGAAAAAACCTTCAACATATGAGCTATCACGTACAACATTTCATAGAGTCCAAGGAGAGGAGGTAGGGTTCCCATCGGTTTTTGAAATTAAAAAAAATAAAAAAAATCACCAAAGCTTGATTTCAAAGTGAAGAAGGATCTGAATTTAGCTTTCCATTTTGATACTTCAAACGTGTTTTTAAAGGTTTTCTATTAAAGTACATTTTTCCAGAAAAATGTAAAAATATGAATACTAATTCAATAAATAGTGATACTTCGAATCTATGCTGTATAGATTGAATAGGTGTTAATAAAAAAAATATTTGGCTCATTTAGAGTAGGTCCAAAAAACTTGATTACAAATGGGGTTGTTTACCCTAGCTTGGGAGCTCATTTGGAGCACATTTCTCATGACTACATGTTTTACCACGCAAAAGAGATCGGATTGATCACCTAAGGTTTATAATAGTTCAGCAAACTTTGCACCTCACACCATAGGGCAATGGACCTCAAGTGTTGGTTCAAATTCAAAGTTTGCCTAAAATTCAAATTTTTGCCTCAGTTTTGTATTCTACCTCAAATTTCACATCAAATTACAAATAGAATTATTACACCTTACAAGTTTTCACAGTAGTTCAAATTGATGACAGAATCCTTATTACAAATCCTTAAAGCTCAGAGTTTATGACTTGCATTCAAGTTCAAATCCAAATCTTTGCCTTGCTCCTTGTGTTCCGGGATGGGTAAATCATCTTGCTCCTGGTTTCCCTAGCTGGGGTATTTTGTGCTTTTGAAAGCTTTGTCTTGTTGCTTCTGATCTTCACTTCCGGTGGTGGCGGTTTTGTTGAGCTTTGACTGACCGAGCAAGTGATGACAAGTTAACAGTCATCTGTGGGTTCACTAATCCTTAAAGGAACTTCAGAAAAAAATAACTTCATCCTCTCTTATAGCTTCAAAACCTTCATAGCCATGGTTTCAAATTCTGCATGAGATGATGGTTCAACCCAAGTTTCTTCCTCTCTAGGTCTTTTCTGTCATGTGCCTCTAATTATCCTAGAGATGGGTCAAACAGAAATAAACTTAGCCATCGATAAAAAAGAGAACAAATGCAAAAAAGGGAAAGGTTGCACACATACCAAGCTACTACTTCACTTGCTTCATTCCCCTCTAAACTTGCTGCATTCTCCTCTGCAGCTGCATTCTCCTCTAAACTTGCTGCATTCTCCTCTGCTACTGCATTCTCCTCTGCATTTGCTGCCGCCCATTGTTCCTCTTCTCCAAATGATGCATCAACTCGATTGGTACAACGCCTAGAAATATGCCCTAGGATACCACATCTTTTGCACTTACGCTGTTTTTTACACGACCCTCTTCACCAGCTCTTATCCTATTTTTCCTTGGTCTTCCTGGTGGTCTAGTTAGTATAGGAGAATGGAGTTTGAACCCTGGGTCTACTATGTTCCATTGGTCTTTTCCCAAGAGTACAGACACATTTTTAGCATAAGCAGCCCTAAATTTGGCAACAGAGAAATATTTAGAGCAATAGTGATCAACTTTACAATCTTCACCTCCAATAACAGTCATGAGATGTAGGGCATGTATGCAAGGCTTCTGCGGATCTACCATTGCCTACAACTGCATTCCTAAGTTGCAAGGTTCAATGGATATCTCCATTCCCTATTTTTACTGTCAGTGTATGTCACCTCAGCCTCGTATGTCGACGGTCGAATGCACTTCATCCTTAGTACTCTTACTTTGACATGCAATGCCTTAATCAGAGATGGGAGCATAAGATGGCCAACATATTGTGTTTCTGCAATTCTTTTACGAAGAGCCATCTTTATCATGATCATCTGCCTGATCTTATCAAATGCTTTCCACAACAAAAGTCATTTCACTGACTTGAACTTTGCATTAAAACACTCAACGAGGTTATTGGTCACATAGTCTACTTTGCAGATTTCATTGAATTTTCTTCTTGACCACACCTTTCCATGATGTTCATCTATGCACTCCTTCACGAAAGGATTGTTAGCATGCAACACTCTCAACTGGTGCTCATGCTTCCTAAAGCTGCATGTGTATGATGCTGGCCATAGGTTATCATCATAACCTTTGCCTTTGAATTTCTTTTTAAAATTATGCGCTAGGTGTCACATACATTGCTTATGTTCCACTCCAGGGAATACAATTTCTACTGCACTCTCTAAACTCTTGCAAGCATATGTGTGTATAACTAAACCTGAGGTTGTACCTATAATGTTGTGCAACTGCTGCAAAAACCAGACCCAACTCTCCTCGGACTCTGCCTCCAACACACCAAATGCAATTGGGAATAGCCAGTTGTGTCCATCAACTTCAGAAGCTGCTGCTAGCCGGCCTCTCCATTTTCCATTCAAAACAGTTACATCGACAGCCAAATAGGGCCTACAGCCATTCAGAAAACCCTGCCAGCAAGCCTTGAAACAAACAAAAGCCCTCCTGAAGTACTCCTTCTCCACTGTCTTCCCTCTTAATTTGTACTGAACTGCATGCTTGTCAATCTCTACAACACTCCCTGGACTAGCCGTCTCCACTTCAGCATTGAAGGTGTAAAGAAACTGGAAACTCTCATTCGATGGACCATTAATCGTATCAAGAGCCCTTTCCTTAGCATATAAAATCCTCATGTAATGTACATTAATCCTGTACTTCTCAAATAGCTTCCCATGGAGTGCTGCTGGACCAATTGTTGGTCTTTCCCTCACCCAATCCAAGATTGCATCTGCCACCTACCTAGTCATTGGAAGCTTAGATTTGTCCTTCCCCCTCCCCCTCCAGGTGGGCAAGTGTGCCCGTGTGGGTGTTTTTATCTGAAACAAAATAAAAAATGATGTCAAATAGAATTAAGAAACAGTACACATGATCTGAATATAGAATGGATAAATAATCTGAAAAAAAGATTCAGTTGTAATACCTGAATCAATTTGCTCTTTTGCATAGTGGATGCATGCAACCTCCACCTACAGCTATCATAAGGGCAATGAACAGTGAATCTTCTTAGCTCACTCCTATCAACCTCATAGGAGTTTTTAGTGAGAATGCAATATGTAGTCACTGCATTACGACCGTCCACCATCGATTCGAATACGGTTCCTGGAGTAAGCTGAGGATTCTCCCTGTTCCACTCAATTGTTGGCATGTCCACACCATCATATTCTTGTAAAACTAAGGAGTCGATGTTCTTCTCCCTCTCTTCATCATTAGTGTCATCAAATCTAGCACCACTGCTAGGCTCCTCTGGATATTCATGTTCCATTGCCTGTTGAATGACTCTATCTACCAGTTCAGGGTATAGAGTCTCATCTTCATCATCATGTCGAGGCACTTCCTCGTCAGGATATTCATCTACTTCTACATCAGGTGCAGAAGGGAGAGGACAAGTGGCAGAATTAGCAGCAACCGACATGTTGTGGCTTTTAGAACCACTAGGTTTACTTGGTCTCGACCTACAAGGAGTGCGAGGACACTTGCAATTAGAAGAGACAAATGATGTCTGAACACCTTTCCCCTTCAGGATACATTGTTTGCGTGCCTGGAGCACACCGATATGGATTTTACCGAAACGGCTGTCAGCATTTAAACTAAATAGCAATCCCAGATGCTCATCACAAGTTAATGGGACAAATCTCTGCTCGGTACTGTCAAAATATCTCAGTTCAAGTGCATCGGCAGGGCTCCATAGATACTCACAACATAGTGCCTCGCAGAAATCTGTGAACAAAAGGCTAGTTTTTACCACTTTTGGATAGAAAAAACTAGAAATCAGATATAGTTTAGTTCCATGCAGCTCGCTAGTTTCCATTTTAACTGCCAGCCGAAAAGCAAGAGCAGGATCAACCCTATTCGATTGAAATAAAGGGCGCAATTAGGCCAAAAAATTTCAGGAAAATTGTACTGATTCACGCCAACGGTGGTCAAATACAGCCTAATTTACAAATCTCCTAATCAATTTGGGAGGAAAACGATTCTTACCCAGGTGGAATTCATGAATTGTCTGCCTTTGATTCGACCCAATCATCTCCACGGTCGATGGGACGGACGGGGTGCTCCCACGACATTGCTTCCTAATCCTAGATGGGGAGAGAGGGTAGATGCAGCAGAGGTGGCACGACTGCTGCAGAGGTGGAACGATGGCGGCAGAGCCGACACGACGGTGATGGAGGGGGCGGCGCGGAAGCGACTCGATCTGATTCAGTTTATAGTGAGTGTCAGTTTTGCGGCCCACTCGTTAGCACGTAATGGTCAAACTGTGGACTCGGCCCTACACGGCCCCACTCGCCAGAGTTAACGGTCAAGCCATTCACTCGACGCAACATCTGCTGTTACCAGTTCTGAGGGTTTTGGGCAAGGGAGTGGGTAAAAGTGAGCAAAACTTAAGAGCGTGTGGATGAATGAGTAGAACTAACGAACCAGGGGCACAGAAATAAAATTCCTTATTAAATAACCTCTTCTCACCAGGCAGTTTGAAATCATAGTTGAGTTCTTTAATTGCCCAATAAGCTTTATGTTCTAACTCAAGAGGCAAATGATAAGCTTTTCCATAAACCATTTTACTTTATAAGGAGACATACCCATAGGATTTTTATAAGCTGTTCTATAAGCCCAATGTGCGTCATCTAATTTCTTAGACCAATTCTTCCGGGACCTATTGACAGTCTTTTGTAAAATTAATTTTATTTCTCTATTGCTAAGTTCAACTTGACCACTAGATTGAGGATGATAGGGTGATGCAATTCTATGGTTAACATCATACTTGGCAAGCATTTTATGGAAAGCACCACAAATAAAGTGTGAACCACCATCAGTCATTAAATATCTAGGGACTCCAAACTTTGGGAAAATAATTTTTTCCTTAAGAATTTTAATAGAGATGTTGTGATCAGCATTACTGGTTGGAATAGCTTCTACCCACTTAGTAGCATAATCAACAACAACCAAAACATGAGTATACCCATTAGAGGAAGGAAAAGGTCCCATGTAATCAAATCTCCAGACATCAAATGGTTCAACAGTAAGTGAATAATTCATAGGCATTTCTTGACACTTACCGATATTACCTATTCTTTGACATTCATCACAGGATAAGACGAACTTACGGGCATCCTTGAAGAGAGTAGGCCAATAAAACCCAGATTGCAATACCTTGTGAGCAGTTCTGTCTCGCGCATGATGTCCTCCATAAGCTTCAGAGTGACATTTCCGTAGGATTTTTCCCTGTTCATGCTCAGGTACACAACATCTAATAATACCATCTACTCCTCCTTTATAAAGATGTGGGTCATCCCAAAAGTAATGTCTTAAATCATAGAAGAATTTTTTCTTTTGTTGGTATGTGAAACTAGGTGGTAAATATTTAGCAACAATATAATTATCATAGTTAGCATACCAAGGTGTACTATTAAAATAATTTATTGCAGCTAATTGCTCATTAGGAAAACTATCATCAATTGGCAGTGGGTCATCAAGAACATTTTCTAACCTAGACAAGTTATCAGCCACGGGGATCTCCGCTCCTTTTCTATTAGTGATATGCAAATCAAATTCTTTTAGCAAAAGAACCCACAGAATAATCCTAGGTTTGGCATCTTCCTTTTCCATAAGATACTTTATTGCATCATGATCAGTGTGAATAATTACTTTTGAATCTACAATATAGGATCTAAATTTATCACAAGCAAACACCACTGCTAGAAATTCTTTTTCAGTAGTAGCATAATTTCTGTGTGCACTGTCTAGAGTTTTACTTGCGTAGCGAATAACATTTAATTTCTTATCAACTCTTTGTCCTAGAACAGCACCAACAACATAATCACTAGCATCACACATAATTTCAAAAGGCAAGTTCCAATCAGGTGGTTGAGCAATAGGTGCAGAAATTAAGGCTTTCTTGAGTGTTTTGAAGGCTTCTAAACAATCATCATCAAAAACAAAAGGAATATTCTTTTTCAAAAGATTTGTAAGGGACCAATTTTAGAGAAGTCTTTGATAAATCTCCTATAGAAACCATAATGACTTAGGAAACTACGGATACCTTTGATATCTTTAGGACATGGCATTTTCTCAATTGCATCAACCTTAGCTTTGTCCACCTCAATACCTCTTTAGAAATTTTATGGCCCAAAACAATACCTCTGTTAACCATAAAGTGGCACTTCTCCCAATTCAAGACAAGATTTTTTGCTCACATCTCTGCAAAACTTGATCAAGATTGCTTAAACAATCATCAAAAGACTCCCATAAATAGAAAAGTCATCCATGAAAACCTCAACAATCTTTTCACAAAAGTTAGAGAATGTAGCAGTCATAGATCTTTGAAAGGTAGCAGGTGCATTGCATAAACCAAAAGGCATACGTCTATAAGCATAAGTTCCAAAAGGACAAGTAAAAGTGGACTTTTCTTGATCAGGTTGAGAAACAGGTATTTGTGAAAAAAAACAGAATATCCATCAAGGAAACAAAAATGTGTGTGCTTAGATAATCTTTCTAGCATTTGATCAATAAAATGCAGAGGGTAATGATCTTTTCTAGTTGCTTTGTTTAATTTTCTAAAATCAATTACCATTCTATAGCATGTAACAATTCTCTGTGGAATAAGTTCATTCTTATCATTAGGAACAACAGTAATACCTCCTTTCTCAGGGACACAATGAACATGACTTACCCATCTACTATCAGCTATGGGATAGATTATACCTACTTCCAGAAGTTTTAATATTTCTGTTCTTACCTCTTCTTTCATCTTCGGATTTAACCGATATTGGTGGTCAACAACGGGTTTAGCATCAGGTTCCATATTAATTTTGTGCTGACATAGAGTGGGACTAATGCCTTTAAGATCATCAAGAGTATATCCAATAGCAGCTAGGTGCTTCCTTAGAACTTTCAATAATATTTCTTCTTCATGTTCTGAAAGGTTAGCACTAATAATAACAGGATATACCTTTTTCTCATCAAGATAAGCATATTTCAAAGTGTCAGGTAACTGTTTTAATTCAAACACAGGATCACCTTCAGGTGGAGGAGGACCTCCTAGAGCTTCAATTGGCAAATTGTGTTTAAGCAGAGGACGTTGTTCAAAGAAAATCTTATCTGTTTCATTTCTTTCATGCATATGTAAATCATTCTCATGGTCTAGCAAATATTGTTCTAAAGGATTAGTAGGAGGTATAACAATAGAAGCAAGACCAATAATTTCATCCTTTCTAGGCAATTGTTTCTTATGATACTTTCTACTAAACTTGGAAAAATTAAACTCATGAGACTCATCACCAAAACTAACACCGACAATTTGTTTCTCATAAACAATTTTAGCATTAGCGGTGTTCAAGAAAGGTCTACCAAAGATAATGGGACAAAAGTCATCTTGTGGGGAACCAAGAACAAGAAAATTAGTAGGGTATTTTATTTTCCCACACAAGACTTCAACATGTCTAACAATCCCAAGTGGTGTGATGGTGTCTCTATTAGCAAGTTTAATAGTAACATCTCTGTCATGTATTTTGGTGGGTGCTATGTCATTCATAATTTCTTGATATAGGGTAAAAGGAATAGCACTCACGCTAGCACCTATGTCGCATAAACCATCATAACAGTGATCTCCTATCTCAACTGAGACAACATGCATGCCAACAACAGGTCTATGCACTACAAAAAAAGACACATCCGTGACATTTTGGGCCGAACGATTTTTTCCTGTCATGCTTATGACACTTCTATGACGATAATTGTGAAAAAACCCGGTATCATCATAGATGTGGTAGGCTCCTACTTCTATGACAAAAAATCATGACATAAAATGGGCTTTTCGTAGGCGGGCCGGAGACTGATGACCCACAAGTAAAGGAGATCAATTGTAGCTCTTTTCGATAAGTAAGAGTGTCGAACCCAACGAGGATCAGAAAGAAATGACAAGTAGTTTCCGGTAAGGTATTGTCTACAGTGCTGAAATTGTAAGTAACGAAGTAGTTTGATAGCAAGATAATTTGTAACGAGCAAGTAACGATAATAGTAACAAAAGTGCAGCAAGGTAGCCCAATCCTTTTGAGGCAAAGGACAGGCCAAAACGGCCTCTTATGATAAGCAAAGAGTTCTTGAGGGTACACGAGAACTTCATCTAGTCACTTTCATCATGTTTGTTTGATTTGTGTTCGCTACTTTGATAATTTGATATGTGGGTGGAGTGGTGCTTAGGTGCTATTATTACTTGAACAAACCTCCTACTTATGATTAACCCTCCCGCAAGCATCCGCAACTACGAGAAAAGTATTAAGAATAAATTCGAACCATAGCATTAAACTTTTGGATCCAATTGGTCCCTTACGAAATATCGCATAAACTGCGGTTTAAGCTTCTATCACTCTCGCAACCCACCATCTAATTGCTACTCCACAATGCATTCCCTTAGGCCCAAATATGGTGAAGTGTCATGTAGTCGACGTTCACATGATGCCACTAAGGGAATAACAACATACATACTATCAAAATATCAAACACATATCAAGTTCACATGATTACTTGCAACATGATTTCTCCCGTGACCTCAAGAACAAAAGTAACTACTCACAAATGATAAACATGTTCATGATCAGAGGAGTATTAAATAGCATAATAGATCTGAACATATAATCTTCCACCAAATAAACCATATAGTAATCAACTACAAGATGTAATCAACACTACTAGTCACCCACAAGCACCAATCTATAGTTCCAGTAACAAGACTGAACACAAGAGATGAACTAGGGTTTGAGAGGAGATGGTGCTATTGAAGATCTTGATGGAGATTTCCCTCCCCAAGATGGGGGAGTTGTTGGTGATGATGATGACGATGATTTCCCCTTCCGGGAGGGAAGTTCCCCCGGCAGAATCACTTCGCCGGAGGGCAAAAGTGCTCCTACCCAAGTTTCGCCTCGAGGCGGCGCGCTTCATCCCAAAAGTCCTCCGCTTATTTTTTCTAGGTCAAAATGACTTATATACCAGAAGATGGGCACCGGAGGTGGGCCGAGGAGGCCACAACCCACCAGAGCACCAATGCATAAGCATGAAAAACTCACTTTGTGATCAGATTGATCAAGGTTGTAGTCATTCGAATTTACTACTTCGTTAAATGATGGTTGTTTAAAGGTGTCTGCCATAGTTTGTTTGGACAATGTCCTTAGTAATCAGGTATGTGACCTTCTTATAACCCACGACATCGGCATGATAGGTGTTAAATACATCCAGTGATGGTGGAGCTAAATCAACAGGTTTTATATATGGATCCCAAGGTATATACTTATACCAGACAGTACAAAATAACCATGCGTATACTAGAAAAGCGCCTGGGGGTTCTGGCTTGCCAAGGTGGGTTGTGCCACCTGGTGGCCCCCTCTGGTGTTTATTGGCTCCAGTATTTCTTAAATAATCCATAAACAGTCTCCGTGAAGTTTCAGCTCATTTGGAGTTGTGCAGAATGGGTGGCCTGACGTAGCTTTTCCAGGTCCACATTTCCAACTGCCGGAATTCTCCCTCTTGGTGTGTTCCTTACAAATTAAGAGATAAAATGCATTAGAATTACTCCAAAAAGCATTATGATGGATAAATAAATTATAAATAACAGTAAGAAAACATGATGCAAAATGGACGTATCAGAGGCGCAGCTGCATGACATTCTATGGGCCGTCCATGACGGAAAAAATCATGGTAGAAGTGAGGGCGAGGAAAACATTATGGAGTTCCCGGTTACGGTGGGTGGTTGGGCTCGAGTGATGCACTGTGGTTTGCGCATTTCTCCTGTGTACGCGCTTGTGTGTGAGGCGTTGGCTAACTGAACCCGGAGCGATCGCACGTTACTGAACCCGAGCGATCGATCCCTTGGCTGTTAACTAAACCTGAGTTATTCATTCGCTGCTGACTGAACCCGAGCAATTCCTTGGATGCTGCTATTAACTGAACCCGAGCGATCAATCACTGCTGCTGCTTACTGAAAGCCGATCGAGCCAGTGTTGGGTTGCCTCTCAATGAAAATAAACATTGCTACCATGCGCATGGTGCGTAGAACAAGTCGAGACATGGTGAGTCGAGCCGGTTGGTTGGCTGTGGATGAACAGTTCCTGGTGGGGGTTGGATGAATAGGACCCCGAGGAGGCCACCGACCCCAGCTGGTTGGGGTGGATGAACAGGACCCCGTGGAGGCTCTAAGAACAGTAGCTGGTGGAGACTGGATGAACAGTAGGCGTGGATGAATAGTAGCCCGTGGAGGGTGGAGGAGGTCGACAGTGGATGAACAGTAGCCCGTGGAGGCTGGAGCGAGGCAGTAGACGATGGATGAACAGGACCCCGTTTTAATGGTAGGCGCTTCAACACAAGTCCATTTCCTCCGTTTTATGGTACGCCACACCCCCGATCAACAGGACCCTGTTTCGACTATAGGCAGTCGAACACAAGTCCGTTTCCTCCATTTTGCGGTACACCAGACCCCTCCTGATGAACAAGATCCCGTTTCGACCGTGGCCGGTCGAACAAAAGGCCGTTTCCTCTTTTCTGCGGTACGCCAGACCTGGTTTCAGGTGTTCCGTCCAAGCTGGTTGGCTCCCGTTGAACAGGATGCATTCCGACCCAGTCGGTTGCCTCCCGATGAACAGGACGATGTTTCTTCGTTCCGACCAAGCCGGTTCGCTGACCGATGAACAGGACGTCGTTGCTGCCGTCCGTTGCCTCTCCATGTACACAAGACCTGGCTGTCCATATATATGCGCGAGTACATGCTCGAGACCCCGCCCGTATGTACGTTTGTGGCCGTATTTTTTGCCCTATGTCTGTACGTACGTGTACATGACTTAGACGAGACTGCGTGAACTGCTATGTCGGGTGCTCTACAACGACACGTGTGACTACTTACTCCGCCATGGTTCATACTTGCAGAGAGACCGATGGACCAGTATGTTCATACACATTCACGACCAGACAGACAACGCTACGTATGCTTTAACCGGGTGGGTCCCAGCGGTCAGGGAGGATAAGGACACACTTCCTTGTGTGCGAAGATATAGCTAGTCGGTCCCAGCTGTCAGGGGGAGGAACCATTTTTTTGTGAGTAATAAGGAGGAACTTCCTTGTGTTTGAAGATGTAGCTGGTGGGTCCAGCTGTCAGCCTCACCGCCTAAAGTCCACTTCCGATGGCTGTCCTTCGTTGACCACGTTGACCACGCTGTACCAAGAGCACCAAGGCGGTGGACAACGGCGAGGCCTAGGAAGGGAACGTCACAGAGCCGGGGAAGACGCTGGAGTGGATGCCCACACAGAGGGGAGTACATGGGTTGACTGCTTCGGGTGCGGTGTGAGGCTGCCGTCGTTGGAGAATAACAGAAGGTGTGGGTGAGTATAGAGGGATGGCATGGCCAGCGGTGGCAACACAGCCGGACACGGGATGCAGGAACAGGCGGCACGGCCGACGCAAGTTTGGGCGGCTAGAGCAAGAAGACTAGAGGTTGAAGAAGCACGACGGGCGTTGGATGGACATCGTACGGTCACTGCAGCTAGAATCGTTTATATTGACTAGGTTGACAAAGCCCTTGGTATGAGTCAACTTAGTAGGCCCACAGGCCAGCCTTCGAAATGATGCGCCCCAGATGTCATGGGGAGGAATCATTTTTTGGGCGGCTGAAGCAAAAATATCAGATATTGAAGAAGAAGCACGCATCCGTTGGATGGACATCCAACGGCTACTGCTGCTAGAACCGTGTGTTGACTATAGCTTGACAAAGCCTTGCATACGCGTCAACTTAGTTTTTTTTGTGGGGACGTGTCAACTTAGTAGGCCCACAAGTGTGTGGTAGAGAACATATAGCCCATTTGCAATTTGTAAGAATGTACAGCCCATTTTTGAATTCTAATGGAATTTACTACAACCCATTTATAGTTTGTTAAAAGTACATCCCATTTTATAACTAGGACAACGATTAATAATTTGAACCAACCGTTCAAAACAGAATTCAATAAAATTTCCCACATTTTGATGGGATCCGAAATATGTTTATCCCGAAATTTCTAGTCAGATTAACTATAATTTCAAAACAAGTTTGTATTACATAAAAATCCAACGAAATATTGTGTGCGCAACAATTAATGAAATTAAAATTTTCAAAATCCAATAGTAATATTTTTTAAACTAATTACGTGTTTGGTGCATTTTTTTATTGTTACTGCCCGGTTTTTATAATTACATCCCATTTATTATTTCTTAAAGCCCATTTTCTTGTTAAGCCTAATGCATCCCTCCTAGGAAAGATTTGCAGCCCAGCGGGCCGGAGAATAACAATTTGACCTTGCCTAGGTATTCCTCAAAAAGAAGTATAGCTGGGCTAGCCATTTTTAGCTTGAAAAAAATTAATATCTGGGCTGGATATCTGGCCTGGGCTAGACGGGCCACAGCCCGCCCAGTTAATACCGTGCCCTCCTCTGAACAACAACAAAAACATCGCTCAAGAAAAACTCTGCAGTGCTCACACGTCAAAAACACAAATACTGCTTGAGCTGCTTGGTCCCAGCTATCGGCCGCTCCTTGTGCAATTCTCTCGTTTATTGACTACATAGGTTGACCATGGTGTGGGGCCATGATGTCAGGAAACCAAGAGGAAGCAAAAAAATTATAGTTGTATATAATAAGGAGGCACTTGCGTACGTGCGGCTATGGCGCTAGTGGGTCCCCACTATCATCCTCTCCAAGTAAAGTCATCTCCTCATTCCTCATGTCCGTCAACCATGTTGACAACATGAGACGGCGGTGCCACGACGAGCACAACAACTCGAAGGACGACAGAGAGGGCCTCACGGGCCCTACGGATGGTCTGATACAGTGCCCGCTGCTCATTCAGGAAGCCAGGATCATAGGGCCACATGTCCGTGACGACATTGTCGTTCACTTGTTCGCTGGTACTCGTTGAGGAGACGAAGGTTGCAGCACATGTCCTCTTGTGCTGGTAGCTCTTCCGCCATTAGGGCATCGAAGTGCAACCGCACCTGCTCTATGGTGAACACGGTATGAACCGGCTTGGACAGTGGCGCCGGCTCCTGGTCGGAAGCTACCTCCATCTTCTGATTGTCGTCGCTTAGCTTGGAGAGCTCGATGGCGAGCCAGCATGTCCGGCTACTAGACCGAACCGCTGCTAGGCATGAGTCTGACCGCCCTGGCCCACCCAGACCGCCTCCCTCGCCCACGCGCGCTTTCCGCCCAAAACGGTCAGCGCCGCCCTCGCCGCTCCCCAGTGCAGGTGATTGCTCCGCGTTCAAACGACACAAGTGTCGTCCATCCGTCCGTCTTCCGCCCACATTAATGATATGCGGTTGCTGAGGCGGCTACTCAGGAGCCACCCGTCAGTCCCTCCGCCGCCGACCATTGCTATATAAACTGTTGCGCCGGCCATAGCCGCAGCCATCCGCCTCTGTTCCCTTTCTCATTTCCACACCACTACTACCCACCATGGCTTCCTTGCGCTCCAGCGCTCTCTGGGACAGGCAGACGACGGACCACAAGGAGATGGCGGACATTGCTGCCAACTGGCTGGCCGGCAGGCAGCCGAAGGACGACGACGTCCCAATGGAGAAGATGGTAGTTGACGATCCGACGCCAAGCCCCTCCTCCGCGCCATCCTCGCCGGTGCATTGCACCATGACCATCGGCGAGGCCCGTGCCCAATACATGGACATGGTGAGAGAGAAGTGTCAGGAGCAGTTCTGAGAGGCGTAGGCCGACGTCACCTACAACCAACACCTCCTCCAGGAGCACCTGCAGGTGGAGGAGCAGATCGACGCGGAGCGGGCAGAGCAGGAGGCGCTGCTCGACTCGTACTGCTCCGCCCGCAAGAGCCGCCTTGCACGCTGGCGGTACCGCTTGCGGGTGGCGGAGGTTACAGCCGCCTACAAAGAGGGCGATGAAGCGGGTGAGGCGCTATTTTTCAAGACCGAGGACGAGGCGGAGGACAATGCCAGCTCCACCGAGTCCATGCTCCGCTGGTGTCGATGAGGCCGTGCTCCGCCGAGGCCCCGCCGCGCCAACAACAAGCCAGAGGACACCGCCGGCTCCGCCGATGCCCCGCCCCGTCGGCACCAAGGCGGAGGATTTCGCTAGCTTCGGCGAGGCCCTACTCCACCAAGGCCTCACCCCGCTAACAATGAGGCAGAGGACATCTCCGGCTCCGCCGAGGCCCTGCCCCTCCGGCACCGAGGTGGAGGACTTAGTCGGCTTTGGCGAGGCCCTACTCTGCCAAGGCCCCGGCCCGCCAATAACGAGGTAGAGGACATCGCTGGCCCAGCCGAGGCCCCACCCTGCCAGGAATGAGGGGTAGGATTTCCCCTGCTCCGTCGAGGCACCGCCACACCGGCAACGAGACAGAGGACATCGCCGGCTCCGTCGAGGCCGCACCACACAAAAAATGAGGAAGAGTAGAACACGGTAGGTTGCCGCTGCTTGGGTCCAAGTATGGCCACCGCTGCTACCCTCCGGTTGAAGCCAAGCTAGGCGGGTTAACCATTGATGACCGATTAGCTGCTTCTTGGTGGTGACATGGAGTCGGAGAGCTGTGTTGGAGAAGGACACTGCTTCAGTTACTTAAGTGTAGGTGCAGTTGGGTCACTGACACGTGGGCCCAGCGGGCATCTCGGCCACATGTGAGTTATGCAACTACACCTACAGTTAAGTCATTGAAGCTCAGTCCGTTGGAGAAGAAGCTTCTGTTCGGCTCAGTCGGACACGGGTGGGTAGCTTCGGTTAATTAATTATACCTCCAACACACCTCTTTTTAGTTGAAGAATGTATGACATGTAATGAAATCCAACATGTTTATATGAAATCCAACCGTGTATGAATGAATTTAATTCGATTAGTTTGAATTATTGTATCACTGGCATTGGATGAACACGCAAAATGATACGTACTAGCATTATTCCCAGGGTGATCACCTCATTTGTAGTAGTTTCACATGTACACCCTCTGGTCCTTTTTAGTCTGCATATAAGTTTTGTCTGAAGTTAAAGTATCTCTACTTTGACCAATCTTATAGAAAAAAGTACGAACATTCACAATGCAAAATCAATTGAATTGAAAGAAATCTAATATGCGAAGTAAAAAAGGAACTGAAAGGATCGAGAAGAGGTGTCTAGAGGGGGGGTGAATAGACTCTTAGTAAGAAAAGTTGCAGTTTTTAATTTCTTTAAGTTGAAGTGGAGTTTTAGCACAAGTTTAAACATTCACAATACGTATCAAGCAAGCATGACAAGAGTGTATGAGCAGCGGAAAGGAAATCATGCAAGGTGCAAGAATGTAAAGGGATGGGATTTGAGTGTGCAAACGCAATTGGAGACACGAAGATTTTTGGCGTGGTTTCGATAGGTGGTGCTATCATACATCCACGTTGATGGAGACTTCAACCCACGAAGGGTAACGGTTGCGCAAGTCCACGGAGGGCTCCACCCACGAAGGGTCCACGAAGAAGCAACCTTGTCTATCCCACCATGGCCATCGCCCACGAATGACTTGCCTCACTAGGGTAGATCTTCACGAAGTAGGTGATCTCCTTGCCCGTACAGACTCCTTGGTTCAACTCCACAATCTTGATGGAGCCTCCCAAGTGACACCTAACCAATCTAGGAGACACCACTCTCCAAAAGGTAATAGATGGTGTGTTGATGATGAACTCCTTGCTCTTGTGCTTCAAATGATAGTCTCCCCGACACTCAGATCTCTCTCATAGGATTGGATTTGGTGGAGAGAGGGTTTGAGTGGAAAGCAACTTGGGGAAGGCTAGAGATCAAGATTTACGTGGTTGGAATGGGATATCTTGACCTCAACACAAGTGTAGGTGGTTCTCTCTCAGAAAATGTATGTTGGAAATGTAGGCACGTTCTGATGGCTCTCTCCATGAATGAAGAGTGGGTGGAGGGGTATATATAGCCTCCACACAAAATCTAACCGTTACACACAAATCACCAAACTCGGTGGGACAGAATTAGACAACTCGGTCGGATCGATTTAGTTCATAATGTGACCGTTAGACATTTCGGTGGGACCGATATGATCAACTCGGTGGGACCAATGTGCTAGGGTTAGGATAATACCTCGTCTCGGTTTGACCGATTACGCAAACTCGGTGAGACCGATTTTGCTAATATGCAAAACAGATGTTTGTCAAGCAAACTCGGTGGGACCGATTGCATATCTCGGTGGGACCAAAATTATCGCAATAGGTAACAGAGAGTTTGCAAGCCCATCTCGGTGAGACCGAGATTTCATCGGTGAGACCAATTTGACTAGGGTTTCTGGAAGTGGCTATGTCAAGTGAATTCGGTGGCGTCGGGTAGGAAATTTTGGTGGGGCCGAGTTTGACTTTTCGTTTGGGACATATGTGGATATGGGAAAGTGGTTGAGGGCTTTGGAGAATATCTCTAAGCACTTTGAGCAAGTAAGCCATTAAGCAACATCTCATCCCCTTTTAATAGTATTGGCTTTTCCTATGGACTCAATGTGATCTTGGATCACTAAAAGTAAAATGTAGAGTCTTGAGCTTTAGAGCTTGAGCCAATCTTTTGTCCCTAGCATCTTGAAAGGGTTCCATATCCTCTTGTCCACACCACTCCATCTGTTGAACTTGTCTAAAATATACTAGATGAAAACATTAGTCCAATAAGAGATATGTTGGCATTAATTGCCAAAACCACCCAGGGAGCACTTGTGCTTTCAATCTCCCCTTTTGGTAATTGATGACTGAGGGAGTCATGGATTAGGGGGTCCTCGGACTGCTGGACTATATACTTTGGCCGGACTGTTAGACTATGAAGATACAAGATTGAAGACTTCATCCCGTGTCCGGGTGGGACTCTCCTTTGCGTGGAAGGCAAGCTTGGCAATTTGGATATGTAGATCTCCTCCCTTGTAACCGACTCTGTGTAACCCTATCCCTCTCCGGTGTCTATATAAACCGAAGGGTTTAGTCCGTAGGACAAGAACAATCATAATCATGGGCTAGCTTCTAGGGTTTAGCCTCTACGATCTTCTGGTAGATCAACTCTTGTAATACTTATATCATCAAGATCAATCAAGCAGGATGTAGGGTATTACCTCCATCGAGAGGGCCCGAACCTGGGTAAACATTGTGTCCCCCGCCTCCTGTTACCACCCGCCTTAGACGCACAGTTCGGGACCCCCTACCCGAGATCCACCGGTTTTGACACCGACATTGGTGCTTTCATTGAGAGTTCCACTTTGTCGTCACCATAAGGCTTGATGGATCCTTCGATCATCGGCAACGATGCGATCCAGGGTGAGGTTTTTCTCCCCGGACAGATCTTCATATTCGGCGGCTTCACACTGCGGGCCAACTTGTTTGGCCAGCTAGAGCAGATCAAGAGCTACGCCCCTGGCCGTCAGGTCAGGTTTGGAAACTTAAACTATACTGCTGACATCTGCGGAGACTTGATCTTCAACGGATCCGAGCCCGTGTCAGGTGCGCTGCACAGCCACAACGAGCATGACTTAGGTCTGTCGCCGGACAGTGTTCGGGAGATCACACCTGTGGCAACTCCGGCCCTCGATCCAGAGCAGATCACACTGTCCGAGGACGGGTGGATGGACCCCGTCACGGAGGCTGCACACTCAGCGGCGACAAAGCCGAATACTGACTTCACCTCCTACGAGACCTGTGTTGCCAGACCCTTGGATTCGTCCCCGGCCACAGGCTTTGAACCGCCTGCGTCCGTGCCTATCGAATCTGATTGGGCCCCGATTATGGAGTTCTCCTCCACGGATATCTTTCAGCACTCGCCCCTGGGTGACGCGCTGAATTCATTAAGGTCTCTCTCCTTGTCAGAAGGCCCTTGACCGAACTATGTCCGGTTGGAGTGGGAAGCGGACAACGAAGAAATTTGTTCCCCACCCACCACCCACTTAATGGCCACTGTCGACAACTTAACTGACATGCTTGATTTCTACTCCTAAGACATCGACGGTATGGACGACGATGCATGAGAGGAACAGGAACCACCGCCCACAGGGTGCTGGACAACCACTTCATCACACGATATATACATGGTGGATACACCCAAACAAAACAATGACGAGGAACGGAAGGATGCAGTGAAGGATAATCCCCTCGAGAAGCAACCAAAGTGATGACGTAGGCGCCGCTCCAAATCCCGCCTCGGCAAAAATAGCGATAACAACGCAAGAAAGAATAATACCCTGGTTGACTCCAAAGCAAATGATGACGACATGGACCCAGCGATAGAGCAGGATGAACCAGCGGACGGCGAACATAGTATGGAGCCGCTGTCCCATCACGGCGACACCGAGGGTAAAGCTCATCAACCTGTCTCCGGAGAGGAGAACAGTCCGGACGATGATGCACACATCATCCCAGAAAGGCACTTGGAGCAAGAGGACCTCCACAGAAGGCCTATTGCCACCGCGAGGATTCTGAAGAAGCAGAAGCAAAGGTTTAATGCTGCGCAAAATACACTTAACAGTAGATGGAACAAAGTGCTCGACACTGAAGAAAAGTACGATGGCAGCCGCCACACAAAGAGCTATCCAAAGCGCAAGCTGTTGCCTGAATTCGATGACGAGGCTTTAGAGCCTATACAGCCAAAAAATAAAACGGCCGATCAGCCAGATCGACCACCCCGTGGCCGTGATAGGGCGGCTAACGATGTTGCACATAAGTCAGCACACGATTTACGTGAGGACTTGCACCAAAAAGCCGGTATGACCAGGTCCATCTACGGATCTAGGAAGCGCGCTCCGACACAGAATCAAAACCGAACACTACAACCATCAGAATGCCATGACACATCCAAACACAGGGGTGCCGCGCACCCCCTATGCTTCACCGATGAGGTTTTGGATCACGAATTTCTAGAAGGATTCAAATCCGTGAACATAGAGGCATATGACGGAACGACATACCCTGGGGTCTGGATTGAGGACTTTATCCTTCATATCCACATGGCTCGTGGAGATGATCTCCACGCCATCAAATACTTTCCCCTCAAGCTGAAAGGACCAGCTCGGCACTGGCTGAAGAGCCTCCACTACAAAAAAATACACTTCCGTGATGATACATGTTTGTCACAGTAGGTCGCTTTTTTTGTCATGCATGTACATCCATGACAAATTTATGACAGAATCAAGATAGTCATACCTGTGCTGTCGTAGAAGTGTTCCATGACATTACCAAAATTATCATCACGGAAGTGTCCACTTCCATGATGATAAATCGCGCGTCACAGAAGTGCTTTCGTCAAGGGTGACCGACACGTGGCATCCATCGTAACGGAATGCCGTTAAGCTATCGGGTCGGGTTTTGGATCCGATAACCCGTTAACAGCCCCGACCAATGGGGATTTTCCACGTGTAAATCATCATTGGCTAGAGGAAACACGTGTCGGCTCATCGTTGGGACAAATGTCATCCACTCACTGGACAGAAGGCGCCTATGATACGTCAACACGTGGCACGACCCAACAAGTTTAAATGGGCCGGACCAACTAGAGGCCCACAAGATTTTGCGGACCATAATGGGTCGGCCCAGCTAAAGGCCCACAAAATTCTGCGGACCATAATGGGTTGGCCCAGCTAAAGGCCCACAAGATTTTGCAGGCCATAATGGGCCGGCCCAGGTAAAGGCCCACAAGATTTTTTTGTGCCATAATGGGCCGGCCCAGGTAAAGGCCCACAAGATTCTTGCAGGTCATAATGGGCCGTCCCAGCTAAAGGACCATGAGATTTCGCCGACATTAATGGGCCGGCCTAGCTGTAGGCCCACATGATTTTGAGGACCCTAGTAGGCCGGACCATTAACTGGCTCCCATGTTTTGGGCCAAATGCCGGCCCATATTTGATCTGGTCCATTAATGGCCTGCCACGCTCCGGGCCTAATAGTGGCCCATATGAGATCCGGCCCGTTAAAAGCCTACCACGTTCTGGGCCAAATTACGGCCCAGATCAGGTCCAGCCCTTTAAGAGGCTTTGGGCTCAATTATGGCCCATATCAGATTCGGCCCGTCAACTGGACACTATGCTTTTGGGCCCACTTGCTAAAGGCCCACTTATTAATTCGGCCTGATATTAGTTTTGGCCTGTTAAGGGCCCGTTTAACATTTCGGCCCTAAATTAATTTCGACCTGTTAAAAGCCCGTCATATAGTTGGGCCTAACTACGGCCCGGTTTGCATCCGGCCTGCTCGCAGCCAATATCTGATTGGGCCAAACAAGGACCCAGAAAATTTTTGCCTGTTAAAAGCCCGTGATTTGATTTGCACAATCATGGGCCGGGGTTCATTTCGGGCTGCTGCGTAACTAGTAGGAATTAAGAACAAACCTACTCTATACAATAAAGAAATTACGGCATAGTAACTAAGAGTAAACCTACACTACACAATAAAGGATTTAAGGTATATTACATCCATTGGGCATCAAAGTTCGCCACCACTAATCATAAAGCGCAACGAAGAAGCAGATTACAAAAACTGGGCACCATTGCAGCGTAACAAAATAATACTGAACCGAGACCACTTCCAAGACAGTTCAAGAAAGGTTAGCCTTGTAGGGGAACTGCTGCGCAAGCTGCTGAGCAAGGCTATGAGACCGGCCTAGCATGTCAGTCATAGCTTCTATGTGTAGCTATTTAGCAATGAGGTTCTCATTGGTGTTCTCCGCAATCTTTCTTAGAGATAGGACTTCAAGTCGAAGTTGAGTTGCAGAATGCCTTTCTGCTAGAACTTGGGACTAAAGAAGCCGAACTGATTCAGACAACGAATTCTGTGAGCTTGTCTGACTATTAGTCTCAAGTAACTTGAACACTGCATCAAGACAAGACTTTGGGGTTGTCTCGCTATCTTCAAGATGTTTTGCCTTCTTTGCTGCAATATATGTTGGGTTTGTCTCACAGCCTTCAGCAGACTTGTGCATGCCATCAGGCATATCACCCTGAAACAAAGCAGAGAGATGACATGTTTTGCATGTGTATAAACAAAGATGATAATTGTTCTGTCAATTCTATCCAATTTCAAATTAGAAAATAAAGAGTATGTTCAAAATATCGATAGCATAATTTGGCATTGTTCATAATGCGGGGAGCTTCACCACACTATTGGATTACCATGTCAACATAACAAGCATAGATGAAGGGCAAAAAAAATCATTGTATCTATTTTGGATAATGTGCATGGCATGTTGTTCATATCACCAGCCACATCAGTAAGATAAAACAGGAGATGACAAGGCGCAAATGTGGGCTGCTTCACCACACACTGGATTATAGATCCACAAAAACAAGCATACATATAGGGAGTATTAAGTAATGTGCATGGTATGAACAAGGAATTTGGTTTTACAAGTAAAACTTAGAACTTACGATTCTTACGAACATGCATTTTGGTAGAAACAGCAAACTAAACAGCAGTAAATGATAGGGAGTATGAGCAAATTAAACAGCAGTTGAGGATAAAGGCTTTACAAGGAATGACTTACATTAACAGTTAACACCGTCTTTATAATGCCCTTCTCCATGGCAAGGGAAGGATAACTCAAGAATTTTAGCACAAAATCTTCTTCATAAGCATTGCATGTACTCTACATTTTGTAGGGAGTAATTATAGATATGATAATACTGGAAGGGATAGAGTGTAACACCCTCGATGCGACTATATCTCCCACGTGTCGAGGCACGACTTAGAGGCATAATCGCATTGAAGGCATATGTCGCAAGTCAGGCAATCTTCACAACATCCCATGTAATATAGATAAAAAACGGGGAGAGATAACATAGTTGGCTTACACTTGCCACGTCAATCAAGTACATAAATAACATTACATCAATCAAACACTCATGGCCCGACTATGGCGCCAAAATAAAAGATAACCCAACATGCGACACGGTCCCGATCACCCCCAACTGGGCACCACTACTGATCATCAGGAAAGGAAACATAGTATCGTTGAGAGTCTTCGTCGAACTCCCACTTGAGCTCGAGCGCGTCACCTAGAGCGGAATAATCAGGCCCTGCATCTGGTGTAATAGTAATCTGTGAGCCACAGGGACTCAGCAATCTCGCACCCTCGCGATCATGACTATTTAAGCTTATAGGTAAGGCAGGATAAATATGGGTGGAGCTGCAGCAAGCGACTAGCATATATGGTGGCTAATCTGTTCGCAAAAATAGAGCGAGAAGAGGAGGCAAAGCGCGAGCGAGAAACTAGAGAGAAACCTGCGCAAACATTACTCCAACACTGTGTCCACTTCTCGGACTCCGTCGAGAAGAGGCCATCATGGTAACTCACATGGTTGATTCATTTTAATTAAGTTAATGTTCAAGTTATCTACAACCAGACATTAACAAATTCCCATCTGCCCATAACCGCGGGCACGACTTTCGAAAGTTCAAATCCCTGCAGGGGAGTCCCAACTTAGCCCATGACAAGCTCTCATGGTCAACGAAGGAATAGACCTCCTCCCGAGACATTCCAATTAGACTCGGTATCTCGGTTCTTCAAGACACTTCGACAGGTTAAAACAAATCCAGCAACACCGCCCGAATGTGCCGACAAATCCCGATAGGAGCTGCACATATCTCGTTCTCAGGGCACACTCAGATAGGTCAAGCTATGAGTAAAACCAACCCTCGAGTTTCCCCGAGGTGGCCCCGCAGGCTGCCTGGATCGGACCAACACTCAGAGGAGCACTGGCCCGGGGGGGTTTAAAATAAGATGACCCTCGGGCTCTGGAAACCCAAGGGAAAAAGAGGCTGGGTGGCAAATGGTAAAACCAAGGTTGGGCATTGCTGGAAAAGCTTTAATCAAGGTGAACTATCAAGGGGTTCCCATTATAACCCAACCGCGTAAGGAACGCAAAATCCGGGAACATAACACCGATATGACGGAAACTAGGGCGGCAAGAGTGGAACAAAACACTAGGCGAGAGACCGAGCCTTCCACCCTTTACTAAGTATATAGATGCATTAAGATAACATGGCAATATAATGATATCCCAACAAGTAAATAAATGTTCCAACAAGGATCGGCCTCCAATCTTCACCTGCAACTAGCAACGCTATAAGAGGGGCTGAGCAAAGCAGTAACATAGCCAAACAACGGTTTGCTAGGACATGGTGGGTTAGAGGTTTGACATGACAATTTGGGAGGCTTGAAAGCAAGTGGTAGGCATCATAGCATTGGCATAGCAAAAGAGCGAGCAATCTAGCATAGCAAAGATAGTAGTGATTTCGAGGGTATGATCATCTTGCCTGCAAAGTTGTCAGAGTTGACTGGATCCTCGAAAGCAAACTCAACGGGCTCCTCATTAGCGAACTCGTCTCCCGGCTCTAGCCAAACAAGACAAACAAGCAAACGGAACACAATCAACTACGTGCAAAGCTCAAACAATATGATGCAATGATGGTATGCTATGCGGGATGCGATGCGGGATGCATATGCAAGATTTGACAAGGGATGCATGAACCTGGCCTCAACATGGAAATCCAAGTGTGCCACTGGAGAGATGAGATGAAATCTCTTGAAAACGATATAAAGAACGCCAGAATCGGAGTTACGGTTTGGAAATGGCAAGCAATTCAAATATGACCACGTTCTATGATTTACGGCAAGTAGCCATCTAAATGCAAAGAGATGAACATGCTACAGCATCCAAACATGGCAACAAAATACATGGCAGCGATGCATTCATGATGCTTAACAAAAGTCTAGCACTGAGCTACGGCCAATTCATCCATTAACAGGTTCAAACAAGCATGGCAAAAATGCATATGACAGACAGATTTCAGATAGTGAAATTAACACTTGTCTGGAATTTCAGATCAGATAGCACTCTTCGGAGCAACAAAACTATATGCTACAGGACCTGAACATGGCAAAGTAAAGTATGGCATGGAGCTACTCAAAGAGCTTAACAAAAGTCCCTTAGTGACCTTGAGCCAAAAGGGATCAGAAAATACAATTGCAAGCATGTGAACATGGCAAAAACATAATCAATTCTCAGACTTAGTGAAACTGGCACATGCTGAAAACAGACATCAAGTAGGCATGTTTACGAGCTCGATGCACTCACTATGGAGAAAGTCATGAAAATCTAAGCATACACCCATCAAGAATACACAAAATGCAAGCTAGACGTGGCAAGAACAATAGCATAGCATGCACAGATCAACTACAACATCCTCGGCAAAATCGCTAACAAGTAGACAATCTGCCCAGATTCACGAAGTAGCAAAAGTAGAGCTCGATTGACTCAAGCTAGCGTGCTCCATAATTGCAAACAAAGACATGGATGGATAGAGAACTACAAGATTAACAAAACATCCTTACTGATCATCCTCAAAAGAGGCACGGATCACTAGGAAACAACATGAACATATGGCAATATGAGATAAACAGGTCAAGGACTTGGTGGAAATGCTAAGTCCCTGAAATCAGCATTACCAAGTGCCTCACTTTGCAAGCTTGTGCTAGTCACCACACACATCAAAAAAATACATGGGTTGCACCTCTGGAAAGATGGCAAAACCCTTAACAAAACACCTGTAGAGCTCATGGGCATATCATGCACACAATAATCATGGCAAAAATGACAAATATCTAAATGGAGCAGCAGATCTGACAATTATCTCAAGTAGCACTCTTCTAACAGCATTTCGGGCATCAAGATGAACTCAAATGAAAATGATGAGATGGAATGAAATGATGTGCTCTCTGAGGCGAACAATTTGATATGCTATATGCCCAAAACGGAGCTACGGATGAGGAGTTACGATGCGATGAACAGGAGCATATGAACTAGGAAATTTCAGGGACTTGGTGAAATCTCGAGGGCGAAAAGTCAACCTCCCAGATCCGGAACGGGGCGGCGGCGAACCGAGGTTCGCCGGCTGGGTTCGCCGGAGGAGGAGTCGGCCAGAGCGTGGGGAACGCCGGAGAGGGCCGGGTCGCCGGATCCGGCCGGCAGAGGGGGGCGCGGATGGAGCCGCGGGGTCGGCTGGTGGGAGCGGCGCAGCGAGGCGGCGCCGGAGCGAGGCGGCGGCGTCGGGCGTCGATGGCGGGCGCAGCGGCGCGGCGGCGCTGGAGCGAGGCGGCGGCGTCGGGCTCCAAGCGCGGGGAACTCGGGCGGCTGCGGGGACGCGCGGGCCGGCTGCGGGCTTCGGCAGGCCGCGGCTGTCGGCGGGGAAGTGGGGCGCGGGCTTGCCGCGTGGCGCGCCCCGGTTGGCCGGAGGCGGCGGCGGACGCTGTCCGGCCGGTCCGGACGTGTCCGGTGCGGCGAGGAGCAGTGGATCTAGGGTTAGGGGTGGCTTGAACCGGAATTTGAGGAGGGGGTTCTATATATAGGCATAGAGGGAGCTAGGAGAGTCCAAATGAGGTGTGGTTTTCGGACACGCGATCGTGATCGAATGCTCTAGATGATGGAGAGCGTTTTGGTGGGTTTTGGGCCAACTTGGAGGGGTGTTGGGCTGCAACACACACGAGGCCTTTTCGGTCCCTTGGTTAACCGTTGGAGTATCAAACGAAGTCCAAATGATACGAAACTTGACAGGCGGTCTACCTGTAGTAAACCAAGGCTGCTTGGCAAGTCTCGGTCCAATCCGGAAATGTTTAATCCCCACACATGAATGAAAGGTAGAAATGACCACCGGAGGAGAACGAAGCGCCGGAACGCAAAACGGACAACAGGGAAAATGCTTGAATGCATGAGATGAACACGTATGCAAATGCAATGCACATCAAGACATGATATGAGATGCATGACAACGATAAAAACACACGGAGACAAAAACCCAAACCCGAGAAAATAAAATAACTTAACACCGGAAACAGCAAGAGTTGGAATACATATTGGGTAAGTTACATCTGGGGTGTTACACAGAGGATAATGAAGATAAGATGCAGATTGATGCTACATAATCAACTACCAATCCCTGGAAGTACAAGCGTTACAGGACAAAATGTACTGACAAGAGCAATGAGCTACACTTCTGCACTGGCATTGTCTGTGTATTCTACTTGTTGGTAAGATTAAATATAGATCTGGTCTTTTTTAGTAAATGGTGGGCGAGGGAGATAAGATCGAGAATGCTACAAAATGAACCAATCCCTCTTCCCATAATACAAGAGTGTTTTGAACACTGGTGTACTGTACAAAACGTTCTTATATTATGGACAAAGGGAGTAGCTGTTAATGTAAGTACAGTGATAGACCACGTTCAGTTACAAGAGGACTGCAGAGCTAAACCTCTTCAAAAGCATTGGGTTGATTCTAAATTTATGTAAGAGTCCATACGGATCTTATAATGTCCACCAAATGGACAATTACGAGGCTAACATGTGCAGTGATGCTACATAATCAAACAACTATGAAAGTAAGTATGGTCATACAGGGCAAGAGGTACTCACAAGAGCAATGCAGTGTGCAGTATAGTTGCGAGATTTTGTGGCCCCTTGAGAATGAATGTTCTTCTGCTAACAGTTTTCATACAAGTGAGACATTAAGGCAAATGCAGAAATGTAGTTCAAATTATGATGTGATATCATAGACAGTACCTTATGCTACAACCGAGACCAGTGTGTAACAAGATTATTCTAGTCACCGTCAGATAAATGTAGCACCGGAGACTTTACAGAAATTTCGTTCAGAGGCTTGCCTTTGAAGTGGGCTTGCCTCAGGTAGGAACGATACTTCATCAACGAGTGCTTGAAAAGCGCAACCAACCCTTGCTCGTCATCACAATCCAGTTTGCACCTCACCTATTTAAAAGAATGAAATCTTATGTCTTCTATCAACAGAAACATATGCAGTAATGACCATGAATAACATTAGTACATTACTTACGCATAAGTTGCGGAGGAAGACTGGAAATTGTTCTATGTCTGCGGTATGATCTTTCCATGAAGGAAAGATGTGCACAAAGTTCCTGACAACAACATAAGCTTCATCTTCTAAACTGGGAAGAAATGGAACAGGGGTCCTATTTGCTGCAATTGGGGCTCTCTCTGGTTTGAAAAGGGATTTGGCAACTGGATTTGGTGTACTCTTTGCTGGAATGGGGGTTTTGCGTCGTACAACTGGTGATATGTCAACTGGCATAATCATACTGTTTGCTGCAGTTGGGGTCTGCTGAGTTGGGGCTTCAGAAATGACCAGTGTAGTAGGGCTAGAGTCTGCTAGAGTTGGGGTATTTTGTGGGTCAGGTGATATTGCAACTACACCTAATGGGCTATTTGATTTATCAGGTGCCACTACCTTTTCCAAATACTTTGCTTGTGCTCCTCCACGATCAGCAATCGCCCTCTTCCTTTTGAACGTTTGATACACAAGAACAGCATTTGAATGGATAAATATGGTATGATGACAGATGGAATATGTACTGAAAATGGATAGGCAGGGCGTATTCACATACACGATGTGTAAACTAAGCTAATGGCACTTCAACAAAGTAGAAGCAATGCAAAGCATCAGTTGCAAGATATGTGCGAGCAATGTAACCTTGGAAAGTTAGAGCAAGTACCTGGATGGGTGACTAAGATAGGCCATTTTCCTTTGACTCCTCCACTAGGGAGCTACATTGACTTAGGTCTCCCTCTAGCTCAGAATCACTGTTAGGATCATATTCTGAGCATGAATCTGTAGGTGGAGAGTGTTTGCATTGCATTGCATCCAGACTTGATTTCTGTCCCTTAATGCCAAGTTTGACAGCCATGGCATTGTTCTGCTTTATTCTTTTCATGCGCGCAAGCTCATAATGATGCTATTCAGAATCTGAGATTCATGAAAACATAAAAAGTAGTCAGATTATCTATGGAATGCATTGCGGTTTCAACTCGGAGAGTGTCTCCCTATAAACCCCTGCATATGCAAAGTTCACCTCCCAACCGTGCTGACCAGACCACACACAGAGATACACACTCGAGCGGCGAACATGCATTTTCGAAACTAATTTAGGAACATTTAGCTGACCAATTAAACAACTCTATTTTAATAATATCAGATTCGTATTTGAACAACTAAGCTTGTTTAGCTTGATGGGTGGAGCAGTGTTATTATGACACGAAGCATGTATTCTGATCGTATAGTGATCATAAAAGGGGGAAACTCTAAGCATATATTTTTTAGCAAAAGAGGGTTTCCCCTCTGATTTCTATTAAAGAAACCACCATGGAACCAACATGATCAATTAAACCGTATTATGGCTGTGCCATGGCAGATTTGAAGCTGCAAACCGGAGAAATGATATTTAGCATCCATTGTTTGCTTCGAACTAAGAACTAAAATCTAAGTGCTGAAAAGAAAGTAGAGTAACCAAGTTAAGATCTATTTTCTGGTTGAGATCAAAAAGTTAAGGAGATATGAAGTACCACCTCTTTTGCGACGCCATGTAGGCATCGGGGGTGCGATGGCTGTCAGTGGCGTTGAAGCAGATCTGCGACGGTAGACGGGTGCATCGGGGCATAAGTCCCGTTGCGGTGGAAGAGAAGGTTGTGTGAGCGGCCCCGACAAAGAGGACGACAGCGCTGATGAAGCGAGAGGACGCGATGCAAGGCTATTGGTCCGTCGCCGTGGATGAGAAATGTCCATCCCTAGCAGTGGATGACGCGGTCTTGGTAGGCGCTCCGGCATGGTGGAGGATGGTGGCGATGGATGTGGTGGAGGACGGCGGCGATGGATGGGGTGGCGGACGGAGGCTGGTGTGGGAATGGGGTGTTCTAGCGTGGATGGTGTATGAATGGGAAAATGGAGGGAGAGGTACGGGGAACCATGTTTTTGGGACGCGCCTGTGTGAAATATGGGAAAGTTACGAACTTATCCCCCGTTTCAAATTTAGACGTCTCATCGGTTGGGGATAGGACGGTAATCTCGCATCTCCCAAATATTTGCCGGTAACTATTTCGGGCAAGGAGAGGGTGTTTTGCCGCCCATGGTGTATGAACGGGGCTGATAGGTAGGGCGGTTGTGTCATGTCCGATGGAAGTTACACATCTGCCCCTATTTAAAATATTAGCCTACATCTATTTCGGACGAGGAGAGGGTGTTTTGCCGCCCACCGTGTATGAATGGGCAATGGAGGGAGAAACAGAGGTCTTTCGGACGAGCTTGAATCAAATGAGTTTTGCCGCCCATGTTTGACACCCACCGTGTTAGAATGGGCTCAGAGGCGGTCGTGTCATGTCTAATTGAAGTTACTAACCTACCCCTATTTAGAGGAGTGGAAATCGGGCCGATGGATTGTCCGTGTAATGGGCAGACAGTAATATCCATCTCCCAAACACTTGGCTTCGGGCAACCGATGTGGGAGTGGACATTTTGTTGTTTCTTTTGAATTTTGGGACAATAAGCATCCACATTTACCCTGGCAACTAAATTCGAATCCATTTTGTATTCCTACACGAATCTTTATAAATCATTCTATGTGTTTTTATATATCTTCAAAAGGACGACAAAGATGTATTCCACTGTCATATATGAATATGGTTTACAAATGCCAATACTCAAATTCAGAAACTAGAATCCAGTTTAAGGTGAATTCGAATATTTGGAACATTTCATGTCCAACTCAAATGTCACACGCAACATAATGTGTACTCCCATTTAGATATGTACACAAGCGATGTATCAAGATTCAAATACCGAGTCAATCAACCAAGAATGTACGGAACTAATAGACATATAAACACTTATAGAGTATATGGATCAATAATATCAACTAACATACATAAGCCAGGCTGCTGTACTTTTCTTTGGCTACAACAACATCCTTTTTTAGCCAGCATCTTAGCCCTTTCCGATGCGTGCCGCTTATGGTCCATCTATACTACTATTGCTGAATGCACATTCAGCCCGATTGGCATATTTGTAGGTCTGGCACAGCAATCCAAATGAAATGTCTCCGAGTCTTATCAATTAATACAGACTTGTGCTCGAATGAAATTACAAACAAAAAAACAAAAAAATAATTATTACATGATCTCTAAAACAAATGGTTTGATTGATTACATGAACAGACAACACAAAGGTTATTCAACTATGGAAAGAACATTTCACCTATGATTTACCAAGTAGGAATTTAATTTCCTTTTTTCCTTCAGGACCTTAACAATCTGGTCAGTCTCAGCTTGCTTCGTTTTGAAATCCACCAAGTATTTAATGGTTGTCTTGAGTACTGCTTGTGATTGTGCTGTTTGCTTCCTCAACATGTCAACTTCATCTCTAAGTGCAGAAGCAGAATCTCTTTCTACCACTAGTTTAGCCTCTAGAGCATCAGCAGTTGGCAATTCATAATGCACGATTGGGCCGGTGCCACTGCTGTGGGATGATGCAATGTCCATGGGGACCTCGCTCTTTGATCTTAGGCTAACTTGTTTTGCCATTGAAGTTCTGATTGGATTCAGAAAAGTTGAAGTTAGCAAAACATCTCAACTCGGAGTTATAACAGCAAACCAGTTAAACAAACAAGGAATTAAAGAGTTTCAGTTGGATGCTAAAAAGTAGTTATTAACATCATTGTAACCCGTTGTTGCAGCAGCAAAGCAGTTAAACAAACAAGTAGATATTTAAGTTAAGGCAAACAGGTAATTCATAACAGTAAGTATCAAACACATAGATAGGCGCAGTCTACAATATGATTAACAGGCTGTGCCATTATGTAATTAGTAGCAAACTAAATTAAGCCAAGCAACGTAATTGAACAATTTTGCAATAAGTGGCTAACTAAAATTCCAAAAAGCAGGTAACTGAACTTACGCTAGTTCTTTGTACAGGCACACTTCAACTTCTTTTTTGCTTACAAGGTTGTACGAAGGAGTCCACGACATCAATTGCTTGGATACGTAGTCCCAATACTTCTTTCTTCCCACACTGCACGGGTAAGTCGAATGGTTAATCTGGTAAGATGGTGTGTCTTTGATATGTTATATGAGGACGTGTAGTCAGACTAGTTGTAGCCAAACACATCACACTATCTTTTACTGTATATTTCATGCGATTACTTTTGGCATATCGAGATCTAAGCAATCTACAATAGGATGAAAAGACTGGCATCCTTCACATTATTGGCGAACTCAGTTCATAGAAACAAGAAATTCAACCATTCTGTGGGTAAATCAAAAGCGCCACTGGAATATTTTTCACTATCCAATCATACACGCAAAAAGGGGCGACGCCACCATAGGGGCTGGTATGGGTGGCCGCCTCAGGTGGCTAGAAAGTGTGCACCTAGTTTGAGTCGTCCAGGTTGGCCCATGCTAGTTTTGTTTGTCCCAACGCATGAGCAGGAAATGTAAAAAATGAAGAAAAATGTTTCAATTTGGATGGGCCAATAACATAAGTGCAAGGCAGGCCCTATAGCAGGCTCGCGGCCCAAACGAGCGCCTCCCATATCGATCGACAACAGGAAAAATCCCAATTCATTCACTCCAGCCTCCAGCCTGGTTCGCTCCTAACCTAGCCGTCGCTGGACAGACCGACACAGCACTTCCTCGCGCCCTCGTTGGAGGGCGATCGCCGGGCTTCAAGCAAACGGAAGGACAAGAAGATGAAGATCCAACCCTGGGTGTAGCTTGCATGGGAGGCAGTGGCGGCAGCACGTGCATGGCATCGAGCTTGCGCAAACAGACAGTCGCAGCTTGCAAGAGTAGCATGCGCAACGAGCAGGTACATCACATCCCTGATTATATCTAATTCAACTCTTCAATTTCTGGCCAATAGTTAAACTTGACGATGTTGTAAAACTGCTTGTATGTAGGGAATCTATGAGAAAATGAAACCAATTTCTACTTATTTTATAACTCCCCCAATCAATACTGAACTGACTGAATCTGATGTATCTAATCAAGTTTCCGGTGCAAACATACAAGCTCATGTTGTTCTTGAGCCTGAAGTGTCTAATGAACAGACTGCTAATGAAGGATTTGATGCAAACATTTTACATGCTCCTGGTGATGAACATATAGTGTCTAATGCGGGATCTAATGCAAGCATTTTGCAAGCTCATTGAAGGATTTAGTGTCTAATGATGATCTACTATGTTGAGAGAGACAGAGATTTGCAGGCATTGATGACAAGAAAATTATAGTGCATTTTCATAGCTTGAGGAAACGTCGAGGCCATCTACCAGAAAGTCCCCACATCATGACAACATAGCATAAATACTTTTCTAATCTGTTGTTTGAAACTATTGGCATACTTGTGCAGGATAGATATATTGATATGCAGTTTGCACACTGGTTATACGTGCAATTACACTTCGATATTTTCAGCCAGAGAACGAATAATTCAAGCAAGTACATACCATGTTTGTAGTCCTTGTAGACCATGTTGCATTTTGTGTTTTTTGGTGCTTGCATCATTTAGTGTTTATAATCTGAACTACTTTGGATCATTAGCTGGTTTTCAAAGTGCATGTAGTTTCACATTTCTCAAGTTATGTTGATTTCCGGAGTGCAAGTGCCTTCATATTTTTTAAGTTAAATGTTCGCCCCTGGTAACTTGAATTCATGGATCAGCCACTGCACACAAATCATACACAAATGCCAGTACGAATTAAATGAAATGCAGGGACTTACACTAGCTCGTTGTACAGGCTCACTGCAGCTCTGCTTGCGCTTGGGATGTTCCATGTACAAGTCCATGTTTCCACTTGCTTGGATGTGCAGGCCTTGTGCTCCTTGCATCCCCCTCTGCATTTTTGACACGGAGAATGGTTGATCAAATAAGAGGAATCGACCTTGATGTTGTTCTGGAGGACAGATACTTACAAGGTTATACGGGTGTTCAGGATGTGTACCAGATCCCGTAGCGCCATCATGCTTCGCTAAAATATGGATTTGCTTGTTTCATCTGATATCTCCAGAAGAAATAAGAGTTAAGGTCAGAGTTGCATATGCGTGTAAGCTAAGGGAGCAGTGAAAGGATATCCAAACATCGTCGGAACAGTGCACAAGGGAGTGATGTGTGGATACCTAGTTCGGGCCGGCGCTTGGGCATGCTCGCCTAGCTAGAGTGCCGGTCACTTCAGAGCCATTGAAGGTGATGCGCTGGCGTTGGCTGGCCGCGCACGGATGCAGATCTTGAGTGGCAGCGGAGCACTACGATGTAGTGGACGAGACCGTTGGTGAAGCCCCAACGGCCTCGGGGGGCGGAGGTGCGACGATGTGCTCGGTGAAGTAGCCCCGGTGAGCTGGGAGACGGCGTCGGTGAAGCGCACCTGATGCGGTGGAACTCGGTGTCTGTGAGGCACGTCGGTTGCAGCGACCGACGTTGTCGGTGGACCACCCGGTGCGGTGGACGAGGGCGTAGATGAGGTAGCTCCGGTGCGGTGGTGAAGCGCGACCGTCGTCTTCGTCATCGTCGTCCGACACAGAGGTGGGGAACGGTGGGGAAAGAGACGAGACGAGGGGCGATTCGAGGGTTGGCGGTGAATTAGGGATTTGAGCAATCTGGGCGCGGAAGGGGACGGTGGAGAACAGAGATTTTTCAGGGCTGGAATTGGGGCCGCCAGATATTTCAATCCGAAACGTGGAAGCGCGAACTTATATTGTCATCGTCCTTTTTTGGGGGGGAGGGGGGATGGGTGGCTGGGTGCTACGCATCCGTTCGACACACGCGACCACCCTGACAGGACTATGCTTCGGTGCCTTAAGGAACCTGCCTTTGTGTCCATGACATATGGGCCCAACAGGTGGCTGGCCCACATGTCAGTGACCCAAAGGCAGTTGCCTTTAAGGCACCGAAGCAGCGACCACCCCGACACGACCCTGGTTTGCCTACATTTGAGAATGCAAACGAATCTTCTTTCATTTGCAAACGATTCTGTATGTATTGCCATGCCCGTGTTTTCCTTGCAATAATTAGTCATTCGAAACGAGATACTCCATCCGTTCACTTTTGTAAGTTGTTTCAGACAACTTAAAATGAACTGTTTTGCACATTGTCTCAAATGTCTTCAAGGTCTTATAAAAGTGAACAGAGGGAGTACTATAAATTAATTAATGAGGAGTTATTTGAAAAAAATCAAAACGGTACCCACGCTAACAAGGATTAGAGTGTGTGTCACATAATTAGTTATTTGAATTAGAGTGTGTGTCACGTAGTTAGTTATTTGAATTAGAGTGTGTGTCACGTAGCAATCTCCAATTCTAACGTGGATTTCACATTTCACTGTATCCACGCTAATTTTTTAATACAAATTCATATGTATATGATGAACACCATGGTAGTGAGAAAACTTTTGGATGGATTCAAACATATGACCTACAAAATAGCACAACAAACTGAGTCAATGTCAACTTTCCGAAACTTAGTATGGCATGAATTCGAAATAATTACCCGTATGCCTGGTCCTTGGTTCAAATCTTACAATGTACACCGAATTGAAACATCGATATTAAGTCTCGTACTATGTACATTCAAATGTTGTTTTTAGCCCCCCCTGCCCCGCCCCGCACAAACCCTACATACTTCCTGTATCGGTCAATCTTCCTCTCCTAACCACCTTAGGAAGCTATCGGTTTCCAACACACGTTCATTCTTTCTCTCCACGTTTCGATCTCTTAGTCTCTCTACTACACAACCCCTTTTTCCACTCTGTTACCAAATGTATTTACCTCACACGCCCGCCATTGCACCCCATGCCGACCTCTCTCTCTCCCCCTCTCCCTCTCGCGCTAAATACATGCATTGCTTATCTAGCCCCCCAACCTCTCGTGCATGCGCACACACGCACGTTGTATATCTAGGTCACTCCCTCGAGACTGTCTCACTCTTTCTTCCACACGGCGGGCCACACTCGCTCAATCTCTCTCTCTTTATCTGAGTCTCGTTTAAGCTCGTTTTCTTTCACACACTAATGATATATCTCCCTGTTCGGGCCTCGATCGACACACTATATACTCTCTCACGCAGATTGTCTATCTAGGTCAGTCCATCCAAGCCGCCACTGTCGGGACCCCGATAACAAGTCACATCGATCTAGCCGGTAACACCTCATATCACTTTGCGGCCTCACGCACGGTATTCCCATGGGTGTTGCCTTACCCTGGCCCGGGACCATTTGCGCCTTTTGGCTCACGTATATGATTGTGTCGCTAGCATCCATATGAGAAAGAACCCAGGCCGACATGGCTAGTCGTGAACCCAAAGCGGCACTAACCTATGGGGACAAGCATACATGATTCACATCGAGCATGTCGGTCAGCAGCGTGTGAATCCGGGCTGTAGCACTGGGCTAACAAGACTCCGGGGATCCCGGGCTGTAGCAGGCTAGGCAGGACTCCGGATGTCACCATGTGACATTTCCCCGAAGGGACAGACATAGGAACGAAGTGAAACACATGCCGGCCAGTCGAGTGTCCCGAGCAGTACTGATGGGCTAGCAGGACTCCGGTGAACCGGGCTGTAGCGGCCTACTATGGCTCAGGGAAGCACTAGGCTACATTTCCCCATAAGAGAGGCTGCCAAGGATAAACAACTACATTGTAGGATCCCACACATAGCAATACACATCACACGTACACATAACATGCAAGTATGTGTTGTACAACATGGCATCACAACATAACGCAACTCATATAGCTAAAGGCCCAGAAGAGCCACATAGCATTAATACAAACAGGGGTCACATGACCCATCATTCAGAGCATACAAGCAACAGGCAGAAGCATTACATGTCTGAGTACAGACAACTACAAAAGAAAAAGGCTAAGAGGCCTGACTATCTACAAGTCCCTCCCAAGGGTACAAGATCGTAGCCGAGGTAACAAGCTACTCGTCGAAGTCCAAGCGGTACTACTAGTGAGACTGATGTCTCACCTGCAAAACATAAATAAAGCAAACTTGAGTACAAAGGTACTCAGCAAGACTTACATCAGATCCTATCATACATGCATTTGTATCAGGAAGGTATTGTGGGGTTTAGTTGCAGCAAGCCAGCTTTGACTCAGTGGTTATCCTGTTCTACGACAACGAGAAACTTCTTTGAGATGAGGCAGCGCACACGAGTCCACTAATCACCACATCAATACACTACTATGGATTCATCCTCGTCTTCCTATGAGAGAGCCATCCATAGCACTCACACTTGTCTTGAGAATTTTAGAGTATCCACTTTAGGTTGTCTATGTACCATGTAAGCATCCAAGAAGTCCATAACCGAGGACACGGCTATTCGAATAGATCATGATAACCCTGCAGGGGTGTACTTCTTCACACATGCTCTCACCACTTATCGCCGTTTACATGACGAGTACTCGGCAACCTTCAAGCGGAAGCCCAGCGAGGGTGTCGGCCACGACCTGACTAACCACGCAAGTCTCTCATCCAGGTTTATTGCCTATTCGTGTTCCATCCGCAAGGAGATCCGGCCGGGGTGTCGCTCACGGCCCCAAACGATGTGAGCAGGGTTCCCAAGCCCACCATCCGGGTGCCACTTGGTACACCGTGCCACTGTGCCTAGTCTGTCCCAAGCCCACCTGGCCGGGTGCCACTTGGTAGACTACTAACACTACCTACAAACACCAGAAACTATTTGCAACTCCTGGACAGAGATCAAGTTGGCTAATGAGTCGAGAGAGCTTGGAGCGCCCGGAGCCCAATGTGTGGTAGCAACTAGTCATTGGATAACTTACACAGAACTCAGTTCTTAAGGACGGTTCCAGTGAGACAACCCACCATGTACTCGTACATGGCCTCTCACCGCTACCTTTACCAAATCGTGTTCACACGCTTAACTCTCAGCACCAGAACATATCTTACCAATCCAATTCATTCCCGATGAATCAGACCTGACACAACTCTAAGAAATAGTAGGCATGGCATGGCAAGAACACAACATGGCTCAATCAACTCCTACACATGCTAGTGGGTTTTAACTATTTACTGTGGCAATGACAGGTCATGTAGAGGAATTGGTTCAACTACCGCAGCATAAAGTAGCAGTTGAATCATTGTTGTCCTAATGCAATAAATGAGAGCAGGAGCGAGAGAGTAGGATTGTATCAGAATGAACAAGGGGGTTTGCTTGCCTGGTAGATCAACAGGGGGGCACTGCTCCTCTAACAGGTACTCTGGATCGGTCTCCGGAGCAGGACCTATCGAGAAGGAATGGTGTCGATAATCAAACACAAGCATATGCAACAATATGATGCATGATCATGGCATGATTATGTGATGTTGATTGAGCTAATGCAACTAGCTTTTATTTGGATGAAATCCATTTGAACCAAAGATTCAAATGCATCTCCAAAATAAGCTCCTTATATAAGCCATTTTAGTGGTTCACTTATACAGTAGGTATAAGTTGGTTTAACATGCATGAAACTGGTACAGATGGATAGATTGAATTTTTCTGATAATTTTTCATATATAAATTATTTAAATCTGAGCTACAATTGAATTTCTATGAATTTTTGAAGTTTATACTAATTTCTGGAATTTTCTGGGTTATTTTAAATCCAGAAATGTTAACTGCATCAGCAGGGCTGACCAGGTCAAACCTGACGTGTGGGGGCCACACGTCAGTGACACCGGGACTAAACCCGAGTCAAACCCAGCTGACCAGGGTTTGACCGAGCCCTGGGGACCATAGTCAGTGGCTTAGGGGGTGGATTAAGTGGTAGGGTTAGCAGCTAATCACGCGCCACGTCAGCCGCCGGAGTTTCGCCGGCGACGACCTCGAGCCACGGTGGAAGTTCGCCGGAACGAGCGGGAGTCCATGGTTTGGCACACGGAGGCCACCAGCGGGTAGCCCGTGCATGGGCGCATTTAGCCGCGCTCAAGGGAGGCCGCGGGAACGGCGGAGCTCGCCGGAGCAGAGCTCGCGGCGGCGGCCGGAGTCGGGCATCGAACGAGTCGACGGTGCAGATCATGGCAGGAGCCGCGGTTAGGCGCGTCAGACTCGTGGCAGTGCGGGGAGTGCGTTAGGCACTAGTGTTGACCAAAAGGTCACTGGAGTGACGCCAGCGTCGAGCTCGTGCGGCGGAGCGGCTCGGCTCCGGTAGAGGAGGCGGCTAGAGGATGCGTACAAGCGCGGGGAGCAGGGGAGAAGATGGCGGAGCTCACAGCGGGGTCGGAGATGGTCTTAGCGAGCTCGGGGAGGCGAAGACGGCAGCAAATCGGCGTGTGTGGCTTCCGGCGACCGAGGAGGAAGAAGGCGACAGCGACGGATCCACGGGGCTTCCGATGATGCACGGCTTGGTGGAGAGGTAGCGGACGAGGTGGCGGAGCTTTTGGGCACAATGGAGGGGCGAGGGGACTACGGTGGGCGCGTCGAAGGGCATCGGTGGCGATGGTGGCGCTCGGGCAGCAGCGGGGAAGAGAGTAGAGGAGGAGAGGGGTGACCAGAGGGGAGGGGAGTGGACGAGGTGGGTCGGGGGGTGCATGGCAACGTCTGGCGTGAGGAGAAGGAGCCAAGCAGGAAGCTGCGTGTCAGCGTGCACGGCGTCGGGCACCGCTTCCCCTCTGTCTACTGGCAAGAGGAGGAAGACGGCTCTGCCCCTGGTGGGCTGGGCCAGAACAGGAACGGGCCGGCCAGAGGTGCCAGGTAAGTATCTCCCTCTCTCTGGTTTCTATTTATTAATGTTTTCTAATTTCTGCAATTTGTTTGGACTTAGTAATAATACTAATCCATTTTATTTAATTCTGTCAAATTTTGCAGGGACCTAAGGAATTAATCCAAAGCCCCTCACCAAAATTCAGAAATTTTGGACATATATTATATATAGCAAATATATATCCAATGCAAATAATTACTGGATTAATTCCAAATGCCCAAAATAAATACTTATTAGCTCTTAAAAATATTGATTTGATTTTTATCTCTGTCCAATATTTTCAGAGAGCAGCATGAGCATTTTCTTGGACCCTTTTGGAGCAATTTTTATCTGGGTCATTTCCAAAAATGAATTCTGAGGGTTTCACAAATCCCCATTTCAAATTTAAATGGAATTTAAACATGATACACAAATGAAGGGCTAGCCTAGGTCATACCAAAACTAGGGATGTGATAGCTACCACTCTTTCGACCTCATGGTGGGCCACGCTCACTCAATCTCTCTCTCTCTCTCTCTCTCTCTCTCTCCGTATGTCTCGATTGACCTTGCTCTTTCTCGGACAAAAACGATATATCACCATGTTGAGCCCAATTCGACCTATTCACATTGTATACTCTCTCACGCACATCGTCTATCTAGGTCACTCTCTCCAACCCGTCTCACTCTTTCGATCGCACGGCGACCCTATGTGATCGGTTGACCTTGCTTCCTCTCACGCACACAATATATCTACATGTTTGTGACTGGATCATCTCTCAAACTCTATCTTATAGCCCTCAGGCTTGCCAAAAAGCTCAATCGGACAATATCTCTCCAGAGCATATATATTTGTTCAATGAATGTCAGACCACACTCACTTTGTCTCTCTATCTATATGTCTCTCGATCGACCTCGCTTTCTCACACCGTATCTTCCACGCACTGAAGCTACTACCTCTCCATCCCTCGCGAAGCCGGAGCTATTTACATTGCGAGGAGCACTCCAGCCTTGGATTAATTTGTGTAGGCATTTATTCCGGTCGGTTTAGATTATATTTTCATAGCATTCGGCCCACAACTACTCCAATCACCGCAGCGGGTAATTAAACTACGGGGAGCACCTAATATGAGCACCGGGGAGCCATTGGATTGAAGATGCAGCGGCACACACGAGGCCTAAATGTTTTATTTGCAAAAAAAACCTTTGGAGAGTTAGGAAATTGCGCATAATTACAAAGACTACTCCCAAGCCATTGGATCTCACTTCCAACGGTGTAGAAACTCGTATCACCATAGTATCTAAGCTGCGGGGTGGATGTTATATTCTATGTCGCTGTCATTTTTGTTCGTAAACTTGCAAAAAAGTGTAACTCGTGTCGTTACTTGTCTAACCGCGCAAAGTGTTTGTTCAAAAAAACCATCCTACACTGAAATATCGGAACAACACACGGGGGTCCCACTTGTCATTAATCAAATTTGGACCTAAAACTAACAAATCTGAAAGACGAGATTCGAACTGGCAACCTGGACTACAAAGCGTAAGTCGATAGCCTGAAAAAATGAACGGTTGTTGGCTTTGTCCCATAACCTGATTTTATACAATAAGTGTTGAGTAGAGTAGAGGGAGTGCCTCGTCAACACATGCATGACCGTTATCTCACTTACTGGTGGGTCCCAGGTCTACAATCTCAATCTCTCTTCTGTCCATCGTCTAACCTTTGCATGGGCACACACGAAGAGCGGCGCTAGCTTGCCGTGGTGTTATTACAACTAAAAAACATGGAAAATAGAAGAATCGCCTAGAACAAGAGACGTTGTGGCTGGTCGAGACGGAGCTAACCACATCTATCCTCCGTGCCACATTTGCATGATGAAGCCGTGTGGCTAGTGGGGTGTTTTCAATGGACTGGCTGGGTCCCGAGGTCGAACCATAGGTACTCTACTACGTCTGATACAGTATATTTTTACACGCACATTTTTCCTCCGTGCCGAGACGTGGCACACCCTACCGCGCAGTTTCGGGGTCCTCCCGGGTGGTGCACGCATATATTCTTCCTAATGTGGGACGCCCTACCGCGCATTTTCTGGGTCCTCCTCGGTCATAGCGCCGAAGCAAGTAAATGAGTCGTCAAATCACGAAAGACCACCTTTCCCCCTGAGTACATCAGTGAAGCACGATGGCTAGCTAGTTGGGCTAGTTCGACCGATTAGCTAGGCCGCCGCCACATTTGTTTTTCACCCCTTTTTTATCTACTTGCCGGCAGGTAAATTTAAATATCCACCACGGCGTTGCTCTGGTGTTTGGGTGCGGCAGGATTTTTAATTTTTTGATTGACGGGAGCAGGCGCGGCAAGATTTTTAATTTTTTGATTGACGGGAGCAGGCGCGGCAGCAATTAGTCACGATGACTCCGCCTGTACCCACTGCTCCCTGATGTGAGAAGTCGTCGACTGGTGTTTTACCGTGGTGAAAACCAAAAGATTCCCCGCTCCCTCCACCTTCCCGTAGATTGCATTGCCTTTCAGCCATTTTGCCCCCTTTGCTTCCTCTCCCCATTGCTTCTACCTGGTGCCATGGTGGCGCAGCAGATCACGGAGTCTGAGGTGAGGCTCCTGACACAGGAGCTCCATGCCAAGGATGCGGAGCTCAGGGCCAAGGATGTGGAGCTCCATGAGCTCAAGGAGAGGAGTGCCATGCTCCTCCGTTATGTGCGGGAGTTCACGGAGCTTCAAAAGCGGCAGGCATCCACCACAAAGATGCTCGAGGCGTCGGCAGCGTTGCTGCAGAAAGCGGGAGATACGATAGGCCGTCAGGGGAGCCGTCTGGAGCGCGAGCGGGCCGATCGTTACGAGGTCCAGGATCACCTCAGCCACTTGGTGAACCAAGTTGCCACGCACGTGTTGCGGCTGCGCGATGCCTACTATCGTGCCAGCGCGACAATGTCGGCCGTCGGGCTAAACCCTCTGCATGGGCATGTCCATGTCTTGGCGCAACATGACCGTTGGATCAAACTCAGACGGTGCAGATCGGTCACTATAGCACAAAGAGTGTGGGTGTGTTTGGTTGCATTCTCATCTCAATATAGTTGTTTCCTCTTCGTGTATTTTTGTCAACCTACTAGTGTGGACTCATGCACCCTTCATGCACTCTGCCAAACACCCAAAAGTGGGTCGAGAAGGGAACTTTTGCTCCCATCCCGTGCACCCTTCATACACCTTGCCTAACACTATTCGTGCTTCATGTGGTTCATGTTTCGTGGAGTTTTGTAGCACCGTACTCTCCGTGCGCTGTGGACCTAGTTCTGTTAACATTGATCTCACCGTCCATTCTCGACGGGACAGTCGAAAAAGCGGTACCATGTTACATATAGTAGTTGACATGCGCACAACATCATTTGTTATCGTCATATCTTACTACACTAGCAACAAGATTGTGTAGTACTGACGTATGAACCACTTCACATGCCTAGTAGTAGGAGCACTGTGTATGTTCAAGTGGCTGCCGTGTTTCGCACTCCTTTGTCGTAAGAGTGGAAACGCTTGTTGTAATCATTTTTTTCTTCTGAAAAACAGTGGACACGCTCTACCGTGCGGATCCTCCTCCATCCATGCACTAAATTACTCACTTTCGCCGACGTGTGGGACAGCCAGCATCGGGGTCCACCAGCCATGCACTAAATTACTCTGTAGTAGAGTGATGGTAGACTACCCCGATCGAAGCACCGCAGTAATGCCCAATGAGCCGTCAAATCACAAAACCCCCTCCTTTCCAGCAGTAAGTTGGACGGACGAAGCCACCATCATTTCACTCTTCTCTCTCAGCTTCGTCTCTACCCAACCCTCGCTTCTGCCTCATCTTTTTCCTCATTTCTTCAAGAAAACCCCGACCTACTTCTACCATTGTTCTTCCCTCCCAAAGAAGGAAAGGTGAGCGCATCAATGGTGTTGATTCTGGCCAAGGCCCGGTCTTGCAACCCCGAGACTGATCCTATAACTCCCTCTCTTTTCTTCTTTTGGGTTTGTGATTATGGTTTCTTTTCTTTTATTTCTATTTGACAGTTTCTTGATGGACGCTGGAGCACTGGCCGAAGTGATGTCTATGGCTCCGGCCAAAACTGTCGAGGCTCATGGTACGAAGAAGCGCAAGCACCCTGCCGAGACTACCGCAGACAAGCTCAAAGCCATCGCCCTGTCCAAGCCCCGCTCTCCGGGATCCCTCATTAAGAAAGTCCAGGTAATATCTCTTCTTGACGATCTTTTTCTCGATCTTGATCGTGTTTTTCATCTAACACGCAGTACTAGTACTAGTAGTACAACTTTCTGGGTGATCTTGCATGTGATTTTTGTGTGCCAAATGACGGTTCTAAATTCCTCTTTTGACCAAAACATGCGAGAGGTTGACACTGATTTCTTATAGATTACTTTAACTAGTACTTTATGAACATCAATGCTACCTTTTAAGAGGGTATATTTGCCTCAGTAACTTGTGCTATGGATATTGCATGTAATCCCTCAGCTCTCATGCCTTTGAAGACATGTTCTAGTGTCTTTGTTCACTCATTTCTGTGCGTATATGTAGTCATATATGGAGTATAATATCGAAAATCATCTTATATTTCTAAACGGAGGTAGTAATAAAATATGGTTTCTGTTTGAATTAGAACCAGGTCCGCGGTGGAGATGAAGTTCTCAAAGTCATGCCGTGTGAACTGGAAGACCTGATGATGAGTTCTACTGCTGAACTATCCAGCTGTTGTGTCCTTGTCGCCACGTGTCCTGAACTAGTGTTTTCCTGTAGCATTGTTGTCAGGCGTGTTCTCGAGGTTGTACATGACCACACCAATTTCCTGGTTGTGCCTTCGATTACGAAGGGTGTGGTTCTTGTAAAGCTTCCCAACAAATCTGATGTGGCATGTCTTCATCATCATGTTTATGAGTGGAAAGACCACTCTGTTAGGTTCTCCAAGGTTGACAAGATGGTGATGGTGCATGTAGACATCTCACACGAAGTCCATGGCCTAGTCAGTTATGTGGGGTTCATCCCGTAGGTCGGTGGCAAAAATAGTCTGCAGAGTTTAGTTAGTGCAACTTTGCTTGTCTGTAGTAAGTACTATTGTTCAGTACTTGATTTGTGTTTGTGAACCCTGTATTATTTATTAGTACTGCCGCTTTTGGTGTGTGGTCAGTCCTGAGAACGGTCTATGTTAATGTCTGTCCACTCAATTCATTCTGTATATTTTGAAGTATCCATGTCATATTTTTAATGAGGACGGTCTATCAATTATGGTTACACTCCAATATATGTATGCATTGCAGGGTTTATCGCACCCACTAGGATTTCCAGCCACATGGATGTTCGGTCCATACGATTTGTCACGGCCTTTGGACTGTCCTGCTTGTGGGAGTAGGCAGGGCCCCTGCATGCCACGCGTAGTTGAACGATCAATCTTTTGTTTAGTACTTCAACATAGTGATTTCCTGGTAAGGATTCACTCGTGTCACATCAAGTAAATCTTATTGATTTACTGTCTAAATCTTATTGATTTAATGTCATGTTTTCTTTCTTTTCCTGCAATTTTACACTGCATGTTTTGCCATGTGACATTCATCACAGAATAAACCGTTTGGTTTGCTCTAGGATGGCTATTTTTGCAGGTTTCACTTCTTATGTCGTGTCAGTAACGAAGGCACTGTCCATCACTTATATTAGTGGAATAAATTGGATTAGTCTGTTGTCTGAGTACAAGCTGAATCCCTATGATGAACTGCAATTTGGTTTAACAAAAACGCCACAATTAGTCCTTCTCGCGCTTAAAAGAAATGAAGAAAAAGACTGGATCACTGTCACGGATCCTAGTCAAGTTAGAAAGCTGATCATAGCAGACCAGACACGATCGCCGCTGTCTCGCACAGATCGAGCACCGACAGTTGCTCTAGCACTAACAACGGTAGCAGCTCAGTCTAATCCAGCTCAGGATTGGGCACCGACTGCGTCAGCGGATCAGTCTGATCTACCGAAGGATCAGGCATCGACACCGGCACCTGCTCCGACACCGGCACCAGCTCTACAAGGAGTACCATCTCCGGCAGTAGCAACGGCTTCGGCACCTGCACCAACACTTGCACTTGCATATGCTCCGGCCCGTGTAGTTGCACCTGCAACAGACTGGGCTGCAGTTCGCACTTCATATACCAAAGTCCTTACAAAAACCGACATGTCCACCTTCTTGGTAAGCATTGGCCGCCCAAGTGCTTCATTCTTTTTTCTTTCCATGTTGTTTCACATGATTCACTATGTTGATCCAACTGTTTGGGTATGTATTCTTGTTTGCAAACAGAGAATTCCTAGAGCAACGAGGGAGTCATTCAACAATCCGGGCGATCGCGGCCAAGTTTCTCTTACCATGCGCAACCTTGGTGTGAATGAACCTGCTCAATATATCGTAAGTACAAAGGATGGTCGCATGATGATTGATGCTAAAGGATGGTCAAGGTTCAAGTCTAAATCATATCTTGTGGTAGGAGATGATGTCAAAATCGAACTTTCTCGGCAAGGAGAGCTGGTCCAAATCAACTTTGAAATTCAACAGTAGCAGCACGCAACTACCTAACTAAACTATCCTCCGAGAGATTTTGATGTAATAATCTGGCATAGTGAAACAAGTGTCCTGTGTGTATAAGTAGTACGATAGTATTATTTATCACATGGTATATCGTTGATAGAATTGCAACTCTGATTGCTTGTTAGGAACTGTCGTTCGATTTCATTCCAACAGCTGTCGTGTTTTATTCAATTTTGTGTATTCGCCTTGCGACAACATCTAAAACCAGCGCCGTACCGATCGCTTGCAATATGAAAAGCGCTGAGGTAGAACACATGGGCCCCCAAACATGCAGGGTTGGCCTGCGGCCCAAAGTCCAGAACCTGGTTTCGAGAAGCACTAGCTCAGTGCAGAAGTGGCGTACTCCTCCTGCTGTGGATTGGGCGAAGATGAATGTTGATGCTGCGTTATCTCGCAATGGTGAAAGGAGAGCCCTGGCAGTTGTGAGCCGGGATCATACAGGCTTCTTCCTTGGAGCATCGGCACTGGTGTGCGAAAGTGTTACTGGTCTAGAGATCCTAGAGGCAATGGCATGTTGCAAGGGGCTATCTCTGGCTCTTGACTTAAACCTGCAACAAGTTCATATTAGCACCGATTGTTCAGCAACAGTCAAGCATATCGGAGAGGCATACTTGGGGCCCAGAAAAGTTATTATGGACGAGATCAAGATGAAGAAGAATATGTTCCAAACCAAGTAGATCATACATGAAAAACGCGAGTGTAATGTTGAAGCGCATGTGCTCGCAAAAGCTGCTACTTGTTTGCCCTGTGGACGCCATCTTTGGCTCCCAGGAACCCCCGAAATTATTTGTATACCTATGACTGTTAATCTTCAATAAAGCAGCTTTTGTCCCTCAAAAAAAACATCTGAGTATTATATTCTCAGCTGAACCCCCATAATGCCCGTGCGTTGCAGAGGGAGTATTTTTCTCGGCAAGGTGAGCCTGTGATATAAAAGATTTGTATATTTCTTTACAGAGGGAGTATCTCTCTGTCAAAAAATATATTTATGTGTAACTAGTTACTCCTGTCTTTCTACTTCCTTTCGCTGATATGTGGGGCAACCGGCAACGGGGTCCACGTGCCATATGCACAAATTAGAGTGCACAACTTCATGGTAGACACACCCCGGTCGTAACGCCGCAGTAATGCCCAATGAGTCGTCAAATCACAACCCCCTCTTTCCAGCTTTAGCAATAAGCTGGACGGACGAAGCGGCAATATTTCACTGGGCCTGAATCCCTTTCTCCCTCGTCTGCTTGTTCAGAGAAAACCCCCTCTCGGCGATTGCATAGGGTTTTCCGATGGAGAAGCAGGTACGAATTCTTCATCCATCCCCGATAAACCCAAGTCCCTTGGTCGCAGGTAATCCTAGGATGGCAGTCGCCGCCGTTGATGCATTTTTCTTCCTACTGAATCTAGTGTGTTTCATTTGCAGTGCCCAAAGTGCGAGTACCCTACAGGTTTCTGCGCCCTCAGCGAGACGCCACACTTGTTCCTTCTCATCCTAACATAGCATTTTGAAATGCGCACAGTATGTTCCTAGAATCCTCTTTTCTATCCGGGAGGGTGGGGTTTTTCTTGAACGTGCTGTGTTCTCATATTATTTTTCCTGCAGTGTATTATTTGCTCTGCCAGAACACATGTACTCAAGATGCTCGGCCTTGCCATAACTGAATACACTAGTTTAATGGTCATAGTGAAGACAAGCCATGGATATAAGTTCCGAGTTGGGTTCATGAACCAAGAAGATCGCTGCTTTTTTTATGGCCGAACTTGGATAAACTTTCTCGAGTGTTACGGACTGAAAGTTGGCGCATGAATGTTGATGGAAATACCAGAACCTGGTCTCATCTTCACTGTGATCTTCCACCCCGACGTCGTTCCAATTGTTCATCCATGTTAGTTTTGTATATGGTTCTTGCTTGTTGCCTCAATTACTTCTTAATCCACCTATTCTGTCTAACTAATCACAATTTAACTTTAGAAGTAGCAACGAATCTCTCACGAAGATGCTACTTCTAACTAATATTTTCTTATAATTGGTGGCACGTGTAGGTTTTTTCAGAGTAAATTATTCTGCTCGTTTGTTACTCTGTAAAAACTCGGCTGTTACTACTGGCACTGAAGTTGACTGGATCAACATCCACAAGTTCCTACACTTTATTGATCGTCTTGAGGTCCTTGTGGGGGCGTTTCAATGGTGGAAGGCCACGTGGGATATGCGTGCCACTGCTGCACTCGTTGAACAGGTCCAACTGTGTCGAGAAACTTATTGTACGAGTTGTTTTCTGTTATATATGTTGTTCATAAACTATTGCTTATACACAGTTTTATAGCTGTGATCTTCTTGAAATAGGAACTGCCGAGTTCTATTGTTCCTATACAGATGCCTGACCATGGTCTGGTCAGACTTGCGCTTGGTCACAACATGATGTTTATGTCGACCTACTCAATTCCCCTTGGAGGTGAAAAGATACTTATTCATGGGTGGTCTCAAATAATGAAGGCCCGTCCATCTTGAAGAATAGGACAGAAGATTATGTTCATGCTTTTCCATGGCTCTAAAGCGAATATCATGTTTATTGACCACGTTGCGAGATGAAGCCGTTTTCAGAAAGTTGTGGATGCGCGGGGTGGCACCTGGGCCTTGTCCTGGGGCTTGGCGGCCTCACCCTTGGTTAACTGTCGGAAAAGTAGCACTGTTCGAGGCGTGCTTTGTACGGTTGAACCTGTATAAGTACTCATACTGCTTTCAGCTTTGGTTGTTAAGTGCCCCTGCTGGTTTCAGTTAAGGTTGTTAAGTACTACATTCTGTCGTGTTTCTTCAGTCCTGTCTTCCTCTAGCCGCCAAAACCAAACCAGCGCCAGCGGGTCCGCCTGCTTCCGCCTCCCATGGCTGGTTGCGCCTTAGTGCACGCATCGCCGCCCCACCGTCTCCTAAATCATTAACGCCAACGTCCTCCGCGCGCTTTGGTGCGCTCGCTGCGGCGCCGCCCTCTCGCGTTGTCAACATGGTCAACAAACAACAGGAATCGGCAGAATTACGTGGAGAGGATGACAGTAGGGGCCCACCACATCAGCATATGAAAAAAAATGCTTCCTCCTAGTGTTTTCCTGACATCTGGGACCCACGACATTAGGAGCGTATATAGTCAATAGACAAGAGAACAGCACAAGATCGGCTGACGCCTGGGACGTAGCTACTCGAGCAGTATTTTTTTTGTTTGGTATTGTTGAGACGGAGCAGGGTTTGAACTGGGTTGTGGCCCGTCTAGCCCAGGCTTATATTTTATGTTCACCATGTGACCAGCCCAACTATTCTTTCTTTATGAAAATGAGCCCATTTTATTTTTTCTGAAGAATACCCAATCCAGGCCTACTTATTTTTCTACGTCCTCATGGGTTGCAACTCTTTCAAGACGCCTGCAAATCTTGAAAGTAATATGAAATGGGTTGTAAATATAAAAACAGATGACAAATTGGCAATTACTTTATAATTTCTGAATTTTATTACATTTTCATATTCCTATTTCACTGGGCATTAACCTAATTTAAATATATCTTCAAAGTACTTTAAATCTGGCTGGACATTTCGGTATTAAAATAGTTTGGAACCCACAGAAATATGTGAAATTGGCCCTGGCCAACCAAAAAAAACGATTGCAATAAATTGCATAAGAAGTTGCCATGAGCTATATATAAATTATTAAAAAAAGAGGGAGTGGTCTGACTTGTGGGCCTGTTTAGTTGACATGTATGCAAGATTTTTTTTAGTTATTATATATGTCAACAAACGATTCTAGCAGACGTAACCGTTGGATGTCAATCCAATGGCCGTCGTGTTTCTTCAATCTCTGATCTTCTTGCTCCAGCCGCCAAAGCAGCGCCAGCGGGACCGCCTACTCCCGCCTCCCGTGGCCGGTTGTGCTGCCGCGCAGGCCTCAGCGCCCCCTACTACTCCCACCACTGGCCAGGGCATCCCTCTACTCACCCACACCCCTGTTATTCTGCGGTGACGGCAGCCTCACACCGCAGCCAAACCGGTGAATGCTCGTACTCCTCTCCGCAGGGCATCCACTACCGCGTCTCCCTGGCTCCGAGTCGTCCCCTTCCTATGCCTCGCCGTCGTCCACCGCCGTGGTGCTCTCGGCACGGCATGGTCAATGTGGTCAACGACTGTCGGTATCAAAACCGGCGGATCTCGGGTAGGGGGTCCCGAACTGTGCATCTAGGCTGGATGGTAATAGGAGGCAGGGGACACGATGTTTTACCCAGGTTCGGGCCCTCTTGATGGAGGTAAAACCCTACGTCCTGCTTGATTAATATTGATGATATGGGTAGTACAAGAGTAGATCTACCACGAGATCAGAGAGGCTAAACCCTAGAAGCTAGCCTATGGTATGATTGTATGTTATGGTTGTTGTCCTACGGACAAAAACCCTTCGGCTTATATAGACACCGGAGAGGGTTATGGTTACACAAGGTCGGTTACAAAGGAGGAGATATCCATATACGTATTGCCTAGCTTTCCTTCCACGCCAAGTAGAGTCCCATCCAGACACGAGATGAAGTCTTCAATCTTGTATCTTCATAGTCTAACAGTCCGGCCAATGGAGATAGTTCGGCTGTCCGGAGACCCCCTAAACCAGGACTCCCTCAGTAGCCCCTGAACCAGGCTTCAATGACGATGAGTCTGGCGCGCAGTATTGTCTTCGGCATTGCAAGGCGGGTTCCTTCTCCGAATACATCACAGAAGAATTTGAATACGAGGATAGTGTCCGACCCTACAAAATAAGTTCCACATTCCACCACAAAGAGAATAATATTTTCGCAGATCTAATTTGCTGGCTTGTTTTGGCAGCATGACATTATGTCATGGCCCAGTGATTATTCGAACCGTTTCCTTTAACCAGCTCCACACATAACGCGAGGCGGTTTCTTGACACGTCTTGTCGAAGCGGAGATCGTGTTCCCTCAAATACGAGATTCTCATTAATGCGGTCGTGGGTAACCCAACCATGTCTAGGACTCCTAGATTATAGGCAAGTCCTAAACGTCTACAGAGAGGACGCTTGATATTCACCCTCTTTATAAAGGGACAAGGTTTTCACTTTTCCTCTCTCGTGCTCAATCGAACCCTTCCCCCGCCTTGAGTTCTAACACCCAAAGCCCAGGTTAGGTGCTCCGGATCTTCAATCATGCCCGGATCCAGCCTTCAAGGCCGATGGACGCTCTCCTCCATTACGGAAGAGGACATTAAAAAGTTGAGGGATGCTAGATACCTGATCGCCGAGGTTTCGCATCGGCTGCCTGCTCAAGGGCAGATCGTCCCTACTCCCGAACCCAATGAGAATGTTGTGTTTGTCTCCCACTTCCTCCAAGGTCTAGGCCTCACTCTAGATCCTTTCGTCAGGGGTTTGATGTTCTATTACGGGCTAGATTTCCAAGATCTAGCTCCAGACTCCTTTCTCCACATCTCGACATTTATTGTCGTGTGTGAGGCCTTCCTCCGCGTTACCCCTCACTTCGGCTTGTGGCTCAAGACCTTTGAAGTAAAGTCAAAGATGATCGAGGGGCAACATGCAGTGTGTGGAGGTTCATCAATAGGCAAGATGGCAGGAGCTCCATGGCCGAAAGGTTCCTTTCCAAAGGTGTCCAAATTATGGCAACGGGAGTGGTTTTATGTCACGGCTCCCAGAAGTGCCAAGTGGGCGGCTGCCCCCGCTTTCAGCTCGGGCCCCCCACCACAACTGATGTCATGGATTAGCAGAGGTCTGAGCTGGGGTCCAGCCAAGGACGTGCCTATACTACAAAGCCGCATACGAGATCTCTTCGAGGGAGATTTTAATTTGGCTGTGGTAATACAAGTTATGCTGGTTCGTCAAGTCCAGCATTGCAGACGCCGGCCCCTTCGCTTGTGGGAGTTCAACCCAGAGGGACCGCGTGCCATTCAAAGTTTCCTCGGCCTGATGCATGAGGAGATGTACAAGTCATTCTTCGGACCTCAAGTAGAGTGTCCGGATATTACCGATGACGTGGGCCTGAGCAGTAACCGCGCTGCCGGACAAGTAAGAAACCCTCTGGCCAAACACACTGTCTTTTATTTGTCACGAAGTTATTTCTGAGAGTTTGCTTTTTGACCAGGACTGGCTAACAAAGGCGAAGATGATTTGGTGTTTGGCCCCCCTCCCTAAGGGTTTGGAAAATTCGGTATTGGAAAAGATGCTCGAGGTCGCACCTTGCCCGGATCCCTCGAAGGAAGATACCGGGGGGGGGGGGTAATACGGGAAGACGCGGGCCCCCATCGCTGCCCGTTCCAACCGATGGAATGAGCGTCTCCACCAAGCGATTCTCAAAGAAAACAACACCACGATCATCTATAGAGAAACTGCCACCAACTCCCTTGTCAATGTTTCTCTTGATCCGGGAAATTCCCGTATCCTGCTTCTGAGCGGATATGATCTGATCCACAAGAGTAGGTTTCGCCACCAAGGTAGAAAGGAATCCATGAGGAGCAATGTGAAGATTAAGCTTACAGAATTCCTCATGGAGAAGTGGTTGGCCCTGCTGCAACATAAGATTGTTGCAATAGGACTTACGACTTAGCGCATCAGCCATGACATTCCCCTTTCCTGGGGTGTAGGTAATCCCTAAGTCGTATTCTGAGATCAACTCCAACCAACGTCTTTGCCTAAGGTTCAAATCTAGTTGGGTGAAGATATACTTGAGACTCTGGTGGTCGGTGTAAATCTCGCAACGTTTACCGAGAAGGTAATGTCGCCATGTCTTAAGTGCATAGACTATGGCTGCAAGCTCTAGATCATGTGTAGGATAATTCTCCTCATGTGGATGCAACTGTCGAGATGCATAGGCAATCACATGGAGATCCTGCATAAGAATGCAACCTAGTCCCTGTCGTGAGGCGTCGCAGAAGATAACAAAGTCCTTAGTGAAATCCGGTGGCACAAGTATGGGAGCAGAAGTCAAGCGTCTTTTTAGTTCCTGAAAACTGTGCTCACACTGTGGGGACCACTCGAACTTTTTATCTTTCTTGAGAAGTTCCGTGAGAGGTTTGGCCACTTTGGAGAAGTTCTCGACGAAGCGGCGACAATAACTGGCTAGACCAAGGAAACTCCTAACTTGCTTAACTGTTTCAGGCGGAGTCCAATCAAGAACGGCCTGAACTCTCTCGGGATTGACAGCAATGCCCTTACCAGAGATTACGTGGCCGAGATAGGTCACTTCTGGTAACCAAAATTCGCACTTGGAGAACTTGGCATAAAGGCGGTGCTCTCTGAGTTTTTCTAACACAAGTCTAAGATGTTCGGCATGATCTTCCTTGTTCTTCGAGTAAATATGGATATCATCGAGGTAAACCATGACGAACTTATCTAAGTACTCCATGAAGATCGAGTTCATCAAGTGGGAGAATGTAGCTGGAGCATTGGTTAGACCGAAGGACATGACGGTGTACTCGTACTGGCCATAATGAGTGACGAAAGCCGTTTTAGGAATGTCCCCATTTCTGATCTTGATTTGGTGATAGCCTAACCTCAAATCCATCTTGGAAAAGACTGAGGATCCAGCGAGCTGATCATACAGGTCGTTGATCCTGGGGAGCGGATACTTGTTCTTTATCGTGACCAAATTAATGGGACGATAATCTACAACCATCCGGTCCCTACCATCCTTCTTCTTGACAAAGAGGACGGGGCAAGCCCAGGGAGAAGAACTAGGGCAGATGAAACCCTTCTGCAAGGATTCATCGAGTTGTATCTTAAGCTCAGCTAGTTCTAAGGGTGCCATCTTGTAAGGTCTCCTAGAGATCAGAGCGGTTCCTGGAATAAGATCTATGACAAATTCTACATCTCTTTCAGGTGGAATACCTGGCAGTTCCTCAGGGAAGACATTCGGAAAGTCACGGACTACCGGGATATCTTCAAGGTCAGGAAGGGGGTTGGCATTAAGAGAATAGAGTTGGCGCTTTGCAACTCTAGTGGAGACGGTGACTATCTTGCCAGATGGGTGTGTAAGCTGAACAGACCTTGTGTAACAATCAATCTTGGCATAATGAGCTTTCATCCAGTACATACCCAATATGACGTTGATATCTGTAGACTTGAGGGCTATAAGTGATGCAAGGAATACAAGTCTGTCAACAAGGATTTCATTACCATGGCTTACACTAGAAGTTTGCCATTTGGATCCAGGAGTTTGAATGACTAGTGGAGAGGGCATATCACAAAATGAAATGGTGTGCAAGTTAGCATAGCTTTCAGAAATGAAGGAGTGAGATGCTCGAGTGTCGAACATAACCGATGCTGGATAACAATTAACAAGGAGTGTACCAAGAGCGACATCCGGATCATCATGAGTGTCTTTAGCTGAGACGTGATGCACACATCCACGTTCAGTAGGGTCTGACTTGACACTGATCATCTTGCGTGATGGCTTACCACGGCCAACGGACTTCTTAGGCTGGGGTGGAGCATAGTTGGTTTGAGAGCAGTCACCTGCAAAGTGTCCTGGCTCTCCACATGTGAAGCAAGTCCCTAAGGTAGGACGTGGACCTGCATTGACAAGCGGTCTACCGATAGGCCTGGGTGGAGCATGTAACTGAACTGGGTGAGGCGCCACATAAGAGGGCCTCGGTGAATAACCGGGTGGAAGAGCGGAGATCGGAACCCAAATCTGGCGCTTATGCGAAGTAGAACCGGAAGAAGAACCCAAATCACGGGTGTGCTTACGAGACTCCTCGTAAGTTAGTTGAGCTGTCTCTGCATTAATGTCCTTGTTCACAAGAGCCTGGAATGTATCACAGTGATGCAGGTGGATATCACGACGCAACTTGGGGTTGAGACCCTTCCGGAACCTAGCCTGCTTCTTGGCGTCCGTGGACACCTCTTCTGTAGCATAGCGGGCAAGGTTCTCAAATTCCCTACTGTAAGCATCAACAGCCATCTTACTCTGGGTGAAACTATAGGACTCTTATCTCTTGTGGTCAATGAGAGCCTGAGGAATGTGATGCTCGTGAAAAGCCTTAGTGAAATCTCTCCAGGTGGTCATCTGGCCAGCTGGAAGCATAGCCTCATAGTTCTGCCACCAAAGACTAGCAGGACCTTCCAGGTGATATGCAGCTTAGGTGACCTTGTCACCTTCAGCTACGTTCGTAGAACGCAGCTTGAGAGTGATAGTACGAAGCCAGTCATCTGCATCGAGTGGTTCAATGGAATGATGGAAGATAGGTGGTTTCAAACCAATGAAATCATAGATGGTCGCTAACTCTTTGCTCTGGGGTGCGGTGTTCTCCTCGATACGTGCTAACAAGCGGTTAGACTCCCGCTTGTTCCTCTCCATCTCTAACATGAACTTTGCCAACGAAGACTGATAGGGAGGATCCTCATCCCTACCATCTCCGTGGTCAATGTGGTCAATGACTGTCGGTATCAAAACCGGTGGATCTCCGGTAGGGGGTCCCGAACTGTGCGTCTAGGCTGGATGGTAACAGGAGGCAGGGGACACGATGTTTTACCCAGGTTCGGGCCCTCTTGATGGAGGTAAAACCCTATGTCTTACTTGATTAATATTGATGATATGGGTAGTACAAGAGTAGATCTACCACGAGATCAGAGAGGCTAAACCGTAGAATCTAGCCTATGGTATGATTGTATGTTATGGTTGTTGTCCTACGGACTAAAACCCTTTGGTTTATATAGACACCGGAGAGGGTTAGGGTTACATAAGGTCAGTTACAAAGGAGGAGATATCCATATACGTATTGCCTAACTTGCCTTCCACGCCAAGTAGAGTCCCATCCGGACACGAGACGAAGTCTTCAATCTTGTATCCTCATAGTCTAACAGTCCGACCAATGGAGATAGTCCGGCTGTCCGGAGACCCCCTAATCCAGGACTCCCTCAGTAGCCCCTGAACCAGGCTACAATGACGATGAGTCCAGTGCGCAGTATTGTCTTCGACATTGCAAGGCGGGTTTCTTCTCCGAATACATCACAGAAGAATTTGAATACGACGATAGTGTCCGACCCTCCAAAATAAGTTCCACATTCCACCGCAGTGAGAATAATATTTTCGCGGATCTAATTTGCTGGCTTGTTTTGGCAGCACGACGTTATGTCATGGCCCGGTGATTATTCGAACAGTTTCCTTTAACCAGCTCGACACATAATGCGAGGCGATTTCTTGACATGTCTTGTCGAAGTGGAGATTGTGTTCCCTCAATTACGAGATTCTCATTAATGCGGTCGTGGGTAACCCAACCATGTCTAGGACTCCTAGATTATAGGCAAGTCCTAAACGGCTACGGAGAGGACGCTTGATATTCACCCTCTTTATAAAGGGACAAGGTTTTCACTTTTCCTCTCTCATGCTCAATCGAACCCTTCCCCCGCCTTGAGTTCTAACACCCAAAGCCCAGGTTAGGTGCTCCGGATCTTCAATCATGCCTGCATCCAGCCTTCAAGGCTGATGGATGCCCTCCTCCGTTATGGAAGAGGACATTAAAAAGTTGAGGGAGGCCAGATACCTGACCGCCGAGGTTTCGCATCGGCTGCCTGCTCGAGGGTAGATCGTCCCTACTCCCGAACCCAACGAGAACGTTGTGTTCGTCTCCCACTTCCTCCGAGGTCTAGGCCTCACTCTGGATCCTTTCGTCAGGGGTTTGATGTTCTATTACGGGCTAGATTTCCACGATCTAGCTCTGGACTCCTTTCTCCACATCTCGACATTTATTGTCGTGTGTGAGGCCTTCCTCCGCGTTACCCCTCACTTCGGCCTGTGGCTCAAGAGCTTTGAAGTAAAGCCAAAGATGATCGAGGGGCAACATGCAGCGTGCGGAGGTGCATCAATAGGCAAGATGGCAGGAGCTCCATGGCCGAAAGGTTCCTTTCTAGAGGTGTCCGAATTATGGCAACAGGAGTGGTTTTATGTCACGGCTCCCAGAAGTGCCAAGTGGGTGGCTGCCCCCGCTTTCCGCTTGGGCCCCCCACCACAACTGATGTCATGGATTAGCAGAGCTCTAAGCTAGGGTCCAGCCAAGGACGTGCCTATACTGCAAAGCCGCATACGAGATCTCTTCGAGGGAGATTTTAATTTGGCTGTGGTAATACAAGTTATGCTTGTTCGTTAAGTCCAGCCTTGCAGACGCCGGCCCCTTCGCTTGTGGGAGTTCAACCCAGAGCGACCGTGTGCCATTCAAAGTTTCCTTGGCCTGACGCATGAGGAGATGTACAAGTCATTCTTCGGACCTCAAGTAGAGTGTCCGGATATTTCCTAGGACATGGGCCTGAGCAGTAACCGCACCGCCGAACAAGTAAGAAACCCTCTGGCCGAACACACTGTCTTTTATTCGTCACGAAGTTATTTCTGAGAGTCTCTTTTTGACCAGGACTAGCTAACAAAGCCGAAGATGATTCGGTGTTTGGCCCCCCGCCCCGAGGGTTTGGAAAATCTGGTATTGCAAAAGATGCTCGAGGTCGGACCTTGCCCGGATCCCTTGAAGGAAGATACCGGGGGGATAATACGGGCAGACGCGGGCCCCCATCGCTGCCCGTTCCAACCGAGGGAATGAGCGTCTCCATGAAGGAGGACAACCGGGGGAGGAAAAGGACTGCTTCCTAGGATCCGGAAGCCGAAGCCTCCAAACGGGAGAAGAAGTCTCCCACAGAGGGTCCTGCCTCGGGGGGGTGCTTTTGCCGCACAAAGTCCGCGGGGGGATCAACCCTCCAACGAGTCGTAAGTGATCCAAAATACTTTAATAGTAAAGGTATGCTATCTTTTTTCGGAGAAAATAACCACTGCATATATCTTGCAGTTCGGGCCTTAGCCCCTCTCAGATGAGCTCGTCTTCAGGGGATCTTCTTCCAGAGATGATGGAGAGCGAAACGCGTCCCCCGGAATCCTCCGCTCAAGAAGCGGGCGACCCCGAAGTGTCGTCACGGAGGGCCTCTCCGGATCCAGCGAGGCCCGAAGATAATACAATAGACCCCCGAAGTCCCAAGCGTCCGGCTCCCGAAGAGAGCAGACAAAAGAGTCCGGCACCGTCTGGTGTGCAGTCAGATGTTCTGAGGGAGTTGGTGGGGGCGAGCGGCCATCTCAGAAGAACACCGTATGCTGATGGGTACGGTGATGGAGAGAATCTCGTCCGCCGAAAGCGGATTACATGAAGCCTTTATGAGTCTACTGATAGGCTTTGAGGTACGTGAGAATATATGTGATAGTACTGCACATGTTAGGTGTGCCTTGTGTAGATAGTAGCCCCTGAGACTCTGGTTGTCGTCGAGAACGGCGGCGAACAGAGGATCATATTCCCAGGCAATAACCAGACTGCCCCTATGTGCAGGTGGTGGAAACTCCGGTGGCTAGCCGGACTAGTGAGTTTGCCAAATTAAAACGGCAACTGGATGCGGCAGACGCCGACATCGAGAGGCTTGACGAGGACAGGGTAAGTGTTATTATCCGGTGAATGCCACATAGTAAGAGCAGCATGATGCCAGTATCTTTAATATGTTGTGACTGCAGATGGAGCTGCCACCGTGGAAGCCTTGCAGGCAGAACTTTCCCGAGCCAAGGAACAAGCGAGGATTAGTAATGGGGCTGCTTTGAAGGCGGCCGAAGAGTTGAAATCCGAGAAGGCCGCACATTGCGAGAGCCAAGAGAAGATGGCCAAGATGGTCGTAGAATTAAAAGACACTGCCGACCGTTGCCGGGTCCTTGAAAAAGAAAATCGAGCAAAGGCAACGGACCTTGAGAAGGCCGCGGCGGCGGACAAAGACACCCGTTCTGCTATGAGAGCGAAGAAGGAGGAGCAGCGGGAAGTCAGGGATATTGCGACTGGGAAACCCTTCATGTTACGGAGGAAGTTCGGAGATCCACGGTATGCCCCTCTGGATCGGCTGTGGAGTTCGGCAGATGTGTATATGGATTTGGCGGCGAGCGCTGCCGATGCGGCCAAGTACTTCCAAGGTCAGACAGATCGTGAAGTGGACAAGTTGTTCTGGACACAATTCCACATTCCAGAGTGTCCGCTTTCATTGACTGACCAGCTAGCCGAATGGGCCGAACTGAATAGGTTGTCCGGACTCGCCATGAGGTCTGTTGTGGATCATCTATGGCCGGAAAAGCCAAAGTCGAACAGCTATTTCAGCTTAGTGCAGCAGTTCCTTGGTGCGGTGCCGCGCGTTAATGCGATTAAGAGGTCGGCGTGCATAGAAGGCTCGCGGATGGCCCTTGCCCGTGTTAAAGCATACTGGGCGGAGATGGATGCTAGCACTGTTGAAGTGCAGGGTTCGGCCATAGGCCGAGTGGCTGCCGAGCATTATTTCGAGGAGGTTCTCGAGGGTGCTCGTTTGATAGAGGCCCAGTGCTCGAAGAATATTATGTTTGAGTGATATGTATTCTCATTGTAAACACAATGCTTTTATGAAGTTTTTATAAGGCTATGTTTATACTTTTTCCTGAAAGTAGTATGATGCCTCCTGGGCGGCCGTTTATGTATACATGTGTATAACCTGAAAGATTGCAGCCGTCGGCTTCAACCCCCACGCATATAATGCGGAGGTGCTCATAAAAAACGCGCGTTCACACTTAACCCAACGTCTTGGTCCTATTAAGGAGGTGATAGCGTAGCGAGCGAGGCAACCGGACTATAATGCTTTAACACTTTCACTTAGCCATAGGAGTTTGACAGTGGGGCTACTAGATAGCCCCTGGTGGCTCCGCACTCTCCCGATCGCGGGGTGCGTACATGCCTGGCCGGAAAACAGCCCTTCGTTAAGGCGGAGGAATTCTAACATTCCGATAGGTCATCGAGTGGTTGACCAGTCTCATGCTATATCATGACAGTCAGTTTTTGGCTTTCTCTACTGAGGTGCTCGTCAGGATGATCCAGGGCACAATCGCAGTAGTTCTCCTGGTGCTACCTTAGCCGGTAAAGCGGAACGTAAGGCACCAAAACACAGGAGCCAGGCAAACCCTACATTTGACCAAAGACAATGATTCAGAGATGATGCATATAAGGCCAAACTCGCGACGCCGAACACTCCCTAAGGTATTCGGTCTTTATGGTATAAACCAGGCCTAAATAGTGCCCTTCGTAAGAAGCCCCTTGTGTCCAGGTACGTGCATTATTCTGACGTGGCCACATGCCAAGACGTCAGCATCCTTCTCAACTGTGCTGAGAATTTGGTTGATATGTATCAACAAGAGACAGTAAAAAAGTTTTACGTAGGGTCTTAATCTAAAAAGAATCCTTGGAGCGGGTCCCTGCTGCACGTCTGCGCCTGTGTCTCCGTTGTGCCGTATCCTGGATGGGTGTAGCACGATGATCATCTATAAAAGAGAGGAACTTAGGTGAAAAAGTTGTCGTGCAAAAAGATAGTTTTTAAAGAAACCATATATAATTCAAATTGCCACTTGTCTGCGCGCGTTGAGCCCCTTGTATTTGTAATAGGGGTGTGACCATTGATCTGGTATAAATTACATATAGCAGCGCCGGACTCGACTAATTGTGTCTGAGGTCTTGATGACCTGTTAAATGCTTTAGTTGGCGAGGACGTTTTTAGTGTGTGGCTGCCAAGGCAGCCGCACTCCCTTCGGCGCGCAAAGATCGCTTAATACTTCCATTTTACTGTAATGATGCCACGTGGGTCGGGCATCTTGAGTGTGAGGGAAGCGTAGTGCGGTATTGCATTAAAGCGAGCGAAATCTTCGCGTCCGAGTAGTGCTTGATAGCCACTTTGGAACGGAGCGATATGGAAGGTTAAATTGTAACGCCCTCGATGCGGCTATATCTCCCACGGCTCATAGCACGACTTAGAGGCATAACCGCATTGAAAGCAATGTTGCAAGTGAGGTAATCTTCACACAACCCATGTAATACATAAGGGAAAAGAGTTACATAGTTGGCTTACAATCGCCACTTCACACAAATACAAGAATAAAGCATTATATCATCCAGATACAATCAGGGCCCGACTACGAAGCCAAAATAAAAAAAGACTACCCCAAATGCTACACAGATCCCCGATCGACCCCAACTGGGCTCCACTACTGATCAACTAGAACGAAACAACACAAAGGACAAGTTCTTCATCGAGCTCCTCCTTGAGCTTGGTAGCGTCATCTGCACGGTTCAACGGCACCTGCAAACTGGTTTTGGAAGTATCTGTGAGCCACGGGGACTCAGCAATCTCACACCATCGCGATCAAGACTATTTAAGCTTATGGGTAAAGGTAAAAGGTATGAGGTGGAGCTGCAACGAGCGACTAGCATATATGGTGGCTAACATACGCAAATGAGAGCAAGAAGAGAAGGCAAAGCACGGTCGAGAAACTATGATCAAGAAGTGATCCTAGAACAACCTACGGCAAACATAACTCCAACACCGTGTTCACTTCCCGGACACCGCCTGAAAGAGACCATCACGGTAACACACACGGTTGATGTATTTTAATTAAGGTCAACTTCAGGTTTTCTACAACCGGACATTAACAAATTCTCATCTGCCCATAACCGCGGGCACGACTTTCGAATGTTCAAATCCCTGCAGGGGTGTCCCAACTTAGCCCATCACAAGCTCTCACGGTCAACGAAGGATATTCCTTCTCCCAAGACATTCCGATCAGACTCGGCATCCAGGTTACAAGACATTTCGACAATGGTAAAACAAGACCAGCAAAGCCACCCAGATGTGCCGACAAATCCCGATAGGAGCTGCACATATCTCATTCTCAGGGCACACCGGATGATTAAGACGTCGGGTGGGCCAGTCCAGAGTTGCCCTGGTAGCTCCGGACATCGCTCAGTTGGACCAACACTCAGAGGAGCACTGGCCCTGGGGGGGTTAAAATAAAGATGACCCTTGAGTCTGCAGAACCCAAGGGAAAGAAAAGGCTTGGTGGCGAATGGTAAAACCAATGTTGGGCATTGCTGGAGGAGTTTTATTCAAGGCGAACTGTCAAGGGGTTCCCATTATAACCCAACCGCGTAAGGAACACAAAATCCGGGAACACAACGCCGATATGACGGAAACTAGGGCGGCAAGAGTGGAACAAAACACCAGGCATAAGGCCGAGCCTTCCACCCTTTACCAAGTATATAGATGCATTAATTAAATAAGAGATATTGTGATATCCCAACAAGTAAACATGTTCCAACAAGGAACAACAACTCGATGTTCCAACAAGGAACAAACTTAAATCTTCACCTGCAAGTAACAACGCTATAAAAGGGGCTGAGCAAAGCGGTAACATAGCCAAACAACGGTTTGCTAGGACAAGGTGGGTTAGAGGCTTGGTTCAATAATACGGGAGGCATGATAAGCAAGTGGTAGGTATCGTAGCATAGGCATAGCAAAAGAGCGAGCATCTAGCAAGCAAAGATAGAAGTGATTTCGAGGGTATGGTCATCTTGCCTGAGATCCCGCAAGGAAGAAGAATGAGTCCATGAAGAAGACAAACGGACGTAGCCAACGGATCCTCACAAACGCAACGTTACCGGATTACCGAGAAGAAGCAACACCGGAAGAAGCAAACAACATAGTAAACCATCACATAATGATGGCATGATGCACAAACAAGTATGATGCATGTCCGGTTTAAAGAGGGCATGGCATGACAAAGTGCTACAACCAAAACTACAAATTAAGTGGAGCTCAATATGCAACGGTGTCACACCCTAGCTAGTCATGCATCAGAGTGTGTGCATCATGTTTAAAATTCCATTTAATTCTGAAATGGGGATTTGTGAAACCCTCAGAATCATTTTTGAAAATGACCCAAATAAAAATTTCTCCAAAAGGGTCCAAGAAAATGCTCATGTTGCTCTCTGAAAATATTGGACAGAGATAAAAATCAAAACAATATTTTTAGGAGCTCATGGATATTTATTTTGGCCATTTGGATTAATTCGATAAATATTTGCATTGGAAATATATTTCTATATATATGAAATATGGTCCAAAATATTATGCCACCTGTTGGGGAGCTCTGGAATAATATATCTAGCTCCTGCAAAAATTGGCATAAGGTTATAAAATGATTTAATATTTTATTTAAATCAAAACAAATGACAGAAATTAGAAAAACAAAAATAAATAAAAGGAGAAGCTTACCTGGGCTCCTCCCTGTGCGGCCCAGCAGTAGCTGGCCGGCCCAGCCAGCAGGCGGCCCAGCCCGCCTCCTCCTCTGTCGTCTTCGTCCTCGACAGAGGGAGGGGAGTGTGCCCGGCGCGTGCGCGCGCCACCGCGCCACGCCACCAGCTCGCCTGCCTGCCTGCCTCCCCCCCTCCTCGTCTGGATGGCCTGGAACGACGCCACGCCCTCCCCCATACTCTCTCACTCTCCCCGGTTCTTCCTCTCCTCTCCCTCGCTCTCTCTCTCCCGTGTCCGAACGCAACCATCGCCGCCGTTCGCCATAGCAGCCGCTACCGGCCTCCCCTCGCCTTCCCGACTCGCGCAGGAGCTCCGCCCCCTCGCCTTGAAGCTCCCCGTCAAGCCACAAGACGCCGGACGCCCTGTGGAGCCGCCGTCGCCATCGTCTTCCTCCTCGGGCTCCGACCACCATCGCCGTCGATTCGCCGTCTCCAGCGCGTCCCCGAGCCCGCTTCGACGCCCGCTGCAACCCCGGTGAGCTACGCCACCGTTTCCCTCTCTTCTCCCCCTCGTTCCCTCACCGTAGCCCTCCTCCCCACCACGGCCGAACCTCCGCCGTCGCCGAGCTCGCCGTCGACGCGGCTCCGGTGACCATTTGGTCACCCCGGCGAGTCCAACAAGTTCGTAAGGCCCCGTAGAGCATCCCTAGCGCCTCGTTTCCGTGCACGACCGAACCCCGGTGGCCGCAGCCGAGCTCGCCGCCGTCGACTCCGGCCACCCCAGGCCCAGCCACGGCCACCGCCCGATGCGCCATCGAGCTAGCTTTCCAACGCACCTAGCCGCACGCCGTTTGGAGCACCACAGAGGAAACCCGAGGCACCTGTACGCCGCGGACCTCGCCGGCGACTAACCGCCGGCGGGTTTGACTTGTTCGACCTGGGGTTTGACCCCCCCCCCAGAGTCACTGACGCGTGGGCCCCGTCGGCCAGGTGGTTAGCTTAGTGCTAATCACTGTTAGTTAACCCCCCTGACACTGACAGTGGGCCCCAGCGCCACTAACTTCTAATTAGGATTAAATTAACCCCTGTTTAACCCCCCCCCTGTCACTGACATGTGGGCCCCACACGTCAGGTTTGACCCGGACCAGCCCAGTTGACTGCTGACGTCATGCTTACTCAATGCTGATGCAATATATATATTTCTGGATTTAAATTAAATCAGGAAATTCCAGAATATAATTTAAACTTCAAAAATTCATAACTTTTATTCTGTAACTCCAAATCAGACAAATTATATATGAAAAATGATCAGAAAAATCCACTCTATCCATCTGTACTATTTTCATGCATGATCAAACAAGTTAAATTGATGTTTAAAGCAGAACAAGGAAAAGCACTTTAAAAGGCCATGTTTGAGTTTGAAATTTGAATCTTTGATTCAAATTGGTTCAAACCCTTCTGGTCTTAGTTGCATTAGCCCAACACACTCATATTGCCATGTTTCATGCATGCATCATATTGTTGCACATTGTTTGGTGATGGTTGTGTATCGGTGTCCTTTGCGACAGGTTCTGCCTCCGAGGAGTACCGTGATTACCCTAACGAAGAACCGTATCAGTGCATCGAACCATCAGGCAAGCAACCAACCATTTGATCATATGATACAATCCCATGTTCTCGCTCCTGCTCTCTTTTACTGCATTAAGACAACGCGTTTCAAACTGCTGTGTGCTACGGTAGCTGAACCCATTTCCTCTGCATGACCTGTCATTGCCACAGTAACTAGATGAAACCCACTAGCATGTGTAGGAGTTGATTGAGCCATATGTATGTGTTGTTCCTACCTTGCTATGCCTGCTATGCCTAGAGTCGTGTCAGGTCTGGTTCATCTGGGTGATGGGCTGGAGTGAAATGATTATGTCGGTAATGAGAGTGGTGTGGTGAACACGATTTGGTAAAGGTATCGATGAGAGGCCATGTAGGAGTACATGGTGGGTTGTTTCATTGAAGCCGACCTTAAGCACTGAGATCTGTATGTGTGATTTAAGATACAGCTACTACCATGCATTGGGCCCTGAAATATGACCCCGCTCGACTTCTTATTCACCCTAGCTCTCTGTCCAGGAGTTGCAAGTAGTTTCTGGTGTTTGTAGCCTACTGGAGGCCGTGGACAGCGCTGACCGTAGGGGTGGGCTGTGATGCGGTAGGTACGTGGCACGGTGTACCGAATACCCGTTAGGTATCTCGGGAACCCTGTTCACATCGTTCGGGGTCATATGGGAAACCTCGGCCGGACTCCCTGCGGATGGAACCTGGATAGGCGATAAACCTGGACTAGAGGCTTAAGTGTTTAGGTAGGTCGTGGTCTACACCCACGTCGGCTTTCGCTTGAAGTCTGCCGAGCACATGTCGTATGCAGACGCTAAGTGGTGGAAACATGTATGAAGAAGTACACCCCTGCAGGGTTATCATGATCTATTCGAATAGCCGCGTCCGCGGTAAAGGACTACTTGGTTGCCTATATAGTTCATAGACAAGTAAATGGAAACTACTAAAAGCCTCAAGATAAGTGTGAGTGCCGAGGATGGCTCTTCCGTAGGAGGACGGAGGCGGATCCTCGGTAGTGTATTGAAGTGGTGAGTGGTGGACTCGTGTGCGCAAAACCATTTCAAGTTGAAGTATCGTAGGATAGTCTAGCCAAGAGTCAAAGCTGGCTTGCTGCAATAACTCCACCAACCCTTCATGATAATATGCATGTATGTAGGATCTGATGTAAGTCTTGCTAAGTACCTTTGTACTCATGTTGCTATAATTTACATTTTACAGAAGACGCTGCAACCCCTTCTGATGGGTTCTATGTAGACGTTGACATCAACGAGTAGGCTAAAGGCCCAGGTGGTGACCCTGAGCTTGTGAAGGACCACGTAGTATAGCTAGGCTTTCCAAGCCTCTTTTATTTTACTAGTTGTCTGTACTCAGACAAGTTACTTCCGCTGTTGGCTTGTATGACTGTATAACTTGAATGTTGGGTTGTGAGACCCGTACCTTTGTGTATGATATGTATGGCTCCCTGAGCCTTAAATAAAGTACTTGTGTCGTAGAGTCATGTTGTGATGCTTCGTTGTATTTGCACATATCGAGCATATTGTGTGTATGATTGAAATGCTTGGTATGTGTGGGATCTGACTACCTAGTTGTTTATCTTTAGTAGCCTCTCTTACCGGGAAATGTCTCCTAGTGTTACCGCTGAGCCATGGTAGCTTGCTACTGCTCTGGAACACTTAGGCTGGCCGGCATGTGTCCTTCTTCGTTCCTGTGTCTGTCCCTTCGGGGAAATGTCACGCATTGAGTACCGGAGTCCTGTTAGCTCGCTACAGCCCGGTTTACCGGAGTCCTGCTAGCCCAGTGCTACAGCCCGGACCCACTTGCTGACGACCGACACGTTCGAAGCTGGGTCATGGATGCCTGTCCCTGTAAGTCTGTGCCACTTTGGGTTTACGACTAGTCATGTCAGCCCGGGCTCCTTATCATATGGATGCTAGCGACACTATCATATACGTGAGCCAAAAGGCGCAAACGGTCCCGGGCAAAGGTAAGGCGACACCCGTGGGGATACCGTGCGTGAGGCCGCAAAGTGATATGAGGTGTTACCGGCTAGATCGATGTGACATCGAGTCGGGGTCCTGACAGCGTTGGCATCAGAGCCGGACTGCCTGTAGGTTCTCCAAGCCAAACTGGTCGATGTTGAGTCTAGAAATTCTTTAGTTATATGTAGGGGAATTGTTTGTGGGTTGGAACGTAAGGCTCTTTTTACTCCTTATCTTATGACATTCTGATCTGAGTCAGTCTATTCTTCCACCGGGGGTTAAGGAATTAGGATCTATTCTCTCTATCAGGATCACGTGTTACTAATCAGTAGTACCTTATAGGTTTGATGGATACAAGCCTAGTTCAATCCTATTACCACATTATGTTGTTAGGATGGTCTCAGAACTTTGATATGATGATGCTGAGTGTGTATGAAATCCTTTGTCAAATGTCTCAAAATCCTTCTTGAGCATCTACAGTTGTTATGCTGCCGGAATTTTGCTAGAAATTCTAATGCCTTTGCATTATGATTGTGCTTTCAGATGGCCACCCGCGACCTCAATCAAGTGGTTCGCCTGACTCGATGCCTAGATGTACCCGGCCATACTGCCATGTTGGTCAGGGTAATGGCTGAGGCTAGATACCGCTGGTATCCTGAGTACACGGTCGAAGAGCAATTTCGGGACTTCAATCAAAGCCAGTATCTCTGCACTGTCAGGATATTTCCATCTTATCCTGGGTCCACCGAGCCCCTTCACTGCTCCTATGGACTCGGGGTTACTATTGAGATGGCTGTGCAGGACGCCGCCTACTCTATGATGACCATCATGCGAGTCAGGTCTGGTCTATTTCGGGACTCTGATTTCCGATATATGCCAGGATCACTTCCGGGAGCACAAGGGTATCTCCAGGCTATCTATGCTGACCCCACCCAGGAGGATTCACGGACTCGCACCACTGCTGAGATGCTCGAGGATAAGGACCCTGAAAATCGGGCCTTGAGGTTAGAGCTTTTCAATACCCGTGCTGACCACTGGGCCACATTGACTCGGTTCGCACCGGCGGTGCAAGCTGGATATTCGGATATGCGCGATCTCTATCCTGTGAGATCTGCTCTGCCAGACGTGATGGGTTGGCGTGATGTTGGAGGCATCACCCCACCTCGCGGTCCCCGCAGGCCACCGACTGTTGGTCCAAGACCTCATCCTAGCCCCTATGGTCCACAAGCTCCGCGAGATCGTCTGTTTCCGGATGATCATGTTGAGCTTCCAGGCTATCGAGGTGACTTCTACGAGGACTACTACGGATCGGTCTGAGTTAGTGGTAGTATCACTAGTTCGCACTAGCTGTGTCGTCTATCGTCCCGCGTGACTCGTGGGATATGACCTAGTTTGTACTCTTTCCGGAGGTGTAGAAAAATAATGTATAGGAGCTTGGGATGCCTCCGATGAGATGTAATCCTCTTTTCACCGTAATAGTACTTTGTTTGGTCTTGTACTAAACCCTGTATGGTGTGTATGACGATGGAATAAAGAAGCAGTTTCTGTATTTACCATGTCATACGGATGACCATCTTGCATTTCGAGTTATTCCTTACATTTTATGTCCTATGTCGGAATTTTATCATTCTGACTAAATCATTGTTTTGTTTACCTAGGATGGTCAACACGCGCACTAACCCTGCTCCTCAAGAGCAGGCCGAAGGCAGTGAAGTCAGGGATGAAAATCTGCCTCATCCTCCTTCACTAGCCGAGGTTATGATGGAAGCTGAGAGAAACAAGCGGGAGACCAACCGTTTGTTGGAGCGTATTGAACAGAACACAGCACACCATCAGAGGGCTAACGTGGTGTCACTCAGTGATTTTATCAAATTACATCCACCCACGTTCCACCACTCCGTCGAGCCTCTCGACGCTGATGACATGAACAAGTTTATGCAATTTTTATTCAAAGTTGACAAGAGCATTATGAAGCATTTGTCATCGTGGCGAAAACGAAAGGGGTGCCACGGTGACGATAACGAAACGGTGCCACGGCAACGTTCCGGTTCCGACAACTCATTGAGACGTCAGTGCAAAAGAAAATGTGACGGGAGCGTGCAAAAGATGGTGGGGTAATCCCGGTAACCGGGTTCCCACGAGTTAGGGGCATGGAAACGAGTGGCAAAACGGACACGGTGCAGACAAAGGGTGCGTCTCATACAACACAAGCATTCGTTCTCGGACGCCGATCTCGGTGGTTATACCTTTGTACCGTGCAAAGGGGACGGTTCTCGTTCGTAGAGGGAAGTAGGCGTTCTCGCGACGACGGTAGTGGAAGTAGTCAATCTCGCATGCTCTAGGGTCGACGGTAGAGGTTCACGTTTCGTAGTCGTTCGGGGTCGCCAATAGTTGTACCCACTCGTGGTTGGACTTGACGGATCCGATACCTCCGGACGTAGTGGTACATGTTCGTTTTTCGGAAAGGTACTTGGCGTACAACGGTCGCCGTGGTACTCGTTGGTCCACGAAGTCGTTCTCGTCGGTCTTTGCGAATCGTTCGGGCATCCGTGTGGTCTTGCCAGTGGGGTACTTGGCGCTTGCGGTCCAACTCCGAGGTCTTAGCCGTGTAGTCGAACTTGACGAAAACAGGTCTGGCTGGGGACTTGGCACATCCATCAGGAACTTGTGGTACTTGGCGATGTACTTGCTGGTCCAAAAGAAACAAGACAGGAGGCTGGTGGTGCATCTGTCCGGTGAGGCCGAGGTGGATCCGGGGAGAACAAGTGTCGGTGTGGTTCCTGCTGTAGCTCGGGGAAGCTCCTGGCGAGGCCGTCGGGAACATCGACGACAGGTGGGCGCGGAGGCAGAGGAGCTCAAGGGAGGCTCGAGCGGAGGAAGAAGTGGAGACACAGGAAGGTGAGGCCCACGAGCAACAAGGGTGCAGTAGCGCGGTGCCAGAGCATGGGCTCGCCGGGCGGCGCGGTCGCAGGGCAAGGCGAGGTCGAAGGAGCAGGAGGGAGCACGCAGGCGAAAGGAGCGGTGCTGGCGAAGTTCGAGGACGACGCCTTCGGTCAGCGAAGCATAGGCGCAGGGAAGGCGGAGTTCGTCAACACGGGGAGGCGCAGGAGACGGGCGCCGTGGTGCTCTGCTGCAGGGTGGCTGCGGATGGAGGAGGCGCGGGGAAAGGAGAGGGATCGAGAGGAAGTAGGACAGCGGGCGAGAGGTGGGGGTTGAGCGTTGCTCTCTGGCGGCGGTGTGGGAGAGATCGATGGGAGAGGGAGAGAGCGAGAGATGGGGATCGGGCTCGGGAGGATGAGAGGGAGAGGAGTGGGATCGAGGGAGATGAGATCGGGCACGCTCTCCCTGGCGGCGCTGGGTGGAAGGGGTACGAGAGGGAGAGGTGCGCGAGGGATCGAAGGAGATGGTGGTCTCGGTCGGGCCTAGTGGCTGCTAGGGTTAGCTCCGGTAGGTGGGCTTGGGGCCGGCCCAGTAGAGAGGAGGGGTCAGCTGGGCTTGCTGGATTGGGCTCTCCCTCTCCTCTCTTTCTTCTTTAATTGAAAAGAAAATAGAGAGAGAGGAAAAATAAGGGGGTTAGGGAAAAAGAGTTTGAGCAGGAGGACAATTTTCCTAGACTCATAAAAAATAACATGACCACAGAAAAATAGAAGTGGCAAGATTGCAGGAATTAAATTCAAATTCATTTGAATATAATTCAAATGGTTTTGAAGTGGGACTAGGTTCGGTGAGGCCAAAAATGTTCGGGTTTTTGGGAGAGCTCCGAAATATGATGAAAGAAATTTATGGCCATGTTGGAGACCGAGAGTTAAGATAACAAAGCCATTGGGATATTTTGCAAGTGTGTTTGCGGTGAATCCAAATGAATGGAATATTTTTATTTAGCTCCCTAATATTGGGAGGATATGTTATAAAGAGAATTACCATGTGAATTCCCTCGATTTAAATGGACCGAAGATCCATGCAATTTATTTAGTTGAGTTGCAAAGATTTATGAGATGATGGCATGATGACATGATGCAATGCACATGATGCAATGAACCAAACAAATCACACGACGAAACCCGAAAACCCTGGAAGTCATCTGAAGCTCCGGTCTTGGGGCGTTACAACACTCCACCACTACGAGAGGATCTCGTCCTGAGATCTAGAATGGCACCGAAGGGAAAACGGAAGAGAAATAGAAGAGGTAATACTAAGTTGCTTCTTTGACAAACGAGTGAAACCAAAGAACCTTGCAAGGCTGAGCAAATTTGAATGAAAGAATACAACAAAGATGAACAAAGTTGCAAACACTCCGGTAGGGAAGAGTAACAAGAAAGAACAAATTCGGACAACACTCCAGTTGAAAAGAGATATGAAACTTGATAAGATGAGAGAACTTGAGCAGAGGGCATAACACTCCGGTTAAAAGGTTAAGCATGAAAAGATCATGATCTTCATAATTCGAGATGATGACTGAAAAGAGCAACATCACAAGGCCTCCGGAAGAAAGAATAGAAGATAGACAATTGAAATAAAAGAATGGAGAACAAAATGCCATCTTATGCCACAAAAAGCTTGAGAAGGCATCCTTAGGAGACGGGTCGAGCGGAGTTGTTGGAAAAACCAACAATGAAAGGATAAGCTTGATATGGTCTTGTGTAGTACATCTCAAATTATGAGGTGACAACCTGCCACTAAGAAAATCAAAGATTGGATTGATATCAACAAGGAGACGAGAAACTTATTCACCGGGAGGATAATTGAAGAACTTGGGTCATTATAAGCACCATGGATAGCAACAATCCTCAGGGAAGGCTTTAGGTGAAATATACCCCAAGATAACTCCAAAGAAGAGGTTGATTGGTTGGAAAGATGACTTGAGCGAAGAGAAAATGATGGATTTAAATACCTCACTCTTGAAAACATGTGAAACATGAAACACGAAGGGAAATTGTCAAGAGTGACATAACACCACCTCAAAATATAAGAAAGAAAGAATCACACTTTGGAAAGCAAGATGAAGAATGCTTGAGCTCCTCTGAAAAGAATGTTGATGAACCCTTCGAGAAGGAATTAAATCCTTGATGAACCATCATGTAGACCTCCATGAAGAACTCCGGTAATAGAAGGATGATCAGAACAAAAAGAGAAGTTGAAAACACAAGCGAAGCCTTGCGACGATTTAGCTGATTCTCCGTGGTGATATAGTTGAAATAGCTTGGAGCTCCGGAAAAGAAAGATGAACAAAAGAAATCAAGAATTTTGATGAACCTCCGGAATAAGGAATTGAATTTACCCGATGGAAAAAGAATAAGAATTACATTATGCTTAACCTTCACCAATTAAATTGATGACAAGCAATGGATCGCATACGACTTATTCTCGTAGAAAGTATTTAAGATAGATATATCGCAAACTTGAGAAAGGTCTTCAACGAACCACCGGTAGGGTTGGAAAGAAAAAGTCAATTGAGATTATACCGAAGGAAGAAGAATCTTGGAAGAGCCACCAGTAGAATTGAAAAAAGAAAAAGAACGATTAAAACATGAAGAAACACCGGGAAGAGTTAGCCATTAAACGAAGATGCTTGAGAGAATTTAGATCCATGAGAACAAAGAGATTACGAGCTGATTAGAGCATTCTTGATTTAAGCACCGGTATGATTTAGAGTATGAGAGCGGAAAGCTGGAATGAATAAATTTGAAAAGATGGCCCTTTGGAGGAAAGAAATGGAAACAACTCATGAAATGCTCCGGATGGTTGAAAAGAATATCTCCAAATCGAATACAATTATGAGAGAATGGCACGAAGCTAGAGCCATGAATCTTGAAGAGAATGGAGCAAGATTAAAGAGAAACTCTTCTTCGGTCTTCAAAATACGAGAATGACAATGAGAACACCACCATGAATATTGATGAGAGACCCCGGGAGAATGAAAGCGAAGAGGTTGAGCCAACAATGAAAAGAGTTTGAAAGATCTTGGCAAAAGACATTTGACTGATGATGATTCATTCTTACGTCAAACTTCGAAAAGAATTTGAGAGTAACGCCGGGAAAAATAAGAAGAGTCGGGTAAGATCCTGGGAAAAGACCTGTGGGTTAGGGCCCACTCAAAAGATACACCGTTGAATGATCTAAAAGAGAGAAAGCACCGGTTGAATTAAATGGCTTGAATGAGATAACATCCACGAAAAAAAGCTTGAACGAAAGCAGAGTGAACACATGAATCTTCGAGATATCTTGAGCACTCCGGGACAATAAAATAGCGAGAGGTGAACGATTAAGAATTGCACCGGCATGAGAAAGCCTTGAAATGAGGAAAAGGGTAAAGAAACACCAAAAACTTGAATTCGACCCAGCAGAGAAGAAAAAGACCGAATAATGATGAACTAGAAGCTCCGTTAGAATCTTCATGAGAAACACCGGGTAAGAACATTGAAAGGAAAGAAAGAAGAGACTTCACATCAATAAAATGATACTTGATTAAGACATCCGAGTCCTCGAAGAAAAGAGGGTGAGAGGGTGGGAAAAACAAAGACAACTTGGCATGGATGAAACGAACAATGTTGAGAAAGCTGAGATTGAATCTTGCGGATGTTGAAAATGAACGGATCCGCTTGAAGAGAAACACACCGGTTGAGAAGAGGATTGACATGACAATCTCGATGATCAAGAAGGAGTAGTATTCACATCGTAGTATGAGAACACCGTTTGGGAAAGGTATGAAATCAGCATTTGACTTTGAAACAACTCGAATAACACAACGCAAGACAAAACAAAGGATTGGCTTGCAGAATAAGCCGGAACAAACATATGATAGAGATTTCGTCTGAAGTTTTCGTGGTGGGGCCTACACGGGCTCGATCGTACATCACCATCATGTACAAGGCAGTGCACATGACATACGAAGCGTCCCCGAGTCGGCATAGCCAAGGAATCTTTAAGACACAATGAGACCACTGTAAAATCAACTGTGGATAGGCGGACCACTAGACGTCGAACCCCAATTTCATATCATACATCTGTCGGAAAGATATCCTAAGAGCTACTTGAATTCCCACTTATAAACTCCCAAAATTTTCCGGTTATGCAATCAGGTGTTGGGGATACAGGGGAAGCATAATATCTCACCCAAACTAGCAAATCCTAGATCTAGCTGTATCCATCCTTCAACACATAACCAAGAAACCTTCGGAAATCATCTACCTCAACCTCTGAAAAGCATCCGTTATACGAGTTATGGCAATACTCCCGAACTCCCGCCCCAGTACTGGGTGGCGTCGAGGTTATCTCACCAACAACTGCATAAAAGAGATTTTCGATGTCGGCGAAACTAAACTCAGGTATTCTAGAACTGCAACGATAAAATTGTGACGACAACACCTCGGAGCTCAACTCCCCGGGACACTGCCACAACCCCTAAATGTCAGGAGGCACCAAGAACATCATTCTCGTCACAAAACCATCGGAACGATTCCAAGATACCCGCGTGATCCTATAAAAAATTTAGTGAAATTTAAGAAGAGAAGAGTCAAAACTCTACGTCATGATGCCTCACCAGAGCGATGAAGGGACTGGGGAGTAAAAATAATTCCTAAACTCTCCGATATATAATTCCTAAATGACTCAAAACATTTTTCTAGACTCAACAACGTCAGCTAATTCGATCAAGCAGGGGGGCTCCTAAGGTCGGGGAAGGCTCTGATACCAACTTGTAACGCCCTCGATGCGGCTATATCTCCCACATGTCGAAGCACGACTTAGAGGCATAACCGCATTGAAAGCAATGTCGCAAGTGAGGTAATCTTCACACAACCTATGTAATACATAAGGGAAAAGAGTTACATAGTTGGCTTACAATCGCCACTTCACACAAATACAAGAATAAAGCATTACATCATCCAGATACAATCAGGGCCTGACTACGAAGCCAAAATAAAAGAAGACTACCCCAAATGCTAGACAGATCCCCGATCGACCCCAACTGGGCTCCACTACTGATGAACTAGAACAAAACAACACAAAGGACAAGTTCTTCATCGAGCTCCTCCTTGAGCTTGGTAGCGTCATCTGCATGGTTCAACGGCACCTGCAAACTGGTTTTGGAAGTATCTATGAGCCACGGGGATCATCAATCTCACACCCTTGCGATCAAGACTATTTAAGCTTATGGGTAAAGGTAAAAGGTATGAGGTGGAACTGCAGCGAGCGACTAGCATATATGGTGGCTAACATACGCAAATGAGAGCGAGAAGAGAAGGCAAAGCACGGTCGAGAAACTATGATCAAGAAGTGATCCTAGAACAACCTACGGCAAACATAACTCCAACACCGTGTTCACTTCTCGGACACCACCGGAAAGTGACCATCACGGTAACACACACGGTTGATGTATTTTAATTAAGGTCAACTTTAGGTTTTCTACAACCGGACATTAACAAATTCCCATCTGCCCATAACCGCGGGCACGGCTTTCGAAAGTTCAAATCCCTGTAGGGGTGTCCCAACTTAGCCCATCACAAGCTCTCACGGTCAACGAAGGATATTCCTTCTCCCAAGACACTCCGATCAGACTTAGCATCCAGGTTACAAGACATTTCAACAATGGTAAAACAAGACCAGTAAAGCCACCCAGATGTGCCGACAAATCCTGATAGGAGCTGCACATATCTCGTTCTCAGGGCACACCGGATGAGCAAGACGTCGGGTGGGCCAGTCCAGAGTTGCCCCTGGTAGTTCCGGACATCGCTCAGTTGGACCAACACTCAGAGGAGCACTGGCCCGGGGGGGTTAAAATAAAGATGACCCTTGAGTCTGCAGAACCCAAGGGAAAGAAAAGGCTAGGTGGCGAATGGTAAAACCAATGTTGGGCATTGCTGGAGGAGTTTTATTCAAGGCGAACTGTCAAGGGGTTCCCATTTTAACCCAACCGCGTAAGGAATGCAAAATCCGGGAACATAATGCCGATATGACAGAAACTAGGGCGGCAAGAGTGGAACAAAACACCAGGCATAAGGCCGAGCCTTCCACCTTTTACAAGGTATATAGATGCATTAATTAAATAAGAGATATTGTGATATCCCAACAAGTAAACATGTTCCAACAAGGAACAACAACTCCATGTTCCAACAAGGAACAAACTTAAATCTTCACATGCAACTAACAACGCTATAAGAGGGGCTGAGCAAAGCGGTAACATAGCCAAACAACGGTTTGCTAGGACAAGGTGGGTTAGAGGCTTGGTTCAACAATATGGGAGGCATGATAAGAAAGTGGTAGGTATCATAGCATAGGCATAGCAAAAGAGCGAGCATCTAGCAAGCAAAGATAGAAGTGATTTCGAGGGTATGGTCATCTTGCCTGAGATCCCGCAAGGAAGAAGAACGAGTCCATGAAGAAGACAAACAGACATAGCCAACGGATCCTCACAAACGCAACGTTACCGGATTACCGAGAAGAAGAAACACCGGAAAGAAGCAAACAACATAGTAAACCATCACATAATCATGGCATGATGCACAAACAAGTATGATGCATGTCCGGTTTAAAGAGGGCATGGCATGGCAAAGTGCAACAACCAAAACTACAAATTAAGTGGAGTTCAATATGCAACGGGTTGCATATTGACGGAACACCACATCAATTATTTAGTTCTCTCTTGGTTATGAACTCCCCAATATTAAATGTTGTTAAGCATGTCAAGAGGTGAAACATGAGTAGAAAACATAGTTAGGCATTTCAAATGAGGCCGGAAACAACAACAACAATTCCGGTAAATCCCCACATGCATTAGCAATTTAAATGCAAACAACAATTTAAACATTCTTCAAGTTGTTATCATGATGTGGATGACATGAACAAGTTTATGCAATTTTTATTAAAAGTTGATAAGAGAATTATGAAGCATTTGTCATCGTGGCGAAAACGAAAGGGGTGCCACGGCGACGATAACGAAATGGTGCCATGGCAACGTTCCAGTTCCGACAACTCATTGACACGTTAGTGCAAAAGAAAATGTGACGGGAGCGTGCAAAAGATGGTGGGGTGATCCCGGTAACCGGGTTCCCACGAGTTAGGGGCATGGAAACGAGTGGCAAAACGGACACGGTGTAGACAAAGGGTGCGTCTCATACAACACAAGCATTCGTTCTCGGACGCCGATCTCGGTGGTTATACCTTTGTAGCGTGCAAAGGGGACGGTTCTCGTTTGTAGAGGGAAGTAGGCGTTCTCGCGACGACGGTAGTGGAAGTAGTCGATCTCGCATGCTCTAGGGTCGACGGTAGAGGTTCACGTTTCGTAGTCGTTCAGGGTCGCCGATAGTTGTACCCACTCGTGGTTGGACTTGACGGATCCGATACCTCCGGACATAGTGGTACATGTTCGTTTTTCAGAGAGGTACTTGGCGTACAATGGTCGCCGTGGTACTCGTCGGTCCACGAAGTCATTCTCGTCGGTCTTTGCGAATCGTTCGGGCATCCGTGTGGTCTTGCCGGTGGGGTACTTGGCGCTTGCGATCCAACTCCGAGGTCTTAGCCGTGTAGTCGAACTTGACGAAAACGGGTCTGGCTGGGGACTTGGCGCATCCATCAGGAACTTGTGGTACTTGGCGATGTACTTGCTGGTCCAAAAGAAAGAAGACAGGAGGCTGGTGGTGCATCTGTCCGGTGAGGCTGAGGTGGATCCGGGGAGAACAAGTGTCGGTGTGGTTCCTGCTGTAGCTCGGGGAAGCTCCTGGCGACGCCGTCGGGAACGTCGACGACAGGTGGGCGCGGAGGCAGAGGAGCTCAAGGGAGGCTCGAGCGGAGGAAGAAGTGGAGACACAGGAAAGCGAGGCCGCGGAGGCGCAGGAGATGGGTGCCGCGAGCAATAAGGGTGTAGCAGCGCGGTGCCGGAGCATGGGCTCGCCGGGCGACGCGGTCGCAGGGCAAGGCGAGGTCGAAGGAGCAGGAGGGAGCACGCAGGCGAAAGGAGCGGTGCTGGCGAAGTTCGAGGACGACGCCTTCGGTCAGCGAAGAACAGGCGCAGGGAAGGCGGAGTTCGTCAGCACGGGGAGGCGCAGGAGACGGGCACCGTGGTGCTCTGCTGCAGGGTGGCTGTGGATGGAGGAGGCGCGGGGAAAGGAGAGGGATTGAGAGGAAGTAGGACAGCGAGCGAGAGGTGGGGGTTGAGCGTGGCTCTCTGGCGGCGATGTGGGAGAGATCGATGGGAGAGGGAGAGAGCGAGATATGGGGATCGGGCTCGGGAGGATGAGAGGGAGAGGAGTGGGATCGAGGGAGATGAGATCGGGCCGCGCTCTCCCTGGTGGCGCTGGGTGGAAGGGGTACGAGAGGGAGAGGTGCGCGAGGGATCGAAGGAGATGGTGGTCTTGGTTGGGCCTAGTGGCTGCTAGGGTTAGGTCCGGTAGGTGGGCTTGGGGCCGGCCCAGTAGAGACGAGGGGTCTGCTGGGCTTGCTGGATTGGGCTCTCCCTCTCCTCTCTTTCTTCTTTAATTGAAAAGAAAATAGAGAGAGAGGAAAAATAAGGGGGTTAGGGAAAAAGAGTTTGAGCAGGAGGAAAATTTTCCTAGACTCATAAAAAATAACATGACCACAGAAAAATAGAAGTGGCAAGATTGCATGAATGAAATTCAAATTCATTTGAATATAATTCAAATGGTTTTGAATTGGGACTAGCTTCGGTGAGGCCAAAAATGTTCGGGTTTTTGGGAGAGCTCCGAAATATGATGAAATAAATTTATGGCCATGTTGGAGACTGAGAATTAAGATAACAAAGGCATTGGGATATTTTGCAAGTGTGTTGGCGGTGAATCCAAACGAATGGAATATTTTTATTTAGCTCCCTAATTTTGGGAGGATATATTATAAAGAGAATTACCATGTGAATTCCCTCGATTTAAATGGACCGAAGTTCCTTGCAATTTATTTAGTTGAGTTGCAAAGATTTATGAGATGATGGCATGATGACATGATGCAATGCACATGATGCAACGAACCAAACAAATCACACGATGAAACCCGGAAACCCTGGAAGGCATCTGAAGCTCCCGTCTTGGGGCGTTACATAAATGTTTGCTACGGAAATTATCGGGAAAGCCGAATATAACTTTTAGTAGCCGGGAGCCCGTGCAATGAGCCCCTAGGCCTGGCGTTACTCCTTTAAAGGTAGTATTGCTATGGCAAATTTTTGTTGGGTCTATCCCCATTTCGCGGATTGTATCTGGTATATCAGGTTTAGACTGCTGCCGCCGTCCATCAAGACTCGTGTGAAGTGGTATCCATCAATTATTGGGTCTAATACTAGGGCAGCCCATCCTGCACGCCAGATACTTGCAGATTAATCACGATGGTCGAAAGTGATCGGTTGAGACGACCAGTGGCAGGACTCCATGGTGATAGGCCCTTGGGCATATTTTTCTGGGAGTGCCGTTTTGTTTCTTCCCTTGATCACCTGTAACACGTTTACTGTTTTGACTTCTGGTGGAAATTTCTTTTGTTCCCCAGTGTCTTGCTTGAGAGGCTCATCCTCATCTTCGCTTGGTGTATCCTCCCCCTTGTGTACGGCGTTGAGCTTACCAGACTGCTTGAAGACCCAACATTCTCTGTGGGTATGATTAGCAGGTTTACCAGGGGTGCTATGGATCTGACATATTTGGTCCAGAATTTTGTTTAGGCTGGACAGTTCGTCTCTGGCGCCTTTAGAGGGCGGCTTTTGCTGACCTGGCCGAGAGCTTTTGAATCCGGCGTTTACTGCCATTCTCTTCGTGTTGTCTTCTTTATTCCGGCGTTTGTTATTGCTGTTGCGCCGTGATTTTCTGTTTCCATCTGTAACTTCAGATGTACTAGGGTCGCTGGTGCTGCATCTGGCTAGCCAGCTGTCCTCACCCGCGCAAAAGCGGGTCATGAGGCTTGTTAATGCTGCCATTGTTCTCGGCTTTTCTTGGCCAAGGTGTCTGGCAAGCCATTCGTCACGGACGCTATGCTTAAAAGCTGCCAAGGCTTCAGCGTCTGGAAATTCGACAATTTGGTTCTTTTTAATAAGAAACCTATTCCAAAGTTTTCGGGCTGACTCTCCGAGCTGTTGAATTATATGACTCAAATCGTCCGCGTCCGGAGGTCGGACATCAGTGCCTTGAAAATTTGCCCGAAACGCGTCTTCGAGCTCTTCCCAGCTTCCAATGGAGTTTTCGGGGAGGCTTTTGAGCCAGTGATGAGCTGACCCTTTGAGCTTGAGAGATATGTACTTGATGGCGTGGAGATCATCTCCTCGAGCCATATGGATATGGAGGATATAGTCCTCAATCCAGACCCCAGGGTCTGTTGTTCCGTCGTATGCCTCTATGTTTATGGGTTTGAATCCCTCTGGAAATTCATGGTCCAGCACCTCATCGGTGAAACATAGGGGGTGTGCGGCACCCCTGTATCTGGGTGTACCGCGTTGTTCAGATGTTTGTTGTGTTACATTGTATGCTGGGCGCGCTTGCGTGGTCCATAGATGGATCTGGTTGTGCCGTCCTTTTGGTGTGAGCCCTCGCGTGGATCGCGTATTGTCTTGTGAGTGGCATTGTTTGCCGCTCTATGTTGGCCGTGAGGTCGTCTATCCGGCCAGGTGGCTGTTTTGATTTTTGGTTGTGGGGGGTCTGGGGCCTCCTCATCGAATTCAGGTAGCAACTTCCGCTTTGGGTAGCTCTTGATGGGGCGATTGTCGCCGTACTTCGCTGATGTGTTGAGTACTTTACTCCATCTGATTTGGAGTGTGTCCTGCGCAGCCTTGAGCCTTTGCTTCTGCTTTTTCACACTCCTCGCGGTGGCAACAAGCCTTTGACGAGCATTTTGCTGCTCCGGGTGCCTGTCCGGCGTTATGTCGTCCGGACTATTATCTTTGACAGAATTGGTTTGTTCGGTTTGATTCCCCGTATTGTCGTGGTCCGACAGTGGTCCACCCTGCTCCAACGCTGGGTCTGTATGATTGTTATTTCTGCCGAGGCGGGATTTGGGGCGACGCTTGCGTCGCCGCTTTGACTGCTTCTCGAGGGAACAAGCCTTCGGTGCGTCCTTCCGTTCCTCGTCGTCGTCTTCTTTTGTGTGTCCACCATGTATACGTCATATTATGAAGTCCAGCGCCCTGTGGGCGGTGGCTCCTCTTCGCCTCCCGCGTCGTCGTCCATACCGTCGATGTCTTCAGAGTCGAAGTCGAGCATGCCGGTTGAGTCATCGACAGTGGCTATTAAGTGGGTGGTGGGTGGGCATCGAATTTCTTCGTCGTCCGCATCCCAATCCTGTTGGCCACAATCCGGCCAGGGCTCTCCTGACAAAGAGATATCCGCGGTGGTGAATTCAATGATCGGCGTCCAATCGGATTCGATTGGCAGAGGCCGGATGGTTCGGAGTCCGGGAAGAGTCCGGCACCTTGGAGTCACGGGCTGCGTAGAGGGTTAGGCAGGTGTTCGGCTCGATCGCTGTTGAGACTACATCCCCTGAGGCGGTGTCTATCCACCCGTCCTCGATTGGCGCAGTTGGCTCCGAACTAAGGGTCGGAGCTGATGCGGGCGCGGCCTCTGAGGTACTGTTCGGTGGCAGAGCTAGGTCATACCCGTCACGACAGTGCGGCGCGCCCGGCTGTGGATCGAATCCGTCGAAGATCAAATCTCCGCGGATGTCGGCCGTGTAGTTCAAACTTCCCAATCTGACCCGATGGCCAGGGGCGTAGCTTTCAATCTGCTCCAGATGGCCAAACGAATTAGCCCGCAGTGCAAAGCCGCCGATACGAAGATCTGTCCGGGGAGAAAAGTCTCACCCTGGACCGCATCGCTATTGATGATAGTAGGATCCATCAAGCCTAACGGCGATGACACAGAGGAACTCTCAATGAAAGCACCAATGTCGGTGTCAAAATCGGCGGATCTCGGGTAGGGCGTCCCGAACTATGCGTCTAGGCTGGATGGTAACAGGAGGCAGGGGACACGATGTTTTACCCAGGTTCGGGTCCTCTTGATGGAGGTAAAACCCTACATCCTGCTTGATTAATATTGATGATATGGGTAGTAGAAGAGTAGATCTACCACGAGATCAGAGAGACTAAACCCTAGAAGCTAGCCTATGGTATGATTGTATGTTATGGTTGTTGTCCTACGGACTAAAACCCTTCGGTTTATATAGACACCGGAGAGGGTTAGGGTTACACAAGGTCGGTTACAAAGGAGGAGATATCCATATACGTATTGCCTAGCTTGCCTTCCACGCCAAGTAGAGTCCCATCCGGACACGAGACGAAGTCTTCAATCTTGTATCTTCATAGTCTAACAGTCTGGCCAATGGAGATAGTCCGGCTGTCCGGAGACCCCCTAATCCAGGACTCCCTCAACGACCGACTTCCATCGGAAGAGTACTGTATGTGGAGAGGCTGACAGCTGGGTCCAGGGCAGCCGCAAGGAAGTGCCTCCATATTAGACGCAAAATAATTATTCCTCCACCTGACAGTGGGGACCCACCGGACAGGCCACCAGTATTTTGCAAACAAAAATTCATTTCCCCCTGGCTGTTGGGACCCACCGGATGGGCCACCGTATTTCACGAAACAAACGTTCCCCCCGCTGTCAGCTCGGACCCACCGGAAGTGCTTCCTTATTACGCACAAAAAAATGAATACTCCCCCGGCTAGCTGGGACCCACCTTGGTGGGAGGCTGACTTGTGGGCCTACTAAGTTGACGGGGATGAAGGGCTTTGTCAACTTAGTCAATATGAACAATTCTAGCTCCAGTGAACGTACGATGTCCATCCAACGGCCGTAGTGCTTCTTCAACCTCTGGTCTTCTTGCTCCAGCCGCCCAAAGCAGCGCCGGTCATACCGCATGCTCCTGCCTCCCGTGGCCGGCTATGCTGTCGCGGAGGCCTCACCGCCCCCTACTATTCCCACCGCTGGCCAGGCCCTGCAGCGACGGCAGCCTCACACCGCAGCCGAACCAGTGAACCCTCGTACTCCTCTCCGCGCGGGCTTTCACTGCCGCGTCTTCCCTGGCTCCGCGTCGTCCCCTTCCTAGGCCTCGCCGTCGTCCACCACCGTGGTGCTCTCGGCGCGGCGTGGTCAATGTGGTCAACGACCGACTTCCATTGGAAGAGTACTGTGCGTGGAGACGCTGACAGCTGGGTCCACGGCCGCAGCAAGGAAGTGCCTCCTTATTACGCGCAAAATAATTATTCCTCCACCTGACAGCGGGGACCCACCGGATGGGCCACCATATTTCGCGAAAAAAATGTTTGCCCCTGACTGCTGGGACCCACCAGCTACACCTTCGCACGCAAGGAAGTGCCTGACAGTCGGGACCCACCTGGTCGAAGTGTACGTAGCGTTGTCATTCTGGTCGTGAACGTGTATGTACATATATACTAGTCGATGTAGAGGCGCGCACGTGTCGTAGTAGAGGCGCACACGTAGCATGTACACGTACGTATAGCGGCCAGAGTGCAAGAAAGAAAATACGGCCACGTATGTGTACATACGGGCGGGGTCTCGAATGCCTACTCACGCTTACATACGGCCAGGGCTCGTGTACATGGCTGGGTTGGAACAGAGAAATAGCGTCGTCGTCGTGTTCATGGGGAGCCAATGGAATGCGTCGTGTTCATGGGGAGGCAACGGAATGCGTCGTGTTCATGGGGAGGCAACGGAATGCATCGTGTTCATCGGGAGAGCTTGGACGGAACAGGCGATGGAAACAAGGCCTAGCGTACCACAGAACGGAGGAAACGGCCTTGTGTTCGACCGGCCACGTTTGAAACGGGATCCTGTTCATCGAGAGGGGTCTGGCATACCGCAAAACGGAGGAAATGGACCTCCTACGGTCGAAACGGGGGTCCTGTTGATCGGGAGGGGTGTGGCGTACCGCAAAACGGGCGAAACGGACTTGGAGCGCTACGGTCGAAACGGGGGTCCTGTTCATCTGGACGGGTGTGGCGTACCGCAAAATGGGACTCCACGGGATACTGTTCATCTCCACCATCGTCCCCCTCCAGCCTCCACGAGCTACTGTTCATCCACCGTCGACCTCCTCCAGCCTCCACCTGCGATTGTTCATCCATGGGCTCCTGTTCATCCAGCCTCCACCGCACGCTACTCCACCGGCTACTGTTCAACTAGCCCTCTCCACGGGCTCCTGTTCAACCACCCCTCCACGGGCTACTGTTCATCCTGCCCTCCATCGTCTACTATTCATCCTGCCCTCCACGGGGTGGTCCTGTTCATCCAGCCCTCCACGGGGTCCTGTTCATTCAGCCCCAACCGGCTCGATCGATCGGGGTCCTGTTCATCCAGAGGCAACACCACGGGGTCCTGTTCATCCACCCCCACCGGGAACTGTTCATCCAAACCCCCCTGCAACGCTCACCGTTCATCCAGAGGCAGCATCGATCGGCTTCAGTTAGCAGCAGTAGCGAAGGAATCGCTCAATTGGGTTCAGTTAACAGCCATCGATCGATCGCTCATGTTCAGTAACGCGTAGCCTGCAGTGCAATCGCTCGGGTTCAGTTAGAGCCCAATGCCTCACTTGGGTTCAGTTAGAGCCAACGCCTCACACACACGCGCGTACGAGAGAAACGTGCATCGCTTGGCCCCCGACCTCCCACCGTAACCGGGAACTCCCTGAAATTTTCCTCGCCCTCGCTTCTACCACGGTTTTTTCCGTCATGGACGGCCCAAAGAATGTCATGCAGTTGCGTCTCCGGCCCGCTCAGGACGAAAAGCCCATTTTCTGTCATGATTTTTTGTCATAGAAGTAGGAGCCCACCACATCTATGATGATACCGGGTTTTGTCACAATTATTATCATTGAAGTGTCATATGTGTGACAGCAATTTTTTTTGTTCGGCACAAAATGTCACGGATGTGTCTTTTTTTTGTAGTGCTCCCCGAAAACTAAATTGGAAGTTGGGAAGAGCTTGAGGATGGTTTTAGGGCTAATTTTCAAGGGACCTATGTCAGACCTCCGGATGCAGACGATTTAAGTCATATAATTCAACAGCCCGGAGAGTCAGCCCGAAAGCTTTGGAACAGATTCCTCACTAAGAAGAATCAAATTGTTGACTACCCGGACGCCGAAGCCTTAGCGGCTTTCAAACAGAGTGTCCGGGACGAATGGCTCGCCAGACACCTCGGCCAGGAAAAACCGAGGACAATGTCAGCCCTAACAAGCCTTATGACCCGCTTTTGCATGGGCGAAGATAGTTCGCTGGCCCGTAGAGGCACCAGTGACCCAGGCACATCCGAAGTCAGGGATGGCAATGGAAAACCACGACGCAATAAAAGGAAGCATCGAAACAATAAAGACAGCCCAGACAACACGGCGGTAAACGCCGGATTCAGGGGCTCTCGATCCGGTCAACAGAAAAAGCCATTCAAAGGCAGCAGAGATGGACCGTCCAGCCTAAACAAGATTCTAGACAGATTATGTTAGATTCATGGCACCTCCGATAAACCGGCAAATCACACCAACAAAGAATGTTGGGTCTTCAAGCAGGTCGGCAAGCTAAACGCCGAACACAAGGGGAGGGAGACACCAAGTGAAGACGAGGATTAGCCTCGCCAGCAAAACACTAGGGGACAGAAAAAATTCCCACCAGAGGTCAAAACAGTGAGCATGATTCACGTAACGAAGAGGAGGAGCAAACGCACACTCTGAGACGTATGCGCTGTGGAGCCCGTCACCCCCAAGTTCAACCCCTGGTCGGCCTGCCCGATCACTTTTGATCGCAGGGATCACCCGACTAGTATCCCACACGGAGTGTCGGCTGCCTTGGTACTAGACCCAATAATTGACGGATACCGTCTCACCCGAGTCCTTATGGACGGCGGCAGTAGTCTTAATCTGATATATCAGGACACAGTCTGCAAAATGGGGATAGACCCGACAAGAATCAGCCAAAGCAATACTACCTTGGAGTAATACCAGGCCCAGAGGCCCACTACACAGGCTCTCTAGTACTAGAGGTTGTATTCGGTTCTCCCGACAACTTCCGAAGTGAAAAGTTAACCTTCGACATCGCTCCATTCGGAAGCGGCTATCAAGCACTACTCGGAAGAACGGCCTTCGCTCGTTTTAATGCAATATCGCATTACGCTTATCTCAAGCTTAAGATGCCCGGTCCATGTGGCATCATCATAGTTAGCGGAAACACAGAGCATTCCTTACGTGCGGAAGAATGTGTGGCGGCTTTAGCAGCCGAACACTGAACGGCCTCTCCAACCAGAATAAATGATCGATCATCAAGACCGTGAACACGGCTAGACTAGTCCGGCGCACCACTAGCTGTAACAGCTCAGATAAACCTAAGACTGGGTCGATGGATATACCCCCATAGGTGGTGCTAGGGGCTTCCCACATGTAAAAAGGACTACAGTTCAGCTTGATCTTATTTAGACTGAATTTTAATGGTTTATTAAGAATAACCAATTTTTCACACAAAAACTTTCACCTGGGCTTTTCTCTCTTACAGATGATCATCATGCTACACCCTTCCATGATATGGCACAACGGAGACATAGGCGCAGACGTGCAGCAGGTCCCTGTTCAAAGGTTTCTTTTTAGATTAAGACCCTGTGTAAACCTTTTTTACTGTCTCTTGTTGCTTCACACCCTCCGGATACTCAACATAACCAAGAGGGATGCTGGCGTTATTGTCATTTTGTCATGTCAGACTAATGCACGTACCTGGAAATTCAGGGCTTATTATCGAGGGCGTTACTCAGCCCAATATACATTGTAAAGACCGAATACCTTAGGAAGTGTTAGGCATCGCGAGTTTGGCCTTATATGCATCAACTCCGAATCATGTCTTTGGTCAATAGTTGGGTTTGCCCGGCTCCCGTGTTTTGCTACCTTACGTTCCGCCCTATCGGGTAAGGTGGCACCGGGAGAACTACTGTTATTGTGCCCTAGTTCATCTGGATGAGCACCTTAGTAGAGAAAGCCGAAAACTGACTGTCATGATAAAGCGCGAGACTGGTCAACCACTTGAGGACTCAACGGAATCTTCGCGATTCCTCCGTATTAACGAAGGACCGGTTTCCCGATCATGTATGTACACGCACCGTATTCGGATAAGCGCGGAAGTACTAGGGCTATATAGTAGCCCCACTGTCAAACTCCTATGGCTAAGTGAAAGTGTTAAAGCAATATAGTCTGATTGCCTTGTTCGCCGTGCTATCACCTCCTTAATGGACCAAGACGTTGGATCAAGTGTGAATACGCGCTTTTCTGAACACCCCCGCATTATATGCATGGGGGCTGAAGCCGACGACTGCAAACTTTCAGGTTATATACATACATAAAATGACCGCACAGGAGGCATCATAATACTTTCAGGCAAAAGTATAAACACAACCTTTATAATCCAAATAGCATTGTTTTTACAATAGGGATACATGTCACTCGAACATGATACTCTTCGAGCACCAAGCCTCTATTAAACGAGCGCCTTCTAGGACTTCTTCAAGATAGTGCTCGTCCAAGCCCTGGCCTACGGCCGGACCTCGGGTTGCAATAGCGGTGGCATCCATCTCCGCCCAGTATGTCTTAACATGGGAAGAGCCATCCGCGCACCCTCTATGCACGCCAACCTCTTTGCAGCGTCGATATGCGGCACAGCACTAAGGAATCATTGCACTAAACCAAAATAACTATTCGGCCTTGGTCCTTCCGGCCAAAGATGATCCACGACAGATCTCATGGCAAGCCCGGACAACCTATGGAGCTTAGCCCACTCGGCCATTTGCTCATTTAACAGCAGTGGACACGTTGGAGCACTGAACTGCGACCAGAACAACTTTTCCACTTCATGATCTTTTTGATCTTTGAAAAACTCAATCGCATCAGCAACACTCGTTGCCAAGTCCAAGTACGCGTCTGCAGCACTCCATAATTGATCCAGAGGGGCATACTTCGGATCTCCAAACTTCGTCCGCAACAAAAAAGGCTTCCCAACCGTGATATCTCCGGCTTGACGAAGCTCCTCCTTCGCCGCTCTGATTTTAGAGCAGGTTTCCTTGGCTGCTACCATGGCTTTCTTCAGGTCTGCCATTTTCGCTTGGCTTTCCTTTTCAAGAAGATCATACCGGGCGGCGGCATCCTTCAGCTCAACAGCCATCTTGGCTATTTTATCTTCGCCCTGGCGATGAGCAGCCCGTTCATCTCTTAACTCTTTGGCCGCCTTTAGGGCGGCTGCATCACTTCTCCTGGCTTGTTCCTTGGCTCGGGCAAGCTCCGCCCGAAGGGTCTCCACGGCGGTAGCTCCATCTGCAGTCACATCATGTTATATATACTAGCATCATGCTCCTCTTAATATCTGTTCACCACCGAAGAATACATACCATGTGCCTCATCAAGCCTCTTGTTCACAAGTACGATGTCCGCATCTGCCATATCAAGCTGCCGCCTCAGTTCGGCAAACTCACCAGTCCGGACAGCCACCGAACCCTCAGCCTCCTGCACATGTGAGCAGCATGATCATTACCTAGGACTATGATCCTCTGTTTTCCGCCTCTGGACAGCAACCAGAGTCTTAGGGGCTACTATTTGTACAGGGCACACCTAGTGTGTGCGGTACCGTCAAAAAATATATACATTACTTTGCGTACCTCAAAGCCTTTTAGCAGGCTCGTAAAAGCTTCAGGCAACCCACTTTTGGCGGTTGAAATCCTTTCAACCACCGTACCCATTAAAGTACGATGCACCTCTGAGATAGCCGCTTGCTCCAGAAGACCCATCAGTGCGTCCGGTCGTGCACCGGACAGTCCCGGACTCTTTCTGTTGCTCCCCTTAGGAGCCAAATACTCTGGACTTTGGGTGGCCGAAGGGTTACCTTCCGGCCTTGGCGGATCAGGAGAAATCCTTCGTGACGACACCTCGTGGTCGTCCGCCTCATGAGGCGGGGAGACAGGGGGAGACGTTTCGCTCTCCATCATCTCCGAAAGAAGATCCCTCGAAGACGAACTCTGTCGAGAAGGGCTACGATTCGAACTACAAGACATACGTCTCGGTTATTGTCCTTAGAGATGAAGCAGGATATATTTACCAAAAGTACTCTGGTCCACTTATAGCTCGATGGAGGGCTAATCCCCTTGCGGGCACTGTGCGGTAAGGATGCCCTCCGGGGCAGGCCCCCCTGGCGAAGGTTTCTTCCCTCATTTGGAAACCCTCGTTTCCATGCCTTCAGAGGCAGTCCTATTCTTTCCTTGGGGAGAGGGAATTTTAGATTCTTCTCCCCGGTTATCCTCCTTCGCGGAGACACTAATTCCCCCGGTTTGGATGAGTAATGCATGAGGCCCGCTTTCGTCTTCTTTATTCCTCCCTTTATCTTCCCCTGATGGCACTTGATAAGGTGCGAGCTCAAGCATCCTGGCTAGTACAGGATCCGATGAGCCTTTCTTATCCAGTCCTGGCCAAGAGCTATTTTTTCAGAATGATGTTATGACAAATGAAAAGACGGCGTGTTCGGCCGCAGAATTACTTACGTGGGTATCTGGACGATTGTAGTTTAGACCCACATCCTCGGTGGTGTCCGAACACTTTATTCGTGATCTGAAGAACAATCCATACATCCCTTTGAGCGTCACGCCGAAGAATTGCTGAATAGTTCACGGTCCTTCCGGGCTGAACTCCCACATACGGAGAGGTCGACGTTGGCATGGCAGGACCCGACGAACTAGCATGACTTGCATTACCTTAACAAGGCTAACATCTCTCTTGAGCAATGTTGGGGATATCGCTTATCGGGAACTTATCAGTCGACCCATGATAAGGGGTAAATCGGCCAATTTATCGGCATATCGGCCGATTTATCGCCATATCGGCTGATTTATCGGCCGATTTATCTTATCGGTCTGACAGTGGTAAGCGATAAATCGGCCGGTTTATCGGCATATCGGAAGATATCTTGAACTGTGCTCTTGAGGAGATCTCGAATGCGACTCTGCAATGTCGGCACGTCATTAACTGGCCCCTAGTCCAGCCCCTTGTTGACCCATGATGCCAGTTGTGGCGGGGGGCCCGAACGGAAGGTGGGGGCAGCTACCCACTTAGTACTTCGGGGAGCTGTGACGTAAAACCACTCCCGCTGCCATAAGTCAGACATCTCCGGGAAGGAACCCTTTGGCCATGGAGCATCTACACCTTTACTTATTATGGCACCTCCGCATTCTGCGTGTTTCCCATCAATCATCTTCGGCTTCACATTGAAGGTCTTAAGCCATAAGCCGAAGTGCGGGGTGATGCGGAGGAAGGCCTCACACACGACGATAAACGACGAGATGTGAAGGATGGAATCTGGAGCTAGATCATGGAAGTCGAGCCCGTAATAAAACATAAGCCCTCTAACAAAGGAATCAAGAATAAAGCCTATCCCTCGAAGGAAGTGGGAAACAAATACGACACTCTCGTTGGGTTCGGGAGTGGGGATGACCTGCCCTTGAGCAGGCAGCCTGTGCGAAATTTCGGTGGTCAGATACCTGGAATTCGAGGTGGGGGAAGGGAAGGATCGAGCGCGAGAAGAAAAGGATAGGCCTTGGCCCCTTTATAAAGAGGATGAATATCAAGCGTCCTCCGCGTGGCCGTTCGGAACTTGCCTAAAATCGAGGAGTCATACCAGCAGGCGCGATTGGGTTACCCACACCCGTATTGATGGGAATCCCGTGATAAGGGGACATGATCTCTGCTTCGACAAGACGTGCCAAGAAAATCGCCTCACAATATGTGCAGTTGCTGGTTGAGAAAAACGGTTCAAATAATGACCGGGCCATGGCGTGATGTCACGTTATGGAAAGTTGTCAGCAGATTAGATTTGTGGAAATATTATACTCTCTACGGTGGTATGTGGAATTTGTTTTGTAGAGTCGGACACTATCATTGTGTTCGAAATCTTCTATGGACTATTCGGAGGAGGAACCCGCCTTGCAATGCCGAAGACAATCTGCGCGCCAGACTCATCCACTACAAAAAAATACACTTCCATGATGATACGTGTTTGTCACAGTAGCTTGCTTTTTTGTCATGCATGTACATCCATGACAAATTTATGACAGAATCAAGATAGTCATAGTCGTAGAAGTGTTCCATGACATTACCAAAATTATCATCACGGAAGTGTCCACTTCCATGACGATAAATCGCCCGTCACAGAAGTGCTTTCGTCAAGGGTGACCGACACGTGGCCTCCACCGTAACAGAACACCGTTAAGCTATCGGGTCGGGCTTTGGATCCGATAACCCGTTAACAGCCCCGACCAATGGGGATTTTCCACGTGTAAAATCATCATTGGATAGAGGAAACATGTGCCGGCTCATCGTTGGGACAGATGTCATCCACTCATTGGACAGGAGGCGCCTATGATAGGTCGACATGTGGCACGGCCCAACAACGGCCCATTTCGATGAAAAAGGTTGGCCCAGTAAAAATTAGAAGGTCGTCCCATATAAGGCCTACTTGTGTCAGGTCCATTTAAGCCCACGGCCCATACGAGATGTGCCAATTCGGCCCGTTAAATATTTGACACCATTGCAGCCCATCGTCAGTTCGAGCCCGTTAACAGCCTGCTATATATTTGGGCACAATATCGGCCTGATGAGATTTCGGCCTGTTAACTGCCCATCTAATGGATGGGCCAATTTTCAGGATGTACATCTTTCAGCCTTTTAGCGACCCATTTAAATGTTGGGCTAATTTCCGGCCTGGTGTGTCTTTCAGCCTGTTGACGGCCCATAAATCTGATGGGCCATTTGTAGACGGATCTGAGTTTCAGCCTTTTAGCGGCCCATTTAAGTGTTGGGCCAATTTCTGGCCCGGTGTCACTTTCAGCCTGTTGACGGCCCATAAATCAGTTGGGCCAATTGTAGTCAGACCTGAGTTTTGGCCTTTTAGCGACCCATTTAAGTGTTGGGCCAATTCCTGGCCCGGTGTGCCTTTCGGCCTGTTAGCGGACCATAAATGAGTTGGGCCATTTGTAGTCAGACATTAGTTTTGGACTCTTAACGGCCCATGCCCTTCATGGTCCAGCCCGGTTTCTCTTTCGGACTGCTAAAGGCCCACAACACAGTTGGGCCATTTACAATACGACCTGACTTTCGGCCTCTTAGCGGCCCATGCTCTTCATGGTCCAATACAAGCCCACTGTCTCTTTCGGCCTGCTAAAGCCCTACAGTATAGTTGGGCCATATGTAGCCCAAACTTAGTAACGGCCTGTTAATGGCCCGTGAAATAAATTGGGGCCACCTGTTGCCCGCTTTGATGTCAGCCTGTTAACGACCCGGGAGGTAAGAGGGCCGACCATTAACTTTTAGCCTATTAACGGCCCATTAACTTAATGGGCCCACTAAAGTTCGTTCATGTCTTTAGGCCAAATTAGATAATTTGATCCCATTACGACGAGCAAAGGTACGGCATACAGGGAATAACGTTGCACATCCAGAATATATTATAGGAAATTACATCCACTGGGCAATCAAAGATTGATGCCAGTGCAAATAAATGAGCAGAACCTAACCATCTACAATGTCACAATCTGCAACCTCAGCACAGATGACGGCCATAAGCATGTGGGCAAGTTCTTGCTGCTTTGCCACACTGTCTCTGAAAACATTGATCAGTTGTTCTGTCGCACGACTCTGCACCTCTGATTCATCCACCATTTCCATCATTACTTCAGCCATTAATTGGTTCACAAACATACATTTATTCCATCGCATTCGAGACAGAGGATATTGAACAGATTCAGATGGCGATTTTGGCAGGCTTGTATTATTGATAGTGGAGAGTGTCTTGAGCACTGCATCATAACATAAATTAGGACGGGAACCAAACAGATTAATCATGAGTTATTGCAATATTACCTGGCCTAGATTTACTGGAAAGAAACAATGGGGTTGCCTTGCTGTTTTCAGAGTTTGTCTTCTTATCTTCAGTAGCCTGCACAAAATTAACACACTAGCATTGCTATCATTGGCCAAGTCAGATAATAGGAAAGCAACATTGACACAACGAACGTTTGGGCAACTAGCCTACACCAAATTAACACAATATGTCACAGCTATCATCAGCCAGGTAAGGTAATACGAAAGCAACATTGACACAATGAATGAATGGGCAACCAGAGAAGCACTACAATTCAGTAATGTGCGTGATATGAGATAGCACATTCATGCAGCTCAGTATGCAAAACTACCAGGCAGTTTTCCTTACAAAAATCAACATTGGCGCCTTTAACATTTTGCTACAACTAATTTTAGATTAGATAAAGGTTAGATTCAGGTCGATTAACAAAATACATGCTGATCTAAAAATATAGTGATATACAACAGGTACTTACATCAGCATGGAGCACAGAGAATTCCCGCAAGATATTTTCCTCGAATACGATCCCAGTGGAGGAAGTCTTGTATCGTTTAACCTTATTTTCTAAAAGAGAGACGGGTAAGAAACATGTAGAAAATATGATCAAAATGCTATAAAATTTCATGATGCAAGGATACGCACACGCTTCTTAGAGTTGAGTTGACATATTTTTGCTGCACTAGAGCGGACTAGTTCTTTGGCCACTGGAATCTGCTTATTATCAGTGGGAGTCGGGTTTCTCTGTGCTGGAGCAGTATCTATGAAAAATGGAGTCGGTTTATTATCTCCTGGCGTTTGGATCTTTTTCAAAGACCTGGTTTGTAACCCTTCATATTCTAACATAGCCATCTTCCCCTTGCATGCCTTATATAGAAGAATGGTGCTTCAATTATAAAACATGCTATAGCAGAGATGGAATAGGCACTGAAGAATAGAAAGGCATGACATATTGACATGTATTCCCTCCATCTAGAAATAAATGGATGGGTCTAGGCGTATTTTAGTTCTAGATACATCCAGTTTTATCCATTTCTGCGACATGTAATCCGGGCGGAGGGAGTATGACGTAAGAGCTAGGGATACGACAGGATAACACATTAAAAAACACTGAAAACCCACTGCAGAACCAAAGTAATCAAACCCATTGATATGAGATAGTACACTCATGCCGCTCAGGATGCAGAACTACCAGTCAGTTTTCCTTACAAAAATCAACATTGTGGCCTTTAATCATACATTTTGCTACAACTAAATTTAGATCAGATAAAGGTTGGATTCACGCCGATTAACAAAATACATGTTGATGTAAAAATATAGTGATATACAGCAGGTACTTACATCTACATTGGAGTACAGAGAATTCATGTAAGAATCTTTGCTCATAGATGATACTAGTGCAGAAATTCTTCTATCTGTTAAGCTTATTTTCTAAAAGAGAGATGGGTAAGAAACATGTAGAAAATATGATCAGCATGCTATAAAATTTCATGATGCAAGGATACGCACACGCTTCTTAGAGTTGAGTTGATATATTTTTGCTGGACTGGAGCGGACTAGTTCTTTGGCGACTGGAATCTACTTATTATCAGTAGGATTTGGGTTTCTCTGTGCTGGAGCAGTATCTTTAAAAACTGGAGTTGGTTTATTGTATCCTGGCGTTTGGCTCTTTTGCAAAGGCCTTGTTTGTAACCCTTCAGATTCTAACATAGCCGTCTTCCCCTTGCATGCCTTGTATAGAAGAATGGTGCTTTAATTATAAAACATGCGGCAGCAGAGAGATGGAATAGGTACTGAAGAATAGAAAGGCATGACATATTGACATGTATTCCCTCCATCCGGAAAAAAATGGATGGGTCTAGGCGTATTTCAGTTCTAGATACATCCTTTTTTATCCATTTCGGCAACATGTAATCCGGACGGAGGGAGTATGCTATAAGAGCTAGGGATACGACAGGACAACACAGCAAAAAAAACACTAGTTGAATGTAAAACTGTATGCTAGCGGAATACATACAGAAATAAGTAAGGCAACATACCCGTGTATGATTGGGAAAATAAGATGGCATTGCAACAGAGCACTAGAACATCACTTCAATGTAAAAAAACATGGTATGGTAGACAGATGAAGTACATACTGATGAATAACAATGCATAAGATATTCAGAAGCATGATGTCCAAATTAAGCAGATGGCATTGCGATAGAGTAGAATGACAGTACTTAAATTTGAAAACATGTTATCATGAATGGAATAGGTACTAAAAAACAGGAAGGCATGACATATTTACATGCATGGTCAGCATGCTAAGCACATGTCATTGTAACAGAGTAGATACACTGCAGGACATTATATGCATGTTGTACCCATATCACAGGCCAAGTTAGAGCAAGGACCTTGTGGGGTGAAGAGGATTCATCATCTTTCTGCAAGTCTTCTGAAGAACTGCCTTTACATGTTCCATCATATTGGGTATCATTGACATCAAGTTTATTGGCCTTTACATTGCTCCATGAGGTTCTTGTGGATATATCAGTGTGTGCAATTATATCTGGCATGCATGGAAGACAACTAGTAGTTAGATTTATGTAATGAGTGCCTGTAGGAGACGACATAAATAGTAGGACTGGGGTTAACTGTCGGATTTCGGGTTCCGGCAGACCCTTGAGGTTCGAACACTGGGGTGCGCATAGAGATTTCGCTTCCTACCTACCTGCACCCCTCCGCCTCGCTAAGATTTAAGCTATGGAAAGAACAACACAAGAGACACAGGGTTTATACTGGTTCAGGCCACCGTTGTGGTGTAATACCCTACTCCAGTGTGTGGTGTGGTGGATTGCCTCTTGGGCTGATGATGATGAATGATACAAGGGAGAACAGCCTCGCGAGGGTCTGTTCTTGGCTGGGGCGATGAACTGCTGGGAGGAGTTCAGCCACCCTTCTCTCTCTCTCTCTGATTGTCTTTCTCCGATTCAACCTCCTATCGAACCTCTCCTCTTAACCTTTCTGAACCCCCATTCTCTTTCTTCTGTGGGTGGCTGGTCCTATTTATAGAGGCCCTGGTCCTCTTCCCAAATATCGAGCGGGAAGGGAGCCAACAACGGCGGGCTAATTTGAAGGGGGACAGCTAGTACTCGCTACCCTGACAAAAGTAGTCTTCGCCTGCACAAAGCTCTGGTGGTGACGCCGTCCTGGGATCCATGATGACCTCCGTCTTGCAGTCTTCCTGGCCCTGGTCTCGTTGCACCGAAATGGCAACCTTTGCCTGATGCCTCGGTACTCCGCGGCTGCGTTTGCCCCCTTTGCACCAAAGAGTAAAGGAGGACACTGCGCGGGCTGGCACCCGCTTGGCACCCTTGGTCGTCATGGCTTGCGTCATGGGCACCTCGTGAGGTACCCCGCCTTGATCTCTCCGCCTCCTCGCGAGCCAGCCTGATGAGGCTGCGCCTGAGGAAGCTCCGTGTCGTCCGCCCCGCGAGACTTGGCCCCTCATGAGGGTCTTGGGTCTGTGTTGATATAGATGGGCCGTGCTGCCCCCCCTTGAGCCACGCCGCAGGTAGGCAAGTCTGGGGACCCCCATTCCCAGAATGCCGATAGTAGCCCTCGGGCCCAAGGCGCGCCCGGACTTGGTCGTGCAGGGAGGCGGAAGGGCAAGAGCGAAGTGTTGCGGGCCCTAACAGCCTGCGGCCTTGGGCGCCGTGTGGCGGTTGACTGGACGTGGCCGTCTCCACTTCCCCATGGCGCCTCGGCAACTGCACGGATTGGACAAGTCCCTGCATGCAAAGCGGGTCATGATTACCTGCGATCGTGGAGGTCGGCGGTTGGCCTTCGCCGGCTATAAGTACGGAACGGCGTGCGGCCTTCCAGTCCATCCCTTCTTGCTTCTCCTTCTTCTCGATCCTTGCTCCGTCTTGCTGCGATGGCTCCGATCCGCCGGTTCTCGATGGCAGAGAAGGGAAAGGCTCCCCGAGAGGAACCAGACCCACTCCCGCCGAAGAAACGGCTCGTCCCCCGTGGCCCGGACGAGGGGGCCCTTCAGGTGGTGTCGAGGCCTTGGTGCAAGCGGGCGCTGCCAGGGTTCCTTCTTCCATTGTACGCCCACGTCGAGGGCCCTGAAGGAGCTGATGCTGACCGCCACGAGCGGCGCCGCCGTCAGCGCCGACGGGTCATGAAGGTTTGGGTCGTCCCCCCTGGGGTCCACGCCGAGGGCTCCTCCCGAGAGTTCGTGCTCCACGTCGCCATTCCTCTTCAGTCTTGGATTCGCCTTCCTCCCTTCTTCGCCTCCATCATCCCGCAGGGGGAGCCCCTGGAGCTCTGGCTGCAGCACGCCGGCTGCAGCACCCTCGCGACCGAGGCAGAGGTCGCGGTCGTTGCCCCGGGCGAGGTCTTCATGACTCGGGGCTGGAGAGAGATCGCCTGGGTTTGCAGGACAAGGGGCGTCTTCGCGATCCACTTGGATTACGACAGTGCTTCGGTGATGCTCTTTAAGGTCTTCGATGCGAGCGGGCGCCGGCTGGAGTGCTGCCCTGGGAGAGGTGGCCGGGGCCCTGCTGCGGCGAGGACTGGGCCAGCCGCCCGCTCCCTCGGCGGCTCCTCAGGCGGAGGAGGCAGAGGAGGTTCCAGCGACTCTGGCGAGCTCTTTGCGACTCCAGAGACGAGCGACGATAGCTACGAGCCCCCAAGCCGGCTCCGCTCCTGGAGCAAGGTGGGCTCGTCAGGCCGCCACCGACTCTGATCTGGATGGGGTTGGCGCCGGTGCTTGACGGCCCACTGTTGATGATGGCGTCTTCTGCTGGGGCGCGCGTAGTTAGTGTCCCTTTAGGATCTGTTCCCTGCGAGGAATCAAAAACGCGTCCCGTGGGGGCTTGTAAGGTGCCTGTGATCCTGTTTTGTTAATATAACCCTTGTCGTAGAATTGTGCGAGTTGCTCATTCCATCTCAGCTCAGTCCTCCCTTTTGAACCTCACGAGGGCTTGGTGCTCTGCGCCGACAGGTCCCAGTCCCAAGGCGGCTTCAGCCGTCGCTGGTATGCCAGGTCGCGATACCGTGGTCAAGGCCAGGAGTTGAGCGACCCGGAGTCCGGTAAGAGCCCCTGAGTCGCGATGCTTAGGAGGTCCCCTTTGGCGCCCAAGCAGCCATCATTTGGTGAGAAAGGAGAGCGGCGTCACTAACACGGGATAGCATTAGGTGCGGGGATGGTGCCACGATAGCTGGCACTTCCGGGTGATGACTTATCTCGAGAATTAGGGGCCGCTCTCTGGCGTGTCACCGGGTCCGTGCATCGGCAGACGCGAGGGTGCTCGGTGAGGTCCTCGGGTGTCTCTCCCCTCTCGCCTTTGTTCCCCTTTCTGCTCTACGTCCTCGGGTCCGGGCCCCCGAGCGAGTCTCAGCCGTCGCTGGTATGCCAGGTCGCGATGCCGTGGACAAGACCAGAGGGTGAGGGCTGGAGAGCCAGTAGGAGCCCTGAGTCCCGATGCTCAGGCACCCCCCCTTTAACGTGCAAGCGGTTCACGCGGATGAGAGTGGAGGAGACACCGCCAGGGCCTCGCCTGACGCAGCTTGTTTAAGAGATCCTGTAGACCCATCATAGAAAAGAAAACGAGGGGTTGCCATGACAATTGACAGTCAGCCGTTGGTTGCTTCCGAGGGGTAATGAGGCACTGAAGGCTTGACGAGGTGACACTATGCGGGGCTGCCGCGGCCAGAGCTCAGCCATTCAGGTTTGTCGGCGTTGCAGGGATAGACCCATGCGCAAGCTTCGTGCCATTGGGAGCAGCTCCGTTAGTTGGCGTCAGCTGAGCAGGCAACTAGGTAAAACACATTAGCCACGAAGGAGTGGATTCGTTCAAATAGATGCTGGGAAGGCGGACATCATTGGGTCAGGCCTGAGCGACTTGGGGATCATGCAGCCCGAGGGGTGCCCCCAATAAGGTAAGCTAGCAACATGAAATAAAAGGGATACATGCCACAGGGATGGACCCATGCGGCCTGGGAATAATGCAGCCCTGGGGGGCGCTCCCAGCTAGAAGTGAAACTTGAAAGATGTCACATGATGACGATGAGGACGAAGGGGTGTTGGTGTAGCAGACTCGGTGGGCTGCGGAAGCCAATCCTCACGAGCCCCCAGGCCCGGGGGCCTCAGGAGGCTCCGGAGGTGCTGGCGGCTCCCCGCGGACCATCTCCAGCTCCGCCAGGGCTGCGGAACGCCTGGCCTCTTGTGCCTCCATGATGCCCCTCATGAGGCGCTGGTACATGGCAGCCGCGTTCGGCAAGCCGTAAGGCATGCGAACGTAGCTGTGGGGTGGACCTCCACAGCGCCTCACTCGCGAGGGCCAGAGGCGCTCCAGAGAGGCAACTCGGTTGAGCCCTGATATGTCGATGCAGACGCGCAGCCCACCATCCTCGCCTAGATGGGGAGCCACTGCTGGTAGACGGCGGCCGCCTTTCATGACTCTTGACTCCTGTAGCTCCTGAATGGCCTTGCTGACGAACTCCTGGGGTCTGGCTCTCCTTGCCTTACTCCTTCTTGAGGGAAACATGCTTCGAAACACGCCTCCATGTGGTGCCCAAGCGCCTCCCTCGTGACCCTAGCCAGGTCGGTGGCCCTCCAGGGGAGAGCCCCTGAGCCCTGTCTAAGGAGGGCGCTGGGCGCGCTGTCCTATGCGATGGAAGGAGGTTCCCCCTGGGCAGGCACGGGCCCAGAGGGGCCTGCCTCCTGAGGAGCCAGGCCAGACGATGTCTTCTTCTTCTTGGGGGCGGTCTCGGGAAGCCTCCTGCTTCCGCGATCCGGGTCTTCTAGTGACGCCGCCTGAAAGGCTCGTTCCAGGGAACACACCGCATCCTTCTCTTCACAGGGCACCGTGATGACTCCGCCACTTCCTGGCATCTTGAGGATGTTGTAGCCGTGGTGGGTTACGGCCATGAACTTGGCCAGCGCTGGGTACCCGAGGATGGCGTTGTACGGCAGGCGAATGTGAGCGACGTCGAAGTCGATGAGCTCGGTGCGGTAGTTGTCGCGTGCCCCGAAGGTGACAGGGAGGCGGACCTGCCCGATCGGGACCGTGGAGCCGTCGGTGACTCTGGAGAAAGGCTTGGTTGGCTGAAGCTGGCTATAGGGCACTTGGAGATTGTTGAATCTTTCCATGGACAGGACGTTGAGCCCTGCCCCGCCATCGATGAGGGTCCTGGTGACCACCAGGTTGCTGATGATTGGGGAACAGAGCATCGGGAGGACTCCGGCGGTAGCCGCACACTTGAGCTGATCTCCCGAGCTGAACGTGATGGCGCATGCCGACCACCTGAGAGGGCGCGTGGCTTCGAGCTTGGGGAGGACTGCATTCACTTCGCAGGCGAACTGCTTGAAGATGCATTGAGAGGCTGGGGCTTGAGCCCCGCCCAGGATGCAGGCGATCGAGCGCGGCTCCTGGAAGCCCCCAGCCTCCTCGTCCTGGTGGCGGTCCTCATTTCTCCTTGGTTGCAGCGGCAGCGGAGGGAGGCCTGCGTTGCCTTGCGGGCGATCCTCGCGAGGCCGACCCCTCCAGTCTCCCTCGCGAGGCGAGTCTTGCCAGTGATCCTCGTGAGGTTGATCGCGCCACCCTTGGCGCGGGCCACGGTCTTCCCAGCGTCCTGTGTTCCTTCCTCCTCCTCGACCGTAGCCCCGGTCACCGCGGTCGGGGCGACGGCCGATCCTTCCTTCTCGCATGGCTCGGAGCTCTTGACATTCGTTGGTGTTGTGGGTGTGGAGGTCGTGGTACACGCAGTACCGGCTGCCCTTGGAAGGCTCGGGATGATCTCTGCCCGGCTTGGTGTCTGGTTCTGCCGCGAGCACGGCAGCCCCCTTGCGCTTCACATCCTTGGACTTGGGCTTCTTTTCTTCCGGGTCCGCGGTAGGCAGCTCGAGGAGGGAGAGACGCCCTTCCTCAGCCCTGGCGCACTTGGTTGCCAAGTTGAACAGCTCCAAAGAAGTGCACAGGTCTTCATGCATTGCCAGCTCCTCCTTCATCTTGACATCGCGCATGCCGTCGGAGAAGGCTGAGATGATGGCCTCTTCAGTCACCCTGGGAATCTTGAGGCGTGCGTTGTTCAAGCGCTGGATGTACTTCTGCAGGGTCTCCCCGTGTTGTTGCTTGATGCGGTGCATGTCGCTCATGGCGGGTGGCCGGTCGCGAGTACCTTGGAAGTTGGTGATGAAGCGGGTGCACATCTTGTCCCAGGAGGAGATCGTGCCTGGAGCCAGGTTCAGGAGCCAGGTGCGTGCCCCGTCCTTGAGCGCCATCGGAAACCAGTTCACCATGACCTTCTCGTCCCTGTTGGAAGCTTCGATGCCCAGCTCGTAGAGCTGGAGGAACTCCGCAGGCTCAGCCATGCCGTCATAGCGAGGAGGCAGGTCTGGCTTCAACTTGCCGGGCCACGCGACACTGCGTAGCTCGGCGATGAAGGCACGGCAGCCTGCTGTGGCCACGGGAGGTCTTGGGTGACGGAGAGCTTGGTCTTGCATGTCCCCACGCGCTGGAGCTGGGTCTTGACGTGCGGGAGCAGGAGCATGGTCGCGACGTGCTGGAGCAGGGAGCTCCCGGGCAGCTTCTTACGGGCGAGGGACTTCCTGGCAGCTTTGCTCTTGCTGCGCTGGCACCTGATGGAGCGGGTCCCGCCCAGGGGCCACGCGCCTTGGAGCCATGGCGCCTTCTTGAGGAGGAGGCAGCCGGGGCGCCACTGGAGCTTCATCGCCCGCGCGGGGCGGGGTGCGGTGCAGCAGAACGGATGGCACAGGAGAGCCCCCTGCGGCGCGGACGAGCTCGGCGACGCGGTCGAGCCATTCTTCGTAGACGTCATCGACGAGGCGGTAGCGCAGCAGCTCGTTCGCCGCGATGAGAGCAGCTCGAGCCTCCATGGGTGCGCGGAGCGCGCGGGACGAAGAACCAGCCGGGGGAGCGAGGGAGTTGCGGTGCGGCCGTCTTGCCGCACGGACGGATGCTGAGACGATGCTTGCTGCTCGTCCACGGCTGGGCCGGTGGCGGCGTTGACGGCAGGTGACGGGGAACGGTGAGGACGCTCGCCGACAGGAGCCGTCTGGGCGACGCGGGAAGCGAGAGCGGCCCGGCGCTCGGAGCGGGCCCGACGAGCGTCAGACATGGGTGCGATGGTCGGAGGAGAACGGGGTGGTGGAAGACGAATTCTGGCGCACCCCTACCTGGCGTGCCAAATGTTGGATTTCGGGTTTCGGCAGACCCTTGAGGTTCGAACACTGGGGTGCGCTCGGAGATTTCGCTTCCTACCTACCTGCACCCCTCCGCCTCGCTAAGATTTAAGCTATGGAAAGAACAACACAAGAGACACATGGTTTATACTGGTTCGGGCCACCGTTGTGGTGTAATACCCTACTCCAGTGTGTGGTGTGGTGGATTGCCTCTTGGGCTGATGATGATGAATGATACAAGGGAGAACAGCCTCGCGAGAGTCTGTTCTTGGCTGGGGCGATGAACTGCTGGGAGGAGTTCAGCCACCCTTCTCTCTCTCTCTTTCTCTGATTGTCTTTCTCCGATTCAACCTCCTATCGAACCTCTCCTCTTAACCTTTCCGAACCCCCATTCTCTTTCTTCTGTGGGTGGCTGGTCCTATTTATAGAGGCCTTGGTCCTCTTCCCAAATATTGAGCGGGAAGGGAGCCAACAATGGCGGGCTAATTTGAAGCGGGACAACTAGTACTCGCTACCCTGAAAAAAGTAGTCTTCGCCTGCACAAAGCTCTGGTGGTGACGCCGTCCTGGGCTCCACGATGACCTCCGTCTTGCAGTCTTCCTAGCCCTAGTCTCGTTGCACCGAAATGGCAACCTTTGCCTGATGCCTCGGTACTCCGCGGCTGCGCTTGCCCCCTTTGCACCAAAGAGGAAAGGAGGACACTGCGCGGCCTGGCACCCGCCTGGCGCCCTTGGTCGTCATGGCTTGCGTCACGGGCACCTCGTGAGGTACCCCGCCTTGATCTCTCCACCTCCTCGCGAGCCAGCCTGATGAGGCCGCGCCTGAGGAAGCTCCGTGTCGTCCGCCCCGCGAGGCTTGGCCCCTTGCGAGGGTCTTGGGTCTGTGTTGATGAAGATGGGCCATTATGCCCCCCCTTGAGCCACGCCGCAGGCAGGCAAGTCTGGGGACCCCCGTTCCCAGAATGCCGACATTAACTAGCAGCAACAGGTCTCATAAACTAAAGGGAGAACACAGATGAAAGCTACATAATATGTATCGTTTGTACTCGAGATTAACTAGATGGCACACAAAAGTATTAAAGAACAACATAGGAAATACTAGAAGTGGTATAATACTATAATAACCAGCCTGTGGGATAGCATTGGCTGATGGATGATAACTATGGAACAGTGTTACCTAAAGAACAAGTATCTTAGCTGAACTATGGAACATCGTTAACTCCTGAACAAGACCCGTAAGAGATCAGCATGAATATACAGTGAAATGTGATGATCTATTTTCCATGCTTAGATGAATAACAAAGCCATAAATGTTGCACGCAAGTAAGATGAGGGTACAACCTATCTGGCTGCCATCCATAGGAGTGAGCATCATGTGCTGACTTGTGGATGGCCCTGCAGTTGTTGTGGTTGTGCATGTCGGGCACGCGCATTCGATGCAGGGAACTGTTGAGTGGGGACTATATCTCCCCTCTGGTGTATGCTTCCCTTGTTGGAGCAGCTGCGGTGAGTCGAAAGACGGTGTGTCTGAAGATGCAGATAACACATAATCTTAAGAACGACATATCTCTTTGATCTGAAGAAATACACTAAGAGATCAACAGTAAGGTACGAGAGTGGTCACACGTCTGTTGACTGAAGACTAAATTGGGGTCACACAATTTTATTTTATTTTGGTACTGCCTGATCTACGCCGGATGGCTGGCCGTCTTCTGCCTCCTGGCTGACACTGTTCGGAATCTTCCGCGAAGAGCCAGCGACCAACGGCAGAGCAGCCTGCCTCCGCCGTCTATGGCCCCGGCCAAAACCCCGCTCCCCGCCCCACCACACTGCCGTGGTTGCGCCGCCCCCGGGCCAATCCACAAAGACTCCCCATCATCCAGATCCGGCGGCGGCAGTACCTTCAACCCATGCAACTCTAAAAGATAGCCATCTAAGCGTGCTTCCGCGGCGAACTTTGTGGCCCCGCAACCTTACGTTAGACACCAGCCAACCGGCAGCCTAGGAGCTCCGCCGCCTAGAGGGGTGCTGCTTCCCATTGCAAATCGATTGGCCTAGAATAAAAATTCAGACAACTGACACCTAAATAAAGGGATTTGAGATGAGGGTGCGACCTATTTGGCGGCATGGTGAAGTAGGCAGGTCCAGCTGCCGAGTCGGTGAGGCCGGCGCGGTTGCGGTGGCGACCAGCGGCAGGGAAAGAGCGATGTCGTGACGGTCGATGGCTACGCCAAAGCAGCGCCAGGACTCTGGACGGATCCAAAGTTGGAGCCGCTCTGGCGCCGTGAACAACGACGGGGGTGAGTCGGCTCCGGTACGGTTCACGCGGCCCTCGTCGAGGCAACACCAGCAGCACGGAGTAAGAGGCACACGGCCCAGTGCACGACGGCAAATGGACAGCGTCTCCGGCATTAGGGAGGAGGGCGGCTGCGAAATTGGTGCGGTGGGGGCGCCATGGAGGTGGGGCTGAGGTTTCGCGGCTCGGGAGAAGGGAGCTTCCCGTGGAGAAGGTGATTTGGCGCCCACGAGGTATGAATGGGGGCGGACGGGGGAAATTGGGAGGGGAGTGGAACCATGTCTTACGGACGCATTTGTCTGAAATTTGAGGGGGAGTTACAGTTCTACCCTTCCCTATAGGCTTCTCGGCTTGGGTCTGTGTACTGAGGGTCGGGGATAGTAGAGTAAGTTTGCTTCTCTAGGCAGGAGCGATTTTGGGCGAGGAGGGCGTGTTTTGAACTATAGTGGGCGCGAGCTATTTCGGGCGAGGAGAGCGTGTTTCGCCGACCATGGTTTATGAATTAATCAGCACATGTCATTTCGGCCGAGGAGAAGGCGCGCTTGGATGAAGTTACGAACCTACCCTCGATGTACAACGGGCCAATTGATGTGTGTTCCACATAGGACGGTAATTTTGCGTCTCCCATTTATTTGCTCAGGCGAATTCCACCGAGCAGAGAGGATGTTTAATGGTTCGTTCAAATTTTGGGAGAACGAGCATCCACGTCTACCTTACCAAGTCGATTCGAATCAAATTTTGAAATATTAGCTTGCCACTTCTTTTTTAGATGGAGAGATGATGCTCGGGAGTAATATGTTTTTACATGCTTGTTGCTAGCGATTTACTATATGACAAATAGTTGACCCACTCAAAAACGCGAATCAAACACAAAATGAAATATCTCGATTCAATGAAATAGCTCGTTCAGTAGGTCAAAATAGTGAACTAAATCCAAAATTGAACACCTCAATCGAGTAGCATGTTGTACAGTATTATAGTACTCCATGAACATGTTAAAAGTCAAATTAATGAACTTGTTTGATATACGCATATATCCGTTCATGTGTGGATTGCAGACAACATATTCTCCAATTTAAATATTTGAATGCAAGTTTATATCGAAACATGGTTTATATCAGTCTTTGATGCATAAAACGCGACCTCCCCCTCTCCCGGACTCCTGTTCTCTCTCTCTCTCTCTCGCCGACAATCTTCAATTCTGTTGCACGCATCCGACAAAAAAACCTTGTTCGTCCCTCTCCCTTTCTCTCCATCTCTCTCTCTCTCTCTCTCTCTCTCTCTCTCTCTCTCTCTCTCTCTCTCTTTGTGTGTGTGTGTGGGGGGTGGTCTTTCTAGTTCGCATGCATATATACACCATCTATAGGTCTCTCTCGCACACTATGTATGATACTCTAGCTAGTCCAAGCTAGATATCTTGGGTGCACTCATCGTACGCACACAGATTCCTTGGCTCTTTGCCTGTAACTCTCTCACGCACCGCTATGTCGTCTCGGAGCTCTTCCCCCCCTCTCTCAAACTCTCCATCCACCTGGGTCACACATACACACGCATATCTCACTCGCACTCGATAGGCCCTGTAAGTGCATCTAGTGCCACCCCTAGTTGGTTTTGGAGTATTGACGACAAACCTAGTTGAGGGACTAATGTGTTCGTGAGAATTGCAGGATAACACAGGTAGAAGTCCCTCATTGATTCGGTTTTCCTACCAGAGATGACCCCTAAAAATGTATGAAGACATTGATGTCAAAGGTGGTATATGAAGATATTCACATTAAAGACTATGACAAGAGAAGACATCGCATGAAGCCTATGGAGCTCGAAGACTTAGATCTTTCGTAGTTCTTTTTCTTCTTTGTTGAGTCATAGGAACCACCGTACTGTCAAGTGGGGTCCAAGGGAACCAGTCAGAATGACTGAAGTGATGCTTAACCAAAACCTATGTCTTTGAGTGAAGACTATGAGAGCGAATCTTGTCCAGAGTCGGACAAGTCAGCTTTGCTTGTAGCCCAAGTAAAGTTGCCGTGTGAGTTTGAAATCTGACCGTTGGAACACGTGTCAGTTCCTTAGTGACCCAGGGTCATTTCGGACAAATCAGGTCGGGTTGCCTAGTGGCTATAAATAGCCCACCCCCTACAACCATAAATGGTTGGCTCTTAGAGTTAGAGTACGGCTTTTGTCGTTTGAGAGCAACCCACCTCGAAGCCTTTGAGAGAGAATTCCTTGCGAGGATAAAGCCCTAACCACCCAAAGCCAAAGAGAATTAGGCATCACTTAAGTCTTCTTGTCTGTGTGATCTGAAGACTTATTACACTTGAGGACTGTGAATCCTCCAGCCGGTTAGGCGTCGCGTTCTGAGCATCCAAGAGACATTGTGGATTGCCGGTGAACGAAGTCTGTGAAGGTTTGGGAGTCTACCATGAAGACTTACCAGAGTGATTGGGCGAGGTCTGTGTGACCTTAGCTCAAGGGGAATACGGTGAGGACTGGGTGTCCTGAGCTGCGTGTTCAGGACTGGGTGTCCGGGACTGTGTGTCCTCAGGTTTAAATACCTAGCCGCCCTAACCAGACGTACAGTTGTCACAGCAAGTGGAACTGGTCCAACAAATCATTGTCTTCAACAAGTCACTGGTTTCATCCTTCCCTTCCCTTCTCTTTACGTACTGTTACTCCTTGTGAAGTCATTGTATGATTGCACTATCTTTTATCTTCACTGAGTGACTGCGTGTTCTGTTTGGCTTCATAATATCTTCCTACCTGATCCTTACTACATTGCTGCTATTAGTCATTGTGCTTTCACTCCATTGAATACTTGACTATGGCTTGCCTAGTGTAGTCTACCTTCCGCTGCAGGGTAATAGGTTTATTTCTATCGTTTGTCTTCATAACTTCCACGTTTTAAAGACTTTCATAAAAATCACCTATTCACCCCCCTCTAGTCGATATAACACACTTTCAATTGGTATCAGAGCAAGGTACTCCCTTGTTCTGTGTGATTTGGTTTAACCATCTGGAGTTTTAGCTATGTCGACTGCAGGGATAATTAAAGTCTCCGCTGCGTGCCCCGTCTTTGATGGAACTGAATATCCCTACTGGAAGAATAAGATGCGCATGCATCTTGAAGCCATTGACGTCGACCTATGGTATGTCGTCAAGAACGGCGTTCCCAATGCTGGAGAAGGTGTCACTACTGCTGATGTCAAGAAGTCCGTTCAACTGGACTCTACTGCCAAGAATATCATATGTGGTCATCTGACCAAAGGACAATATTGCCGCGTGAGTGCTTTGGAAACATCTATGCTAGTCTGGGACTGGCTCTCCAAAGTCAACGAAGGCGTCTCAACCTAGAGAGATCAGAGAATCAGTGTCCTTTGCAACCTCTTCAACCGCTTCAAGAGAAATGACAATGAGAATGTCCAGCTCACATTTGATCGACTCACTGACATCACGAATGAGCTTCAAGCCCTTGGCGCTACTGAGATCACCAAGCATGAAGTCGTCAAGACACTACTGAGATCACTTGACAGTTCGTTTGACACCCTATCCCTGATGATTCAAGAACGACCTGATTTCAAGACACTCGATCCGTCTGACATACTTGAGAGGCTCAACACACATGAATTTCAGCTTTCTGAGAAAAGAGATATCTACGGTCCAAACTATGGGCGAACTCGTGCCTTGAAGGCAAAAAGCTGTCTCCTCATCTGAAGAAGAATCTGACAGCAGTTCTGATGATCCTGAAGACATTAGAAGGGAACTTGCTATGCTTGTGAAGAAGTTCCAAAAATTCACCAAGAAGAAAGGTTTCAGAAAGTCTTCACGATCAAGCTCAAGGAATGATGAAGCTTCTGCTCATGACTACAAGAAGAAAACATGTCACAAGTGCAAGAAACCTGGCCACTTCATCTCTGAGTGTTCGCAGTGGGACAATGAGAACAAAAAGAAGAAGAAGAAGAGCAAGGAATATGACTCTGACGACAAGAAGAAGAAGAAATACTCAAAGTCTTCTTCCAAGTCTTCCTCAAAGTCTTCATCACACAAGAAGAGCTCATCTGGCAAGGCACGTGCATTTGTTGGCAAGGAAATGGATTCAGAGGAGGAGTCCGCTTCTGAGGAGGCGGAGGTGGAGTCTGAGGAAGAGTCCGATTCTGGCGTTGCAAGTCTGGCTACAGCATACGTTGCCAAGTCCATCTTCAACACTGAAGACAATGACTTCATCACCGACACCGATGCAAATGACAAGGGCTACTCCGCTCCTACCTACTACTTCATGGCACGCGGTGCCAAGGTAAACACACGCACTACTCACTATCAAACATCTAGTGAAGATGACTCTGATTGTGGTTCAAAACCCAGCTACAAAACACTTGCTAAAATTGCAACTGAACAACAGAAAGCTATGGAACATATTCAAAAACTGTTAGACAAAAGCGATGATATGTTAGGCGCTGAAATGACTCGATCTGAGTCCTTAATTGAAGACATAAAAAATCTTCATGTTAAGTATGAGAAACTTGAAAGTCGTCATGAAACAATCTCAACAACTCATGAAAAGCTTTCCTATGATTATCTTCAAAGGAAGCAAGATCTTGAGAAATTGAGAGCGGCTCATGAAGATCTTCAAAAGGAAACAAGTCACTTCGTGCCAAACAGATCAGTTCCACTCAGGAAGGATTTGAACCACCATGTCTTAAATGCATTGAGCGTGATAATGGTACTAGTATTGCTGAATGTTCTAATGCTGCTACTGTTGCAATATCTTCAACTGTTGATGTGGGAACTAACCCCTCTGCTGAGGATTCCACTGCTATTGCTGATGAGAATGCTAGGTTGAAGACATTGCTTAAAACAGGGATGTACAAAAGTCTTAAAGGGCATCAGACACTATGTGATGTCCTCAAAAAAATAGATCTTGAACCGAAACCCGAGGAAAGAGGGTGTTGGGTTCGTAAGGAAAATGAATGCTGATGGCTCTTACTGGAAACCTGAGCAGTACCCCAAAACCACATGGGTTGCTGCAAAGGAATCTTCAGCAGATCCATCCACTCTATCTGGCTTCACTTGTGCAAACCCCATTGTCATTGATGAATCCTTTGATGCAAACTATAAACTGTTTAAGAATTAGAATGGTGAAGTGTTTGCCAGGTACATTGGTACTAACTGCAGGAACGGACCACCTATGAAGAAGATCTGGGTTCCGAAAAGGTGTTTGGAGAATCTTCCTGTGAATGTCATCATGACACCACACATGAAGAAGACAAACCTCAGACCACAGGCTTCATACGGTCCAAAGGCTTCATACAGACAGAGGACTCACCTGAGTCGCACTAACGCAAATGTTTTGCAGGGAAACCATACTCAGGCCTATGAATATGAGCGCGGTTCATCAAACCGCCATGTTCATAAGACCAAGAACTATTCTGCTTATTCTTATGAGTACTATTGTCCGCCTGCAAGACTTTTTGCTAGGGCTCCAAAGCCAAAGTTCTCAGACACTGCACTTAGACTTATTGCTGCTAAGCCACCCTTGAAGATGTGGGTGGCTAAGAAAGCTTAACTCTCTTTTGCAGGGAAAGGTCTCCAGCAGAAAACCAAAATCGTCTAACGCTATTGCTGGGGACCTTAAACATCTTGTAGGGCGCAAGATCAAATGCCCGAATGGTCTTACTATGTACTTCGTTCCTGAATCGCTTGCTACTCTCCCTATTAGTCCTAATCTGGATCTAAGCTTTCATAACCAACTGGTTTGTCAAATGTTTTTGCTTCAAAATTCTCTTCGTGAAGCCTATCCCCCTAACTGCACTGTAGGGTACGACACCAGCGTCTTCAGAATGGATTATTGATAGTGGGTGTACTAATCACATGACTGGCAAAAGAAGCCTTCTTATGGACTCAACCTTACGTCCATCCGACAAGAGTCACATCACATTTGCTGACACTAGTAAAAGTAAGGTACTGGGTCTAGGTAGAGTTGCAATCTCAAAGGATCAACACATGGATAAAGTCATGCTTGTGGAATCCCTTGGCTTCAACTTAATGTCTGTCTCAATGCTTTGCGATTTGAACATGATCGTAATATTTGGAAAATAACGCTGCCTTGTACTAATGGAATCTGACAAGTCTCTAGTGTTTGAAGGGTATCGGAAAGATGATTTGTATGTAGTAGATTTCTCGGCAGGACCACAGCTTGCCGTATGTCTTCTAGCAAAAGCTTCAGAATGCTGGCTCTAGCATCGGAGGCTAGGGCATGCTGGCATGAGGAACCTCCACACCCTTGCAAAGAAGAAGCATGTCATAGGCATCGAGGGCGTCAAGTTCAAGAAAGATCATTTATGCGGTGCCTGTGAAGCAAGAAAGATGACGAGGGCCAAACATCCCTCGAAGACAATCATGACAACCACTCGACCCTTCGAACTGCTCCACATGGATCTTTTTGGTCCCACTCATTACTCAACTCTTACTACTACTGCTTGTCTCTATGGCTTTGTTATTGTTGATGATTATTCTAGATATACTTGGGTGCACATAATCCTCTACAAGACTGAAGTGCAGGATGTCTTCAGACGCTTCGCCAATCGAGCAATGAACAACTATGGCGCCAAGATAAAGCACATCAGAAGCAACAATGGCACTGAATTCAAGAACACTGGCCTTGATACATATCTTGATACCTTGGGCATCACACATGAATTCTCAGCCCTGTACACGCCACAGCAGAATGGCGCCGTCGAACGCAAGAACAGAACACTCATTGAGATGGCCCGAACGATGCTTGATGAATACAAGACTCCAAGAAAATTCTGGCCTGAAGCCACTGATACTTCATGCCATACAATCATCGTGTTTATCTTCATAAGCTTCTGAACAAGACATCTTATGAGCTCCTTACTGGCAAGAAGCCAAATGTCAGTTACTTCAGAGTATTTGGCGCCAGGTGCTGGATCAAGGATCCACATCACACTTCAAAATTTGCACCAAAAGCACATGAGGGTTTTATGCTTGGATATGGAAAGGATTCACACTCCTACAGAGTCTTCAATCTCTTTCATTATAAAGTGGTTGAAACAGTGGATGTGCGGTTTGATGAGACTAACGCTTCACAAAGAGAGCACCTCCCAAATGTGCTAGATGAAGTTCCATCCAGCGAATCAATCAAGCTTATGGGAACCGGAGAAATCATACCCTCTGAAGCTCAACCTGAAGAGGAACTTATCATCTCCGCACCTGATCAACCTGAAGACAATGCTCAGCCTGAAGACAATCCCACTAACAATGACAATGATCAGCAAGAGCAAAACCTTCGCCCTGTACATCCTCGTGTTGCCAATGAAGTGCAGATTGAGAGAATAATTGACAGCATCAATGCACCCGGTCCGCTCACTCGATCAAGGGCAACTCAGCTAGCAAATTTCTGTGGGCACTTCACATTCGTCTCAATTACAGAACCCAAGAAAGTTGAAGAAGCCTTCATGGAACCTGAATGGATTCAAGCTATGCAAGAAGAGCTTCAACAATTTGAGCTAAATAATGTATGGGAACTGGTTAAGCGTCCTGATCCTTGGAAGCACAACATAATAGGCACCAAATGGATATACCGCAACAAGCAAGATGATCATGGTCAAGTTGTCAGAAACAAAGCTCGTCTCGTTGCTCAAGGATATACTCAAGTGGAAGGCATTGACTTCGATGAAACATTTGCTCCTGTGGCTAGACTTGAAGCCATACGCATACTGCTGGCCTATGCAAATCATCACAACATACTTCTATATCAAATGGATGTGAAGAGCGCCTTTCTCAATGGCAAGATTGAAGAAGAAGTGTATGTTGCACAACCGCCTGGCTTTGAAGATCCAAAACATCCTGACATGGTATACAAGCTCAACAAGGCACTGTATGGCCTCAAACAAGCCCCTCGGGCCTGGTATGACACACTCAAATACTTCCTGAAGAGCAAAGGCTTCATACCTGGTTCCCTAGACCCCACTCTCTTCACGAAGACATATGATGGTGAACTATTTGTGTGCCAAATATATGTGGATGCCATTATCTTTGGCTGCACCAATCAGAAGTACAGTGAAGAGTTTGGATATATGATGCAAGAGCAATATCAGATGTCCATGATGGGAGAGCTGAAGTTCTTCCTCGGTCTCCAAATACGACAACAACACAACGGCATCTTCATATATCAAGAGAAGTATCTCAAAGATTGCCTGAAGAAGTTCGATATGCAAGACTTCAAAGGCTTCACGACGCCAATGCCAGCCAAGCATCATCTGGGTCCTGACGACAATGGTAAAAAGTTCGACCAAAAGGTATACCGCTCCATGATTGGTTCTTTGCTTTATCTATGTGCATCTAGGCCAGATATTATGCTTAGTGTTTGCATGTGTGCTCGATTTCAAGCGACACCAAAGGAGTCGCATCACTTAGCTGTGAAGTGAATTCTTCGATATTTGGCTCACACCCCAACTCTAGGATTATGGTATCCAAAGGGCTCAGAGTTTGATCTGGTTGGATTCTCGGATGCTAATTATGCTGGTGACAAAGTGGATCGCAAATCTATGTCAGGCACATGTCACTTTCTGGGACGATCACTTGTATGTTGGTCTTCAAAGAAGCAGAACTGTGTATCTCTCTCCACTGCTAAATCTGAATACATTGCTGCTGGATCTTGCTGCGCTCAGCTTCTGTGGATGAAGCAAACACTCAAGGACTATGGCATTCATCTGAAGCAAGTGCCACTCTACTGTGACAACGAAAGCGCCATCAAGATTGCCAACAACCCAGTTTAGCACTCGAAGACAAAGCACATTGAAATTCGTCATCACTTTCTCAGAGATCATGTTGTGAAGGAAGATATTGATATCATACACGTCAACACTGAAGAGCAATTGGCAGATATCTTCACCAAGCCCTTGGATGAGAAGAGATTTTGCAAGTTATGGTGTGAGCTAAATATCCTGGAATCCTCAAATGTCCTGTGATCAGGCACACATCCTAACACTTATGCATATTGATGACTTAGATGTGCAACACACGAAGTAAAGTATATCTTCAATCAATGAAGACATACATTCTAAGTGTGAATACATTAATGTGGAATTTGACTTCGGAGCGCCACGATAATTGTGCGCCGTGTCTGGGTCTAATACTTCCTATACGGTGGGTAACTCCACCACCAAATGTTCTGTTTGAAGTGTTTCACTCATGGGGTTACATTTGCTATGTCTTCACATTTGGTTTGGCTTCAATTTCAACATGCCTTGATGATTATCTTCACTATGTTGATTATATATATATATACACACTAGTGTTCTGTCCTCTATAGCATTCACTTATAGCTGTGTCTTCTTGTTGAATCTTTTGAACTAAGTGAATGTGATCGGACCCTAACCTCTCTATGCTTTCTATCTCAAACTCTATCTCTCCAAATCATATGCATTCTATTGAAACTGTCGAATGTCTTCTCTGCATCCTTGTCAGCAGAAGATACAGAGACAACCATTAAGTCCGTTTTCAATGCTCATTCCTTCACCCGAAACCCGGAGAAGTGGGAACGACCACCCGACAATCCAGGCTTGCATGGGACGTGGAACAACCCCCGATATGCTGCATGATGGCCACGTGTTCCTCAGATGTGAATCGCCAGGGGCACCTGTGTAATAACGCAGTGCCGCCCCTGTACCTATAAATACACACCTCACAGCAGTCATTATCTCTTCTTCCACTCTCGCATGAACCCTAGCGCCACCGCTAGCCCTCGAGGACGCCAGCGATGAAGCGCTTCGCTGCCGCAACCTCTCCGACACGGTCTTCACGCCGACCGCGGACATCGTCTTATCCGCCGTCGCCATAGGTGTCCTCCGTCGCCAAGTTATGGCACGGACGATCGAACTGCTCGGCCTCCTCTTCCACTTTGTCTAGAAGTTCTTCGTGTGGTAAATAAAACTTCCTTTTTACGGCCCCTTTGATCCTATAGCTTTATCACTTTCTACCACAAGCAGTTTCTATTCACACAAGTTGGATCTCTTTCATACTGCATCTCATAACATGCCTAGTATATTCACTTATGCTTCACAAAGTAGTTAGATTCCTCACTTGTACTGATCCGTGGATTCGTACAAATCTGGAACCAACTCCTTATCTATGAGTGAATATCTTCGCACGATGAGGTCAATGTCTTCTAAACTGATTTATCTTCAAAATATTCTGAGAATGCATATGACCTCTTCCCCTTCCCTCGCACCTTAATGCTGTCACAGGTACATGTCCGTGGGAGAATCCCTTGGTTCTCATAGTCTGCATTCATTTGCAGAATTCTTACAGCATCACATAAATTCTCCCGAAGCCAGTTCCTGTTTGTCCAGCAAGCGAAAACCTTTGAAGCCTTTGAACGTATTGAAGCCTTTCAGTTTAAAGTTCATGGCTTCAGAGAAATCAGCAAGGAAGGGTGGCAGAAAGCGTCGAGGAGAAACATCAAGAGATCTGCCTGATGACCTCTCAGAGCTGTAAAAGACAGATCCTGAAGAGGATTACAATCAGCGCAAGACACGAATCCAATGGATTCGACGCTATTGGGCAGAACAGTGGTTCAAGTACAGATTTGTGACCAAGGAATATGTTGAAAAGAATGCCATCAAGCGACCATGGGGAGACATCCTCTACAAAAATCATCAACCCAGGACCAGAGATGAAGCCATTGAACAAGGCTTCTATCCCTGCATGGTCCATGGACCACAGCCTGCGGATGCTGACCCACCGTCCCTGCTATGGTGTCGTGACGACAATCTGTTTAAGCGCAACTTCCAGTTTGCCCAGAACTCAGCGAAGCAGAACAAGAAGACTTCGGGTTTAGATTTCAACCCTGGTCCCTCTGCTCCCCGTGCCGATGGAACTCGCGAAGCTGAACCCAATATTCTTGGGCCCTTCTACAACCTTGAAGGTCTCATCACTCACATCGTGGTTCAAGGGACAGTCGTGAATGAGCCTGTAGATGACGCTGAATCAGATGGAGCGCCTGCAGCGCCGAAGCCAAAAAGCTGAAGCAGCCAAAAGCTTCAAAGCTGGCCTCTGCACCAAAAATCTCACGGGCGAAGCCACTGGCAACTGCACCTCCTGAAGACAGTGTGCAGTCTGAAGATTTGTCACGCATCTCCAAGCCCTAGAAGGTCAAGATGCCTCTGCCACACACCGGCCAAGAGCTAACAGCTGCTGCCATTCTGCGCAACGATGCCATTGATCTATCAAGTGATGAAGATCTTGCAGATGACGCTCTTGAGCAACTCATCAAGAGCAAAGAAGAAGCAGAAATCTTCAATGATCTGCCTCTCTTTGATGTAACAATCATCCACAACTTCATTGATGAGTGGTTTGACACGCCAAACATCAGCTTCGAAGATCTGCAACTACCCATTGGCCTCAGTGTCGCCTTCCATGGCGCCATTGCTTCAGAGCTAGCTCTCGCTCAGCGCATCGTCGAACTGAAGCAAAAGATTGACTATGAAAAGGATCAGTTCAAGAAGCATATGGCCAAGCTCAGCGTGCAAGAGGTGAAAAACTTCAAGATTATGTTGCACGAGCTGAAAGAAGCCTTTCTCAAGAAATGTGCAGAAGCTCAGGGTTCTTGGGAGCGCATGAAGAGCCTGGCTGACAAGTGTGTGCAAGGCTACAACGAAGCTGAGAAGCGCAAGGCCCTTGGGTGTCCGGGCATTGATCCCAGGATGGCTGCTAAGCAGAAGAAGAAGCCAATTGTGGCCGAACCTCTTGCACCAAGGCAGGAAGCAGATCCCATTGTCTTCCCAACCAGCATGACTGGCTCGAAGCCAAAAGCCCGGTCAACCGCTTCAGAGCTGAAGAAGATGAGGACTGCTGAGGCTGAAGCCAGGAAGAGGAAACATCCTGAAGCCTCTCCTACTGCCCCCTCCAAGAAGAAGAGGAAGACCAAGAAAGAACGGGTTGCTCCCATAGAGCCTTTGATTGTTGAACCCATTTCCATGGTTCGTCGTGACGCTGAACGCCAACTGACAATCCATGAGCCTGCTTTGACAGAGGCTCATGAAGCTGAAGACTTTCCAGCAGCTGATCCCATCGCTGCTGAAGACATTGGTCATCATGACCATGTTGAAGATGATGCAGTCCTTCCTCAGCTCGAACACCAACAGGTATCATCGCCTGTGCTAATGCACAACGAACTCATCAGCATTGGTCGTCCTCTGACGCCAATTGCTCAGGATGCTTCATGGGCTGATCGCCCACAAGAGGAAGAAGACCTTGAGGCCCAGAAAACTCCAACTACACAGGTGTCGCCTGCGTTGCGCAGGCTTCGCAAAGGACCAAGGCCTCCAGTCTCTGCATCTGAAGCTGAAGCTGATGAAGACATTCTGGCTGCATCAGCCGATGAAGAAGAAGTCCCACAAGCTGCTACTCCCATGTCCCACCAAGAAAAGGTTCTCGAGGAGAACGTGATTGTGACCGACTCTCCAGCTCGTCAAGTGGAGGTTGAAAATCTTGAGGCTGCCACCACCAACACCAATGAAGCCACTGACGTTGTCATGGCTGAAGCTAATGTGGAGCCCTCACCAACAAAAGCACCAGAAGTCAGCGAAACCACTAATCCCACTGCTTCTGTTCCTGCGCTTGCTGCTGGTCCTCAGTTCGACTATCATGTTGAGCACAGGCCTCAGGTACAGAAGCCAATCCCAAGATTGCCCAGGTTCCCAGGTCCTGCATCAGCACCTGGATCCTTCAATATCAATGGCTTCAGAGCAGACAACACATTCTTCAATAGCTCCAGGAACCCCTACTCAAGGGAAAGAATATCATCTGATCGGTTCTGGAGCTATCTGCAGCGAAGCTATTACTCCTGCATTCTATACAATCAAGGTCGCATCTTCCCACACAAGCGTCTTGACATTGAAGCAATAGCTGGTCTGCCCTGTCTGGAAGAGGCTCTGGATTGCTTGCTACCGTTCGTCACTGACCAAGAGCATTGGAATGAAGAGTTGTTACTCCAATTCTATGCCACACTTCACATCCGCGGGTATAATAGAGATCCGAAGACTTGGGTCCTGGAGTGGATGACAGGAAACGTTCATCATGAAGCCAAAGCATTTGACATCATTGAGCTCACTGGTCTACCCACTCCCGGCGATCTCTACGAATCTGGCTATCAATTTCACAGTGAAGCTGTGGAGAACATCTTTCAGAAGCCTGAACCTAACATGAGTCAGATGCTCAGTATGATGAAGCCACTGCCCCAAGATGCTGCATATCCCAAAGAGTTCTTTGTTGAAGACCTTGAGTATCTGCCAAGGACTATTTATCACATCATAAGGCGAACTCTCTGGCCCATCAAAGGACACTCTCCACATGCCAAGCTGGAAGGTGCAATGAAGACTTTGGTCTTCTATATTCTTCATGGCAAATGCTTCAATGCACATGACTTCTTCATTCGCCAACTTGCTGCATCAGGCTTTGATCTTTTTGGCTTGAAGTTCTACGCCCCATGGATAATGCGGCTGATCAAACTTCACTTCGCTATCTCATATCAGCCATCTGCTTGCAATCATTGGATTTTTCTGCCTAATGTGGATATGTCTATTGAAGCCATCTATCCTGAGCCTGCCAAGGAACCTCTAAGTCTTCAGAATGCGGAGCATCAAAGTTTTTCTCAGAACATTGAAGGAGTTGAAGCAGTCACTCGTGTGTATCCTTTGGCTGGCACTACACGTGCACCGCATCCTGCTCTCACTGAAGCCACTGATAGTACAACTGCCCCACGACCCAAGAAGCGCACTCGTGTTCTCAATGACCGAGAGCTTCTTGTGGCTCTTCATCAGAAACAGGATAGGCATCATGACTGGCTGAAGCGTCAAATGCAAAGCCTCTTGGTGGATGTTAATCGCATTCGCAATCTTGCCACCAAGAATGCCTTTGTTGCCCATGAAACCTCTCGACGCACATGGAAAGGGCTGACGCTGATGTGCTCTGAAGATGATCTTCAAGAGGATGGCTTCTCTGAGCGCTTCAAGTTTGACTCCACACCTCCTCGAAGGGCAGTGCTGCGACGAACTCCATCTCTTGAAGACTCTGAGTTCTCTTCCTCTGCTGAATGCCAGAGTGATCGAGGATGAAGACGATGCTACTTCACCACCACCTCCTTCAGCACGCTTCAACACTGCTCCAAGTTCTTCTGCACCGCCGAACACCACCGACGACCCTGCTGCTTCACCTACTCTTCACGGGAACGAGTAGATGCTCTATGTCTTCAAACCTTTTTGGTCCTTACTAACAAAAGGGGGAGAAGCATATGAGTTTGATAGTCTTCAAGCGGGTCCATATGGGCGGGTGCTTCATATTTTGCTTCGTGTTTACAACTCTCGTTTTGATACATTTGGTTCTTTAAGTTGTAACACTTAAACTCGATGGTCGTCTGCTACTTATTTGCCATTTTGTGATGCGATGATAAATTCCGCATGTGCGACGATAAATTCTGCACTTAGATCATTTTGCAGACGTCCATTTTCCATTATGCATGTCATTATCTTCACATACCTTCACATGCATAGTGAATTGTCATCATAAGTTGAAGAGGATCTCCACAAGCACAACCTGCCATGTGCATTTGCATTCCAAAAGCAAATTACATATATGCACATCTTCAGGGGGAGCCCTTACAACTTATGAAGACAATTCCTTATCCTTTACAATTTCACATATTATATTCCCTGTTGAAAATTCAACTAGTTTGTCATCAATCACCAAGAAGGGGGAGATTGTAATTGCATCTAGTGCCACCCCTAGTTGGTTTTGGAGTATTGACGACAAACCTAGTTGAGGGACTAATGTGTTTGTGAGAATTGCAGGATAACACAGGTAGAAGTCCCTCATTGATTCGGTTTTCCTACCAGAGATGACCCCTAAAAATATATGAAGACATTGATGTCAAAGGTGGTATATGAAGATATTCACATTAAAGACTATGACAAGAGAAGACATCACATGAAGCCTATGGATCTCGAAGACTTAGATCTTCCGTAGTTCTTTTTCTTCTTTGTTGAGTCATAGGAACCACCATACTGTTAAGTGGGGTCCAAGAGAACTAGTCAGAATGACTGAAGTGATGCTTAACCAAAACCTATGTCTTCGAGTGAAGACTATGAGAGCGAATCTTGTCCAGAGTCGGACAAGTCAGCTTTGCTTGTCGCCCAAGTAAAGTTGCCGCGTGAGTTTGAAATCTGACCGTTGGAACACATGTCAGGTCCTTAGTGACCCAGGGTCATTTTGGACAAATCAGGTCGGGTTGCCTAGTGGCTGTAAATAGCCCACCCCCTACAACCATAAATGGTTGGCTGCTCAGAGTTAGAGTACGACTTTTGTCGTTTGAGAGCAACCCACCTCGAAGCCTTTGAGAGAGAATTCCTTGCGAGGATAAAGCCCTAACCACCCAAAGCCAAAGAGAATTAGGCATCACTTAGTCTTCTTGTTTGTGTGATCTAAAGACTTATTACACTTGAGGACTGTGAATCCTCCAGCCGGTTAGGTGTCGTGTTCTGAGCATCCAAGAGACATTGTGGATTGCCAGTGAACGAAGTCTGTGAAGGTTTGGGAGTCTACCTTGAAGACTTACCAGAGTGATTGGGCGAGGTCTGTGTGACCTTAGCTCAAGGGGAATACGGTGAGGACTGGGTGTCCTGAGCTGCGTGTTCAGGACTGGGTGTCCAGGACTGTGTGTCCTCAGGTTTAAATACCTAGCCGCCCTAACCAGACGTACAGTTGTCACAGCAACTGGAACTGGTCCAACAAATCATTGTCTTCAACAAGTCACTGGTTTCATCCTTCCCTTCTCTTTACGTACTGTTACTCCTTGTGAAATCATTGTATGATTACACTATCTTTTATCTTCACTGAGTGACTGCATGTTCTGTTTGGCTTCATAATATCTTCCTACCTGATCCTTACTACATTGCTGCTATTAGTCATTATGCTTTCACTCCATTGAATACTTGACTATGGCTGGCCTAGTGTAGTCTACCTTCCGCTGCAGGGTAATAGGTTTATTTCTATCGTTTGTCTTCATAACTTCCACATTTTGAAGACTTTCATCTAAATCGCCTATTCACCCCCCCTCTAGTCGATATAACGCACTTTCAGGCCCATCTAAAACTCTATCTCTCCCCCTCGTTCTCTGTCCATCTCACACGCGCACACACACAATATCATGCCCAGCTAGCCAAGTATGATGGTCTCTCACTCAATTGTAGGCACACGCAGTCCCCCCTATATGTATATGACTAGCTAATCTTAGTCTCAGTCACAAACATGTGCATATTTCTCTCGGGGCATCTTTCTATCGCGCACGCACTCCCTCGATCTCCCACCCATATAGTCCCTCATGATCTCGACGGGATCTCTCTATCACAAACACACCCTCTCCCCCTCCTCATGTGTTCATGCCATCCATGTGTCCCTCTCGACCTTTGTTCCTTGTTGGCCACACCTCTATTGGACATGTGCTACAGGGGTGTCTCTCTCCGTTGCAAGCAATCACACACTAGCTAGCTACTTGTATCTCCTCACCTCGCTTTTCCATCTCAGAGATGCATGCGTGATATGTTCGCATAAGAAACGAATAACCACACACACTCTCTCTCTAATTTATCGTTTGTTGTCACTTTCTCTTTCACACACATACTCTTTTTGCACACTTACTCATTCTCCTTCACACTCACTTGATCTGTCTCGACTGAGGCACTCTCCTCGGTCCATAGCATATAGATTTATTGAAAAGTCAAACATCACAAAGTTTGACCATGTACGTGGAGAAAAAGAATTACATCTAGTACGGCAAACATATGCCATTAGATTCACCATGAGATGTAGTTTTGTATGATATAAATAACATTTGTGTAAACCTGATCAAAGTTTCCAAAGTTTGACTTCTAAAAAAATTACATGCACTGCATTATCGAGCGGATGGAATATCTCTTTCCCCCTCTCAGCTATCTGACGCACCACTCAGCCTTATCGGGGCTCCTCAATCTCTCTCAAACTTTATTGGTCAGTTTGGTTCGTGACCTGACCCTCATGCCTTGATGGCCGGTACTGCCTGGTGTGGACGTGAGATGTAAAATATTTCTGCCTGGCCAGGCTTGTGTGGTGCTGAAGCATTTGGTTCATGCTTGGGCCAGGCAAAGCATCAACGTCCCATCAATCAATCCATGAATCAATTATTTAATGCTAATATCCATCCATGTTGCTGTTAGCCTCATGGCCACACGACCAGGCACGACCAGGCGTTCGAAATCGGTCGCCTGGGCCAGGCTACTTGCAGTGTCTGGAGTTCAGCCAGGCTCCAGGCGGGCTTTCTTTTTCACAGGGTAGCAACCAAACAAGCGTGCATGAAATCCAGCCACAACCCCAGGCCAGGCAAAAGATGCTCAGGACGCAAGACAAACTGGCCTTATATCTCCCTGGTTCACACATACACATGTCTCACTCGCGCTATACATATAGACCCATCCAACACTCTCCGCCCTTGTTCTCTCTCCATGTGACACGCACCGCCGTAAGTACCATAATCCATCAATCCATCATAGGCGCAAGCACTCCCCCCTCCTAAGTATGATTATCTCTTACTAGCCAATAGGAACACACGTATTGTCTCCTTCCATCCATATGTCTATATCAATATCTCTCGGGGCATCTTCTATTACACACACACCTTGTCACTCGATCTCCCACCCATGTAGTCCCATCACGATCTCCATGGGATCTCTCTATGACAAACATACACTCTCTCCTCCCCATGTCTGCATTTTCTCCGTACATCTCTCTCGACCTCTCTCCCTTATTTGTCAGACCCCTCTTGGCCACGTGCTAGCTTAGGGGTCTTGCTCTCTCGGTTCCAAACAACCACACACTATCTCCTCACCTTGCCTCCGTTGTCGAAGATGCATGTGTGATATGTTTTCATAAGACACACACGCTTTTTCTCTACTTTTACCGTGTGTTGTCCATGTCTCTTTCACACACGCACACACACTTTTTTCACTCACACTCTCTCTCTCTCTCTTGTTAGGGACTCTGTCACGTCCATAAGCATATGGATGTTTTGAGAAGTCAAACCTCAGAAACGTTTGACTAGGTATATGTGGAGAAAAACATTTACATCTGGAACGATTATTAGATTCATCACAACATGTACTTACTTCATACTATCATTTATCTTTGATATTGGAGATATAAGTAATTTCTTTATAAACTTGGTCAAAGTTTCAAAAGTTTGACTTAAAAAAAATGTTGGAACTACATTATCGAATGGAGGGAGTACCTCTTTCTCTCTCTCTCTCTGCTATCTCTCATGGGCCTCCCCTCTCACTCGAACTCTCTATACTGACGGATTATACGCTCACTATGTCAGCGTATAGCTCCGTATATTGTTTAGTTGACCGGTCAACCAATCCACATGTTGCCTTGTCAGCTCGTGTTCTGTATCTTCGTGTGCTGGCCCATGTGGCAGGGGGTGAAAATAAGTAAACTAGAGGCCCATCTGACACGCGCTGAAGTAAACAAAGTTGAAACCACTTGGGGTAGCACCCCGCACGCTAGTAAATTGAGGGCGCATTGAGGACAAACTTCTTGCGCGCGAAGGACGCACTCGCACACAATTCACCACTACGCGGCAGCATGCATAGAAGGACGCACTCGCGCACACCCATCACACAACACACACCAGCACACGTGTACACATCTAGGAGTAGAAGGCCGTTGAAAAATCTGGCATGATGGCCGCTGCCGGAGCCGTCCACCCCCAATCTTGGTGTTCCGTGCAATGCACGGGCATCTACGCACGGGAAATTATGCCGAACAGGGCTAGTTGTAAGAAAGCTAGCTCTACAGCCATGATGATAGTGACTGCAGATGGTGAGGCTGAATATGGTATGCCGAACACGGCGCCTATACTCAGGTGTCATCTCTGGCGCAGGGTCATGTCACTTCACTATGAGGAGCAGCACGTAATAATTTGACCAACGGGTAGTACAATGCTAGTACTCCTACTACTACATTGGTTGTACTACTACTAGTACTAGTAGCACCACCGTCTGGATTTAGGAGTACTACCACGTCCACTGGCACCGAGGAACGTCTCCAGGTAGTATTGCTTGAGGCCGCCAGGGCGAGGGGCCGCTTGGACGACAGCTTCGTCTCCTTGTTCGACGAGGTCCTCATCAGTTTCCTCGACAAGTTCACCGTCGTCAAAAGCTTGCGGACGACTTTGACGTAAGCCTCCAGCCGACGCGCCCAGGCTCTATGATGCCCGCCACCCTCAACAGCCATAACAACCTCTTCGATGCATTGGTGGCCCTGCAACTGCCCGCCATCGCGCCGGAGAATGTCCACCTCGAGGTCGCGCTCACCGCGCAGCGCCTGGCGCAGCAAGACACCATCGACAAAATCACCCACGTCTACGCGCAAATCGTCCACAAGGACTACTACATGCAAGAGGAGGACGATAGGACGCTGGCCTTCTTGGAGCGCAGGGCAACCTTGGACAACACTGTTCAGAAGCACGTTGAGCTCGCCGCCAACACCGCTGCTCCTCACACGTTGGTTGGTGACCCGGCGCACTAGGGCGTGAGGATGTCGTTGAACGTTGATGGATCCGTATGTATTTTTATGTTTCCGTCAAATCCATGTAGTAGTATATGATACTACAGTAATTATCTTACCTTTCGCATCAACTTCATAATTTTCGTACGTACTCCATGCATGAACGGCGCCAGAACCAAACTTCTCATTACTCTAGGCAAAACCGTTATTTTCTATCTATCGGTCGCGCCATGGAGCATAACCAAATTTTACAAGTTACGAGTTCAAAAGGAAAAGCCTGTCGTGTTCGCGTCGCACCCCCACACAGTTGGTCCGGCACGCCGCTCAAGCGGGAATGCGTGCGGTGTTGCATTTTCACTTACAAGCGGGACCGCAGTTGAGCAAACGGACTATCGGCAAACCCCCACCCCGCCCACCGCGTGATGGCTGAGAAAACAGGAGGGAGAAGAGATGGCTGTAGCACGGACTCCAAGAAAATTGGTGTCGGATGGGACTCGTGTGGGTGGCATGTGCCGTACTGCTAGACGTGAATGTTACTGAGTTATGGCCCATGCCACCCCACTATATCGAGCCTATATCGAGGTACGTAGAACAAATTTCCTGCAGTCCATGCTCAGCCCTCCTCTATCTCTCTTCTCAGCCAGCCAGCGGACACGCAGAGCCCATCGTCTGTTTGCTCACATGCGGCCCCACATGTCAGTGAAAATGCAAGAGGACCCACTGAACCTGCACATCTTTCACCTCGACGTGCTGGTGATGAAAAACAAATCCAATAAAGATCTTCGGTGGCCGCTTTTGGAGTTACTGAAGAGTAGTAAGATTCTATTTACAGTTTAACCCAAGATGCACATCTCGTGGCTTCAACTACCACTCTATTTTCTTTCATGACACGACTTGGATGTTGGATGTCCCACGTGTCTGCAAAAGGAGGAAGAACCTGACCAAATCTTCGGTTCTGCTCTCGGATTAGACTAGTTGTGCTAACTTAAAAAATTTATTGTGTACTCCCTCCATTCCAAAATACTAGACTTCCATTTGTCCAAAAATGGATGTACCTATATACTAAGACATTTCGAGATACATATATATTTTGACAAATAGAAGGCATGTATTGTGCAACGGAGGGAGTAGAATGGACGCAAGTTTTTGTATTGGGAAGAAGAGTACATCCATATATTGATAGAGCGCAATTTAGTAGATGTTCTATCACTTTTAGCTAGCACAGACGCAAGATCGAGCCGCCGCAGATCAACAATGAATGCATCGAGAAGGCACTAATCCAACTTACAGGAGTAGTAAAATGTATTCTTGTGGTTCTTGTTTTCTTTGGTCTTGCTTTTCTAGTCAAAATTATCGTTGGAGTCCATGCAAAACGGAGGTGCGTTTGGGGTCGTGCGTTGGAGTTGGCCTTACAAGTGGGACCGCAGTTAAGGAAACCGACTATCGGCAAACCCCCACCTCGCCCGCCGCGCGATGGCTGACGTTAGAGAAAAGACGAGGTTGAAGAGATTGCTCTAGCACGGACTCCAAGAAATAATATGGTGTCAGATGGATGTCGTGGTGGTGGCGTGTGCCGTACTCCTGGACGTGAATGCTTGTTCTGGCCCATACCACCCTACTACTCCCTACAACTTACTCCTACTATATAGTACTAGTATCGAGGATTCGAGGTGCTGGTTATTTACAGCGAACACATTAACATATGGCTACAGTAAAAACACCCGCCCGACGCGCGAAGCATCTGAAGCTAGTACAAATAGTGTACTACTATTGTTGATTGGCCTCATCCGATAACCTGTTGCAATGCACGTACAATTATGTGTTCAGAAAATATTTTTTTGCCTCGTCGCACCACTCACTCAGAGAAGCGACTCAAAAGCCATTCATAAATTTAGTAAGTTTATCACACTCATATCATTTTATTACATACAACAGGTCATCAACCCACATCCACAACGAGGATACATTATAAATACTAAAGTTTTCACCACACAACAAATAACAAGCAATGAAATGAACTTCAACTCAACCATTCGTCGGCGTTGGAAACGCTTGCTTTGAACCACAAGTGATTCTCTGGGACGGGCCATCGATTGTCGATCTGGAAACCAATGCATGACTGATCATCTAGGTTGAAGCGGCCTACTATATCCCTACCAGGGTAGGGAACCACACATATGTGCGAGGTATAGACACAGTTGCTTCTCATAAATGTGTCAACAACAGTTGGATTGCCTTTCACCATCATCGGATAGTTTTTTCTAAGGAAGAGCGAGTTTTCTCCAAGACTATCAATTCTGTACCAGGGAGAAGGAGTTGGCGCTAGCACACTAGTATCCATCTCGAATACCATGCAACGGGTGTTGGAATAGGTCCGGAGAGTGCGACCATGGGAGACACCTGCTTCCTTACCAGTAACATCATCAGTGGGCTAGATACACACAAGAAGAGGTGATCCATCGGAATTAGTTGCCAGGCGCCACAGAGTATATGGGCGCTGCTCGTCCTCATGCTCGTGATCATCACCATCATCATCTCCCCCTTGGTTATAAAATTTTTCAAGTATAGGTGGTGGGATGTTCACAGGACCTTGGAAACACAAGAAGAAGGTTAATTAGTAAAGGGAAACTTGCTAACCCGCATGCATGTGGATGAAACAATTATAATTACAGTGGAAGACAAACGTACCAAAACTATGAGGATGCCATGCAAAAACAGTGCCACGAGTGGTGGCAGCAAACACAAGGCGCTCGTATTGAATTGCATCACAGTACTCATCCGTGTACAGAAACTGATTTTTGAGCAATATCCATCGAGTGAAACCATCAAGGAAGGCAACAAGCTTGTCGAAGATAGCAACAACATCATAGTCGCTGTAATTCCAAGAGCGGTTGGGAACTCGACAAATTGCTATCTTCCGTAGAATATAGTCACCATGATCGTATTCTCAAAAATCATGTGCTGAGATTACCGGTGTGCTCAACCTCTGGGCAGTGTGCTGAGATTTTTGGAAGTGGAACCCGGTGACGAGTGTACACATTCACAAGTCCCCACTCGCAGTTGGACCCAATGTAAACAACCCAATCTCCATTTGCGCCCGCCCAAGCCTTGCCCTCAAGTGATGGCATCTTAACATCATACGTATCATTATCAAGCTGCATCAACTTGCACAGGGCGAGGCCTCCGTTGTGCCGGCGCCAGTCATCATCAGGGTCACGGCGAAGAAGATAGGGGAGATAAAACCGCTCCTTGACTCTTGGGTTCTTTGTAATGATGTTATTAGTTGAGTCGAGAATGGTCTTGAACAAACCTTCCATGCTAGCCGAGGTGATGATGTCGCACCGATCAATGAGTTCCTCCACCACGTCATCTTTCAGATCGGGGCAAGAATAACAGGGTCATTTTCAGCCTATTCCCTCCATGGAGAAGACGATCGAACAATGGCAGAAGAAAGGGTGAAGGGCTGGAGGAAAATGGAGGAGGGAGAGGAAGAGCATGCGACAGCAGTTCCAAATCGAGAGGGAAAGGCGAAGAGTCGGTGGACGGTTGCGAGTTTGCCACGGTTCACGAAGAGGCGCCCCGGCCTACACGTCCGTTCGGAAATACTCCTACTACTCGCCGTCGTCTCACTGATATGTTGGAACGGGACCATATGTCAACGAAACATGGTGTGTAATTTCTCGTGCAAAATGCGATCTGGCCGCGTTGGCCCGAGGTTCCGCATTAGTTATCGACCTTTATTTTTTTAATGGCGTGCCGATCAGTTTTGAAGCATGACTAACTCGTACTGTATGCAGAGAAAATATAAACTACTCTACCACTACTCCACCTCCCGTACTAGTAGTATAAAAAAGATATATAGGCTGGAGCTTGAGCGCTTTCTTGCTAAGGGCTGCCCACTTGCTTCTCACACTACCACCCTCTCTCCAGATCTAAAAAAGACGGCCCCTCTCTCCCTCCTCACCGGTGGTCACAGATCCGCCGGGGAAGAAAAGGACGTGCAGCGTTGACGCACTCGTCGTCGGCGAGCGAGGTCATGCACTGACGACAAGGCCGTCCTCTCAGACCTAGCGCCCGCGCGTGATGGCCTCTGTCCCCAAGCTTGCTGCCGTAGTGTGTGCGGAGGACGACGACCACGAGCGAAGCCACTTCCCGCCGACCCTCAGGTATGCTACCTCTTTTCGAACCATAACCTTGTTCTATTGCCCCATCTGCCACGTCGTTGCATGTGGATCTTTTTCCACTCCACCATCTTCCCAATTTGCTATCCTCTGCTTTGCTGGCCACGCATACGAAAACCGTAATTTGCACTATTAAAGGAAACCCTACTTCGTGCAGACTAATCCATGTATGGGTTGAATAAGGAAAGGAAGGGAGACTGTACTGTCCAAGAGAGTAGGCATCAAACCCGCATCTAGGTTGAAAAGGGGAAAATCAGTAGCTAAGGAACGAGTCTCATGTCTCTTGGTTGAAGAAGGGTAGAAAGGCATGACAACGTGATAGAGAATGACCAGGTCGATCGGTTTGTTGTCCTCGCATAGGAAAAAGGTGGCTAAAGAGAGCAAAAATGGGACGTAATCCACATATGCTGCCTGGATATTTGTTGCTCTGGGCAACCATACCTCCCTCACCACTCTGCGTCCATGGAGGTACATCGTACTGGTGCACCCACTGTCCGAATGGGCCTCCCATGCTCTTATTGCCACTTTTTTTGCTATTAGTATAACGCCAGCAGTCAAGTCAAGCAATGCTACTGCTAAAGTGATGCCACATTTAACTAATGCCACTCTCAGTCTAATGCCACTGATAAATTTAAGCAACGCCAGCAGTCTAAGGCATTCTAATGCTGTTGCACAGCCAGTATACCAACGATGAAACTTGTTACTACCTTCAGATTTTTGCACTGTTAATGCTTATAGATTACATACCTCACATTCATGAGATAAGTTAATTTTTTTGTATAGTGTCACCAAAATGCCAAAGCGCTGATGTCATTTTATTTTGGTTAAATTGCACAGACAATTATGAAGACAAGAGGAAAGGTCAAGAGTGGGCACCTCCTCCTCCGGCTGTTTTCTTGATTCATTCGATAAAGTTTTTATGTTTGATCGATTATCAAGATTGGGATAGCAATTTTTAAGGTCCCCCCGAGTTCGAAATGATATTTACCTTGGAGGTACATGGTTTGCAATTTTTTTATACTGTCATTAGTTAATAATGCCAGTTACCTTCAAACTTTTTTATTTGGTTTAATGCTCATGCAGAGCTAGAATACCAATGCTGAAACTTGTTACCTTTACATTTTGTATTGTTAATTCTTATAGAAACCTTTCAGTGCTAGAGTTTATTGAAATCTGTTAAGTAAAACCATTGTATTGTACCCTGTAATAAACTAACTACTCTACTGTTGCACTAGCCACTGGATTAGTGTATATTTGTAGTATTCGAATGGTGTTGCATTAGCGTATGGACATAAATAAAGTGTGGCAAGCTTTCCCAGATATGTGCTCAAGAAAACTACTACCTGTTTTTGTAAATACTAGATGTTTGGGTACTATAAATTGAACCGCGAAAATGTCTTATATTAGGGAACAAAGGGTGTAGAGTTCACTCAAATTATCCCGGTAAAGCTAGTCACACCTTTGTTAAAATTAATGTTCATTATGTTATCAGAGGAGGTCTGTATGTTTGTCTCTAATGCCTGTCGACTACATACCTGACATCATGATGTAATGTTAAGTCATTTCCTTTTGTATAGTGTCACTGAATTGTCAAGGTGGTGATGGCATTTTATTTTAGTAGAACTGCACAAAATTTTCTTAAAAGAAGAGGAAAGGTCAGGAATGGCTCAGTTTTTCAGAAAAAACTATGTATGCCTTCCTGACATCAGCCGTTGTTGCTTTATTTATTCCTTCAAATAGGTTGTTAGAAACAGTCTTGCTACCTTTTCCCATTATGAAATTGGAATACTTATATTTGTGAGTCTATGCTTCAACTAGTGCCACTTTTAGAGTAATCACACTTTCAATATCTATGCAAACAGGGATGGTCGATTTTAGTGGAACTGCACAAAAAGTCCAATTGGTTCAACATTAGGAGCATGTTTTTCCCAAACCTTTATATACAATTGGTGGCACTATGAGCTGTTCATTATGAAGGTACATGGTTTTCTACTATCTTGCTACTCTTTTTGTACTGTCATTAGATAGTAATACTAGTGGTTTTCATGTGAATTTATTGGCAGGGTGGACCTACATTGGAGGTGCGGGACAGGATTCAATGATTGGATGCTCAATTTCGGTTGTATTGATTTCACCTCTTCCATCACTACGAACATGGATATCCTTGGTCTGATGAAGAATAGGCGCTATATTTCTGCTCTGAACCAGCAAATCAATTCAATATGAAATTGTCCAGGGCAAAACATAACTATATCAGATTGTCCAGTGCAGAACATGACAGATGCTAAGCGGAAGAGACATATTTAAACCGAAAATACAAGGTGTGGTATATGTTTACCAGCTGCTTGATATTTGTGCAGACAGAGATGCCTACCCATTGCTATTTGGCAAACAAACAAAGTGTCCGCAATTTTGGTTGAACTGCACAAGAGAATAGTATAGTCACTGCATGCAGTGCCATTTGAAAATAGACACAGAAAGATTGGATAGTCACTTCATGGACTGCACAAAAGTACTACTGTACTATTTATTGGCCAACACTAGGTGCTTCATTGCTTTGGTCTGATTATACAATGGGCATCATTTTGCCAAAGTTAAAGTTTGTATTCCAAAAATAGTCTCGCGGTGTGATTGAGGGAAGACCAAATCATATTGCAGTGGATGTTCCTCCATCATGTGTGGTTCATTCTCATGGTTCCAGCTGTTGGTGAAACCACTTACGTTTGCAAGAGGAATTGTAGACTTCACAAAAAAATTTGTCTTTCAGTCTGTACTGAATGTTGGCCAAGAGAAGCATCCATGTTAGTAGGAAGAACATGTTTTTTCTAGATCTCTACTTTTGGAGCTACATATGTGTATATGATCTGTTATTGTATATCTTAATATTTTGTTGTTGATTTGTTATTGTATATCTTAATATTTTTGTATATAAACTTGGTCAAAGTTTGTAAAGCTTGACTTTGACCAAAGCTAATATGCAAACTAAATAAAAACAGAGGGAGTACCTCCTTTCTGGTTTGCAGGGCTTAATTCAAACCTCTCACCAACCAAGGTACTTCCTCCGTCCAGGATTAATTAGTCCCGTGAGCAAAGCAGCAAGACCAAGGCATGGCAATAATTAACGGCATGCAGAAGTTTAAGCCTGATTAATTCCAGCGATTTAAGTGGCTGCATGAGTGCCCTCGGCTGCGACTCGTTGCATGCTTCTTCGCGTACTGCCTGCGAGCGATTCTGAGTGCCTGCATGCAGCCGGCCGTAATTAAGGCAGCTAACTGATGCGAAAAAAGATACGCTTTAAATCCGTGGAATCATTATTAACAAAGAGGGAGATGATTCGAGTGCACTCGTTTGACCGCCATGCCGGCGTGCGACCCAGACGGGACGGGACGGCACAGTCATAATTTCAGTTTCTCTAGTTTTCCATGGCAAGCTAGCGCGCTAAGCCATTATGCATTGAATTCCGATGACCGTCGCGCTACCTTCCGCCTAGAAGTATTGTTTCCCGGCCTTCTCAGGTGCCACCGTGACCCAACTCGCCATATCCTCATAAGCCCCCACCAGCCCGACGTCGCTCGCCACTTCCGCCATGCCCCCGCCCGTCCGCGGTAGGTGATGCCGGAGGCGGTCACCGCCGGAACTAGTGTTCGGGTTTTCACCGGAAGGCAGACGGAGGGAGGAGGCATTCTATCTGTCTTTAGATGGCAATGCGAAGATCGAGGAGTTGTTGCAGCGCGACTACATGGCGGAGGAGCAGGAGTTGTTGGAGCGCGACCGCCTGGCGGAGGAGCAGCGTATCGCCGATTTGCGCCGCCAGCGGGACATGGAGCAGCAGCGCACCGACGCTCTGAGTCGCGAGCAGAGCGCCCGCAACTGGGCCGACTACGTGGAGGCCGGCGCCTGGCAAATAGCCCTGGAGGCTGTCGGGCACGCACGCGTTCGCGATGCCGATTTTTACTACCAGCTCGTCAAGTGGGTTTCCCGCTTGGAAGCCGAAGCTTCGGTGGACCACGCCGGCATTGAAAGGGCCAACGCGCGCGAGCAACGCGCCCTATCGCACCTCTGGCAAGTCCGAGGCGAGGCGGAGGACGCTGGTGCCGGCGTTTAGCATGGACAGTAGATGGCGGCCGGCATCGTCTAGTTAGCTAAGAGTAAGTTAGTACTTGTACGCTACTAGAGTGTTAGTGGGAGTAGATAGTTAACTTGGCTATGATGGTTGTCAACGTGGAAGTTCAATACTCTATATGTGGATCAGACCTGTTACTTTGGTCTGAATGTTGAACTTTCTGTTTGAACGTATGGAATGGGCTGTTATTTTTTTAAATGGATTGTATTTGTCCTCCTCGGTTTAGAGGCTGACTTGTGGACCTAGCAAGTTGACGCGTACACAATCAGAAGATGATTATACGTGGAGAGGATGACAACACGGACCCGCCAAGGTCATGGCAGTACGCAAGCAAGTACCTCCTTATTTCAATCCAATAAAAAAATGGCTCCTCCTAGTGGATTTCTGACATCTGGGTCCCATGCCATTGTCAACGTAGTCAATAAATGAGAGAATTGCACAACGAGCGGCTGACACCAGGGACCCAGCAGCTCGCCCAGTTATTTTTGTTTTGGGTTAATTTGATAAATGCCACTCCAAATCTGGTGTATCCGAGAAATGCCACTGCAATTTCTAAACTTTGAAAAATGCCATTTCATGCCATTTCTAGTGGCATTTTTCGAAGTCTGGAGTGGCATTTTTCAAATTTTGCAAACTGCAGTGGCGTTTTTCAAAGTTTGCAAAAATTGCAGTGGCATTTTTCAAAGTTTGGAAATTGCAGTGGAATTTTTGTGAATCGCCATAATTGGAGTGGCATTTATATAATTTGTTTTTGAGACGGAAGCAGGGTGTCAACTGGGCTTTGCGGGACACTCTGGCCTATCTAGACAGCCTTTTCTTTTATGTTCACCACAGACCAGCCCAGTAGTTTTTTTTCTTTCTGAAAATGGCTAGCCCAGTTCTTTTGTGATTTGTCAAGTAAGTCGCTTTATCAGGCCTGTTGGGCTGTAAATCTTTCAAGACGAGGAGAGCTTCATTCGGCTGGCCGAGAAAATGGCCTATCAGAAATGAGAAATGGGTTGTACATTTTTAGAACACATCAAACCGGCAATTATTTTCAAATATCTTTTTTTCATTTCGAGATTTTAAATTGCATTGATTTTTATGCGTGGACAATTTATTGGATTTTATATTGATATACATTTATTTTTAAAATCAGTCTGAATGTGACTCAAAATTTCGGGATTAAAAACTGTTCAGACCGCACCGACATATGCAAAATTTCGTATAATTTTTTAACCATGGCCACAATATGGGTTGTAATGCTAACATAAAGAATATGGGCTCCAAAAAAACCCGTAAGAATTAGCAAATGGGCTGTAAATTATTTGAAATAATGGCAGATGGGTTGTATGCTGTTTTCCACAGATTTGAGGCTTCCGCCAGATGGCCTGTATACTGTTGGATGTCCATCCAATGGCCGTCGTGCTTCTTCAATCTCTGCTCTTCCTGCTCCAGCCGCTCAAACAAGCGCCGGCGGGACTGCCTGCTCCCTCCTCCCCACGGCCGGCTGTGCTGCCGCGCAGGCCTCACCGCCCCACCGTACTCCCATCGCTGGCCTAGCCATCCCTCTACTCACCCACACCTGTTGTTATTCTCCGGCGACGGCAGACGAACCAGTAAACCCTCGTACAGTCGGACTCCCATCCGCGTGGGAAACAAAAACAACGGCCGAGCCTTCCCTACCTCCATGTCGTTCCCTTCCTAGGCCTCGCCGTCGTCCACCGCCCTGGTGCTCTTGGCGTGGCGTGGTCAGCGTGGTCAATGACCGACATGCATCTGAAGTGGACTGTACGTGGAGAGGCTGACAGCTGGGTCCACGGCCGCACGCAAGGAAATGCCTCCTTATTACGCGCAAAATAATGATTTCCTCCACTTGACATCTAGGACCCACCGAAATGGCCTCTGTATTTTGCGAAAGAAACGTTACTGCCGCTGACAGCTCGGACCCACCAGCTATATCTTCGCACGCAAGGAAGTGCCTCCTTATTACGAACAAAAAAATGAATACTCCCCCTGCTAGACGGGACCCAGTATAGTGGGCCTACTAAGTTGACGGGCATGAAGGGCTTTGTCAACTTAGTCAATATGCACGATTCTAGCTCGACTGACCATACGATGTCCATCCAACAGCCGTAGTGCTTCTTCAACCTCTGGTCTTCTTGCTCCAACCGCCCAAAGCAGCGCCGGTCCTGCCGCCTGCTCCTGCCTCCCATGGCCGGCTGTGCTGCCACGGAGGCCTCACCTCCCCCATACTACTCTCACCGCTGGCCAGGCCATCCCTCCACCCCACTCACCCACACCCCCTGTTATTCTGCAGCGATGGTGCCGCAGCCGAACCAGTGAACCCTCGTACTCCTCTCCTTGTGGGCATCCACTGTCGCGTCTTCCCCGGCTCCGCGTCGTCCCCTTCCTAGGCCTCGCCGTCGTCCACCGCTGTGGTGCTGTCGGCGTGGCATGGTCAATGTGGTCAACAACTGAATTCCATCGGAAGAATACTGTACGTGGAGAGGCTGACAGCTGGGTCCACGGCAGCCGCAAGGAAGTGCCTCCTTATTACGCGGAAAATAATTATTCCTCCACCTCACAGCAGGGACCCACCGGACGCCCACCAGTATATCACGAAAAAAACGTTTGCCCCTGACTACTGGGACCCACCCGATGGGCCACCATATTTCACGAAAAAACGTTCCCCCTGCTGTCAGATCAGACCCACCGGAAGTGCCTCCTTATTACGCATAAAAAATGAATACCCCCCTGCTCACTACAAGAAATATGTCAACTTATGACCTTCTGTCAGTGACCCTCGAAGAATTGGTGATAAATTTATGACCATTTTAGACCAATTGGTCAAAAGCTGTTCAGGGGGCTCCAAACCCTAAACCATTGCGACCATTTTGGTCAGAAAGGTCGTAATTTCCTTACACAAAATGGTCACAAAGCAAACAGTGCTAGTCCGCTGCCTTATTTCTAGTTGTTAATGACCAATATAGATGGTCATAGCCTTGTAGATTGTGGTGGGTTGTGATGACTAGGCGCCATCTCATCAGTTTTGCCTATGTGTCATGTCCATGTGGCAGTTTTTGCCCTAGGTTGTGAAGCAACCTATATTTCTATCATTCCCAAAATTCCCAAAAAAATCTCATAAATTCTTTGGGGCATATCTTCATCAAATATGTAAAAATCCTTCCTTGCCTAGTTCAAAAGTAATTCAACAATATTCATTTTCCTATTCTGTTCACAACAACACTATATGAAGGAAGTGCTAGCTGGGACCCACCTTGGTGAGAGGCTGACTGGTGGGCCTACTAAGTTGACGGGGACGGAGGGCTTTGTCAACTTAGTCAATATGCAGGATTCTAGCTCTAGTGACCATACGATGTCCATCCAACGGCCATAGTGCTTCTTCAACCTCTGGTCTTCTTGCTCCAGCTGCCCAAACCAGCGCCGGTCGTGCCTCGTGCTCCTTCCTCCCGTGGTCGTCTTCGATGTGGCGAAGGCCTCACCGCCCCCTACTACTCCCACCGCTAGCCAGGCCATCCCTCTACTCACCCACACCCCCTATTATTCTATGGCGACGACAGCCTCACACCGTAGCGAACCAGTGAACCCTCGTACTCCTCTACGCGTGGGCATCCACTGCCGCGTCTTCCCCGGCTCTGCGTCGTCCCCTTCCTAGGCCTCTCCGTCGTCCACCGCCGTGGTGCTCTCGGCACGACGTGGTCAATGTGGTCAACAACCGACTTCCATCGAACGAGTAATGTGCATGGAGACGCTCACATCTGGGTCCATGGCCGCAGCAAGGAAGTGCTCCTTATTATGCGCAAAATAATTATTCCTCCACCTGACAGCGGGTACCCACCGGACGGGCCACTATATTTTCCAAAAAAAATGTTTCCCCCCTGACTGCTGGGACCCACCAGCTACACCTTCGCACGCAAGGAAGTGCGTCCGGGCAAAACAAAACAAAACAAAACGATTCGCCCCCCTGACTGCTGGGACCCACTAGCTACATCTTCGCACGCAAGGAAGTGCCTGACAGTCGGGACCCACCTGGTCGAAGCGTACATAGCGTTGTCATTCTGGTCGCGAACGTGTACGTACATATATACTGGTCGATGTAGAGGTGCGCATGTGTCGTAGTAGAGGCGCGCACGTAGCACGTACACGTACGTGCAGCGGCCAGGGTGCAAGAAAGAAAATACGGCCACGTATGTGTACATACAGGCGGGTTCTCGAACGCCTACTCGCGCATACGTACGGCCAGGGCTCGTGTACATGGCTGGGTCGGAACGGAGAAACATCGTCGTCGTCGTGTTCATGGGGAGGCAACGGAATGCGTCGTGTTCATGGGGAGGCAACGGAATGCGTCGTGTTCATGGGGAGGCAATGGAATGCGTCGTGTTCATCGGGAGGGCTTGGACGGAACATGCGATGGAAACAAGGCCTGGCATACCGCAGAACGGAGGAAACGGCCTTGTGTTCGACCAGCCACGTTCGAAACGGGATCCTGTTCATCGGGAGGGGTCTGGCATACCGCAAAACGGAGGAAACAGACCTCCTATGGTCGAAACGGGGGTCCTGTTGATCGGGAGGGGTGTGGCGTACCGCAAAACGGACAAAACGGACTTGTGTTGGAGCGCTATGGTCGAAACGGGGGTCCTGTTCATCGGGAGGGGTGTGGCGTACCGCAAAACGGGACTCCACGGGATACTGTTCATCTCCACCGTCGTCTCCCTCCAGCCTCCACGAGCTATTGTTTATCCATCGTCGACCTCCTCCAGCCTCCACCTGCGACTGTTCATCCATGGGCTCCTGTTCATCCAGCCTCCACAGCGCGCTACTCCACCGGCTACTGTTCAACCAGCCCTCTCCACGGCCTGTTCAACCACCCCTCCACGGGCTACTGTTCATCCTGCCCTCCACCATCTACTGTTCATCCTGCCCTCCACGGAGTGGTCCTGTTCATCCATCCCTCCACGGGGTCCTGTTCATCCAGCCCCAACCGGCTCGATCGACCGGGGTCCTGTTCATCCAGAGGCAACAACACGAGGTCCTGTTCATCCACCCCCACCGGGAACTGTTCATCCACC